>NC_087275.1:14625183-15225183 GCF_015220805.1 Pogoniulus pusillus | reverse complement strand
TGTGTAACTGAGTATTTAGAACTAATTTTCTCCCTCTACTTAGAATCATAGAATGGTTTAGGTTGGAAGCGACCTCAAAGCTCATCCAGGTCCAACCCCCCGCCGTAGGCAGGGACACCTCCCGCTAGAACAGGCTGCTCAAGGCCTCATCCAGCCTGGCCTTGAACATCTACAGGTAGGGAGCAGCCACAACCTCCCTGGGCAGCCTGTGCCAGTGTCTCACCACTCTCACCGTCAAGAACATCTTCCTAACACCTAGTTTGAATCTGCCCTCTTCCAGTTTAAGCCCCTTACTCCGCATCCTGTTGTTACAAGGCCTTGTACATAGTCCTTCCCAAGCCTTCCTGTAGGCCCCTTCAGATACCGGAAGGCAACCACAAGGTGTCTTTGAAGCCTTCTCTTCTCCAGGCTGAAGAGCCCCAACTCTCCTAGCCTGTCCTCACAGCAGAGGTGCTCCAGCCCTCTGAGCATCTTCTTGGACTCATTCCAACAGTCCTTCTCGTGCTGGGGGCTCCAGAACTGTACACAATATTCTAGGTGGGGTCTGAGGAGAGCAGGGTGAGGAGGGACAGTCACCGCCCTCGGCCTGCTCTCTTGCCTTGTTTGGAATCCATGCAGGAGCACAGCTGGCTGGTCCAAGCAGGCATGCTTGTGTGGGGGGAAGAACAGCAAGAACAATACAAGTGACACATATACTGGCCTGCATTTTCAGTACCTCCTGACACAATAAAATAAAGCCATCAGGGAAATATGTTTTTAAATTTCATTAAATAGGGAGTTTGCCCCTCTAAAATGATCCCTTGATTGGTAGGCAGTACTGCCGTGGCTTTGCAAGAGATATCTAAATCTGCTTAAACTTTTTCTTTCCCCTGTTAAAAAAAGAAAAAGTTCATTACTTAGAAATTCTGCAACATGAATCATGCCAATTGGGCCTTTGGGAAATATCTCAAGACTCACACGCTGAACTCAAATAAATCCCATAGGGAAAAGTAGAGTTTTGTATCTTAATAAGCTCAGTTTTTTAATATATGTATGTACATATTTTTATCCCTCTGCTTTCCACAGGATAAAGGCATTGCTGAGTGCAGTACCTTGCTACAGTGCACAATATTATAAAACCCCCCATCCCTCACTCTCACAGAGAAGGTTTTGGACAGAGAAATGCTTTAACTTTTTATATTTGAGATGGTTTCCTCCTTTGGTGCTCTTCCTCTCAGTCTTTAGCTAGGCCTTATTTGCTCTGAGGTGTGTGTTCAGATCTGGTATAAGGAGTTGCAGCTCTTTGGCAATTAAAGAACCCTCACCTGCCCGTTTGAGGGCTGAGACCAAAGTGTGATTTCTGCCAATTTCATTGATGGCTAATTAAGCCCTGGCCATGTTTCATGGAAAGAACAGAAAAGCTGACCCTCTGTGAGAGTTCAGTCTAAATGATAGAAATTCTGAGTCAGACTGCAAAGTCTGACAAACTGCATCTCACCTCTTGTCAAAGCTGAAAGTAAAATCTTCACAGAACTGACTGGGGTACAGTCACATCCAAAAGACATGTCCAGAGGTGTTTTTCAGATGTGTAGTTTTGAACCTAGAAAATACTGCATTTGTTAAATATTAAGTGACCTTTCTAGAAATGATTATAATATGAAAAACATGCACAAAAACAACCAACCAACCAACCAAAAAAAAAAAACAATCCAAGAAGTAAAAACAAAACAATCCTCACATTTGCTGAATTTGACATTTGAGTTACATCTCCTTTCAGATCATGAACCTGTCCCATGTTTCAGTTTCCTAGTCCTACTATGCAGTCATGGAAAGGAAAATGTAACCATCACCCCAGTCCCCTGAAGACAACCTTGCTTCAAATTATCCTATTTGGTTGCAAATACCTTTCAATCTGGATAATCATGTGATCTACAGAAACAGCAGAGCAAATAAATGCAGAAGTGAGAGTAAGGGAGGCAGGAAATCCAGGTGATCACCAGAGAAAGATATTTGCCTCTCTCTGCTTGCTATCTCATCTTTTATTTGTTTAGATGAGTGAAAACAATGAAGATTGAGTGCAGAAAGAGAAAGGGTATGGGCTTGAAGTTTTGTTTGTTGTGCATCCTAAAAGAAGGAGCTCACAGACAGATGATGAGTTACAGAGGGAGAATGATCCACGCCCAGGATCTGGCACAGGCAATGAAATGACAGTGACATTTGGCAGAGTACAGCAATGAGGAATAAAATCAAAAGGCATGCTGGACAGGAACCAGACTGGGTGGATGTGAAAATGGTGAATGCTGAGGTAAGAACAGGGGCTTGAAAAAGGTGGGAATAGGCTGAAACAGAGCACAATGTATGGAAGGTTTCCAAACCAGTTTCTGAACAGATTGAGAAGGGAGTCATGGTAGGAAAGCTGCTCAGGCTTTCAGTTTCACTGTCTGTAAAATGAGGATGATAATAGCTGCCTAACTCAGAGGTCCCTGTTGCAAGGCTAAATTCACTCGTGCAAAGAATGCTAATGTGTTCAGTTGTGTTCTGTGAGCCAGTGCAAAACCCATGCATTTAATTCCACAGAAACCTAGGGGAGCAAACACATTTTGGTCTGGATTTGAAAATGTAAACCACAATTACCGTTATAGGGTTATGATTGCTAATGATTCTTCCTGAGAAACATTTTATTTTGAATACACATAAACCCATAACAGAGCTGATTTTAGGTCATGTGTAAATCAGAGGTAATGGTGAATTTCTGGATCAATCTTAAACAGTTAGTGAGCTAACTTTAAATATAAATACACTGTTAAACTCTGCTGAAGGTAAGTCTCTAAGTAACAACTCATTTGATTATCCTTTTCTGGTAAGATGAATGCCTAGATTTAGCCCTGTAATAAGCATGCTTGCACTGGCTCTGTCATACTCCTTGTGGCACACGAGAAGATGTCCTCTGCTCAGAGGCAATAATGGAAAAAAGGGCTTGGGGGGACTTCCAGTAGCGAGTGCTTTAACTTCAAGTGTCACACTCTAACTCTGAAAGTGGAGATTATCTGCAGAAAATTACATTCATAAGCATTGTTTTGCTCTACTCTATTTCTGTTTTGACCAACAGGTCTACCCCAGCTCAGCCCAGCTGAGCTTCAGGAGTATATCTGAGTCTAGAAGCATCCCAGCAGTAGAGCAGTGTGGGTCTGTATTTATACCAACAGAGGGCAATAGCAAACTGCATGCTAATTTAGGTTTATGAATCTCCTCCATTAAGTTGATATCAGCAGTAGCTTCCCTTTTGGGAAACCAGTGACACATAGCTGCACACTCATTAGGACTTTTACTCTCATTTCTCTTCAGTGACTGACAGGTCTGTTTTAATGAGGTCTCATGGAACTGCTGGTGTTCAAATGATGCTGTGGAAAGAAGGGAAGGCTTCCTAAAGCATAATTCCCTCTGGGAAATAGCAGTATACCATTTAAGTCTGATTTTGCCTGGTGAGTTGTCTTACGGCCCTTGTATCTAGTATTCAATAAGAATTTTGTCTGTTTTAACAGTACAAGCAAATGACTTCCCTACATTCAGGCATTTTCCACTGGTCAAAAAGGAGAGAGAATTTAGTAAGTGATAGTAAATATTATTAAAAAAAAACAACAAACATCTGGAGGACAGTTCAATGGCTTATACATCCTGGAATCTCTGTGAAAGGGAACTTGTCTGTTGGTCCAGTGTGTAACAGATCTGTTGTAGAGCTGCCTCATATAGCCACCAGTGAGCTGGAGAGACTTTTAACACATTTTATTTTGAAACATGCCATTTATCCACCAAGATAACGAACATGAGAATGTCCCTGAGTAAGAACTACATCTGAAAAAGAACCACTTTTTTTAGGTATGTCTGTGGTGACCACTTGTTCTCAATCTGCCTTTAAAACAGTCAACAAAAACATCTTTTAGGTGTCAGAAGGAAATATGGGCCACTCTTAAAAAGCACAGCACTTTCACATCTCTGTTTTGCAGGCTATCAGTAGTGTCTTTTTCTCTGGGCCTACCTCCATTTCATGTGGTAAGAGGAAGCAATAAATAACAAAAGAAACTCCTGATGCAGTAAGATGTTGTTCTTATGCTTGCTATGGAGTAAGTAAGGAAAATGTCTCAGCAAGTGGGGTATATATTGGTATTTTGAGAGACCTGTCAGGCAATTCTATGCATATGTGGCCAAAAACTACATTGCATCTGCTGTTTTGAGACTGAAATCTAATAGCAAGATATTTTGCATTGAGGAAATTTGATCCAAGAATCCCGGGCAGACAGGTTGGTAACTACAATCAGAAAGGTCAACAACTTTTAGCTGTTGCTATTTGTGCCTAATTTTCAAATAACAAGCTTTTGTGCTCTGCCTTGTCTTCAAGTGAAACGTTGAGACCCATTGCTTGAGCCAGGATCTTTTCTAAATCTCTTAGTCTGTGGGGACCTCTTTTAGTGGAAATACTTGCTTTCTGAGAAAGACTGGAGCTGCTTTTTCAGGTATGCCTACTGAGGTGTGCTTTTCCTTCTGACGTTTTACTTGCAGTAGAATCATTTTTATCTTCAGAGCATGAGTGGGGCCAATACTTTGTTACAGCTGACAGTTTGACTCGCATCCCTCACATCCCTGACTCCTCTCTGTAGAGTAGTTGTTAATGTGACTCAGCCTTCATCTCTGGCAGAGCCATATTATCCAAGCAGTCTTTTTTTCCTCTACCTTTCCACAGCTGATTTCAAATTAGGTGCAAATACAGTGTTTTCCTTCATCTTTGTAGACATCACTTTATAAAGTAACTGCTGAAAGTGAATGATTTCCTCACAAACATGCCTTGAAGAGAAATTATCAGTTAAATTGATATGAATTCTGGATTCTCCAAAAGATGTGCTCACTTGTGGCTGGTGGAAAGTTACTTGCTGAGTGCAATAGGATCAAGTAACCTACATCTGGCACTGATCCTCGGTTGTACCTGCTGAGGCACCCTCTGGGAGGCATTGACATCTGTGTGAAGCAGAGCAATCCCTATAGCTCCTGCATTCACCCGGTTTTGAGTAGGCAGCTTCCTGCTGACTCAGGAAGCCAGTCCTGATTATCATGAGGGCAGACACCACCTGTGCAGAAGAAAGATCAGGTCTACCACTGACTAAGCAGCCTTTGGTCAGCCAAATGTGCTACAGCATACTCACTATCTGCCTAATTGAGGAGGAGGGGAGTGAGATGACAAAGCTCAAAAATTTAAGCTTCATTCCGTGTATATGCTAACAGTTACCTTGAAAGTCAGTGCTTGCTTTTGTGCTTATCAATAGTAGCCTCAGTTCTGGAGCATCATTTATATCTTTGAACTAACAATGATTTTCTTCTCTGCCTTTCCCTTATATAACCTTGTGGTTAATTTTATTTTTTAATGTTGTATAGTAATTACTTTATTTAAATGAATCATCTGACAAAACACTTCTTCATAGAACTTGTCATTTACTCTCCTATTTCTCTTTTAACGTGGACCTTACAATGAATTCTAAGCTTGAATGCAAGTCATCATCAGAAGACAAGAGAAACAGTTTACTGAATTGCCAGTTTTCACTAAGGACACATGGATAAAAACACAACAGCACAGAACACCCAGATTTTATCTGATCTGTGATACAATTGTATAGATTGATTCAACCCTTTTACACACACATATGTCCCAACAGAAAAATTAAGCTTCTAGGCAGCAGTTCAAGATTTTCACAATTCAACTATCCCAGATTTCACTCACAGAAAGGAACAATTTCACAGAATCACAGAATTAACCAGGTTGGATCCTAGGCAGGTCTAGGATCATTAAGGCAAACCTATCACCTAACCCTTCTAATTAAATAAACCATGGCACCAAGTGCCTCATCCAGCCTCCTCTTAAACACCTCCAGGGATGGTGACTCCACCACCTCCCTGGGCAACCCGTTCCAATGCCAATCACTCTTTCTGTGTAGAACTTCTTCCTAACATCCAGTGTAAACCTGCCCTGGTGCAGTTTGAGACTGTGTCCTCTTGTTCTGTCACTGGGTGCATGGGTGAAGAGACCAACCCCCACCTGTCTGCAACTTCCTTTCAGATAGTTGTAGACACAGTTTCCTCCATAAACTGTCTTGTGAACTTTGCCCATGGACAGCAGGGCACTGCTTTTTGTGCTTACTTTAGGATTTAATCAGGAGATCATTCAGTCAAGTAAAGATTTGCTGACTTGGAAGAATGTAGTTTCAAACCTTTCCTGTTGTAGTGGGGACAGTAGTTTAAATGAAGGTTGCAGAGACTCTAACTGGCATCCTCTTCCGTATCTCCATTTCACTAAGTTTCCTATGTAAAATTATGAACCTCTTGCCTTTTTGTGTTGTTCTTGCACAAGACCTGTCTCGTCAAGAAATCTGAGTTCTCTCTAAGTGCTTTACTGCTGTGTTAACATGTGCAAAACGAACCTAGAAAATATGTTGAAAGGTTACCAGTGTACTGAGCATACAGTTTATTTTCAGAGAGATGTATCTGAATATATTAGATATGTATGTGATCCTGCATAAACAGTTGTGACTGGTTTGCTTAGGAAACACATTCATGCAGCAGTTTCCCTCTTCCCCTTACTCCTGCTTTCTCTCCACTCCTCCTCTCTGCCCAGTGAGTTTCTACTCTTTTTTAAAAGGGACTGGGCAAAAAGTATGCAAAATTCTGCTAATGAAGTATAAATAGTTCATGGATATTAGTCAATTAAAATTAATCTCCATTTAATTGGCAACTGATTAGAGGTCTGGAAAAAGTTCTAGTCCTGAAATTAGAAAGTGCTTCTGTATGTATAGGTATGAAGGTTACCTCAAGGGCAGCTGAAAGAAGTTGTTTTAATTTACCAGAGAAGGAAAAAATACCCCAACAAAACCAACCAGCAAAAACCCAAAAAACTAACTGAACCAAATCAAACCAAACCCAACAAAACAACCCCCCGAAAAAAGACAACAAAAAACAAACAGAAAAACAACAACAAAAAAACAAAAGCAAGAACAAAACCAATGCCAAATCAAACAAACAAAAAACAAACACCCCAGCTCAGCACAATAGTAGTTTCCAAGATGGAGAAGAATTTTTTCCAAGCTCAGATGGTAGCAGATCCATTCTACTGGAGGTGGGGACAGGTGATGGTCACCCTCTATTAGAAAGTTATCTCAGGCTACCCATTATACTAAAAATTCACCTTGTCTAACAGAACAGTGCTCTGCTACTTCTAGTAGAGGCCCAAGCAAAACACAGTGGTTGTATCTTGTTGGCCCAAACCCAAGCTGGAATTACAAGTAGTTGAAAATACTTGTCTTCCCCAGGTGAAAGGAGAGAATACAAATTTTATTTAACTAGAGAAATAGTAAACTTGTTGAGATCATAATTGGGATGAGAAATTCTAAGACCCAAAAGAACAAACATCTAAAAGACCAGAAGGTATTTTCCTTCTGGTGTTTCTAGTTTGTAAACCTAGAAAATTCTGCTGCCTGTCAGCATTCCAGATGAGGTTTTACATTTGGTTCCAAACCTAGCATTTACTTCATTTTTTTTCCCCCAGCTATTTCTGTTTGTTACAGTCTCCTGTAATCACTTCCATGTTTATGATGGAGGGGAAAAGAAAATAAATCAGAAAGTCATTAAGGTTTTGTTACATGCATATAGCAAATGAGAAATACATATTGTCAACAAGAATGTAGGTTGAGTTAGCGAAATTGCTTAAGTCATGTTAAGGTATTGTTACATATGAGGTAGAAAGATAACATAATATTGTGTACTCAAGAGTAGCTAGAGATTGCATTGCCATCTTGGGATTGATAGCCCTCAGTGTTTTCATTGCTAAGTTAAAATTCGAAACAGGTTTTAATTCCACTGCGTTCCCATTTTCTGATTGTCTGCTAATGACTGCATGCTAAACTGGTGACATCAAAATTGAAAGACATTGCAGTGCATTAGCTGAATATATTCTGATCTTCAGAAAATATAAAGCAATATCTAGGGCTCAAATTTCAGATGGGGAAATGTGAAAATATGTAACTGAGAAATCCAAAGTATTCCCTAGTGACTTGCACTAAATGAGAAAATTATACTTGCAAAATCAAGTACTGAAGCTGGAGATTACTGTTTAAAGGAGCTATTTTTTTTCAAATTAGCTGTGTTTGTTATGCATTCATCAAATCCCAGTGCTCCTTGGCAGCCTGAATATGTTGTTGGTGCAATAAGGTCTTAGAGGCTAGAGGGAGTAGATATTCCAGTTTAAGTGGGGCAGCCTGTTGACTTGAGACATAGCCACCTTCTCCTTCTCATAGTAAATGCCAAAATGTACAGAACGCTTCCAGAGTTTGGACTGGTTCGCTACAGATTGTCTCCTGGAAAACCTACGTCCAGGTCAATGAAAAGCTCAGATTTACCTTGTTTGTTATAAAAAGCAGCAAGAAGTACATACATTCTCAGTGTGGAAGATAGAAAGTAAGTTCTTACAAACCGAGCAGTGCTCAAAGAGCAGTTGCCCATCTGGAATTGCACAGAGCGGGCTGGGTCGTATCTTTATTCAAATAGTTCAAAACAGATGCTGGAAAAAGAGTCTAGAGATACTACAGGAAGTGGAGAGCAATTGTGCTAGAACCTGCTCTATCCTTGAAAGAAGACTTTTAAGCTAGTGTCATCATGGTCCTGGTAGACAGTACACCATTGGAAAGATTACTTGACTCTGGCACAGAGGTGAAATCTTCTGCGGGAGCAGTGTGTGACTTGGTTGTGTTCTGTATCATTCAGAAAGGAGTTCTGAAAAAGTCACCTCTCCTGAGCAAACAGAAATGGCCAGCAATGTTGCCTAAGATTTGCAAAAAAACAAAGCCTTACTAAGACAAAACTTGAATGGGAAACATTAAATCCATTTTGACTCATGCTCCTGAATCTCTTCTGGTTGTGGACCTGGTACTGCCAAGATTTGAAGAAACACTTCACAAAATATCTCCAACACATCCAAGTTTCACCTCTAAATATAGATTCTATTGGAGGAGTGGGAGCAAGACCAATATCACTACTTCCATTAGCTGGGTACTCGACAGGAGTTTTTACAAGCACTGAAACATTTTCTCTTGAAAAAGCTGAATAATAAACATGCATAATCTTTCACAGATGTTTGTCTCAGCAACATTCATAATATTGAATTAACCTGCAGTGACATTGTAGATAAAAATAATGATCCAATGTGATTTAGCAGTAGTGCTTTTAACAGCAATTTTAACTGTTTTCCTTTACGAACACTCTGATTATTATTGCTCATAATTTATTTTTTCTCTTTTTATGTACAGTGCTGAAGAGGTGAATAATACTTCTCATTTATCTCTGTTGCAACAGGAGGGATATTCGAAACTGTGGAAAATGAACCCGTTAATGTTGAAGAATTGGCTTTCAAGTTTGCAGTCACCAACATTAATAGAAACAGAACACTGATGCCTAACACCACATTAACCTATGACATCCAGAGAATTAACCTTTTTGATAGTTTTGAAGCCTCAAGGAGAGGTAATTATCTCAATTACTGTGTCAGTAACTTACATATTCTATACTACCTTTTCCCAGCCCGATCTCCTTTTTGTTCCAACTGTAACATATGTGCATGAATTGTAATATAAAATTCATCTTTCAAAATCATTTTAACTAAGAATGAAGCTGGACTTGGACTTGTCATCAAGTTTCTGATAGAACACCTACATACTGTCTAGATGCTAAGATCCCCAGATGGAAAGTGGCAAGTCCAACCCATTTTTCTTTCCAAAAAATAGGTTTGCCACCTGGTATTCTGCAGAATATAATCACAGACTAACAGGAATCACAGTGGGATGTCACAACCCATAATTAGCACACACACACAGATATCCATTATTCATAACAAATTATTTTTGTTGTACTTTAAAAAACAGAGGCCATTACTCTTCCCGTCTTGAATATTAATGCTTCAGAGGATTAGACACAGAAGTAAATTTCTCCTTTATAAACAACTACAAGAATTGAAGTGGACAAGTTTGGTTTTTTTTTGCCTGTTCTTTTTCTCAAAAGGAAAATTATGGTCCTATTTACTTGTGACTAATTTACTTGCAGGTGAAAACAGAAAGAGTGAAAAAGTCACAGCTCTCCCTAAGCACAGTGTGTTTTTTCACCTCTAGGAGGCAACTTTGAAGTTCACTAAAATTTTGCATCGAGTAGTTTAGTTCCTGGAATTATATGGTGTGGACACAATCACATGCACACAAGTCTGCAGAAAGACTAGAAAGTCACTAAGAGTTTGCAGATATGCTACTAGAACGTCTATTACTATAAATGATACAAGATATGCCTGCTATATGGCATAAGATGTGCCTGCTGTAATGAATATTGGAAAATAAACATGCTTCATATTGTGAATTATGCTAGCATGCCGGTGAGATGTCACCTTCCAAACATCTAAATTACTAAATGTGCCTCATGGTACTCTGGTTTCTTACTAAAGAAAAAAGGAGAACACTTTCAAGAGCATAGAAAATAGCTTTAAATTAGCTTTATTACATTTTTCAAGTATCAGATACATGCTGTAACTATATATGATATAAAAAAATCACATATGATGGATTTATAATCCACATAATCCAAATACACGGGATTTTAGATTCCTTGTAGAGTGAGAATCTCTTCTGTTTCTATTGTCGGTCTGCTTTCACTATTTAATCTGTAGGAATGAGTCTGTCATAAGTATTTGTATAAGTCTACAAACAAAGAATCCATTCAAACAGTAGTAATTTCTTCTAACAATGAATTATTTATATTATTTATGTAATTTACAAATTAAAGCCTGTGATCCTTTAAGAAGTCTTCTGAATTAAACCTTGAAGGCCTGTGCATTATAATACTGTCTGTAAGACACTGGTTTGTAAACTGAAAACTGAAAATAGTTGATTTTCTGTTATATTCTATTACTATCAAAGAGCTAAATACTGATTTAAAAGATGTCAGCAAATTGTGGATGTTTGTGTACTTATTATTTCATCCAGTCACTGCAGCTTCTAAATTTCCCACAAAGTATACAGCAACTCTGTGCAGGGCTTTGTTCAGTTGGTAAGACCTAATTAGAAACACTTGTAGTAAATTTTACTAATGGACAGGACTAATTAATATTACTGTCTGTTAGCTGGAATATACATGAGAGGGAAAGAAAAACAAAACAGCACACAGAGGTTTCTTTTGGTGGAGATGTAGGCGCAAGGAGAAATAAACCTTTGTTTGTACTAGTCTTTGACTGCAAGATATTAAAAGGTCAGTCTGTGCTGGTTCTTTATTTCTCTGTGTCATTACTGAGGGCTTTAGGCTTTACTACCTGTTTTATAAACACAGATTATAAAGCACCATGAATCACAGTGCCCTTCACTGTTTATATTCCTTCAGCAGCTTGAAATTAAAGCTTCACATCGGTGGAAGCTTCCCAGTCAGGGAGGGAATCCTTATAGTGTCTGTTATGACTCCATGAACATTATTTCCTGACATGTTGCCATAAAAGTTAATGCATGTGGTGTCCTTTTGGCAGGCCCGTAGTCAGAAAGCTGGTTTCTCTAGCATAATGCCATTCTGAGAAAGGCAGTTTAAGAATCAATGTGATCTGAAGCTAATGAGCAAAGAAGCTGTTTTGATTTTTATTTGTAGTAAGCAGGTTCTAGAATATAACAACTAATCAGTTAAGCTCTGTTCAGGAACCGTTCACAAATCTCTATTTGGGAGCAGAATGTTTACTCAATCTCATTTTGAAAGGATGGGATGGATGGAGAATAAATTATCTCAGTAAACATCACACAGGTGACTTACTTTTGTGAACTAACAGCTTTTTCCTCTCCTTTCCTCTCCTCAGCATGTGACCAGCTTGCTCTTGGTGTAGCTGCTCTGTTCGGACCTTCCCACAGCTCCTCCGTCAGTGCAGTGCAGTCCATTTGCAATGCACTTGAAGTCCCACATATTCAGACCCGATGGAAGCACCCTACAGTGGATAACAAAGATGCATTTTATATCAACCTCTATCCAGACTATTCAGCCATCAGCAAAGCAGTTTTGGATCTTGTACTCTACTACAACTGGAAAATAGTAACAGTAGTATATGAAGACAGCACAGGTAAGCAGTAGTGATGCACTGCAGATCACGTATTTCTATTAATGTCCATCCATGAATAAATTCTGTGAGAGAGATTCTCTGTGATAGTTCTGTTTGGCATGCTAAACAACAGAATATAGAAGAGAAAGGTCTCTTAAGGCTCAGCTGTACTTCTCTTGGTTTCAGAAAGCAGTTCATTTTATCAGACCTTAAGAAGTCACCAGGAGGCAGCTCATGAGTTCTGAATACTTGATCATGTTTTGCTTCCTGTTTGTGGAACAAATAACACAGCTTCAAAATAATGGATATTATAGTATGGGGCCAGCCAGGGATTCCCTTTCTCTGTGAGTTGCTGATCTTGAAAAGGATGCATCTGCAAGGCGAAAGTTTAAATTGAGCATTTTTAACATAGACACTGCCTTGTTCCTTGAAACTGTCTCAGGAAGAGTCAGCCCACTTGTCAGCTGGGTACTGAAGGCTGAATCTGAAAGATGCGATTCATGTCAATATTTTCAGCCTGGGATTCTTGACTCTCAGAGGTCATTTGGTTTTTGTGACAAGAACCTCCCCCACGGGGCACACAGTAGTCATAGCTGTCCAACAGTATCAGTATCAGTAACATGTCCGTTTCTATTCACAGGGGAAAAAAGGGGAAAAAAAGGAGAGAGAATTGTGGTTCTGGGAGTTTCCCACCCCCTCCATGAATTCACTAGACTAGACTCAGTCAGCTGGAAGTTAAGGAAGCTATATTTACATCTTAGCACAATTTACAACCACATATATACACAGTATACACAGATATTTACAGATATATACAAGTTAAAAGTAATACAGAAACACAAAATCCTTCCCAAAACAGTCAGACTGCCCAGGAGTCTCCCAACCAACCTCCTCCCCACTTCCCCCTCTTTCCCTCCTCTCAGAATTAACCAGATCAATCCCTGTGTATCTCATGGAACAAATCTGCAGAGATCAGAGGTGAGATGTCAAAAAGACGTCAAGGAGGTTAAGGGAAAAAGGTCAGATTGATTTAAAGAGTTAAGGCAGATGCAACCACACAGACTGCCAGAGAGAAGAACAAGTGTGAACCAAGTGAGAAGTGTGTGAGAAGTGAGTGCCTTATCTATATTTTGACTAGATGTGTTTCTCAGCAGAAGCATGAGTGATATAGGTTATTGCTTTTTTTTTCTTTTCTTTCTTCTCACAGCTAAGGATTGAATTTCTCTCAGTAAAATATTCCAATTAGCATCAAACCAGCATAAGAATAACAAACTCATTCCTTAAAACAAGTAATTTAAAAGCTTATCAGAGACTAGGACTTCTGTGTTTTTAATACACAGAGAGTGTGGAAGTGTATCGACGTTATAAGAAAGCCTGAGCCTCTGTTGCATGTCTTTGCCGTAGAGTATATTGTACTTGTTTTGGAGAAGTATATTGTCTGCTTTGGTCATTAAACCTAAACTGCTCTCAGAAGGAGTCATGTCCAGCAGGATTACACAAGAAAATTAATTCCAAGAATTACTGCAGAGAACATCATCTCTCTTACATTGTAGACACAGTTATGGATTAAGGGGTCATAACTCAGCTTTACAAGAGAAGGTTTGCATGTAAACAAACCATTAAAAGCTCAGAGAAGTCTGTAGTTCTGTCAAAACACAGGAAACACTAAGCAAGACGTGCAACTGATTGGGTTTTTTTTGCAAGGCACTAAGTTTTAAGTATTAAGTATATTCTACGCAGCAGAAAAGGTTTTCTTGGAGACATTGTATCTGTAGAGATGAAGAGAATAGAGACAACTATTCCACTGTAAAACCTCACCACAATCTTTAAACACTATCTTTGAATGGCAAAAGTGTGTCTGAATCATATGCATTTCTGAAAAAAAAAACCTTGTGCATTAGCAGCCATTGGTGCAAATTAAGCACATCACTGTCAGCCCTCCTCTGAGACTTGCTTCCCCTTTCTCTTCCCATTGCCCACAGAAATATCGCACCTACTGGAGCTCTAAAGGTGTGGAGGCAGCATTTAAACTGATTATTTGACAATGGCATAAACCAAACCTGGGTGAGCCCTGAGCTTGAGCATCTGCCTAAGTCTTTATATGGAGTATGAGAAATAAAAATAAAAATCATGCCTGATGGAATAGTGTAAAAACATGTCTGAAAGGCAGATTTCTGCAAAAAAAACTCCCAAAACTCAAGTTGAGGATGAAAATGTTGTATTATTTCTGCATTATTGATAGCACAAAAGAAGAATGTTTCCTCCTGGATCCAAGAGGCAAGTCTCAGTGCCAATGTTCTTGCTCCCCTTTGACTGAGGAAGTACACTGGAGGGCTGAAGGTGAAAGAGAAAGAACAAGTCAGGCTTATTGCAGTGGTCTTTTTGCATTTCCATTATGATGGTGTAGCTTAGCAGGATTTCTGTTGGACTCCTAGTACTGCATGCTGGAATATACTCATGGATAAGCAAGTGCCCTTCTTTTTAAACCTACTCTATTACCAAATTAGAATTCGAAAACACTAAGTGCTGTGTACATATTCAGTTACAAGATTGACTGATATTAAAGAGACTTAATTTGCAGAGATATTTAAAAAGTAAATTAATCATCAATCATCTTATTAACTTTGAGTCAGGAAAGTAAACAGGTCAACTTCTATCAGCATAAATAGTCTTTGGATTTGGAGTTTGAGTGACACTATTTAGCTCAAGCTCTTTTTATTTCTCATCTCTTACGTTTAACATTGTAACATCACAAGATAAAACATTAACCTATTTTTT
Organism: Pogoniulus pusillus; assembly: GCF_015220805.1. Classification (NCBI taxonomy): domain Eukaryota; kingdom Metazoa; phylum Chordata; class Aves; order Piciformes; family Lybiidae; genus Pogoniulus; species Pogoniulus pusillus. The sequence continues at coordinate 15,210,284 of NC_087275.1, read as the reverse complement.
TCTTACAGACTAATGGTCTGTGAAGATCAGCTTCATTCCTAAACAAACAATGAACTCATAGCTGTAACAATGAACTGTGAATGATCCATACCTAGATTACTTAGGTTGAGATTAACCCTGCTCCAGGTTAAGAGTTAATTTTGTATTTCAGTTGTGGAAAACCCTTCTTTTATCCTTTACACTACAACACTGCTCCAAGCTCATGTGCCATCATGGCCAGGTCCAGCACAAATGCCACGTACTCTACCAGTTCAAGCTGTAGTGGCTCACCTCCTGTAGTTAGAGTTTTCAGTGCTTCATGGACATGTCCATTTACAGAAAAGCAGTTACAAGTCTGGACTAAAGGAGTGTTAAAAACCCTAGTTCACCTAAGTTTCCAAATCACTTATGCCCACCCTCTTTATCTCAAACACTATTTGCCATGCTGCCAGTTTGTGGCATCCAAACGTAACTTTTCAGATGTAACTTTTTTCCAGTCAATGATTTTGGAGTGCATACAGAGACAAGAGTACTACAAATTTCTGAGTGGTTTAGCACCAGTCTTCACAGACCTCTGCTGTTTAATGAGGCTTTCTCCTTGCCGTCTGCTTTTCAGGATCAGGCAAATTATTATTGGTGGTCAGCAGCAATAAGACAAGGAGCAGTGGCTACAAATTGGAACATTGATGGTTTCACTTCAACATGAGGAGAAACTTCTTTACAGTGAGTGTGGCAGAGCCTGAAACAGGCTGCCCAGAGAGGCTGTGGAGTCTCCTTCTCTGGTGAATTAGAAAACCCACCTGGATGTGTTCCTATGTCAACTACCCTAGGTGACCCTGCCTTGACAGGGGCTTGGACTCAATGATCTCTGGAGTAATTCTGTGATTCTGTGATTATTTTACAATGCCACATTATTTATAAGTGGGTTGTATGAGATATGAAAATGGACATCTCCCAAGGGCAAGTGCTTTACATCTAGGAAGTTACCTATGTCGACAGAACTTGTAACAACAAAGGCAATTGAGTTGATAGAGAGCTCTCTTCTCTTGACAGTTTAACATCTCTCTTACTGTCCCAAGTTTTTATTCTTCAGCATTTTACCACCACATCAACTTTATTCATCACTTGTCCAATGCTTACACAGTGTTTAGTCGCTCTGTGTTATCTCACATACACTTACATTGAGGAAATATTAGCACTTTTTCCCACTCTTTTAGAATTCATCCAAGGTTCCAATGTTTATCACATTAGTTGTTGAGTGTTAGTAATCTACCAAGTGTAGCCTCTAGGACAGTATATTAGTAGGTCTACAAGACTTGCAACCAATTGTGCTAAAAACAACATTTGGAATAAGAAGTGCTTATTCATCCTGCTTCTTATCAAGTATCATCTTAAATGGTACCAAATGCACCATGTTAAAAACTTTACTGTCTCCTCCAAAGGGACCTGCAGCAGTATTTTGTTCCTGAAATACATTTGAAATTTTTATTTGTGTTTCCTGAGTTGAGCTTATCAAATTTTCATTCTGTTGTCTCTTAGACTTCAATATAAATAAGTATAATAAAGCATACTACAGATGATTTTTATTTCTGATTGCTGTTCTTACTGTTCCATTGAAAGATAGGCTTCCAACCAGTCATCATCTTTCTCAATAGTAAATTAATGTTTTGGGACTGTACAGCAGATATTTATTTAAACCTCTCATAGTTTTCCTGAAATTCTCAAGCTGCTCATTAATGCCTATAGTTTTCCAGCACTAGGAAAAAATAAGACTTCTGATCAAATATGTTTAGTTTGTCAGATTTGGATTGTGTTGCTTTTTTTCCACATTAAACATAATCCCCACCACGGTCAGTCTCCAAGCCATAATTAACCTTCATTCTAATTAATAATTCCTCTGCAGCTATTTATCAAGGTAGATTATATCATGTGCATTGGTTTTGTGTAAGGCAAAATTTGTCTCCTGGAATTTAAAGACAATCTAATGAAGCCTTGCAATAGACTGCATGATACATTGAACATGTATTACTCAAACTTGGATATCAAAAATTATGGTATACGTTTCCATCTGCTAGAACTAGGTAGACTTACTGTTCTCTGGTTTAATTTAGTGATGTGTAATAGATCACTTCCAATATCCCACTATTGCACTGTTTTATTTGGCACAGTGATCTGTAACAGGCACATGACTTTTCTCTCAGTTATCAAGAGCTCAAACAAAAGCAATAGCACTGCCTTCAGTGCAGCTTTGGCTCTGCTTTTGATCTATCTTCCCAGACTTCAATAATTTAACCTACCAGGTGCTGTGAAAGCCAAATACATCAAAATCTTCATCTTCTGTAAGAATCGCTGATTTTCCCCACTTGTTGGGCTGCTCTCCCAGTATTTGTTGAAGGCCCAGAGGGACCAGATCTTTTCACTGAATCAGTTCAATTAGCTTGCACATGTCAGAATATGAGTTCCTACTGAATTTTCTTTCTTCGAACTTGTGGTGACAAGAGACATCTAACTTTGCTAACCTTTACACAGTTTGTAATAAAAAGGAGTACTTTCTCACAAAGCAGTGAAAGTATTTCTTCAGTTTTATGATTTACATATAGAGGATTTTTATTTACAAAAATGGGGAGGGGTGGAAATGGAGAAGTGAACACTTTTTACCAACACACACTACCTTGCACACCTGTCAGTGTGTATGATCAGTTGCCTGTTGTAATGCTGTGTTTTTGTTAGACAGTTTTGAACTCCTAAATATGTTACATAAAACTTGCAGTGGTTCTAGACATCATGAAATGATATGAAATATTCAAAGACATTCTCATATTTTATCATCTAACTCAAGTGCTGGAGCAAACAATTTCTCTTTGTCAATCCAATGGCTGAAGCTAGAAATCCAGTCCCAAATCTTACTGCCTCAATCACGGTTAAAGACCACAAGATCATTGAAAATACAGCAAATTTCCAACTCTGTTTACGAAGGAAAAGAAGACAATATTTAGATGCCTGAGTAAGAGGCAGCAGAATACATACAACAGGCCAAGAAATTTAGTGAAAGAAGTCTGGTTTCCATCCTTAGAGATTTTGTTATGAATTCCTAAATTAAATCTTTCCTCTCAGTTGTACTGTTTAGCACTCCTTCTGGGCTCTTCACAGCTTGTACTCAGGCATCACAGCTTTCCTGCTCCAGCATAGTTTTGTGTTGATGCTTAGGTCACATCACTGACTTTGCAGAAATAGGGCTGATGCCCAGGATATGTTTCTTTTGAGCCTGTCCCAGCTTGACCACTACTTCCTTGCCAACTTCATGGGCAGTCCATGATGTCTCCTGCCTGTTGCAGGCTGAGCTCCAGATGGTCTCACCCAGCAAGAGAAATGTGACTGCTCAAATTACTGCGCTTGCCCAGGCAACGCCCACTTCCCCCAGGAGTCTGATTAAGTGCTTCAAATTCAAGATTTGTCACAAATCACAACTTGATATTATCATGTCCAGGGCTTTGGATTTGTTGAGGAGGAGGAAGAGGAGGAAGAGCACTGGTTATTCCCCTGCTCTGTTAATCATACTGACAGTCAGTTGATCCAGGTTTTTTCTTGATCATCCAGAAAAATACCTGCAGTCTTTTCATTGCTTCTTTGATTTATTCAGTACGCTGTAGCTGGGCTTTACCTTCCTTTCATGTAGCAGTAGGAAGTGGTGGGAGGTACAAGGTTCAAATCTCATGTGGCTGAAGTAGGTATTTTAAGGCAAAAAGATGATGGAGGTGGGTGGGTGACTGCTTTTTTTCCTGCTCTTCACCACACTTGCAGTTAAGTACTTTTTCTTGACACGACGAGAAACAATACTCAGTCTGAGGTTGTAAATAAGGTTCAAGCTTCCCTGCATGCTTGACTTCCTCTCAAATCTCAGTTTTCTCTCTTAGAGTAGCCGATTGTTATAGTGGCCAAGGCACTATGGTGAGGGGCTGAACATGCGAGTACATGGTACAAGCAAGCTACAGCTTTACAGCCAGATTCTATAAACTGTCATACTTGTTAGTGTTGGAAGCATGTGCCCATTCTCATAATAATGAGCTCAAATTGCTTCATATTTACACAGACTGGCTTCCAGCCAGGCTCTGGTCTCACACTGCATACAGTAATTTACATCTGAATACTCATGATGCTTAATATTTTATATTGAATGTTTATACTTGAAAACCTGCAAAGAACAGACTCAGCATTGCAGGAGGGGAGAAAGATTAGTTGTTTGGGTTTTTTTTTTTCCAAATGCATTGCCAGGACTTGAGCAAAAGCCAGCAATCCTCAGCATGGCAGTCACTTGTGAGCATGGTAAGAAATAGCGAGGCTTCGTCTTGCGTTGTATATACTATTCAACCAAAGATGTTCATGCACAAGATAAATATATACCCACTTCCAGCAGGGGAATGATGATTTTTTTTTAAGATTTATAATTTGGTTTGATTTTCGTTCAAAAAATGCTTTTTGCCCATATTCTCTCTCTCTCTAGGCATACTTTTAAGACCTTTTACTCAGCAGGAGATCATGACTTTCTTGTGGGCAAATTACATTCATGGATAATGAGAAAGAGACTGTAATCACACACCTCAAAGAACTGTTAACTATCTAGGTTTTGGAGGCAATACAAATTACATAGGAGTGCTGATTTAGCCACTCTATTTAAATATTCAGATAAATTGTCAACTGGTTGAGCTCCACTGATTTGAAATTAGACATATAGATTTGTACCACCTGAAGATATAGTCTTAGAAATCATATTCTTGTGTTTACAGGCATGGAGCTAGATAGCAAGATTTTTTTTTAGATCTCAGACTTTCTGAGTGACCTTATGCAAATCACTGTACCTTCAGGGTTGTTTTTTTCTCCAAACAGATGATAAGAAAAAATTAACAGACCTCTTCCAAGGTATTGCAATGTATGCTGAAATGAGGACAGTGAGAGCCATATGTGTAGCTATTAAGAATAATTATTGGTAAGTGCCACTCAGTCTAACCACTGGCTTCTGTGTGAGCCAAAACAGAGCTGCTGGCCATAGAACATTTTTCTCTATCACCCCTTGTCTGCCCATGCTTGATATTGGGCAGGAAAGTTAGTAATGAGGTTTTTTAAATTCTGTGTTCTTGTTGTTTGGTATCAGAATAATAATTAGCTGCCAGGCAAGAAGCACTATATCCTTTTTTGCAATAAAATGCAGCATGACAAACATTTCCCATATAGAATGAATATGATTCAGAACATTTAGATGTTGAGGCCAAGTATAACCATGGAAAGGAAAAGCTGTAATTCTTATCATAGAGTCTTGTAATACTTTATGTTGGAAGGGACCTTAAAGATCGTCTAGTTCCCAGCCCCTGCCATGGGCAAGTACACCTTCCACTAGATCAGATTGCTTAAAGCCCCATCCAGCCTGTCCTTGAATGCTTCCGGTGAGCAGGTATCCACAGTGTCTCTGGGCAGTCTGTTTCATTGCCTCACCACTCTCATAGTACAGAATTTCTTCCTAATATCTAATATAAATATATGCTCTTTTCAGTTTTAAACCATTACCCCATGCCAAAGAGACCACTGCTTGATAAAGATTCCAATCTCATCTTTCCTGCAGGCTCCTTATAAGTACTGGTAGATTGCTATAAGATCTCGTAGATTGCTATAAGACTTCAATTCTGCCAGCCTATCCTTACAGGGCATATGCTCCAGCTCCCTGAATATCTTTGTGGCCCTCCTCTGGGCTTAATCTAAGAGGTCTGTGCCTCTTTTATTCTGGGGGCCCCACAACTGAACATAGTACTCCAGGTGGGGTGTCAGGAGAGTAAAGTGGGAGAAACATTTCTTAACTACATCTCTCTAGATGCAGCACAGGATGTGATTTGCTTTCTTGGCTGCAAGTGCACAGTGCTGGGTCATGTTCAGTTTTTTATCCACCAATATCCCCAAGTTCTTCTCTGCAGGGCTTCTTTTGATCCACTTGCCACTCAGCCTGTATTGGTGCTTTAGACTGTCCTGATCCAGGTGCAAGACCTTGCACTTAGCCTTGTTGAACTTTGAAGCCCCACCTCTCAAGCCTGCCAAGGTCCTTCTGGATGGCTTCTTTTCTCTCCAGTGTGTCAGCTGCACCACACAGCTTGGTGTCAGCAAAGTTGCTGAGGATGTAGTCATCTAGGAGACTAGTAAACACCAAACTAGCAGCCACCCTTTGAGTGTGTGACCTATGTTGGAATTGATAAGAGACACATGCTCATGTGACAATAAATACTCATTGCAAAGAATGGTTAGTTGTGTAATTGTGTATCATTTTTCAGGTCTAATTCGTCTGCAAGAGCTCATCAAAGCCCCTTCTAGATACAACATTAAAATCAAAATCCGCCAGCTGCCCTCTGGGAATAAAGACGCCAGACCTTTACTCAAGGAGATGAAGAAGGGCAAAGAATTCTACGTGATATTTGATTGCTCACATGAAACAGCTGCAGATATTCTTAAGCAGGTAAGAGAGAGATATTCTTAAGCAGGTAAGAAAGAGAGGATGAAAAGGCATGACATTAATTTTGCATCTTGAAGCTCGTCAGCCTCACTAGTTTTCATTTTCAGGGAAACACTAAATCTGAATGCATTTACCAATTAGGACATAGGCTCAGTAATACCAGAGGCAGGAGCTGTTACAGAATGTGCAGCAGCATCTGAGCACCCCACAAGACTTCAGACCTTCAAAGAACCATAAATGCCAACAGCAGTATTAATGTCTGAAGGGAAAACCATAAGTATCCCAGAGAAGGAAATAAGCATTTCTTGTTAATAGTTCTGGTTCTGCTCAACTAGTAAGATTGTTGAATTTATTTCACTTTGCCTTGTTTTAATCAGTACAGTTTCTCTGTCTCCTCCTGCCAAAAAAAAAAAATAAGAAAGAAAAAGAAAAGAGCTTAGGGAGTGACTCATGTTGAGCTATTGCCTCAACAGAGGTTGCTGCAAATCAGGTTCAATGCTGCCTACAGCAACAATGGGGCATTAATCCACTGCAGACGAGGGCATAACTCAGCATTCATTTCCCTGTACCAAAGCAAGATCTGGGCTGCTGGCACTACCTCATTACATGTTAAACTTCGCTACAAGAAGATCTAACAGAGAAAGTATTAGAGGAAAAAGCTATAAGGTAAAATAGGAAGAGAGGCTACCATGCAAGGTTTGACACAGCCCTGACCTAATAGTGACAGCTGGACAACCACACTAGGCGAGCACAAATGCCACAAAGTCTGATGTTAGTGTACTGGGACTTTACCAGGAGTGCACAGCGTGCTGTAAATTTGAATTTACTGTTGTCACTTTATATATTTCAGACAGTCAAAGTCTAAAGCATTGGCTCCTGCGATTCATTGTCCTATAGACAGTAATGCCAAGCAAGTACTACCTTCTGAGTGGCATTTTCCTTTTATGTTACAATAGACAGAAGAAGTTGCTTGGTTTAGTGTCAGTTGGGAAACACTAATGCCAGATGGCCATCAGTGAAATTCCACTATCTAAATGTATGTGTATGGGCTGTCTAATAAAGGATAAAATTTATTCTTCCAATCCAGAATATTTTGCAGAAATACTTCTATTATTTATATGAGCATTCTGTATCAAAGTAAGAAACACAGATTACTGGTTGCTTTAGTCTCAAGGAGCCTGAAATCATCCTCTCCAGACTGGAGATTCTTGGTCCTGTCAATATTGATGTGCAGGATGGGATCCTGAATCAGATACAACACAACTGGGCTGCCCAGGGAGGTGGTGGAGTCACTGTTCCTGGAGGTGTTCAAGAAAAGCCTGGATGAGGCACTTAGTGCCATGGTCTAGATGACTGGATAGGGCTGGGTGATAGGTTGGCCTGGATGATCTTGGAGGTCTCTTCCAACCTGCTTGATTCTATGATTCTGAGAAGAGCACAGAAATTCCCATGAGCTGTTAAAGGTAGATTTATTGCTGTCAGGAAAGTTGGCCTCTAATGCATTTTATGGTTTTCTCAGTCCAAGTTACATATTTAAGCTACAGCAGGATCAGATGTGGGCATGATGTTGGGAGTTTGAGGGAAGAGCAAGAGAGTGCACAATCATGCAGCTGCTCCCTCATGTGATGGAGAGCTCACTGTAGCAAGTGGTGGAGAGCAGAATGGACAGAGGTGCTGCTGTCCCATCATTCTGCTCCCCATAAAACTGTCCAAAAATATTAAAACATGGCAGCAGGAACAAGCTCCTCCAAAATGAGATCTGTGGGGGAAGAGTTAAACTGATAACATAAATTTTCAAGGATCTGCAAGAACAAAGTGCAGATGTCTGGCACACTGCAGGAGGCACAAAGCTTCAAAAATACCAGGCTGAGTGTGGGAAAAAAAAAAAAAAAGAAACAGCCTTGTTGTCAAAAGAAGAGAAAAGAAGAGGAAGTGCTAAAAGATGCACTAAGACAGGGCAAAGTGACAGAACAGTTTGTGTGCAGAATGGATCAAGGAGACAACTGACAGGCTGCAGACACAAATAGTGGTCTCTGGTGCCTTAAGAACTTAAGAGAAGAGTGGTGAATGGCAGCATGGAAGGAAATAGGAGAATTATGGGAGGCATTGTTATGGAGGGGTAATTAATTGATGTGAGATTATATTTTTCCAAAATTAATATTGTTTATTAATTTTGATATTCAGGACTCTTGCCCCCCCCCCCCAGCCACTAATTTTCATAATAATCAGTTCTTTGCACAGTCATGGAAACATACAGAGAAATAACTTGACCTAGAAATAACTTTCAAAAATATATAAACTTTAATTGAACTCAGCTGAACTGGAAGAGAAGGTTCTTGCAGTCAGTATACTGCTTGCGGTCAATATGCCACTTGTCCACTAGATGGACGCAGGAAGCTCCTTTCTGCTGATGGCAAATGGCAGTGGTGAATTACAAGAGGCTTTAAGTATTAATCACAAAATATTATTACCTGACTCATGGGGCTAGCTACAGCCTCAGACAGTACCCAGACACTTTCAGGGAGTTCTGTTACTGTCTTATCAACCACTGAGACTTCTCGTTCTTCCCAGGCTTCTGGGGAAAGAAGGCAGACAATCTCTGACCTTATCCTGGCTTCTCTGGATGATCTGTGTATCTCCAGGACTTCCCATCTTGGCAGGAGACTTTCAGGTGCAGGCAGGGTGTCTTGCGATGTGCGGTCTTAGCACGATGTCATGCTGGCTATGCAGGCCTATTGCGTGGAGGCATTTAGAGCCTGTTCCTGGTAAACTCGAGGCAGTGCAGTTTCCAGACAGTTCAGGAGAGCTAGCTTATAGCTTAGCATAATGCTGTAGAAGGCAATGGCAGAGTCACTGCCAGATGTAGAGAGCAATAGCAGCAGGCAGCAGCAGGCAGGAATACAATGGCAGAGCACATTGCGTTACCTACTCAACTCTTCTTGTCAATACAGCCTGAGACTAACAGGCCTTTGGACATAGAATAGCTAATCAAAATGGCAGTTAGCCAAAGCTGACCATATTCAGTGAAGACATAGGTTTGCTTTACCCAAATTTGGGAAAGCATAGGCGTTGCACAAGGCAGGCACAAGCTAAGCATGTGCACCTTGTTTACCACAGGAGCTAAACAAGTCTGGGCAGGCCAGAGTCCTTAGGCTGAGTGGCTCCAGGTTCTTTATCCTCTTTCCCGCAGTTGCTTCTGCCCAGAACAGAAGGAGGGAGAGCTGGAGAACATGCCTGAGCAAGCCAGTACATGTATAAACCCATTTTGGCCTGCTTAGGTACACCTGTGGGTCAGAGCTGTGGGAATGGAAGTGACATAAATGTAGGCTAGAAGGAAAGGGAAAATTACTTTTATATGAGATTGTTCTGTTGCTGAAGCTAGATGCTGGCAGCAGTAACTCGTGTTGAAGTTGCTTACTCCTAAAGGCAGCTGTGATACAGGAAGATGTGGAGGGCTCTGAGTTCACGTGTGACTCATCTGATTAGGGGTTAGCTACAACATGTACTGTGGTTCATATTCTCATCACTACACAGAGGAGCTCCTATCTAATTTTACCCTGAATGAAAACAAGATATTAAAAAGAATTATATAGAAATCATTTTTTAAAACCTCTGCAATGTTAGCAGACAATTTTTGTGACTTTGTAAATGATCCAGCAATTATTATGGCAAAATACATATCATTGTTAAATTGCATAGGATTCCTGATATGAGTAGGAATTAGAGCAAACAGTCACCTAAACCTGCCCTCAGAGCAACAATTTCTTGTCTGTCTTCTGTATCTACAGTAATGTAGCTGACATTTAGTAGCCCATGCGGGAGAACATAAATACAGGAAATAGAGGTTTTTAGTGGGTTGGCTGGTGGGGGATATTTTACAGGTTAAAACTGTGGCAAGGTCACATGGGCACACAGCCACCACTGCTCCTGTGTCTTTCTCAACCTGCCTGGGCAGATTTCTCCTCAAAAGCTTTGCTCAAGAGCCTGAATATTGCCCCTTCCAAGCTCAAGGGTGCCCCCTTTGCACCAGGCTCTGCTCCATCTTTGGACTATCCCCAACCCAGGTGGGCAGCATCCTTCTCCTCCTCCAAGACTCTGAGAAAGAGACAAGAAATCACCTCTCATCTCTTTTAGTCTCATGTCCCTTCTGTGGGACAGTGAGGAATACCTCCAGCAGCATTTCTGCCCGTTGCCAGCCCTCCTCCTAGCTGAAGACACAGGCAGTGTAGTAAGGCTGCTGCCCTTCTTCCAGCACCACCTGTGCTGCTGGAGTTGGTGGTGGCACCAATGGCTCTGCAAGCAGGAGCTGTTTGCACCAGCACTCAAAGAGGGCTCTGCTGCGGCATGGCTTATCGCTCAGGCTTACTTTCAGGCAAGGGCTACCTGAAAGCTCTTCTGAGGAACAAAGGATAAGTATATCTGAAGTTATGTCTTGGAAGAGTCAGTATATAGAGCTGTTTTGGGAGTGTGGAGCTACTTGACCCAGCCACATTATTGGGCTGTAGAATGTGCAGAGGTGACATCTTCACTTGCCTCCTTCAATCTATTGTTTACAAAACAGAATGAAAGACTAATTTCTTCTCATAAATGAGACTATTTTTCTTATTTATAGCTTCAACTAAAATACCATTGAGCCATGCTTCTTCCTTGTGCTCAAGAAGAACAGGCAAATCAATAACCTAATTTAAACAAAATACAAAGCCTGCGCTCAGCTGAATTCCCTATTCCCCAAGCTTGCACATTGCCCTTTTACTCTGAAATGCTGCAGAGATCACAAGATTTCACAGTCTTCAGCCAGCTTAATGAGGCCTGGCCCCATCATCACCCAGATCTGGAAGGAGCAAGAGTAGAGTGTGATTATTAATTGCTGCCTTTTCCCATAGTCACTTTGAATTTTCTCTCCATATTCCCTCACAAGAATTGGTAACCTTGTGCAGCTGGTGCATGGTGAATAAAGGTGCTTTCAGCTCTGTTGCTTATATCAGGTAACCACCCAAACTAGCATCTCTGATCCTTGAAGTGCCTGGCTCCACAAAAGATCAGGATATTTTGAAATTACTTGAACTAGAAGGTTATGCCAGCAGGGTTTTCAATCAAGATGTACTACACCATTTGAGCTGATCGAAAAAGTTGCAGCTGGTCTGATGTTCCCATGGTCTACTTGGAAATCTTGTATGCTGGAGCTTTAAAGTGCATGAATATTGGATAAATCATCATACAATATCTAATATAGTATCTAGTAGAGAATTAGATTCCAAAAGCAGGAGCTAAGCGCAGTTATAATGAATATTGGATAAATCATCATACAATATCTAATATAGTATCTAGTAGAGAATTAGATTCCAAAAGCAGGAGCTAAGTGCAGTTACAGCTTCTTAGGATAAAATTGTGATCTCCAGAGTCCTGCCCAGGATCTGTTTAGGCTCTGTAGGAGCCTCCTTCTTTGACTTCAGCAGCGTCCATTCTGCTCTGCTCCAAGGGTGCATAGTATCTCTTTCATTTCTAAAACTCAAATAGATATTCCTGGAGAGTGTTAGGTAAGGCACTCTTTTTTTTTTCCAGCAAGGAAACTGGAAATGCTTTCTTAGGGAGAAAGGAAGGAAGGAAGAAAAGACAGAAAGACAGAAAGAAAGAAAAAGAAAGAAAGAAAGACAGACAGACAAAAAAGGTGGTTATGACATTAACCTAAAATATTTTGTAGACAGAGACTTGGTGTTCTGTCTAGATTGGGTAAGCAATCCCACTTGTCAGTTAAATGACTGATCACAAATTGCAATCTGTTTTATGCACAAATCTTCCAATGTATCTTACATATTTATTTGGTCTGTTTAGTCTATGCACTGTGTTTAGTCTGATACTAGGTTTTTGGATTATGAACTTAGTTCAAGGGGTTTAATTGTTATGCTTAACCTTCAATTTATTCTTCTAACACACCAATAGTTGACATAGGCAAAACTCATCTCTCACAGATTATGTTGCTACTAGACTTATGTTATGTGCTCATACATCTATGTCTCTAAAATAAGTTTTATGGAATGTACTGTATATTTAATAAGATTTAGGATACCTATAAAGCAATTTATAGAGACTTCTCTGCTCAATCTGTATGACAGACAAAGAGCAAAATAATTAATTCAGTTCCTATAAAAATGTGAAAACTGAGTGTCATCATAGTATACATTTCAGGTACAATAATAAATATAAGAATATAAAATGTCTTTTCTTGAGTACGCTCCTTCTAGTAACTTGACAAATAGACTGAAGCCCTCTCTCTGCTAAGATAGAATTAGCTCTCTTCTCACTGCCACTGGAGAAACACCAGCAACAGATCTTCCCAGATTCCTCAAGCCCCAGGGTGAGAAGCAGATAGATACTCAGCTCACTTATTCTTCTCCCTTGTAGTCATTTTATGAGGGTTTTTTTGCTGGACTCATGTTCATTCTGGCCACCTGGTTTCTGATGAATGGCATCAGATAGTAAGAGATGTAGATGAAGACATCAGTGAAAACCAAGGACACAGAAATTATGTGGTAGAGTAATTCAGCCTGACATCTGTCAGTGCACTTTAGTTCCCAAATCTAACTGTAGGTCTCCGTAGAAGTAAATGTGACCATTGCCTCAGAAAATTTCTTCTGAACTTGGAAGATATAACAGCACAGGCTATTAGAGTACAGTCTTTTGGGGTCCTGGCTGTGCTATGCTGAGACCTCTGCTTCTCTATTCTTGTTAGCTGTGCTGTCTAGATGAAAGCTGAACTAGTTACATAGACTAGCTTTTGTAATTGTTCTTTCCTTCCCTGGAAAATTCACTGAGTGGTGCAGATTCATGTAGACTTCCAAACTAAGAGAGTGCTTTCGACCAGAAGGTCTATGAGTCTGTCCATGCTGGAGTTTGAAAGGCAATGCTGCTACCCTAGCTCCCTGGGATCTCTTCAGGAAGCAGAAGGAGCCAACAACAGCTGGCCAGGGCTCTTGGACAACACATTTGAACTGTCCAATTGCTATTGCCCCTGTTTCCAGCTGGACTCTAATAATAGTGAAGTATTTACAGTACAGTATTATGGCTGATGTCCATTTTGGAGGAACTCTATACCACTCTAGTTGGACCACTGCTGTGACTGAGTAGGACCCATATTTCCAGTGAGTTAAGTCCAGGTTGTCTGTATGGAGCACAGGGAAATGCTGTAAACAAAATATAAACTTTTTATATCAAACACATGAGAGGCATGGAGGCAGAGGGGTGGTTATACATTATGGTGTATCTTGCTGATCTTAAAAAGCAGTGATGGTACTAATTAATTAGATAATGAAATGCTTTCACTCAATGGCTATGAAATTAAATAATGAGTGAGGAAAATGTGAAATGAAAAGAAGCAAAGTATTTGATGCAGTTCCTGCTAATATGCTTTGCTATCATTCTGATTTTGGATCGTGTTGAAGGAAGACTGACACTAGCTCTAAATGAGCTGCTGATATTTCACACAATGAACAAATGTAGATTAGAGCTGGGATATGACGCAAGCTAGGAATAGAGCACCCAAAGACTTTTACAGACATAACAGAGAATATTTTTATCCAGTCTTGACCCACTTGCCATACATATTTTGACCAGTGACCATATTCACGTTGCAGTTCATGACCCACAGCTAAAAGTACAGATCTGCAAAAGACAAGGACCAAATATCTCATCTGAAATGGATAGTTAGAGATGGAAGTCTCTTTTTCTTGTTTGCCAGGAGAACCGATAATCAATCCATACCCAGTTTGGGGTGAAGAACATGTTTTATACAGGCCAGCAAGGGTAGGAGATTTGCAAGGAGAATGCAGAATGTTTAAGCCTGGTTTTGCTAGTTTACATTCATCTAAGTTCCACAGTAAGTAAAAGCTATTATTATTTAAATAGGACATTTATATCAGATGCATAATTATTTCAATAATTGCATGCAAAGTTATTTAAATAGGAATGTGTAATGGAATTTTATTCTAGTTTCTTACAAACAGCTGTACAGACACAAATCAGTCTTGTTGCCTTCCCTTCTCTGTTCTGGGCTGCTTTCCTCATTTTCTGTAATGAGGAGAACACTTGCTCTGTGGGAAAGGCTTGTGCATCTCCTTTGCAAAGGTGATATGTCCCAGAGTAAAAGAAATCTTCACTCCCACCATGCTGTGACTATGTTTTCTGTTCTGGTAGTCCCAAGGAGCTGTGTGCCTGTATCTATTCCCTGTGTTGCAAAACACCAGTTCTTGCTGCTGAGAACACAAAAATGTAACTCTTCTATTTACACAGATAAGAGTATCTGAGTCATTAAGGCTTGGGAGTCATTAATGGTTCGGAGTCTTCAGAGTTCTTCTTGCTCTTGCTTCAACGTGTTTTCACCTCTTGTTTTCCTGATTCCATCCTCCTGAGTGGGCATTTGCTAGCGTCATCAATCTTCCTTCACTGAAATTTTATTTAGTGACATGCTACCCTAAAGCTTAAACAGATTATCATGAAGTCATTACAATTCATCAATAATAATTACCCCGCCCCCCCCCCCCCAAAAAAAAAAAAAGGCAATCTACAAACCTAACATGTCCCAGCAATGTAACCAATTGTCTTAATGATTGTTAGAAGGAAGGACAACCATTTATGTCTGGCCTTGTGACGGACGCTAAGTGGGAGGGTGGAGCTCAGTGGCAGGGCTCAGTGATAGATCAGGGCTCACCCTGGAACAGATCCAGCACCAGCTCTTACTCTTTAGAACACAAAGACATTGGTAATGTGTGCGTGACACTTAGAAGCTCTCTTACAGCTGCTTGTAGCTTTGTCTCTTAATTGAGTCATTGTCAGAAGAGAAAATACAAGAGCAATAAGCTGATGATTTTTTCCTGTGCTACTGCAATACTTTCTTCGGAAAAACATCAGTAAGCATCTCTCATGGAGCCCTCAGGTGCAGAGTGCTTGGCAAATTCATGGCACCCTTCCAGCACTACCATTGTAAACCTGTGTGTTGGTTATGGCAGATGACATTGCTGACTGAACCTTGCTTTTTGCATGCAGCTGCCTGTGGTTATCAGAAGGTTTGGTTCTGCTTTGTTTTCAAAGCTAATCCTATAGCACAGTTTTTTTAATCCTTATTATTCACACACACATGTGTGTGTCCTCCTAGCTCTGTTGGGAATAAATACTCTCATAAAAAGTTTTAATCAAAAATGTGTCGAGGAGGCAAACACTCCTCTCATGCCTTTGGATTTGTGAGGAAAGTGATAACAGTTACCTTGGATTTAACTAGCTGGATACCCAGTAGCAGTATAGCTGCAGCAGCACAGCTAGGTAATGCTTCCCAGACATCCAGGCTACACACTTCATAATCGTTCTACTTAATGTATCTGTCTGGTTACTGAGAAATTGTATTAAAACTGTAATGAATCAATAATTTAAGTCTGTGTCTTTGAACCCTCCTATTTACATTTATTAGTATGATCACGTGTTCATACCAATGTTGCAGCCAAGAACTTCCTGTGGAGGACCAAATAAATTATGGCATACAGTGGTTTACCTGGGCTAAAACTACACTAGTATAACCTCATGGGTGTTCTGTGCACCATATGAAGTGATTGGGTTGTTTCAATAGTTTCAACCTGAAAGAGGCCTGCACCATGTAGATCTTGCACCATAAAGATGGCCAGTGCCATTCTGGGGTGTATTAGAAGTGCTGCGGTTAGTAGGTCGGGAGAGGTTCTCCTCCCCCTCTACTCTGCCCTGGCGAGGCCACATTTGGAATATTGTGTCCAGTTCTGGGCCCAAAGTTCAAGAACAACAAGGAACTCCTTGGAGAAGTCCAGCACAGAGTAATGGAAATTATTAAGGGAGTGGAATATCTTCCTTACGAGGAGAGGCTGAGGGAGCTGGAGCTCTGTAGTCTGGAGAAGTGGAAATTGAGGGGTGACCTCATTAATGTTTATAAATATATAAAGGGTGAGTGCCAAGAGGATGGAGTCAGGCTCTTCTTGGTGATGCCCAAAGACAGGACAAGAGCAATAAGTGGAAGCTGAGGCATAGGAAGTTTTATGGAAACATGAGAAGAAGTTTTTTCACTGTGAGGGTGATGGAACACTGGATCAGGCTGCCCAGGAGGGAGTCTCCCTCTTTGGAGATATTCAAGATCCACCTGGATGTGTTCTTGTGTGATCTGGTATAGGTGGTCCTTCTCTGGCAGGAGGGATGGACTAGATGATTTTTCAAGATCCCTTCCAGCCCCTAACCTTCCATGATTCTGTGATTCTGTGATATCTCCTTCCCATAGCAGGAACCTTAGACACAGAAATCCAACAGCTCCAGGGAGTGGATCTGAGCCCAGCTGTGTCAGCTGGGAAATTCATCATGAAAAAGTTTCCTTTGAAGTTACTGTATGTAACTCTCTGTGTTTAAATAGGGGAGGAACATCAGTCTCCAGGGTTACTAGATTATTCATTTCTACAGGTACTAAAGTCTAAAATATGGAATAGAAGAAGATTAATAAAATAAGAAATAAAAATGGCAATTTTGTCATGCAAATTCAGTGAAGCATTTAAATAAAATACTTGCCTTCTGCCTTGACTTTTAGTGGCTGGAAATATATTGGTTGATTGTGATTAATAACATCTGATTGTCTACTGCATCTTATAAATTTCAGGTTCTTTCCCTTTGTGTAAGTAATAGCTGTACATTCACAAAGCTATTTTTCAGAGGCTTTTGTCAGGAATGAGAATTTTGGAGAGCCAAATCACAGTATTTCCCCTCTATTTCAAACAGCAATCCAGATACTCCTGTTACTGTCCTAA
Organism: Pogoniulus pusillus; assembly: GCF_015220805.1. Lineage (NCBI taxonomy): Eukaryota > Metazoa > Chordata > Aves > Piciformes > Lybiidae > Pogoniulus > Pogoniulus pusillus. Next base: position 15,193,013 of record NC_087275.1, on the reverse strand, counting down.
AATACTTTTAATGGCAGATGCTTACATTACTGTGATCAAGACTGAATAACATTTAACCATTGTCTTTGTTACTGTCACGATAATGAATTCTTCAGTAATTTTCTAGCTTATAATTCCTCCTCCTCTTCACAAGGGCAGGGAGGGCAAAATGTTTGCATCCTGGTAATAGCATACAGTGACAAGTGTTGGTGATGCTGGGTTGGAACTGTAGAGCGAACATCATCACAGTGTTTTATGTAGGCATTCTAAATTATTTTTGGAGGGAGGCTGAGGAGAAAAACACATCCCTGTAGAAGTTTCCTGCAATACAAGGGCTGAGGAGAACTTCATTCCTTTCCACCTGAGGTGGTCAGTCAGTCTGCATATGAATGACATCCTTAGCTAGCACATCACCAGAAGGTCTGATTCTGGAAAACTAATCCAGACCCGAAGTCCTTTCATACCAATTGTTCCAACAACCTCCTGCAGACCTTCATGCCCCAGGTGGAAAAACAGACATTCGTAGAAGGTTTCTTCTTTTCGTTCTTACCTCAGTGAGCACCAAGTGTGTCTTGTCCTCACACGGTAATGCAGAAGACAAAACTCTGCAACTAAGCATTTTCCCCCTATGAGTTATGTTGTCTGCTAAAATTTCTTTTTTGACACTTCTAAACTGCAGACTAAAGATTTTCTCTTTTTAAAAAGTCAACTTCTTGTTATCACTGGTAATTTTTCTTGTCCTGGAAGATTTGTAATCTTTAATCTCTTCTGGAGCAGAGGTGATAAAAACATAATTTAAATACAATAGGGTATCTTTTGCTCCTGAAGAAAAAATGTTGGGGTTATTGTAATCGAGTTTTCATGACCTGTAATATATTGTTCCAGATTAACTCATGCTTTTCAGAAGACACTGAAGTGTATTGAAAGCACTCAGAGTAAAGTACTTTCACCTTTCAATCTTTTTCCACAGATTCTTTCCATGGGAATGATGACTGAATACTACCACTACTTTTTTACAACATTGGTAAGGAGCACTAAAGATCTGGGAGTGAATACTCATTGTTGTGGAAAAGACAAGTACAAATTTCTACTTTTTCTAGCAGATATTTGTTGCCATTATTCAGGGAAAACCTTGAGGAATGAATACTAACACTCTTCAGTAATGTCAGGACTCACAATTTTGTAAGGAAGCTGTTCTTCAGTATGCGTGGGTCAGCCTAATACTTTAATAAAATGAGAATTTACTGCAGTATTGTGTTAAAGGGGGAACCATTGATACAGCTGGATGCCAGTGAAACAGAATAATGCAATGGAGCCAAGATTAAGCACAACAGGCCGTGCAGGTTCATCACTAAAATGCTTCATTTACTTATTAAAACACCAAATCTCATATAAAATCAGTTGGGAAATTTTATAGTGGTATTGTTTTTATGGTAGAAATACTTATTTCAGCACATTGCCCCCCCTATATTTTAGTTTACATGCTCTATGGAAATATAACCCAATGCATGGTCGAAGTCCATTTGTGTTATAGACTAGAAAGACAGCAAATTACCAACACTGCGAGGAAGTCCCAGAGGGCTGAGTTCTATCATGTGCATCAGCTTATTCTTTATTTCCTTTCCACATAAAATACTATGTGCAAGTGAAATAAAATTTTGAATCTAACAGTCAGTAGTCTAAAAAGACTCTCTAGCTGTTTGGAGCTTGAAGCAGTAGCTCGAAATAGCTCTCTGAGGTTATTTTAACTTCAAGAAAAAATGATGAAAAGAAAAATTCTACTTTAGGGTTTAATGTGAAACTTGCAGATAGGATTTAGGTTTTACTGTAGAGCTTACTGTTTTATATAAGAAACAGTGCAATAAACAATCAACATAAAATGGTAACCATCATCGTGGATACGCATGAGATATTGTGGAGCAGATACTAGAAAAAGGAGTAAGCAGTGCTGGTGATATCTTGGCATTGTGTTATTGTAAATATTGATATTTTGATGGTTACTGTGGTATTAAACCATGACTAATACATTTGTCATTTTATGACCCTGCTGGGATCAGCAAAAAGTTGTTTTAAAAAGCAGCCTTCAGGCTATGAGAAGCAGTCATCTTATTTCCACTGCCTGATAAATATCGCTCTGGTGTGTGCCACACAACTATAATCACTTAGAATACCCAGTATATTCCTGCTCTGTAAACACTAAGTCCTGAAGCACATGGATGTACTATGCACTAGCTTGACAAGCCCATTACACTTCTTAGTAGCAAGTTACCTGAAGGAGACGTGGCAGGAGAAAAATGGGATTCGTAGGTAAATTCTCTTGGAACTTTCCATCTTCAAATTGAGAAATACGCTTGACATTGGCCAGCTCATTCCTCATGTTGGCTTGTCAGAGCTGTAGCACTTTTAGAGGATTGCTATAAATTAAAATTAGACACTGCTGTGCAGGTCGTTTGCAAAATAATGGTGTTGTGGGGAACAGATTTTTATGTTCCAAAAAGCAGGTATATGGTTTGTCATAAATTTCACACAGCTTTGCATTATTCAGATTTGTAATGGAAGCAGTTATGACCAGACTTTGAGGGCAAGCAGAGCATTCACGGAAAAAAACCCAAGACTTGAGTTTGGGATTGAAAATTAAGTACAATTCTGGCCTAATTTTACCTTCTGAACATTTTACTTTAAAAATGCTAATTGTGGTTTTGTTTGCTTTCTTAACGATGATTTAGGATCTATTTGCATTAGACCTGGAGCCCTACAGATACAGCGGAGTAAATATGACAGGGTTCCGCCTGCTCAACATCGAAAACCCACACGTTTCTTCGGTCATTGAGAAATGGTCCATGGAGCGTCTGCAGGCACCACCAAAACCAGAGACTGGCCTCCTCGATGGCATGATGACAGTAAGTGAACTGGGTTACAAGGGTGATACAGGGCTCCCTGTTGTGCACTTCACAAGGCCGTTTGTGCAGCTATGAACCGATTCCATTATGGCTTTATGTCACAATGCAAATGCTGAAGCAACCTCTCTGAAACAGACTTCCTTTTACCTGCTTCTACACAGGAGTGCATTTGCCCTGAGAACCATTGTTTATACTCATCTGTGTGACAAACCGTTCCTGGGCAGCTCTAGAGATGAGTGACAATGCTTTGTTGGAGTGCCGTCCAGCTAACGTCATTCATCTTATTGTTGTCAAATGTAGATACTGCTGCCTCATTTCTCTCATAATGTTCTACACAGAGTGAAGAACATAACAGGAACTTTCAGAGCAAGTATGCAATTTATAACCTGCAGGGAAAGATATTGTATATGTGGACAGGTAATAGCATTTTTAAATTGGAAAAGTGCCCTTTCTCTTCGTTTCCATCATCTACAGCATCCCTGGCTTTTAAGATATAATCTAAAGATAAATGAAAGGTATCATCAAGCCAGGAAATTAGTATTTCCTCCCTATCACTCTCCCAAGAAGTAAAAGAAGGGATAGGAGCAATTGCATGGATGGTGTGACTACATTCAGTTTCATGGAGTGAAGGGTTGCCATCTTTTTTCAATATAAGGTAAAGTATCTTATGTACTGAGTGGAGTTCTAAGTGATATGAAATAGACTTTATTGCAGATGATTGCAGGAAAAAATGTGAAACAACCTAACACCTTGGAGAGGAATGCATTGTGTGTTATTTCAGGCATTTCCAAAAGACGTTGCTTGTTTGGGCAATGCCACTGTGCTCACTCACAGAAAAGCAGGGGAGAAATCTGTCCCTGTGAACTTCTAATGTGAATGCACAAGACCTGCAAGAGTCTTGTGTTCACACGCAGCTATTCACGTGCATACACCTAAGAGTAAAACTAAAAAAGGACAAAGTTCTTACCAGACTCTTATCCTCTCCTTCACATCTCTGTAATCATTTAGTACCCTTGATGCTCTGAAACAGCATGAGCACCAAAGAAAATATCTTCATATTGGCTATGGTCATTTAAATATTCAGAGCAAGTTCTACTTATTCAATTCGAAAGAGAGTTGCAATACTGCTGTATTTCATTAAGTAATAAGACTATGACAAGCCACACAGTGTGAGGAGATCAGGATTGCATGTCCTATTGTTAACTCAGGATTTCTCCCTTCTTGTTCACACTGTATTGTTTGTCCTGATGTCAGCTCGTGGGAACACAGCGGGACATGACCAGGATAGTTTGCAGCTCATGTTCCACTTTATGCCCAAATTGCACACAGAGGGGTGATCGTTCCAACCAGATCCTTGGGTTCCTATGCAGTAATTTCAGCAGAATGTGAAAATTAGAAAAATGAGTTCCAGAAATAACTCTTGGTCCCTTTCTTCTTATGCATGAATACAGAGATCAATGTAAGGTGGTTTGCTTCAGAAAATGAGGTGGCATTTTGTTCCTTCATGCAACCTCAAGCACTAAACCAGAACAACAGTGAGGGGAGAAATAAAAGGCTAAGGCAGATAATATGACCTTTAAACTATTGCATAGTGGATTGGGTAATTAACAAGTTACACAAGCACGAGACTGAAATAGCCAAGTCTGGCAAAGCTGCCAATGTGCAAACACTGTGAGATGCACCATGTTATCAAGTAAAAGCACCGATAGTCTGAGGAAGGTATCCTCTTTGGTACATAGGCAGACTGATATTCTACTGCTCAAGTGAAATTCAGTCCTGAACACACCTGTATAATGTAAAAACTGATCTGAAGTCTGCTCACGTTGATAGAAATATTTCCATTGATTTTGAGACATTTTGGGTATGACCTTTAGCCTCTGGGTCTGCTTGGAATGAGTATCTGGTTTAAGTCACTCGACACTGCTTACAGTTCATATTGTTTCCTCGTGCTTGCCTCACCATTTATAATGTTTTTAGATTGCTCTGATTGTGGGAGCATTGTTTTGGGCAGATCCTGAGTAATGTGTCAGGAGTGACTCCTTATCTGTGGTGTATTAGGATTACTTGATAAATTCAGATCACGTTTAATTGCCAGCAAAAGCCTCCAATGTTGATAAGGCTGATGCTGCTGTAATTTACTTAGGTAAATGAAACAGACAAAGAATCAAATCTATTAATTTCCCAAAGGAATTGCATGGGGAAAGAATAAAAAATGGATTAGTTTTGCAGTTCACATAGATGAGTTCAATTTCTCATCTGCAGAGTTAGTACTTCTTTTTAAACCTCTTTCTTAATTATTCAATAACTTTAGAAGAAAGGTAAGAGCTTCATTTTTACAGCATCCTATGCATTAATTGACTGTTCCCACCTCATACATGAGAGCACTAAATAACAGTGAAGGTGAAGGAAAGCCTTTTCTGAAACATTTCTATGATAAAGGGTAATCAGGTGTGCAATCTCAGTTCGTGGCTTACTGGGCAGGTTTTTCCAGTGAGGTCATGTCACATATTTATGCCACAAGGCAAGATCCTTGAGGGCAGTAGACACTTAGAGGCAGTAGGTACCTGGTCTGCTAGGATACCTGCCAGGTACACAGTGGGATTGATTTCCCTGGCAAGTAGGTCTTGCCTATGAGAAGAGTGGCAATGGGGAGCCAGTGTAACTGCATTCATGCAGCCATCCACCATGCCATGCCACTATGCCATCCTGGGCAGACACCAGCTTGGGCACCTGCATGGTGGTTTTGAACGACATGGCTTGAGGTGCTGAGATTCTTTGGCAAACCCCATGAGGAAACTACAGGAAACAGGGTACTGAAAAGTGCTTGGCTGTTAGGGCTACCTAAAAGGTGATACTTAGGCTGCTGTATCACCCAAGGGTACTTAGAATTTCTCTCTGTGCCACAGAACTACCTGTGTGCTTCCTGCACTGGACTTGGCCCTCTCTTTCTGTAGCTACCCAATGTGGTTTTATTCCTAATGCTACCCTGCAAGTACTCAGAAATTAATAAAAGCTGCAAAAAACTTGTTTTTTTCTCTGCACCTCAGGTATCCATGGAGAGCAGAGTAGTGGCCTTTTCCATACTAGCAGCTTAAGGAAGTGGTTCTTGATAGAGAAAAGCAGATACTGGGCATCAAGTATCTGAAAAAAAACCTTTCTGTTTTTTTATGCAGACCGAAGCAGCTCTGATGTATGATGCTGTTTACATGGTAGCAGTGGCCTCCCAGCGTGCCTCCCAACTGACTGTCAGCTCCCTGCAGTGCCACAGACACAAGCCGTGGCGTTTTGGACCCAGATTCATGAATCTGATAAAAGAGGCAAGTGTAGACCGTCTGCTTATGGTCATCATAGTCCCTCCTTTTTTCTTTACCACACTGGCTCATGTTGCTCCCTGCTTTTTGTCATATGCTATGCCTTGATGTCTGGCACTCAGATGCCCAATGCTTGTTCAACTTCCTAACAGAGAAATGTTGATTTACAGACACAAGGCTGTGTCCTGAGTTTTGGCAGAGATTTTATATGGCCTTTGAAAAAAAAGAAACTGCTGAACTGTAGGTGTGATATAATCTCAGTCTAACACACCATAAGGCTGTCCATATTTTTTCCTCAGTTAATGTTATGATTATATTATTATGTGTGCATATCATCTCTAAAAACATGCAATAACTGAAAACAGCCATTGTAGAAATGGAAAGAAAAGCATTTGTATCTCTATTTTTGTTTTTCCACTGAACTCCAATTGTTTCACAGATTGCTTGAGCATTAATCAATATCCAGAAAATATTTCAGCCAGTATTTATAAAGAAGTAAATTGCTTCATGAAGTCATCCACTGTCTCATAGGAATACACCACTGAGCTAACCTGATCCACAGCCTTTCTAAGAAACACACATTTTATCTGAAATGCCTTCACTTTTCCAGAAGTTCAGATTTTATTTAGAATTTCAGAACTTTTCCTTTAGGGAATCACACAAAAATGAAAATTGGAAATTATGTGGAATTTCCATGTATATTTCATCTTTTCCCTCAGTTCTTGTCCATGATAGTGTGATTCCTATCAAAGCCACATTCACTAGCACTTGAGTAGGTGGAAAAAGACCCTGTAGGATGAAGGATAAGGTAAGTGGTTGCAGCACGTTGTGCCATACACCTGAATCCTGAAATATAGTAGGAGCAAACTGAAAGACAGGACATGTGGTGATTACAGAACGTGTGGAAGAGCTGTCATCACCTTCTTCAGTCCTAGGTAACTTTTTTAGAGTTGCCATAGGCAATATACAACATGGTGATTCACCTACACACAAGCTACCAGAACAGTGCTCTCCACATTCATGTTTTATGAATTTTAAGGTTTCCTTGAAAGGAATTAAAAAAGAAAAGATAAGAGTTACCAGAGTGCTCCTGGTTCTGACTAAAGAAATAAGAAAGCTTTGAGATACCTTCCTTACTGCTACACAGTCATAGGAGCACTCCGAGATCAGGGAAAGGGCACTGGAAATTGTTCCACACTGACATGAACCATGCAGCATCCTGCTCACCCTCTGGGGAGGAAGTGGGAAGACTGTAGCAGAAACAGCAGAAGACAGGAGAAACTTGTCTCAGAAGTGTATGTAATAAAGATGAACTTCTCACTTCCTCCCTTCTGGTTCGATCTGAGTGGGGACCTTTGTTCTTCTGCTTTTCAACCTCAAACTAAATGAGGTAGCATTGCTTCTGATACAATTTCTGGTGCAGGTGGTTACAATGAAATTGAAAGTTTAACAAAGATTTTTTTTTTTTTTAATCTGTGAATGTATTTGCATTATTCTGCAGTGATGACCTACTTATTCTACAGTGATGACCTATTCATTTGGGGTTTTGCTAAGTATACAGCATAAGGGTCCTGAACTGTAAGCCAGAAGAAGTACCTTGACCAAGAGAGCCAGGCATACCTCAGCAGACACAATTCAAAGGTCTAACAGCTCTACCATTCACATTTATCATGTAGAGCTAGCTTCTCTTGCATGGAGTGAGCTATGTGAGCTAATTACTGATCATTTTGCAGATAGTTTCTTTTGTGGTCAGTAAAATATTTATTTAAATACTTCTAGAGTCTTATCATAGAATCATAGAATCAACCAGGTTGGAAGAGACCTCCAAGAGCATCCAGTCCAATCTAGCACCCAGCCCCATCCAGTCAAGTAGACCATGGCACTAAGTGCCTCATCCAGTCTTTTCTTGAACACCTCCAGGGATGGGGACTCCACCACCTCCCTGGGCAGTCCATTCCAATGGCAAGTCACTCTCTCTGGCAAGAACTTCCTCTTAACATCCAGCCTATACCTCCCTGAGCACAACTTGAGACTGTGTCCCCTTGTTCTGTTGGTGGTTGCCTGGGAGAAGAGACCTGGTACAGCCTCCCTTAAGGTAGTTGTAGACAGCAATGAGGTCCCCCCTGAGCCTCCACTTCTCCAGGCTGCACACCCCCAGCTCCCTCAGCCTCTCCTCATAGGGTTTATGTTCCAGGCCTTTCACCAGCTTCGTTGCCCTTCTCTGGACACGTTCCAGCACCTGAACATCTCTCTTAAATTGAGTGGCCCAGAAATGGACACAGTACTCAAGGTGTGGCCTCACCAGTGTTGAGTCCAGGGGAAGAAGAACCTCTCTTGTCCTACTGGCCACACTGTTCCTGATACGGGCCAGGATGCCACTGGCTCTCTTGGCCACCTGAGCACACTGCTGACTCATCTTCCTGTTTCTGTTGTAGCTAAAAAAAAAAAAAATCCCAGTGGCAGTTAAAAGCAGAGGTTAAGATTTAATAAGACAATCCTGTATTTCCCATAAAGGCTATAACAGGTATTGGAAACTGAACAGCAAATAGATATGGACCTGCCTGTTTGGATCAAATCACTATTAGGATCTGGTTTGCTCAGCGAGGACAGATGAACTTTATAAATTAGTAATCAAGGGAATAGGCACAGTCAGGAAAAGACAGGCAGAATGGTAGTTTGGGCTCACATAAATGCAATTAAATTTTACTACTTTGTGATATGCTGCTGATGATCTGTGAAGGCATCTTACAGATGGTCTGAAGACAGGTATTCTGCAGCCTTTCAAATAAAGAAGTTTGGTGCAATGAGTTTTGCAGGTGCCAGAGCTTATCAAGCGCTTTAATGGCTCCATGGTGGGGTTTTGCATTTTGTTATAATGGTGATAAGAACTGCAGTTGTCTCATTTGCTTTTTGGACTAATTCTATAAAATACCAGGCTGATGGTAACAGAAAGGTCCTCAGAATCTGCCTGTACATGAGCAGTGGTTAAGGTGGAAAGCCTCTTACTTGCATAGCTGTTCATAGTCTGCTGCTCTATTGACTCAGCGTATGTCAAAGTAATTTATTCAGCCTGTGAATATGCTGTTGGGAAGTCAACTTGCAAGACATGTCTGATCCTCAGGTACACATGAGTTAGCTTCTTCCTGAAAGCACTGAGGAAGTGCATGCTGGTCTGAATGTATCTGCATTAGAGTCAGTTCCTGAGACAGCTAGTTTAGTCTGAGAATAGTCTTCTCTTGACCTTAGAACTTCAGGTAACAACAGTAGCAGATCCACTGTTTTTCTTAGCTACCAAGACTTGTGATGTCAGCAAAATTATAAGAGAAAAGGACTAGCAAAAATGTCTGAGGCTACATAATAATCAGAGTAACAAAAAGGAGTAATCTTCTATGCTCTAAAGATTTCATGAGCTAATGCTGATTGTAGGAGGCATTTGGAAATTTGCAGAGAAATGCAGGCCTGAACAAAGGCTCTGGCCCTGAAGATGGTTTGGAGGTCAGAGAGGTCATTGCTAGTTTCTGAGAAGGAGGATATTGCATAAAGTACACTATCTGAGATCAAGACTATTCTACAGCAGTTTATTAAGATCTTTTTAATGAAAAGTAAATCCTTGTCAGAAGCTTTTGTCTTGCAATGACCTAATGTCATTCATATCTAAATGATATTTTAATCTTTAAGCCCTTATGGAAACATTTGCAGGGAGTACATCTTACCCATGCCTGGAAAGAAAAAGGAGGTTGTTGCTTCTCTTCAGAGAGGGAATAGAGGCAGAAAGGATGATCCCAGTTTCCTAAAAGGAAAATGTGTGTGATGTTTATAACTGAATGATCAAATTCCCTGGTCCTGTCCCCTTTAAAGCATAAGTCACAAAATACTGATTGTCTGATATTAAACTATCACCTAAACTAATGTGAGCTCTCCTGACTCAAATCCAGTAACAATTAAAAGAATGAACTGCAAAGAGAAGTATTTCAAAAAATACACCAATTTTATAATGAGTGACCTTATGAAATCCCTCAAACAGAATCATACACACGAATTTCAAAGATTCAAAGAAATCTGAAACATTTACATTCACATTTCAGTTTGTGTTGGTTTTTTTACAAGATATGTTTCAAACACATCTAGTTAGTAGAGACCAGGAGTGAGAGCAATTCTTCTAGATTCGTCATCAAATAATTGAATACAGATTTCCTTTCATGGTGTGACATTAAAAGCTCTCAAGAATCCTCTGACCTGAACCAATTTTATGTGTACGCTAGTGCAATGGCTAGGAAAAGCAACAGGATAAATGGACATGGTCATTCACATAATACCATGTTTGTAAAACTGTCATACCTCTGTCTCTTACTTGTAATAATTCTTCTAAGTGAATATGTCCAAATTAGACTGTCTACAACTACCTGAAGGGAGGCTGTAGCCAGCTGGGGGGTGGTCTCTTCTCCCAGGCAACCAGCAATAGAACAAGGGGACACAGTCTCAAGTTGTGCTGGGGGAAGTATAGGCTGGATGTTAGGAGGAAGTTCTTCACAGAGAGAGTGATTTGCCATTGGAATGGGCTGGGGCTCCAGGGAGGTGGTGGAGTCCCCATCCCTGGAGGTGTTCAAGAAAAGACTGAACGAGGCACTTGGTGCCATGGTCTAGTTGACTGGACAGGGCTGGGTGCTAGGTTGGACTGGATGCTCTTGGAGGTCTCTCCCAATCTGATTGATTCTATGATTCTATGATTCATTTTGATTCACTAATGCAGTCATGAGATCCTGACTGTTTCTGTCTTGGCATGGAGGAAGCAAGCAATCATCCTCAGGACTCTTGCATTTCCTTTTAAGCTCTGTTATGAGGAAGAGAAGACAGAACTAAAAAGTTGACAATGACATAACCACATTCAGACTGGTTCTGTCCAAATGTGGTGAGTTGACTAACATTTTGAACAAGAGACAGTGTTGTGAGAAGTTGTGATTAACTGGTGTCATCCTGTGATTACAGGATGTAATTTTCAGGAGCTACTTGATAATAGAACATCATTGGAAGAAGAAGGAACTGAAGTATTTTCATTACAAGAATATTATGGATTTAAACTAAGGGAAAGCTTTAGTACTACCAAAGCTATCATGTAAGAGTATTTTCATGAGGCTAAAAAGTTACCATGTGGAACAAAAAAAGAAAGGAGCAGTACAAGACTCTGTATGTCATAAGACCTCAAAATGCGCCATGTCTCCAGTTGTCTGAGGAAGGATTTGTGTGTTGGTCACCCAGTCTTTCTGCCACAGAGAAATGTCTGTGCACGTAACTGTGGAAAGGTGACAATATTTCAGCTCCAAAACATAAAACAGTGTCTCTTCTGATGCATCTTGTCTTTGTATTCCAGTGGTGATTCAATCAGAGCATCTGTAGATACCCACTGCAGTTATTTTCTGGGCTGTGGTACTACAATATTTAGTTATTTCTAAGAAAAGCAGAGTGGAAGATCTCCTTTACTAGGAAAGGCAGAGGGAACTGGGTCTCCTTAGCTTGGAGAAGAGGAGACTGAGGGGTGACCTCATACATGTTTATCAATATGTAAAAGGAGAGTGTCAGGGGGATAGAGTCAGGCTCTTATCGATATCTGATGATAGGACATGGGGCAATGTGTCCAAGCTGGAGCAGGATCCACTTAAACATAAGGAAGAACTTTTTCACTGTGAGGGTGACAGAATGGTCACCCCAGAGAGATTGTGGAGTCTCCTTCACTGGAGACATTCAAAAACACCCTGGATGTGCTCCTGTGTGAACTATTCTAGGCGATCCTGCTCTGGCAGAGGGGTTGGACTAGGTGACCTTTTGAGGTCCCTTCCAACCCCTAAAATGAAAAAGAACTACTACAAAGTGATTTTCCCTGAATATGTGGAGTATTTTGGTACTTGCTACATGAATTTTTTTCCAGAATATATTTTATATGTTGTGGCCTACTTTACATGCTCATTATTTACTCCACACTTGATATTTTGATTTAAGTATAGTGCATTGCCTAAACTGGATGATACTTGATTATACTAGAAAATCTCCCATGAGCTCTAGTCACATAGCTATTGAGCCATTCACTGTGTGCAGTCTTGCCTCCAAAGAGTTTACAAAACAACTGTTAAATGCAGATGATTTGGGTTTTGGAGCAGTGTAGTCTCTTTGAAACAGCCTGTTCCTCAACCACACAACCTCCTACTCACTCATTCACAGATTTTCCAGCACTTGGGTCCCATTACCTCAAGTAGAAATGACATAGTGCTTTGCACCACATGAAACCCCTGCAGGCTCCTTGCCATCCCTGTTGTTCAGTGGGCTGATGTCTCTTTAATAGGACAACAGCTCAGCTGGGGAGAAAATTTCTGACTCAAAATGATCGGGTGGGGTGTGGGGCATGCCAGAGTTTTGGCTACAGCTATGGCTCTTGTTTCTGCCATGGACTCTGTGCAGCCATGAGTAAATCACTTCAGGACAGTTCCAAAACCTGTGCTGTGGTTACTTGATAAGGCAAAGCTTGTCATTGTTTGATAGGCACCTGCAACGTGCTGATATGATCAGGCTCTTCACCATCTATGCTTGTAGCTACCACATCCCTCTAAACCAAAAGCAACAGAACCTAAAATCTAGGTAAAGATGTCCTGCTGCTGGAAATACTGTGATTCTTCTCTGGAAAAGATGGGTTATGGCTTTTGTCTGGTTAGTGTACTTAGTCTGTTAGCTGTGTGGAAGAGAATTTCTTTCCTTACTGTCTTGTGTCTACAAGCATTATGTATTACAATGAAATCTCAGTCCCCTTAACACAGTAAAGTTACAGTTTCCAAGTTCATAGTTAACAACAATCTCACTCAGACACTTCAGGGACGGTCGTGTTTGTAAGTGGTGAGATAGACTCTGCTCTTACTAGGAAGAATAATTGACCTTCCTTTTTGATTCTTCACACCTGCTCTCATCTCTGGTACTGATATGAAGCAATTTGGTAGGTGTCGGTTTTAAAGGAACTGAAAGGCTTTTCAAACACATGCTCTGAAGTGAATCCACCGAAGCCATCATCCTTAAGTATTCAGCACTCATTTGTCAAAATTGTCACACCAAAAACCTTTCATATGACTACCCCTGAACATCATTAATCTCAACCACTCTGCTCTAGAAATGAGTAGCCTTGAGCTGCTCACACAATGATCTGTGGCTTACTAAGAAATTCCCCTTCTCTGTTTAGCCACTATTTCTCTCTCTTATTTCAAGGCAGGCATGTGCTAGCTCTTATGGCAGTTGATTAACCCTCTAATGAACCTTCCCCACATGACTCTTGTCTGTTCAAGTGCTGCTTAATAAAAGCCCAGGACTGTTCCAGTACTGGACCCCTTCTGAGTAAAGCATCATGATTATCAGTGGGGTAGATAAAATCTTGTAATGGTGAATGCTGAAAGCTGAATTTCTTTTTATTACATCTGCTATGCAAGATTTAGATCTGGATAATGGAAAAGTCATACTCTAAATCATTTTATTCCATAATCCTTGAGGATCTCTTTTAATAAGAGCATTAATTGTAAGAGCCGGTAAGTTCATGTGTGGTTCAGAGCCTAGCTCCTCTGTAACTAGAGGCAGTATCATTATCACTTAGATTTATCAAATGCCTCTACACCATGGAGTATCCACAAAAGTAGCTATATTCCATTGAGGCCACACCAAAAAGCTGAATATTGACTCAATGCATTCTATATGCTGTGCATTATGATTTCTTGATTTATGTACATCTTGCTAATACAAGTTTGGAAATGTAAGTGAATTTCTGGTAAAGCCAAAAGGAAAAAAATATATTAAATTAAATAATATATTTAATACAATATATTAAATTAAAGGAAAAAAAATATTACATTCTCCCAGACAACCAGCAACAGAACAAGGGGACACAGTCTCAAGTTGTGCTGGAGGAGGTATAGGCTGGATGTTAGGAGGAAGTTCTTACCAGAGAGAGTGGTTTGCCATTAGAATGGGCTGCCCAGGGAGGTGGTGGAGTCCCCATCCCTGGAGGTGTTCAAGAAAAGACTGGATGAGGCACTTAGTGCCATGGTCTGGTTGGCCTGGATGCTCTTGGAGGTCTCTTCCAACCTGGTTGATTCTATGGTTCTAAATATACATATTGATTTACTTTAGTAAGTCTGGTAGCAGCTGAGCTAATTGATCCCGTGACAGAACTGTTGATTGGCTTTGGCTAAAACTAAGATTGTTAGAGTAATTGATTTAAGATGATGAAGTGTAAATTGATCTAAGGACCGTATGTTGGTGGTGTGAATTGATACCAGTCCTCTGGAGTGTTTGCTCTTAGAAGCTGAGTCGCCCTCATTTTCCAGGTAGAATTTTCCATCAATATATTTATTATTTATTATATATTTATATATTGTAACTGAAATATTTAAATCCAGATTTCAGTCTGTGGTTTACTTACTTTTTGGTTTTTTTTTTAAAGTAGCAACAATAGTAAGTTTCACAGTTCTAATCAGACTGGTTTGGATATTTTGCCATCAGGTACATGCCAGCCTTCAGATACAGCTGAAGACTTACCTGTAAAGTGTTCTATGTACTACCTTTTTGATGTTCAGTAAAAAAAAAGCTGCAACTAGCTGCTTGTATTTCCTTCTTGGCTGCATGTCAAACCCAACACAATAGGCTAATTCTTCCATTTCTTTCATAAACAGAAGAAAGTCATCAAGTGTTTACAACTTGGAAACAGGAATTATAATTATCTGATCAAACACAATATTGAGGAATGTAAGGTTCAAAATGCTATTTTGAACCTCAGATGAACACTGCATTGCCCTGCAGATGCAAACCAAAATCCCTGAAGAACAGCAGTTCCTCATGGTTCTGTTGTCAGAGGCAGTCTACATAAATGAGTTCCAAAACAAGCAAAGGATATTACAAACAGAAGTCACTGAAAAATCACATTTTTTTAATTAAGCTGCAAGCTCTGCTTAAGATTGTACAAACAAAATAAAGATTACATCCTCTTCCTAAGAGTGCCCTCAGTTCCTTTAATATTAAAGCAAGGACAGAGGGCAACGAAAAGCAATTTCTTTTGATGAATTACATGGTTAGGTTCCGATTCAACTTTTTATTATATCCTGTAATATTTAACATGAGTGTCACTAGAAGCTTTAAAATTGCCACAAATCTTGTGCATAAAAGCATGAAATCTCATTGCTGTGTTGAACAGCCATGTTGTTTCTGACTGCTCAGAAAGTTCTGTTTCACTTCTGCTTGTTAATTGCATTTGAGAACTGTGCAACTGATGCCCATTCTGTTTGCCTGATTGTGGTGCCTAATAGGCACTTCCCTCTTGATTTGCCTGGCAGACTTCTAGAAGTAGTGGTATGCAGCTATGGTTTCAGAGCAGTGAGAAATTTCACTGTCTTTGCACACATCAGTCGGTTGTGCATTAGGACTCAAATCGTATTGAAAGCTTGAAAGAGTCACCAGAGACTTCAGAAGGCCTGGGATTGACAGTGAGTTCCTAGCTTATGAGTCCCTTCATTTCATAAGAAAACCTTTTGTCTCTGACCAGGAAAGAAATATCACCTGTCTGTCTAGATGTGCTGCATACAGAAGCACCATAACTATCTTGAAGTCAGAAATCAAATGATGCTCACTGAACTCAAAAACAAATGTTTTATTTTTATAGAGAATACATAAATAAAAAGTCAGAAATTAAATTTAGAATTCAACTAGTATTTGAAGCAGGTGCCTCACAAGCAGGGTGTGAAAAAATCTTTCAGCAATTTACATCCCCTTCTTCTGAGAAACTGTCCCTGGTTCCTGTTTATAACTTAAGCCATATTTGGATCACTGTTTGGTGGTCTAAGGCCCCCTCTCTGCTACCTTCAAATTTAAGCATACACTTCAGCAGCTTTTCCTTCTGGTTTTTTTCAAATATGGGAGTAGAAGCACCAGTGCCTGTTTTCAAAGGTGAGATAGCATTTTGACATATAAATCTTTTTTACAAGAATGGAGATGTAGGCTCCTGGTGCATTTCCAAAAATAACATTTGTTTCCTTTATTCAAGATCACATCACGTTAGCAGAGAAGCTGAGCATCTGATGTGTAATCAATAAATGTGAGCATTTCGCACAGGCAAATTGCCCTCTGAGGAGGAATTGATCTCTAAAGATGATATTTCAAAAAATGTTTCATCTTTATGAATAAGTAATGGGAGTCATGTCAGAGTAATAAAATGAGAGACTGGAGAAGAGATGAAATACATTCATATATGTCTCCTCCTGCTATCTTAACCATATCAGCATAAAACCCGCAAGTGTTTAAGTGTTTACAGCTGAAATTTTTCTGAGATCATATGCTTCATCCTCAAGATGGAAAATCTCACAGCAAGTTTGTTGCATTTGTGATTTTCCATTCTTACTTAAGCATGCTTCAAAATCCTGCTGTATTGACACAAAATTATAGTTGTGCCAGATTTGTCTGAACTACACAGTCATAACACCCCAGAAACTGAGTTCAACTCATGCAGATTCAAAGACAGAATTTAGATTTACCAGGAAAGGAGTTTACCATTATGTAAGTCTGCTAATTTTTAATGCAGCTTTCCTTATGTCGTCTACCTACAACCAATTAAATGAAGCAAATAACAGTGTGCAGTAGAAAAGCTTATAATTTAAGAATCATGTGGCATAAAAAAAACCCCTATGGCATCATTTATCATCTGCTTTTTGTGTATCTTTGATGACTTTTATGTGAGATCTCTCAAAAATAGAATACAAAAATCATCTGCAGTTTGAAATCCATCAGATACATTCCTTTGTAGATAAGCTTCAGCTTTGGGGATAAAATGGGGCATGTAAGAGAGACTGATAGATCTCATTTGGAAGAAAGTGAGCTTGCTGGGAAGCTTACAAGATATAGAAGTCTTAAATTGTGGAGAAGTTAGTTCTGGACATTGATCCTGCTGAATTGAAGACTCATTCCCCAGCACAGGAAATCTTCACGGCTATATAGACTGATGTACGAAGTCCAGCCCTTTAACTTCCTCCTGAGATTAGTGTTTAAAACAAGGAAAATGAGATTTCACTTCATTAGGATAGAACGGTAAAATGCTGTCAGGACCAAAACTGGTCCTATGCAGCTTGTATACTGTCCTTCAAATGTGTGTGTGACCTGCATGTACATTGTAAAGTTTTTATTAGATCTCTGTGGCAGGGTGAATTTTTCCTGAAGGCTGTTTTCAGAGCTATCATGATCATGCTGTCAACACAGGCAGTGGTAGTGCTCTTATTAGGAGCAATACATCCCATTTGCTTGCTTATGAACTTGTGTCTACTTCCTTAGGGACACAAACTGAGTAGGGATTTGTGAAACCACTCAGCAAATTCCAGGTCATTAACAGTCCAAAACCGGTGGGCAGCATTTAACCACAACCTGTCCAAGAAATAAAGTGAGAAAGACAAAAATCTTTCTTCCATTTACATCTTCCTAGAAAAATCTGGATTTCTAGGCTCTGAGTAGCAGAGGCAGTAGCTATTACATGGCACTAGGGAATGCACAACTGAAATGTTTAGGATGCTTTGGTGATTTAGAGGGTTAGCTAACTTCTGTCATTAAGGACATTCTGGGGACCCCTGTTCAGCACCAATTGCCATTTTTTAATCATTCATCTTGGAGAACTTAAAGGGTCCTGAGTTAGGGTAAAGAGGATCACACCAGTGAAGCTATTACAGAATTGTATAATATTAGAGGTTGGAAGCGACCTCCAGAGATCATCGTGTCCAGACCCCTGCTAAAGCAGGGTAGTTTGCACAGGAAAGCATCCAGATGGGTCTTGAAAGTCTCCAGAGAAGGAGATTCCACAACCTCTGTGGGCAGCCTGTTCCAGTGCTCCATCACCCTCGCTGTAGTTTCTCCTCATGTGGAAAGTTTGCACCCATTGCTCCTTGTCTTACTGCTGCAGACTGCATTAGATTTAGGTTATCAGACTCTAAGGTTCAGGCCCCAAGCTTGGACAAAGCAGACTCTTTTTTTACTTTCTTAGTGAGTTCTTATGCAGTGCAAAACTTTGGGTATATGCAACACGTATTTTATTCTCTCTTTTTTGTTTTGTGGTTGTTTGGGGTTTTTTTTCAGTGTATCACTTTTTATACAGTGCTAGACATATGCAAATGAATATACATAAACTGTCACTAACTTGTGCCTGATTGCAAAATACAAAACATACTGAAGGGAAAATAAATAACATAAAATAGTTGAGAGGATTTGATTTTTTTATCAAAGTGAAAAAGACATATATGATTTAAAAACTATTTGGAGGTGTGTTAATGCTATGACTAATTTAAAATCAATTATTTGCTGTGGCTTCAGAGTAGTTCCTACTGATTACAGGAAGGAGTGTTTTTGTGTTCACACAGGCACGGTGGGATGGCCTGACAGGACGCATAACCTTCAACAAAACAGATGGCTTACGGAAGGATTTTGATTTGGACATTATTAGCCTCAAGGAGGAAGGAACAGAAAAGGTAACCAGATCTTCTGTAACACAATAATGAAAAGCTAATTTGACAGGAGTGTAGGAAAGTCCAATTTCTTCAGCTTGAATCTCCTGTACTTGGGGTAAAAAGCAACATTCAGAAGATTAAGCCAAAGTTTATGCAGAACTACTAAGGTTGTTTCTTTATTTCACAATGTGTACCTTGCATTTTGTGGTATGGAATAGGAATTTGGGACTGAAAATAATAATCTGAATGGAAATAATTATTTTAGTTGCACATTATCTTCAGATCTTGCATCTGTAATTTGGTGTGGGAATTTCTTATACATAAATAAAGCCTAGACTTAATATGTACTGCTTTTAATAAATGCGACACAAGGGAGAGAGGAAGCAAAATGCTTGAGTAGTAACTTTAACATAGTTGAGAAGTTAAACATTCCCTGAAGTTTTTGAGATTAGATTGGTTCTTTCTCCCTTCCTGCAACCCTCAGTCAGCAAACATAGTCTCTTGATGGGCATCACAGGGCACCCTTCACTACGACCTGAAAGGTGCCTGCCAAAAATCCTTACCACAGGTAACCCCACCAGGTCATGCCAGCTGGAGACATCATTGTCCCTTGCTCTGCATATGCTGGACTGACGCTGAATGATAATTGCTGATGAGTTAATAGAGATTTCAAATGTAATTGCTCCCACACAGCTCTCCAGATTGGTTCTGTTTAATTTTTAATGAAGCACTCTGTTTATTTTTCTCTGTACCAAGGCTGCTGGCGAGGTTTCTAATCATTTATATAAAGTATGGAAGAAGGTTTGTACACAGACAGGTGAAGCAAAAAACCTTTGGGCTGGGTCTTCAGACTCATCCTTTGGGTTTTGATAGTGACTCTCATATTGCAGTTTAGAGACAATAGTTTATCCAAGAATATGATTTCTTTCTGGCAAAGTAAGTTTCTTCTCAACTTGAGACACTGTCATTCCAAGTAGTAAAAAGATCTTGTCAGGATTCAGCTTCTTCACCAAGATATCTTTTTAAATTCCTCTTTTCTTTCATGGGAGTTGTACTTTTCCCTTTTTTGACTCCTGGCTGAAGCAAAAGCAGTCCTGTCCTCAGCTGTTATCCCTCTTGATTCACCTAAGATTCATCATGGTAATTTTATATTCCAAATGTATGTTAGCATCAGCAGCAAGGACTGTTTTAATGGGTGGATTTGGGTGTGGGTTTTTTTGCCTCCCACAAAATGTGTACGGCACAGGCAATGTTTGAGTGTTGTTGACTCAAAATTTTGCTAAGTGTGTTATTAGCTCCTTACAGAGAATAATACAGGTGATTAAATGAGAGTAGTCATTCAATAACATACAGAAACTGGAACTAAGCTTGTTTATGAAGGATCTGAATTACCCCAGGTGCCTCTGCCTGATGGGAAAAGCCCCAAAGTGGGAGTCAAAAACAAACTCTATGTGCTGTACCCAACTGGAGGTACAACTCATGGCTGCTGTTTTATAAGAAGATAAGAACTGTGTTCACCAGGTTTAAAGGGTTCTGGAGTCAAAAGATAGAAATGTTTCTTAACACTTAGAACTGCATTTTTTGTATGTTTCACACAGATCTTGCTTCTCACCCTCCCACATACACAGTTTAAAAAGTATTTTGGTTTTGTGTTGTTTCAGGAGGGATTTTAATTCTACAGAGCAGACCAGTGTGAAGCATCCCACGGCACTCTTTTCACTTTCTCATAAAGCATATACTTAATAACCTTGCTTTAATCTTCAGTGAATCAGGCTAAGGCACAAAGGCCCTCATTTCCCTCATTACTGGAGAATAGATCATCCTACCTGACATGTAGGACACTATTCAACCAATCTCACTTTTGACTCCAGGCATTTTGTGTTACACTGAATTGATTTAAACCAAATTACAACCGGTTCAGAGCACAGGCTTGCTGAGAAGGGCATATGACACCTTTCAGACTTGTCACTAAACTGCAATAAATCCCCAAGATTCACCATAGTGATGTACTACCTTGACCTCATTCTTCCAGTGCTCTTTTGACCTCCTCCATCGCTCTAATCAGGGTTGACCTGCAGTGTCGTTCTTTTATCCAGATGTAGAGTGGGCTCCTAGTGTATTTTGTATGCACTGTGACTGTGTCGCTCCATGTTCTTCATGGTTGTTTTCCTCTTCCCTGCTGCCAGCCAATACAGGCGTAGCGAGTCAGTAGCAACAAGCAGAATGGCTTCTGATTAACTTAGCCACCCTAGTGCAAATTCAAAGATGCTGCTTATTTGCTATGTTCCTCGCACAGGCTATCATAATATCCAACATTTTATTTCCTGTGTACTTTCCAACCTGATCTACTTTTAGAAACTAGAAAGGGAATGACTGAAAATGCTTGCAAAAGTTATTTTTAAAATGGCATGACTGTCTCCATTAAGCATATTTAACAAAAAAAAGGTTGTGAAAAGCAAAAGCAGTGACACCCAGGGCCACAAACACAGAGGTTGTTTCAACTGACACAGTTATTACTTCAAATCTACATGCAGCAGGCACAAACCAATCTGCTGGGTTTATATAAAGCCGACACCATCTCTGCCTCAGTTAACAACCAAAGAATATCCTGCAACAACCAAAGAAAGCCCATCCTGGGTTAAAGACACTGGATATCTGATGACAGAAATCTTCAGTACGGAGGACATGTCAGGGGGGTTTACTTAGACTTACTTGGAAGCTTTGCTGCCAACCTCAGCAGGGAGGATCTGAAAGCAGATCTCTCCTGGGTAGAGCTGAAACACACTGTCAGAGCAGCACAGTGATGTGAAAGGCTCTGTGGATGGCCAATGTCAGTCCTCCAAGCCATCCCTTTGGTGCTCACAACAAATGTCCAATACAAATCAAAATGTCTGAGCCAGTTCCTTCCTGGAAGTTTTCTCACATCAGCCCTCAGCCTTAGCTGTCTATGTGAATGCAAAGGCAAAAGCACCTGAAGATGGTTTCAGGCTGCATTTATGCTAAGTAAATATTTATTTGAACAAATCAAACTGGTTATAGTTTCTGCCCTCACAAGGTGTGGGTCCAAATCCTTTGATATCACAAAGATCTTTCCCTTGAGGCTTTAGGTATTAAATATGGGCATTCTTCACTACCTCTGGGGCTAAAAAGGATTATATTATTATATATTTATATTTACTGAACAAATACTGATCAGTGTGTTAAATGGTACAACCTTGCTAGATCTGTCATCTGTAGTCAAGAAATGACAGAATAATCTTTGCTAAACCTTCTGGAGGCATAGCAGAAGCAAAAGGCCATTGCACCCATCTATCTGCTTCAACATATTTATTCAAGCTTTTAATCTGTTATTTTGGAGGAGAGAAGTCTTGCCATTTTGCCATATGTTTCAACTTTACCATTTACAGCATTTAAAAGTAATCATGAAAATAGACATTTGACATATTTTAACAGGAAACAAAGTCAACACATTCCACTTCTGTGGCAAATTGGCTATTACATCACCGTATTGACATGCCTTCGACTCCTACAGCACATTCGTTTCCACTGGCACTGGAAAGGGTGATATGTTCCCTGTATTTTCTAAGTCAGCCATTTGGTGTTGCTGCCTTCCTCAGACCTACAGCCATTTCCCCTTCTCTAGCATTTTGTTCTGCTGGTGTCTCTTTCTGTGGTGACTAGAACCAGAGACTCTTCCTAGGCAATGAATGTTTTGGGAAATGTTTCATCTCACTGTGGCCAGACAGCTGCTCACCTGCTCTCTTTTGTATAGATTGGGGTTTGGAACTCATACAGTGGCCTTAACATGACAGACAGCAACAAGGACCGATCAACCAACATCACAGATTCCTTGGCTAATCGGACGCTTATCGTCACTACCATCTTGGTAAGTCTTGCTGCACAGAGGTGGCACCATTGGCTGCACTGTAGGATGCAGGCACTGCTGCTGGTGAGTCATGAGGCTCTCTGTGGCCACCTTTGCCATCTCCACCCTGCACTTCATGGTTGTTTTCCTCCACACTAAACAATGTTTTATTAAATTATCCTGGTTTCAAGCAATTACTTGAACTTAAACTCAGAATTGACATACACATTAACCTATAAACAAGATTGATTAAAAATTACCCCACTGCCAATGAAAGACCCTTGGGAACCTCTGCCTCACTTCAGTATTTCAGAGGTGAACCCTGCATACTTTTCTTCCCAGGAGAATTAATATGCACAAATAGCCTTGTAGTCAGTGTTTGTACATCTTTACTTTTTCCTGAAAATAAGATGAAGAGGATGGAGAGAAAATAGCAAACAATGGATAGAGAGATTGAGGTAGAATAAATGGAAAGTATGCAACTTAATATTCACAAGTTGTTCTATCTCATGCTTTCTGCCTGGCCAGTAATGTCACCTTCTGCAATTATTCTGCCTAATTCCTCACTCGGAGGGAAAAAGCTCAAAGGCTCCCCCTGTGCTCCTTAGAGGTCTTTTGCCACATTAACCTGCAGAAACCTGATAGCCAAGATCTTCCACCCAAAATCCTTCTCAAAGGAAAGCAGCAAGGTTGCAATCTACTTGTGCTGTTTTCCATTCTCTTGTTATACCTACTTAACTCACAGCTGTCTTATACATGTGAAGACTTGTTTTCAGTAAAGGTTTGTTTCTCACAGATTATGAAATTTCAGGTTCCCCTTGTGATTCTTTTTATGTTATTTAGGCCTTGCTCTCCTTCAGTATCCTTTCCCGTCCCTTAGGGTGGAACAATGTATGGTACAGATCTTGGGGCTGATTTTGCAGTTGCTAAGCACTACTTCAATTAAAGCTCCTGGGAGCTATGAATGGTCTGTTCCATGGAAAATTAGGGCCCTTATGCTTATCACTATTTGGTTCAGTCAATTTGTAAGCATGCCTAAACCAGATTTTAATGGACATGGTAAATTACTGAATTCCATCTAATTACAATCCATTTATTAAAAAATAATGTAATTTAGAGAATTGATACAATGTGAAACAAATTTCATTTCTATTGGCATATGTCTGCTGTTTTGTTTCTATAGGAAGATCCTTATGTTATGTACAAGAAGTCTGACAAGCCATTGTATGGAAATGACAGATTCGAGGGGTATTGCCTGGACTTGCTGAAGGAGCTGTCAAATATTTTAGGCTTCATCTATGAGGTCAAACTAGTTTCTGATGGTAAATACGGAGCCCAGAATGACAAGGGAGAGTGGAATGGGATGGTCAAAGAGCTCATAGATCATGTAAGGTTGAATCCTTCTCTCTTTACTCTCTTTTCACCTGTGGTATTTCATATGAGGCCAGCCCAAATGAAATGTGTGCTTTAGTTTTATTTTTTTTAGAGCCACTGGTCTGTCTTTGTTGCAGCTTTTCAGAATAGAAAGTCACATCCAAACCAACAGTTCATGGGTGTAGGGGGCAACTTCGTCTGCAGTATGGAGGGAGTGGGCATTTATAGCTAGCACTGATCCTACCCACCTCTTGGCTACAAAATCCAATGGCAGAAGCTGAGCTTCCAGCTCGCCTCTGCCCCTTGTCACACTGATCTGTGGACACAGTCACTGCCCAGATTCTCTAGAAGTCCTCGCTCACAGTTCAATCTGTTGCACACAATGGAGCCCTATGTCCGTGGTCATACTTCTCATATTTATATGAAAGACACAAATGTCCCTCTACCTGCAAAATAAAAAACATAGAGCATCATGTACCCAGTAATATCCTAGCAGAGTGAAATCTTGTCACATGCTTCAGATTTATAGTCTAATTGTGTTTAGTTTTTAATATGTGAGGGGGAAAAAATGGACTTGCTGAACATGATAAAGAATCTGTACTTTCCCTTTTGTGTTTTCAGAAAGCTGATCTGGCTGTTGCTCCTCTCACTATTACCTATGTAAGAGAGAAAGTAATTGATTTTTCCAAGCCTTTCATGACGCTGGGAATCAGCATCTTATACCGGAAGCCCAATGGGACAAACCCTGGTGTTTTCTCCTTTTTAAACCCTCTCTCTCCTGATATTTGGATGTATGTTCTCCTAGCCTGCCTTGGAGTCAGTTGCGTCCTTTTTGTCATTGCAAGGTAAGTCAAAGATGTAGTTTCAGATACATCTGCATTGACTGCCTCTCCTCCTAGAGGTGTTGCACGGGCTCTGTGAAGCGGACCTAGTGTAATAATGTCCTAAGGGCTTTATCCAGTCCTAAAACATAACATTCTAGAAAGTCTCTTAGTCTTGTCACATCAGTATTGCTATCACTTTTATATATTGCAGTGTGAGGTTTTACCTTCCTTGAGGACTGAACAAATAGAAATAGCTGATGAAATGTGTCAGCTTTTCTTGGTCAGTACACAACACCTCAGCAGACTGCATGTTTTAGAAGCAGTTCACATGACTTGAATGTAAGCACTGTCTTTTCTAGCAGTTAAGAGGATGTGAATGTATTTTTTTTTCTGAAGGATGTTAATTAGCTGTGCCAATTTCCCCTTGAAAATGCAAAATAATGTTACTGGGAATCTGAGGGGGTGGTCTGCAATGTGATGTATGCTCAAGGCTCCCTTCCAGTGCTGTCCTGAGGTACACTTTCCCTGTCAGTGGCAGGGTCCCAGTGATGTCTCTGTCGAAAACCAGCAGGAAACAAGCACGTACACAATGCTTTTCCAAATGAAACCAAAGATCATACAATTCTCAAATGCAGGTGTGCCATAGTGCTTCTGGACCAGTGCACCACAGTCACATCCCTAGAGGGCCAGCAAAGCACTCTGTACTCTCATCATTGAATTTTACCTTAAAAACTCTAAACAGCTGATACAGCTTCACAAACCAGATACAAGCTACTTAGCATGGCCTCAGAAACCACAGTCTGAGTCAATTGCTGTAGAACTCTGAACAAGAGCAAGTCAGGTGTCAAAGAAAGCGAAACTAGAATCTTGTCAGAAGAAACTGGCATACTTTTTCGATACCACTGAGTAAATCTGGACTCTGAACTGGTATAGTTATTGTCTTTGTTTTGTTTTGTTGTTTTTGTTTGGGTTTTTTTGTGGTTTGTTTTGTTTTTCAGATAGTGCCCTTGGAATTTAATTTCCAGCTCTGTTTATTTGATATCATCCTGATCTTCATTTTCTCCTTTTTATAATTCAAACATAAACATTTTGTCAGTGCTTTGCATAATTGTTTGGTTCTTTACACAGAGGATCCCTAATGAAGCCTTTTCCCACTTCCATTATATATTGTTTCCCATATACAATTATATGTTCCACATTAATAAATTATATGGAAAATAGCCCAAGAAACCCTTCATGCTACAAAATATGACTGAAGTGATGTATCATTGAAAGTTCACACATTCACTTAATAGAAAAGTAACAAAAATCCATTCCATTTTTAAAAGTCAGCAGTAATGCTATGTATCCCAGTGTATACATACCCGTATTTCATTCAAAGGTCATAAAATAATTGTAATCAGAATCATTACTTCTGATAATATAGCACCTTGTGCCTGACTTACATTTCTGTGTGAGCCAGGTCAAATTAAGCTCTTGCTGCTTTTCCCCTAATTCATTTTTCTTTTAACCAAAAGATGCTGCCCGGCTAAATCTTTACTCCCACAAGCTGTTCTGCTGAGGGGGTGATTGGCCACAGACATACATTTCTCTCACTTGTTCAAGGTGGACAACCTATGTGAATGCTTTGCTTGTTTGCATGTTTCTATACCAGTAGCACAGTACAGCAGTCAGTAGGTTCTGATATTTCCTTTAAATTGCTGATAATGTGAAGAAAGAGGAGGGAAGTGGAGAAGGAGAGGTTGTGAGCTAGCTTATTAGCCTTTGCCCTAGGTAAAAGAAGCAAGAGTTTTTCCGTCCCTAGCAGCTATGGCACTGTATATAATTAGTCATGACTTCCCACAGGTTCTTGCAGTGGTTCACTGTACCATAAATAATAACTCCTACTGTATGCAAATCATGATCTCATTCATGACTAATATTAAATCTGTTCTGCTGTGGCAGACTGACTTTTCTGCAGCTGTGTGCCAAGACTGAAACATCCCACAGTCCTCTCCTCCTCAGAACAAGCGGAAGGGAAAACAAAGCCCAAGTTATCCTCAGTGCTTCTATCTTTTAAAATAACAACATCAAGTTTGCAAGAACAGATAAGCATCAGCATCCTCTCTCTGCTCGCAGAGCTGCCTACACACAGACACAGGCTGGAGGAAACCAAAAGGGAATGCACAGTGCTCGCAAATCATCCTTTGTGAAACCTGTTTGGTTTTCTTTCTCGACTGTTAAATATTGCTCCAAATCACAGTGTAGCCTTTGGGTAGATTCGTAGGTTCACCCTGTGTGAATGTGCTGTTTTGTTTCTGAAAATCTGAAAGCAGTAGTTCCAGGAGCAGTATAACTAATGAAGCTTGATTTCCCTACAGATTTGTGTCTCGTGGTAGATTGTGGTCGCCAGATGAAGTTTGTTTGCTTTCCCTGCAGCTGAAGGATTTATAGGCAATCTTTCCCATGTGGATTAACTGATATGTAACAACTTCTGAGCTCATCCTCCAGCTTCTCTCCTAGTGAGGCAGCTACTACAATGTTCCACAGCACTTGCAGGAGCATAATAATCTCCAAGACCTCTACCTCTAGCTATTTGTCAAATATGTGACTAAAGTTCATTAAGACCATTCATGTTATTATTAGAGGTATAGATGCCACACATGCCTTCATAACACACAGTACAAAATCTGACTTGTACTTTTATTCTGACACAGTGGTTGTGGGGTTTGGTTTTTTTTTTTTGTTTCTGTTTGAGGGTTTAGTGTTTGTTTTGGTTGTTTTTTTTTTTTTGGTAACAGATGCCTAAAAGCAGGTCCTAATAAAATCAGAGGTACATAGGTCGAAGTACCCAGAATTGTGTTCATATAATTTATTTGAGACTTTATAAATTTTAATTCACTCCAAGAAGCTAAGGTATTCTTACAGCTCACATTGAGCATATCCACATCATCAAATGCATCAAAATTTCTGTAAGATTTGTCATGTTCCAGCAAATATTGGCTAGGTTGGTTTTAAGAACCTCAGGAAGGATCAACTTTTTAATATTGCCAGAGTAAATTAAATGTTTAACAGTATTTTGACATCAGTTCATGGAAGACAAATACTTAGGAATAATATTAATGGACTGAGATTATCTTCCTGTTATGTTTTCAGACTTTTCATCAGCTGTATAATTTTTCATTTGCCTTTGAACTTTATGTTGCCCTGTTATATTAATTTTAAAATTCAAACACAGAAGTTTTTATCACTCTGAAGGGTTACAAACTGACAGAGCTCTTTCCCTAAGTACACTGCTAGTGAATGGACAAGGTGTTCTCTTCCAAATCTTCCCTTTCCTTTTAATGCTATATTAGCTTTGCTCTTGGTGTCAGTAGCTGAATTAACCAGGTAAAAATGTCACACAGCCCATATAAAAAGATGCTTTGATAACAGTGAGCATCCTCTCTTTAACAGAAACCTCAGCATAGCTACTGCTGCAGGTCCAAAGAGGGTGAAGACTAAGGGAATGTGGCTAGACAAACAGAAGGACTGAGCAACCAAATAGAGCTGAATTTCAAGTCAGCTCCTTCTTAGAGCTCAGCACAGCTGTAGAAACACCAGAGGAAAACCAGCTTTTGTTTCAAGGTGAAAAATAAATACATACACTAATATAATTAAAAAATGCATAGTTTGAGCTGTAAAAAGCTTTCCAGTTTGGCAGTTTTGCTGCCAGTGTTTCATTGCTGCCAGTGTTCCATTGCTGCTTTCTAGCAATGGCTGTCTTGCCTTTTCAGTGGTAGAGACAACTGTATCTAAACTACTGAAAGTGATTGTTGTCTATATGATGAAAGACTCCAACCTTGGGCTTCCCAATCAGATCAAGCAGAGTTGTTTGTACATCCTACTGCCCTGTGTTAACACTCTGGGACCCTGTGGGTGAATGTTCACCGTGGGACCTCTTAACTTCTATGTCATTGACAGATCAGGCAACATACAGGTCTAAATTCTGGATCTCTTGTTAAGGATGTGTTTCCTCACATGCACCAAGTGAGTTGTGAACCGTTTGTTACTACATAGGAGTTAGTTCCATTATTGTAGTACAAATCCAAAACTTATAACTTAGTAATTGCTTTTCTTTTAACTGGTGTATGTGGCACTCTTGTATCTTAAACCTGAAAACTATGTCTCTTGTTAAGATTTTTAGTACCCCTGCACTAGTAATGGCAGTATTGTACAACTAATGCCATCCTAAGCTTTATGCTGTTTCAATTAGTGGGTTCATTATTATAAGAGTTTGTTGCTTCAACTTGCAACCATGCATAAATTCAATGCTTAATTATATTGTTGAAACAGTAATTAAAATGTATAGGCATGACATTGTCAATTAAAGCTAAATTCATAAACTTCGTGAGAAAGTGTGCAGGAAACCATGCAGCGGCGGAAAGGAGCAGCAGGCAAGGTGCCTTGGGGAGAAATGGCTCTTAATGTAGCTCAGCCAAGTGTTATGCAGAGCAGAAGTGACACGGTTTTGCTGTTGCAGGACAGTGCATGGGGAATAGAGCAGAGTTTTTCCATTAAAAGCAATTCTCTGTGTAATTCTCTCCCAGCAATGACAACAACATGGACCTATGGCTTTTAGGCACTGCAATTGCTCCCAGATGCCTTCAAACGATCAACAGTCTTTTTTTTCCACTGCCACAGAATCCTTGTGCAGGGAAAGCACATTCAACATCCAGCATCTCAACTACAGACAGCTGATAGTTATTGTTTTTAAAGGGCTACTACTCAGTTATTATTTTCTAAACACTTTATCCAGGAGCAGCTACATGGCTTCCAGTTGTCCCCCAGCAAACATCTGTCTGTCAGTAGTACAGGCAGGGATGTTGGGCACTATAGCAGCCTCACCCTTGAGGGCTCTTACTCCATAGTAGGAAGAGAAATGGAGTACCCTTATGCTCAATCTAGGACTGTGAAAGCGTCTTCTGGCATTGCAGTGGTGCTCCACAGCTTGCACGAAGCAACTGCAAGATGTCCCACAGGTAGTCTTTCAGCTGAATTTTTCTTGTTTCCTTCATTAACCACCTCGCTTTGTGCATTGTTCAGCAGGTTTTCTGCCACCGTGTGTACTCTATTTGATGTTTACAGATTGTTTCTGTTAACTGCCACAGGTTTACACCATATGAGTGGTATAACCCCCATCCGTGCAACCCAGACTCAGATGTGGTGGAAAACAATTTTACTTTACTAAATAGTTTCTGGTTTGGAGTTGGAGCTCTCATGCAGCAAGGTACATCGGTTACACTTCGTTATTGCACACATCCCACAGTCTGCTCAAGGGCTTCAGTGCTGGTAAACTCCACCCTGTGTAAATACAACATATACTGTAAAACCTGATGTCAGGAACTAAGCAATAGGAGAAAGGAAGAAAATTATGTGCCATGGCAACTGGGAGCAGGCAGATGAGGGGAACCTGTGAAACTCAGAAAAGGACTTCAGCAGCAGGAAGGAGAAGCATCTGAGAGAAAGGGAGGTGGACAGGGCCACACAGGAGTTTCTGGAGCTGAAACACAAAATGATCACAAGAGGGATATGAAGTGCTTCATGCTGAAGTTCATTGAGTTTGTTGGTGTAAGAGGTTTGGCAACAGGAAAATGTTGGGCTCCATCCCAACAGAAACAGTAACAGCCTTAGCTATCCTAGAACAGTTACTGTAACTACCAAACAAGAGAACAAAACAGATGCTCTTTCTCCAGAAAGGTTGTTAAGTTTGTTGGCACTTGTCAAACACTTTGTTTAAAACCAAAACCAAAACTTTGTTTTTTTTAATGGCTTTTCTGCAGGTATGAGTCTGTAAATGCATCCAACCCTAGAAGCATTACCTTAACCCAGTCACAAGTCCCTGTTGCTGATGATTATGGAAACAGCTGACATTTTACTCAGGTGACAAGGAAGGGCAGTGAAGCTTACTCCAAAATGGAAGCAAAACAATTAAATACATTTGTTTATGGCATGTATGTTCTAAGGTTTCCAATTAAATTACTATTCACCAGGACTGGGTTCCACTGAAAAGAAGGAAAAGTTATTCTCACAAGCATTTCAAGTTGAATCAAAGCCGAGCTAAAACAAACCCACCCCTCGACAACAACCAAAAAGGCAATCCAGAGGAAAGCCCAGCAGTACCTTGGTATTAAATTCCTAAACATTTAAGTAAGGAGTATAAAACCATCTCTGCATTCATCCAGGTACAGTTTATTCTTCCCTCTCTAACAGGCCTGAAACACAAAAAAGAAAACACAAGAAGGAGTTTTCCTTAGATACAGAAGAGAATAAGTTTGCATTGTATCTAAGATGCACTTGCTTCTATTGGTGCACAGGACACAGAGCTTCCTCACAGAAATTACTTTGAAGGAAGATGAATTAAGGAAGAGCTGTTCAGTTTAGCTGGTTTGTTTTGTTTTGTTTCTTCCACTTTATCAGTCAAACACAGGCTGAGGTTTTACAGTATCAGGCAGGTGTGTGTATATAACTGTGATTACCCTGTGTGTGAAAGTGCCCCAGGATTTTGTGTTTCACTGTACTGCCTTTTTTGGAGTTTACCATCATCCACAGCAAACTGTGGGATGCAGTGTCTGCCTGTTACCACTACCTTGGGTACATGACAGTCAGCCCCAACCAGACTCTGCTTGTCTTTCAAGAAGATTAAAAAAAACCAAAACAAAAAGAAAGAAAGAAAAACATTTGTAAGGCAACGCAAATGTTTCCATGTACGGACTTGTGGTGCGTGTGATTGTAAGTTCATCATTGTTAATGTGAAGCATTTGAACATGATGTGAATGGTTGTGAAACTCTGCATCTGGTGTTACACTCTTTCTTGTTGGCAGCAGCTTCTTGTTATGCTTGATTGGAAGCCACTTGTTATTAAATTTTAAAATGTGATGATCAGACTTTCTCTTTTCTACAGAGCGTGAGCAAAGTCTGGATCAGGATTGGCTGTCATGTTTGCCATAAAAAGGCACTAGAGAGACTTCAGCAAGTATTGTGTATGACCCCAAGTCTTGCTAGCAAAGTTTTTATTTAGATGTCTTTTTCCCCTGAAATTCTTAGCTGTGGTATGCATACTCTGAAAGCATCCAAACAGGACACATTTCATCCAATTCGTTTGCAGCATCTCATTTTCAGAAAGCGTAGCAATCCATCAGAGCTCAAATTAATCCAGGCAGTGGGTCAGATCAGAAGTATTTGGTTAGGAAGAGTGTGTAGAATGAAGCTAGAGAGCATGGATGATATATTACATGCCTTTTGCTGGAAACAAGACCCTTCAAAAAGGTGAACATTGAAATAATCATGGGAGTAATCAAAAAAGATGCTGGGCCAACTTGGTTCAGTTTGGAGCGTGCTCAGCACCTCACAAAAGCAGAACTGTAGCTCACTGCATAATTCATAGACTGGGGCATTTTTGAGATTAATTGAACTGAATGTATTCTGCTGCTTTTTCACAAACAGTTTTTGGCTACAGGAAGTCACAGGAGGTTTGGCATCTCACCCCACAAATTGAGCACAGAGGGCTTCTCCGCCTACTCTCTTGTGCCACTGTAAGGCTGTGCTGGAAAATTTCCTGGTCTCTTGTTAAGATAGTTGCAAGTTATCTGGCTATTATGCTCTACTGGGATGCATATGTCAGTGTGTATGGCATTGCAGTAGGATCCAAGTGTAGAAATTATATTGCTGTCTAAACTTAAAAAAAAGAAAAAGTACCTTTGGGATGACCTGAATCAGCACTAGCAGAAGCCAGCTTTTGCAGGTCAATCCCAGCTTAGAAGTAAACACACACTTGTCCTAAGACCAACAACAAAGATAAAATAAAATAAAAATAAAAATTCATTTTATTAAAAAAAAGTCTAATCTGAAAAGCAAGTACAAGAGACTGCAAACATAAACCCAAATAGAGCTACAGCTCTTGATATGAGCATGTTTGGACTCAGAAATTTCAAGTAAGAGCTTTTGCTTTTAGGCTGCTGGCTTAATTTGAAATCCATGCAGCACCAGGGCTAAACAGGGCTGCAAAGGTAGAGCATCTGTGCTTGTAGTTTGGCAGTTCTGTCAACCTACTCAAACCCTTGGGCTATGCTTAGCTTTGACCTTTAAGAGACATGTCTATATGTTTACAAAGTTAAGTTAAATGTGTTTGCCATTTGCTTGGAAAGTTTCTGCTCTTTTCAGTCTTTGCCCAAAAAGTCACATTCAGAATTTTTGCAAAGTCTGGATGTATTCTCAGTAACATATTTAAGTTTCCTCTAGAAATGGTTAAGTAGGGAGAGATAGTGAGATAGTATGTCAACATATTTGTCCAGTAAATTGAAATATGTTTGTTACCTCAAAAACTTTATGTGCTGAGATCTCCATTCACAGGCACTACAGTACTTTCTTAAGTCCACCCTTCATCAACAGAGTAATTATGCAAAGGCTTAACTTCAATAGCAAAAATATTCAAGTGGCTCTCTAAGTGCTTTGCTGAACCAGATCCCTGAATCCTACCTAATGAATTAAGTTCAGTGAGGATGCCTCTAGGGGAAAAAAAAAAAGGCACAAAACTTGAATTGGAATGCTTAGAAATATAAGCATCTGTGGGCTTAAATACAGTTTATCTGAGCTACTTACAAGGCATTTCAATGCACTTAACATGCTGTTCTGTGGGTTTTATGACTATGGCAGATCACTTTGTGTGACACACAGGCAGATCTGCTAAGATCTTTTCAGCAATAATGAGTGTTAAGTACACTGTCCTGTAAATGCAACCAGTATGTCCATTCACCCTCTGAATTTTCAAATGCAAACCAAATGTGTTCTGGGCTTTGAGCCCAGGTTCACATATGCTAATGAATTCATTTGAACCATATTGATCACCCTATTTCTGCTTAGGTATATCAATAGGATGCACAGGGCACGTTTCTCTTGTAGGGTATTTCTGCCAGATAGCTTGTAAGCAGAATAGCATTCTGCTAAAGATCTCTGGTTATAAAATGGATTACAGTATACTGGCAAAAATCAATTAGAGAAATGGACAAAACCACTAGTATATCTTGCTGGAGAGGGAAGAGGTAAATAGCACAGTGAGCATTAGCTCTGAGATGCAACGGGGCTTAGACCCAAGGATAATTCCGTTTGTCATGGATCATGGCATATTTCCCCTTCACAGTCTGTTACCATTTGAATGTTCACTGTGCATCTGTGAGATTATTGTTTAAACCATTTTATCATACTACAGTTCATAAAAGCATTTTGTACCTAAAACCAGCCTGTGGTATCAGGAAAAGCATCTTTCAGCATCATTATAATGTGATTGTTTTGATGGTATTGTAACAGGATCAGAGTTGATGCCCAAAGCTCTTTCTACCAGAATAGTTGGAGGAATATGGTGGTTTTTCACCTTAATCATAATCTCATCCTATACTGCCAACCTGGCTGCCTTCCTGACCGTGGAGAGGATGGAATCCCCCATTGATTCAGCAGATGATTTGGCAAAGCAAACCAAGATAGAGTATGGGGCTGTTAGAGATGGATCCACAATGACCTTCTTCAAGGTAAGATGACATGAGCCAGCTCCATGCAGTCGGACCGACCCACAGCTCTCCAGAAATGAATGGTGAGGCAGAATCATGACATTTGAAGGGATTAGCCTGAAAGGTAAATACATCATTTGCCCAAATCCTTCAGCAATATTGCTCTAAAAGATGGGAGATTTCTCCCAAGACATATGGATAAACAATCAGATTCTGCTGCGAAGGGAAAATCCATGCCTTTGATGAAGTGGTCTGAAATGAAACAGGACATGGATCTGGGGGACATTCTTTTCCAGGTTACTTGTCCAGACAATTCTGAAGGTCACATTTGTACCTCAATAATACTACGGGCAGTCAAAATGGAAGTTTGTCCCTTTTTTGTACATAGTTCATGGGCAGTATTACAGAGACTGTTAATATGTGGGCCATACACACACAGAGGAGCACATCTGTAAGTAAAATATTTTCTGTGGCTAATTGCTTTGTAGATAATGGCAGATTTTCTCTTTTTTTTTTGTTGGTTTTTTTTTTGTTGGTTTGGTTTTCTTATTACTATTGATTACATACAGAATGGGTTAATGTCATAAAATGTCAGTGTAAAAGCCAACAGGGTATAAATACAGGATGTATGCACAAAACTCCTGTGACAGTTAGAACTAATTAGCAGCTTCATTGGTAGCCTCAGCAGGGATGTTAAGCACTGAATGAACCAGTATCATGCTTTTCACCATAGCATCTAAGAATGATGTTGATAGATAGCCAAGTATGCAGTGCCTGTGAAGAGGAGGAGACACTGTGGGGAAGGAACAGGTGGGGCAAAATATCATTCATGCCGCAAATGAACCCTCTCTCCTCCTGCTCCAGTCAAATTCCCTACTTCAACCACAAGCCCTTATATTGCCACGTGAGGCAAAATGTTTACACACAAAAAGGATCTTGGCTAAAGTATTTGGGTCATCTCTCAAAACAAGTAATGCTCATGAAGGATGTGTCAGTGGTGTAACAGGTCTGATGGTAAGGCTACTCCTAATGGAGATGTTAAGGGTGAACTGCAGTTGTAATGGCTTTCCTGTAACTGAATAGAAATGTTTCCATGCTGAAAGGAACGTACAAAATACAGTATTTTTCAGAGCCTCATTATAGTCAAATGGTGAGCTGACATTTCTATTTAGATAAGCTGGGAAACCAATCTGGAGATATTCCTGGAAACTGGATAAGGCAAGTACCAAACTCTCATCAGGAATATAAGGCAGGAGGAAGCCGCTATGCAGCCTTCTGAAGGACTCTAGAAAACTCCCTTGGTCTAAAAGATCTCTGCCCAAAGACAGCCACTGCCATTCTTACTCTGAAGTCAAATTTAGCACCAGAGAGAAAATATCAAACCCAGTTGCTTCCACGTGTTTGTTTTGTATTAAAGGAGGCAGCTTCTGAATTTCAACGTGGGAAGTTCAGAACAAATTTCTAGAGCTGTTTCCAGTTCTTTTTCTTTCACTGCTAATCCCCAGTGTTAAAATTTGCAGGCTTTAAAACAAGTCAGGCAAAGCTATTCAATATTTATATGCTATACATGCTATATTACTTGTGCCTGGAATATGCGTGTACAAAAGCACAAGTGAAAGACAGGAGCTTTCATACAGAATAGAGACAGATTTGCTGGCAGAATGAAGGTGACATAGTGAGAGATGCATGAAAAAATAGGATTTATCGTGTTTACAAACCAGTGAGACACACACTGTGTTATATAGGAGATGTTACTTTTATTACAGATGCCCATCAAGATTTTCACAAGATTAGAATTTCTTTATGCTGTTTGAAACTTAAGAAATCACAGAGCAGGTCTGTGTACACTAAATATAATACATACTTGTGTATGCAAAAGGAAGGCTGTGCCGTGTAAGGGCATGACTTTGCCTCTCTTGGACTGTGAAATATTGCACATACTACTTAAGTAAGTACACACACACCACAGTGAGAGACCTGGGAATTAGAAGGCAGAAGCAGGGATTTCTGGACAGAGTTCCTCCTGTTCCTGTACTGCATGTGCATCACAGTATAGCTTAAGAAGAAGTGAGTTTGCTGCAGTGATTCTAGAGAAGATGCCAGAAATAACTCTGCCTCTTTTGGGGGAATTGTGAAGTCCTGCCCTGGCCTGGATGGTTTCCCTCAGGCTGATCCATGATGTGACGGGCTCTGGTAGCACCCCAATGCCCAGGAATACTCCCTGACCACCATGTCCTTGCAATGTGCAGGCTGGAGGAGCTGAACTGAGGTGAAAGGTGCTTTTCGTGATGGGCAGCCTGTGCTGCAGAGACAATCCTGACACCTGAGAGTGCTGAACTGATAGCAGCAGGGGAAGAGAAATGGAAAGAGGGAATTAGGAAGAGCAGGTGCAACAGCAGTAAAAATGCCCTGCAGGAGTGTAGTGCAGGGCTGGATTGCAGAAGGAAAGAGGCCAATAGTCCAAGTGCTCCTTGTTTTGCAGTGTTTGATTTATCTATAGGCTATACCCAGTATTTAAACCAAGAGAAACAGTAGGCTTCTTCAGAACAATGTGTTTTTAAAGCAAAACCATGACACTCCAGATATTCCTCGCTATGAAAGACAGGAACAAGAGAGTGACTGTCATGTAGGACACAAGAGGCAAAGACTATAGAAGAGTCTTATTTTCAGAACAGTAGGACACACCACATGGCAAAAGGATTTCTGAAGACATCAAGTGCAGAAAAAAAACTCCTATCATGAAGTAGATTTTTAAAAGTTTTGGTTTTGGACTTGGTGCTCTAAAGTAGCAGCAGGAAACCCCTGAAAGATATTACACATTATATCCACTGGGTGGGATGCAGGATGGGAATAATACAAGAACAGCAAGGTACTTCCACTGCTTTGCTGAGAACTCTGTTTGACTTTATTCAAACTTAGGTAATATTTTAGTCTTGTGTATAACTCATATGCTAACAGTTGTGATTTTCCACTAATTTTGACTGATGCACACTGGTATCCCTGGTGTAATAGTGTTCTCAGAAAAAACACTGCTAAAGAGACAGTATTTTCAAGAAAGTTTCTGCAGAAACTGTGCCTTCTGGCTAAGTAGCAAGGGGATTGGGGAAAAAAAAAGGCAATTGACATTGTTTAGGGGAAAAATATAGTTCTAACTGAAGTAACCTACAGAACCAGTCTCCTGCTTTACAGAGACCTCAGATCTGGCTATACTAGGTGAAAGTAACCAGAAAACAGGGCCTGTACAATTAAAGAGTAAGGGTATGGGATTCTAGGTAGGCAAGCCAGAAGTACCTTAGGCAGCATTCACTATTTTTGTACATATCCAAATTTAGGAAAATTCCAACTGAAGGCAAGGTGTTTCATATCCACAAATTGTGTCAGGCACATACTTCTCCATTCTACTGAGTTTCAAATACCTCTCTAAATCTTCCATTGCTTTCTTGACCCTCCGTGATAGTAGTTTTTTTCCTTGTGACGCAGCTCTTGCCACCTCTTTTTGATGTCCAGACATTTTTCCACTTAAAACAATGAGAATTCAAAGCCTAGAATTTGTCATATGATCTATCCTGAAAGAAAAAAAAAAGAGGGAGTTGACAAGTTGAGAGGCTAGGATCTTTTTTTCAGACTTGTCTGAATAAAGAATATATCCATGCAGACTCAATCTACTGCATAAATCTATCAGTGGTTTCAAAATGTATTCTCAACTGAGTAGTAAAAATGGTTTCTATTAGTAAAGAGCCACTTAATCTTCTTCAGAGTTTTGTGTTATCCTGTGACTCACCAAACCTAGGTGGAATTCAGGCAAAATTGACAGGTATTGAATTTGCAGGTGATGTATATTAGCATTTAAATTTAAAAGAATCAAAATCAGCTTCACACAAGAATCCCTCATGCACTGGTGTTTAATATGCATATATGATTTGCACATGGTGAGTTTAAAATCAGCCATGATAGCTGTAAACCAAAGATAAGGCCCATGAGGGAAGTGAGAATATAATGGCCCAAAACATAAGTGCATGAAGCTGGAGTTGTTTAGCCTGGAGAAGAGGAGGCTCAGGGGAGACCTTATTGTTCTCTACAACTACCTGAAAGGAGGTTGTAGCCAGGTGGGGGTTGGTCTCTTCTCCCGGGCAACCAGTGACAGAACAAGAAGACACAGCTTCAAACTGCACCAGGACAGGTTTAGGCTGGATGTTAGAAAAAAATCTGCACAAAAAGAGTGATTGGCCATTGGAATGGGCCGCCCAGGGAGGTGGTGGAGTCACTGTCACTGGAAGTGTTTAAAAAAAGACTGGCTGAGGCACTTAGTTCCATGGTTTAGTTGATTAGATGGTGTTAGGTAATAGGTTGGACTTGGTCTTGAAGGTCTTTTCCGACCTGGCTAATTCTGTCTATGTGGAGGACATTCAACTCATGTTTACATAAAAGAGTTGATTTGTGTGTGTCTGGCTCATGCTAGGCTGCAGTACAGAGCAGTTCCTCATCATCGGTTGGCTTTGCCACCTTGGGACAAAATTACTTCTGTTGTTGGTTTCTAACGGTCCAGCTATCTGTAGATCTACCTTGATATTTAATCCAAAATCAACATTGTGCCCTTAATGATGCTTGAGACCATGAAAGAAGAGAGACATTTGGTTGTGTTAGTACCATGCAAGTGCTTGAAGGTCTTTTGGTTTATGCATATCACTTCTTGCAGGTAGCAGGCACAGGGCTCCAACATGTCCCTGGGCAGGGTCAGAAGCTGCTTTGGGTTTGTTTCTCAAGCTTTATCCTTAAAGTATATGACTTCTAGCCAGCGATATTGATACCAAAGAGACAGTGCTCTCTTCATCATCAGGTTTTTGTAATAGAGTATTTGTCTTCACAGGCAGAAGCACAGCTTCTGAGTACAGCAGTGTCCAGATGCACTGATTTATCTAGGTTATGTACAGTAATCTATGTAAAAAATCCATGTCTGAAAAATTTCTAAACATTCACAGTCATGCTAGTGAAGAAGTTCATGGCACTGTAAAGCAAGTGAAAAAAGAGATTCCTCAGCATAAAATGCAGTAAGAGAGAAAGACTGTGGGAAGGAAAATCCTGCTACCAATTGTCTTTTATTTGAAATCTGCTGTTTGCATCAGTCACAACATAAGGCTGAGGAATATTTTACAAACATACTTTGGGTGCTGGTGTGATTCTGTGCCCCTGTTTTCCCTCCTTAGAAATCCAAAATATCAACATATGAGAAGATGTGGGCGTTCATGAGCAGCAGGCAGCAGACAGCGCTGGTGAAGAACAATGATGAAGGAATTCAGCGTGTGCTTACGACGGACTATGCACTGTTAATGGAGTCAACCAGCATAGAGTATGTGACTCAGAGAAACTGCAATCTCACCCAGATTGGGGGGCTAATTGATTCGAAAGGGTACGGCGTGGGAACCCCTATCGGTAAGATGCTTTCCAGCACGGGTGTTGTGAAGCACACTCAGCGTTGTCTCCCTCAGAAGTTTAGATGATAGCCATTTGAATCACATCCTAGTCTTTTAGAAACCCTTCTGTGTGGAACAGAGCATAGGCAAAACATCTACTCTTGCCCTGCTCATCTGCACACAGTTTCTGCAAGCAAGGGGAAATAGAGCAGTGCTGGCTACATCTGCAGAAAAAGGTCGAGTGACCAGCTTTCCTTCAGGAGCATCCATTCATACCAAACTGGGTATGCTGTGTACTAATCACTCTGAAATGAAGTTTGTGCTGAATTTTGTACTGAAATCCATACTGAAATTTTTACTGAAATTCAGCTAAGTTTGAGAAATCAGGCAGTGTCTCTGGGAAGATGGAAGTGGGCAGGATAAATGTTATGTCCAGCATATGCATCCCAAAGAAAGATGCATGGAAGGAGATAAATTTATCATTTATAGAATGTCCTCAGAGCAACACGTAAGAATAGTGAGAAGCAATTGCAAGGGTTTGCATATGTACAAGTGATTTCAGTGTGTTGAGCTAAGCAGAGTCTTAAGACTCCCAGTCTCTGTGAACTCTTTCTAGCAGACCCTTTCCTTTTTTAGCATATCCAGTGCACTTTTCAAGAGTTTTCAGAGGAACAGAAAGTGCCTGAGTTTTCTGTGCTGCGTTCTTGTGAATAATTGGTAACTGGGCAGCCAGATCTTTTTCCTGCATAAAGTACTTCTTCACACTGCTCATACATGCATTTGCAACACCACACTCAGTTAGTAGCTATGCAGTTTTACTGTCTTCAGGGGAGTTATTCAAGGCAATATCAGTTTACACAGATTTGGTCCATCAGTTGCTTGGTAGACCAGACATAAATAAGGGAGAAACAGCACTGCACTTTGAACTGTGATTCTTTATGCTACTGAGTACCACAGACAGATTGTCATATAGATAACTCTTTAACTATATTTTTCTGCTGGCTGGGTGAGAACAGTCTTCTTACCCTGAGGAAAATAATACAAAAGCTAAAATCCCAAATAAAGACAATTGTATGGCTA
Organism: Pogoniulus pusillus; assembly: GCF_015220805.1. Lineage (NCBI taxonomy): Eukaryota > Metazoa > Chordata > Aves > Piciformes > Lybiidae > Pogoniulus > Pogoniulus pusillus. Next base: position 15,152,251 of record NC_087275.1, on the reverse strand, counting down.
GAGATTCATTGCTGTTATAAAGCTGCCACACTTTAAACCAAGAACAAAGAAGGAATAATTGGAACAGATGGTAAGCCTCAGAAAGACTGCATCCATTGGAAATACAGCTGTGAAATATATTTATGACATGTTTCTTATAGGATAAATTTGTCTTGGTTTTGTTTTTTTTCTTAAGGACAACCAGCAAAATTCAGGGGAATAGATATCTCTAAGCACTATCAGACATCTTAAATTCTTAAATGACTGATTTCATTTGAAAAAAGATACACCATGAAGATTCTTCCACTATTCAGATGGGTTGATCTCTTCTCCCAGGCAACCAGCAATAGAACAAGGGGACACAGTCTCAAGTTGTGCTGGGGAAGTTCTTCCCAGAGAGAGTGATTGGCATTGGAATGGGCTGCCCAGGGAGGTGGTGGAGGCACTGCTCCTGGAGGTGTTCAAGAAAAGACTGGATGAGGGATTTAGTGCCATGGTCTAGATGACTGGATAGGGCTGGGAGATAGGTTGGACTGGATGATCTTGGAGGTCTCTTCCAACCTGGCTGATTCTATGATTCTATGACTCCATTGTTTTTTGTATAGCATTCAAGACTATTAAGTGCAGAAGCTATATGGAGAAAGAAAGTACAGCTGCAACCCTTAATATCAAAGTTTGTTCAAGTCTTAACTGGTCTGCATTAACTCCTTCAGGAGGTGCACAAGCAGGGTTTACAGCAGCAGAAGTACACCTTTCACTCCAAAATTTCCAGTGAATAGGCAGATTATCTTCACTAGTTCCCAAAGAGACAGGAAGGAGAATTTACAGAAGATCTGCGAATCCAGGAAAAGTAGTCTTTTACCAGAGCATCTTCTGCAAATAAACCCCAGCAGATACAGGCTGTCTTCCTACTTTGTGCTGAGTTAGGATAAAGATTAAGTGCATCAACAAACATCTCCATTTATGTTTGTTATGGAGCTGATGGATCAGAGAGAGTAGAGCTTTCACCGAATTCTTGGCAAAGACCATTACTAATGAAAAATCTGCAGCAACAGTTGGTGCTGATTTTAATGCATGCTGGAAGTACTGCTGCAGCAAAGGCACCTCTAGGCAAAACCTGTGCAAAATGTTGTGCTGGAAGGAAGCCAGTTGAGGAAAGCAACATTATTATAGATGTCAGGGCAGGTATTAATTTGAGTATCAGCACCAGTGCTGACGTGAGTGATTTTAACACTAAAGCTATTACCAGTTACTTGGGAGTCTGCTAAGAAAGTGGATAGCTGCATTTCTTGGCCTAAGAGGTAGGTTGTTAATAGCTCAGAGGCCATAAAGTGTATGCTGAATATTCAAAGAGGTGTTGAGATGGATTTGTGTGCAGTTTTAGTGCTCCCCAATAAAACGTCATGAATCCAGCACTCCAAGTGCACTTGATAAACTTTAAAAGAATGCATAGAAATATAGATGGACCTGTTACCCTCCAGATGAATTGTGATAATCCTGCTGGCAGCATAAACATCACATGAAAGAATAAACATCCCCACAGATCCTGCATTGTGACTCAGGCTGCTGCACTTTACCTAACAGCTATGTCTTTTCAGATAAGGCAAAATAGATTAGTCCTAAAAGACTCCAGCTATCAGGATGACAAACCTCTCCTAAGGCAGAAACAATTCTGCTCTTTCTTCTGAGAGTGGCACTGCTGTTTTCAGCAGTAATAATTCACTTCTCTGTGCAAAGACAATGTTTCTATTTTGTTTTCTATTGTGCTTATTTTGGGTTCTTTAACAGCATGCATAGAAACCATCTATTCTTACAGCAAGTGTACTCTCCTTTCAAAGCTGGCTACCTCGAGTAGTGCTGCTGATTGCTGGCTTCCCAGATGGACTTTGTATAAGCTGACACATGTCTCTTGGCAGCTGTGGTCACAGCATGTCTTAGTGCTGGCAGTAAGATACACTGAAAAATAGCTAAGTGTTGGCACAACAAATGAAAAACTGGAATGTTTGTTCACATTGATTCTCTTCAGACAATGCTGTGGGCTAAAGAAAATGGAAAGCAGAGAGGGACCTTGCATTCAAGGTGCAATTATTTTTAATAATGTCCTGCATGACAATACAAGATACAAAACTGAAGCTGTGAGGCCAGATTTCCAAGACACATGAAGGCACAAAAGTGGTACCTAGTGAGATTTTTCTGGGGTGTCCACATCTACATGTGCCACACCAACACTGAAATTCTGATACACATTCTGCCTTACAAGTTTGTTTATCGTGATCAGATTGAGAATTGTGAGTCCTTTAATTTGCAGCAAAATGTGACTTTTGGTGAAATTGCTTCTGAAGAAAATAGTCTTACTAATAACCTACAGGAGATGAGAGGACAGATGGTAGTTAGCTACGTGGAAAAAGTACTAGTGGTGTTATTTCAGCCCAGACACTCAATGCTTCCAACTGTGGGAAGCCCAACACGGCAGGATTTGAGGATGGATATATAGTTTTAGATCCAAAGAGCACTTCTTGCAACCCTCTCTGGTGTGCTATTATAAAATCCTTGCCCTATAAAGAAAAACCTCTCTCATAATGCCAAAACTAACTTCCGCTTGCCTGTTGTAATTAATAACAGGATTTCTGTTAATGTAGTTGAGAACTTCTAGTAACACAGGTGAAGATAATTGCTAGCAATTGTCTTTAACTAGGCAGCACAGTGCTCCAGAAGCAGGTCCTGTAGGGCTACAGAGTTTTGTTTCTGCAACAGCATAAGTTAACTGGAAGTACTTACAGGCAGCACAGATTTTGGAAGATTGAAAGGCAGAGCAGAGTGCATGAGAGGAAAATCTAAACAGATTGAAGCACCCAACATGACTCCACTATTTATCAGGTACTGTACACACCCATTAATGCTGCTAAGCCTGAAGACACATCATTTAGCAAGCTGTTGGCTGGCAAATAAAAAACAAGGAATTGTTCCTATCTTCAGCTTGCAGTGCCAAAATTGTGGCAAGTCATGGTGAAAAAGACTTGGCTGCCTTGTGTTCTTATAAGCTGTAAGGTAACTGAAGTGGAGTTGTGGTCTCACTCAGATGTAATTGAGACAAGAAGGTATCTGACTGGCTGTGGGCTTTTCTTAGCTACTTATTTTACATGCAGTAGGGAAAATAGACAGATGTGGAAGTAAATAGAAGAGATGCAAAGCAGGAAGTCTCAAAGGATGCTCAAAGCAATATTCAAACATGATATGGAGGAATTACTTAGCAAGAAAACCCACAGACAAGGCTTAAATAAACCTCAGTAGTAGATCCTAGAAATTATAATGAGTTATCAAACAAATAATTGCACCAAAGGAGCCTTGTGCTTTTCAGTCCCCAGGCCAGACACCAACAGACCCACAAAGATGATTAAGGTAATGTAACATCCCTCTTACGAGGAGAGACAGAGGAGCTGGGGGTCTTTAACTCGGAGAAGAGGAGACTGAGAGGTGACCTCATTAATGTTTATAAATATGTAAAAGGTGAGTGCCAGGAGGATGGAGCCAGGCTCTTCCTGGTGATGCCTAATGACAGGACAAGGGGCAGTGGGTGGAATTTGAGGCATAGGAAGTTCCATATTAACATGAGGAAGAATTTTTTTTGCTGTGAGGGTGACAGAACACTGGAACAGGCTGCCCAGTGGAGTTCTGGTGTCTCCCTCTCTGGAGGTGTTCAAAACCCACCTGGATGTGTTCCTGTGTGATGTGGTATAGGTTATCCTGCTCTGGCAGGAGGGTTGGACTAGATCATCTTTTGAGGTCCCTTCCAGCCCCTGATATTCTGTGATTCTGTGATATAGTCCTCTTCCCCACTGCAGTCAAAGAGAAGCCATGCCTTTCTAGCTGGAATAATCAATCTTGATTAATCAATCTTTTACTTCAGGCAGCAGCAGCTTGTTCCCTACCTTCCTTCACTTTGCACTTCATCAGCTCTGATGGATCTTGCTCTTACTTTGCAGGGTCTCCTTACAGAGACAAGATCACCATCGCCATTCTCCAGCTCCAGGAGGAGGGAAAGCTACACATGATGAAGGAAAAGTGGTGGCGAGGAAACGGCTGCCCCGAGGAGGACAGCAAAGAAGCCAGCGCTCTTGGGGTGGAGAATATTGGGGGCATCTTCATAGTGCTCGCTGCAGGGCTTGTTCTTTCCGTCTTTGTAGCCATTGGTGAATTTATATATAAATCTAGGAAAAACAGTGATATTGAGCAGGTGAGTCATCCATTTCCAGCTTGCCTGTGCTTCTGGAAGGCTGAGGTTTGTGGATGTGGCGGTGGCTGCATTATACATGTCTTTGCTGGAGTGCAGATTTTGTATTGCAGAACTCTCACAATGCATTTCTGGCACTAAAGACAAATCATTTATTAATAAGGACAGGGAAGTACCTCACCCATGGTCCAATTAGCGTAAAACAAGAGCAATTAATTTCTCGAAGACTTTCTGATTGATCTTTAAGATTTTAAGTATAAATTACACTGAAAGGAATAAAACACGACTGGATTTTTTTTTCTTACATGGCATTAGCATCAGCCCTTTGAATAACAACAGGAATGTTCTTTCAAATCCTGAAGTGTATTTTTCTCTTGCTCTAGAAAGCATTTATTTCACAGCCAAGGGTTGGCACACTGCACTGAAACATACACTTCAAAACAGGGAGATCTACTGAAAGGTGATGGATGCCTCAGTAAAGAATATGGAGCTAAAGAAATTCTGGTTAAAGCTCCACTGGAGTGTAATGAGCAATTTAAAAGGGCAGTTGGAAAACAAAATAAATGCTACATATAAATCATGCCTTGAGTATTACAGCAGTTTGTGCAATAGAATCAATCCTTAAAACAGAGTGTAAACAGCCATTTCCCAAACCAACAGCCACTGCAAAAGAAACAAGGCATGAGCAGCAACTTGGAGTCCATTCTTGAAGTTGTCTGCCAACTCTTTTTGTCTGGCTGCCTTCCCTGGTACAGGTTTGGTTCTGGCTATGTCCTAGACCCTGGGTGGCTCAACAGCTGTAGTTGTCCTGATCCTCTTCACTTAAACAGGACTTAGTGTAGGGATGGCCACATTGTACTACAGCATCTCTATGCAATCATCAAGACATAGGCTCATGTCACCTAACTTCAGGTTTCTAGACTTAAACTATCTAGTTCCAAGTGAGTAGTTTAAACTTACTTTGCACTTTTAGATAGGAAAGGCAGGAGCTTTTCCATGGGCAGTTCAGCTTCTTCATTCAAGGTGTAATCCTGCAAGAAGGATGGCAGAAATGCCAGAAATTATGATTGAGGAAAATAGCACTAATGAAGGCAGCAGGATTGAGTGTGACGAGAAAGAACATTTTGAACCCAAGTTCAGAGGCACATTTCCACATGTGCCTGAGCAAGTCTGCTTTAAAGGCAACAGTGATGTCTCCATGCAACAGATGCAGTTGATGTGGAGCAAGGCATATTAATGCAAGGCATATTAGTCAAAGTGTCCCTGTTTTTTAATATATCTGAGTTAAAGGATGAATGTATTTTGCACCTATGGGATCTTTTTGATTAGTACTTAAATCCCATAGAATGGTTTTAGTGTAAAATGCATGAAGAATGCAACAATATCTTTGGTTCATTCAAGTCTTAGGAGGTCTCTCTTTCAAATATGTTTGGGAGAACAACTTCATGTAATTAAAATGTTTAGTATAAATGCTAATATGGTACAGAATACCCTCTAAACTCAGAGTCAGGGGAAGGCAATGCATTCCTGAAGTCATAGTTAAAGTAGATCTAAAACTTTACATCATAAGAAAGTCTTAATTTACTTAGCAATGTGCTGGATGAATAGCATAATATTCAGAGATGCAGGCACCATTTCTAAACGTAGTATGGTTCCACAGCAATATGTTCCTTGCTATGGGCAGTCTCTTCATAATTACGATCTTTAAGTGAGTTCATGTAGCCTCCTACTTCTTTTCCAAAAGTAATGTTACAGAAAGTGGAATATCAGCTATTCCAGTGTGACTTTCTCATTTCTCTCTGTTGTATTTCTATTCTGGTGCAATAAGATGCTTAGTTGGAAAGTGCTGTGTTGTGCATATTATCGCTTAGCTAATTGAAAGCATGAGTCAAATGCAATCTATGACTTTTCTTTTTCCTTAAATAGGATCTCTTTTGCTTTATATAGCTTTTGAGTCTCATTCTCATATTTGCTTTTAATTTTGCTTCTTTCATTTATTTATTTTCTCCATTTTTCTTTTCTTGCATGCAAGGCCTTTTGTTTCTTTTATGGACTACAATGTAAGCAAACTCATCCTTCCAACTCCACCTCTGGCACCACCTTATCTACGGAGTTAGACTGTGGCAAGTTAATCCGGGAGGAGCGAGGGATTCGAACACAGCCCTCAATTCACACTGTATAGTCAGGAAAGCAAAAAGGTGTGTTCAATGGAAAGCATTAAGCACTGCACATAATGGCAAAGCTTGCACTCACCAACACATAGTTAATGACTTCAAAGCACCTCTTGCTTCAGCAGGAGGTAAGCTTATCAAACACAAGTTGTCCAAGTCCTGGGAATGTGAGCAGTTTAAATGCATATCACAGAAAATAATTATACCTACAGTGAAGAGTGAGTGCAACAGCCTGTAGCAGGTTGTAAAAATTACCACAGTCTTTATGTACAATTGTCATCTTATCATTTCATGGAGTAATTCACCTTCTTCAGGTAAGAAAAAGTATTTACCTCTTTTTCATCTCCCACTGCATCTGAATAAATTAATGGAAAATATTATACTTGGTCTCTGCCAAAGCATTCAGCAAGTGGGCCAGGCAGTTCTTTATAAACCTCAGAAAATAACCTGCAGGATTCTATTAACTTTCTGAACCCCTATTATAAATGGGCAGAGACTTTTAGCTGGCATTTGTTACTCCCACTGTCAATGTCTGATGAATTTAAAATCCATTTAAAATGCATTAACTAAAGACTCCAAGTAACTATCATAGCACAAACTCATAGCTATCGGTTACATTTGTGCCATGTAATCATTAACACTTGAGAACATCTTTAACAAAAGCACTCTAAGGCATCCCAGTATATACCATTCACAAGATAATTCCTTTGGCTGGCTTGAACAATTTATGACGTTCACTATTTTCAGGCTTTGCAACATGGAACACTCCTTTATGGCAAGATCAGGATATCAACTTAAACCAGACAGTAAAGTCTTGGCAATGCTTCGCATACTGAAATGCACAAGGAAACTTTTGTGTATTAGATTGATACTTGGATTGTTTCATGCCCTGGATGGATAACAGTTTGATTTCTTGTAGTCCTCAACTAGTCTGGGGACTGACAGGGCAGGAAACAATGGACTGTAGCTGTTGTTGCCACCAAAAACATACGACAGCAATTTGAGACACACAAAAATTACAGAAATGCTAGCTCCTAAGATGTCATGGGCCGTGACAAACAACCACATTTTCAAAATCTGATTAACTTCTATCTGGTTTTCCTTATATTCCATCTTACCACCAATTTCACCAATTCATTTCCCACCCCTTGCACCTACTTGACGTTTTTTTGCCTGCTGCAGTTCCTCCTCGTCAGACGAGTTAATGATCTGTTCTATTGAGGGGCCATTTGTGGACTCTGCTGCAATTAGAAAACTTGTTCAAGTGGATGCCTTCACACTCAGTTGCTGAAGTGCTGCAGTGAATCTCTGCTCTTTTCTTGAATTGGTTCTCTCATACGTGGTTCCTGAGAAAAGTCAGAGCATACAGTGACTTGGGTTTTCTTTCTATTTGTGGTACAATTCTTGGTCAGCATTATTTATGCTGGCAGTAAGCTTAAGTACTTTCTGTGCTTATAGCTCAGTTATACCAACCCTCTGCCATGTACATGAATATTTGTGCTTCATTCCAGACACTGCAAGAGATTGTCTTGCTCAAAATGGCATTTTAACTTGTTTGAATAGGGCTTTGAAAGCTTTGGGTTTTCATAAAATGAACCTTCTTACCAGAAAAAGCCTGAATTACATCTTCTGTATTCCCAACTTAAGAAAACACTTTTGTTTGCAGTTTCCCAGTAGAAGAGGCTTAAAACTAATTAAATTCAGATTCTTTCAACTATCAGAGGAGAAAGAAAATTCCTAATATGATTATCTCCATCTTTGCTCTGCACAAGACATGCTCTGGGTTGCAGCTGCAACCAATTTTCTGATAGTTTTTTTAGATGAATTGAATAATTCAGAAATGCTCTGTTACTTTTGGGGTAAACGTTTTCATACCTGTCAATGAAAGAGTTGCATTGTTAATAACAGTCATCATGTCCCTGTGTCTAGCAGTCCCACAAACAAGAAAAGACTGGATGAGGCACTTAGTGCCAGGGTCTAGTTGACTGAATAGGGCTGAGTGCTAGGCTGGACTGGATGATCTTGGAGGTCTCTTCCAACCTAGCTGATTCTATGATTCTCACACGTTTCAGCTTGCTTCTGGGAATCACAAAGCAGCTCCTTTTCCTAACAGAGCTTAATACCTAGCTACAAAAAGGGTTGTTAAAAAAGCCTTACTTGCTCCTTAGCATCTATGCCAGCAGCTGGGGCAGTAAAGAGGTGGCATGCCACTTGAGTACTAATGAAACTATGTTTTCAAAGGCATTTTTCGCAAGCTTTTTGTGGCACCAGAAAGAGGCAGGTACCTTCAAGTTAGCAGTGGGGCTTGGAGAGGGTACAGCCCATAGCATCTCTCATGGAGTGCATGACACCTGGGAGGAATCCTGCATAGACATAACAAGCTTCAAAAAGAGTTAAAGCATTCAAAGATTTTCCATTTATCAGCACTCTAAGCTTCTATGACTGTTTGCTTTGAAATCCAGCCACAGAAAAAAGAATACTCTGTTCACAGTTACAGATCACCATTGTATCTTCCTTACTTGTAGCCTTGCAACTGCATCCACAACCCAAGAAGCAACCTGGATACTTTCTAAAGTGTGCGTCAGCACAGGCACCTTGCTGTGCAATCAGCACAGAGCCAGCAACTCTGCCTGTGATGGATGAGCTGCAACAGACTCCATCACTTCTGGCACTGCAGTACCAATAGAGCATAGCCAGAGCTATCTGGGAAGAAAAATAACTATGAGCATAACCTTGTGTCATTTTATATTAATTTTTGGTTTTCTATTGCCCAATATATTGAAATTAATAAATGTTTGCAAAAAAAAGGAGCCACCTACCAACGAGAGCAAAGGGGCTGTAAATAAACTAGTCCCAGGCCAAACCTGGTGGTTTATTTAACTGGGGTCATATTTTAGTTAGAGGCAGTTTCTCCCTTCATCAAACAATCTGCAAATCAATTAGGCCAAGAGGATGGCAAAAGGAAAAAACAAAAGAAGAGTGAGAGCAACAAAAGCAGTGCAGTCACCATTGCAGAGAGTAAGGAGGAGAGTGGATTAATAACACACCTGCACAGCAAAACCACCTTCTCCAACCGGATTGGTATTTCCTCAAAGTATGTACTGCCACACTGTCTGGTGCTCGTGCCATCTTCCTAGGATCAAAGCCTTGGAGCTTCATATCTCTATCTCTTTGTAAACAAAGGGGGAAGAGAAGCTGCAGCAGGAAAAAAAATCTATCTCAGTAAGGTTCTTGCAAATGGGAAGTTTTTGTGAAATTATCAGGTCAGAAAATTCACCATCTTTTATGAGCATCAGCTTGAGTCCCTCTCTTTTCAGCCCACAACCCCTCCACCCAGTGTAACCGTGGCCATCTGTACCTTTGTAGAGCAGTCCTATTTGTGTTTAGATAGCCAAACTATCAAGTCGTTTTTCTGGGTGTGGGTTTTCTTTTTTTTTTCTTGTAAATAGATAACTAAGGAGCAGTTTATGTAATCGAGGAAGAGTTAAAATAATCCATATATTATTTGTCATACTGTTTTGACAATCAATTTCCATAGACTCTGACAGTTTAAAAGACTTAATTTAGTCATCTCCTCATGCAATTATCCATCAGTGACAGAATATTCAAACAGATTCTTAAATGTGCATCAACAGAAGCTTTCTCACTAGGAGAGACCAGTTTGAATATTCTTCCTTTGGTGCACCAGGCACAAACCACTTTTCTTTCAGCAGAAGACATATGCCAGTGTCCCAGATATGGATCCTTCACAGCCACAAGGGCACTACAGATGTCTGTACTTTTCCTCTGTGCCTGACTTGATCAGGTGTTCTTCCAGAAAAAATCTGGCCCACATCCTTAGTTCTCAGTTCTCCAACATGATGGTCTCAGTTTGGGTTTTGATTGGGTTTTTTTGTTTGTTCTGGTTTTGTTTGTTTTTACAATCTGTTAGTAAAATGCTATTGAAAAATGTTGGCCCCAGTGGCAGCCCAGCATAATGAACAGCAGATCAATAAATCCTGATTACAGATTCTTTCATTTTAGTCTTGTTTCTACTTTACATGACTTTAAAAATTCTGAATCTGTAATTACCCTAAAGCTTTACACAGTCTTCTATATGGGAGTGTAAGGAAGGATTTTCGAGCTTCACGACTAAGCTTTAATAGCCTGCTAAAATGATCAAAGGGCAAAGAGAAAGAGTCTCACATCACAATGAGAGCGAAATCTGTTCTGTATTTAAAGGATGGCATTTCCTTTTAGCCTCACATGCCAAGCCCTACAGCATTTTGACACCACTGGAATGAGAAAGTTAAGCTGAAAAAAAAAAAAAAGTGAAATGTTAAACTTATTACTCTGTTGTTAAATGTATTGCTTTGTGCCTACTCTGCGCTCTTCCTGGACAAGACCTCAAAAGTGGACTTAACAGCATGTAAAAAAATAGCTTTTTAAAGAAACTCTTTCAGTCTGGCTGTCCAAAAATGAGACTAAAAGATCAGTATATTAACCTTTTAAATGGAATTTTAATGCCACCATCCCCTTTTTAAAGGCTACTGTAATTATGCTGAAGCTATGGTGCTGTTCAGAGGACTGACCTGGGAGTCCTTGCTGAATATGTTCCCTGTCTGTGATTTTCCTGTAAATCCTACAGCACTTTGGCTCAGTTTGTACTCGCTCTGTACCACTGCTTTCTGCTGCTTGAAAAGTTCAGGGCAATTCCAGTTTTCAGACATCTGTTCGGTTTCCTAATTGCTTGGAGATAAACAGGATTTTGAGCTGTGCTTCCTGGGGCTCAAAAGAAAGTTCACATGTAGGTGTCCTTCTGAATGATTAAACAAACCTCTGAAAGTTCAAAGTATCAGCTGAGATTGCTCTTTCAGACTATCTGAAGCTCTGTGTGAAGGCAGAAGGGCAGAGAAAGTTCTGTCTCTCACAGGTTTTTAGTGCTCTTTGTCATCTCCAACTGTTTTTCTCAAATGCACTAAGATCTAAGACACAGGAATATGCACAAAATTTGTGAGAGTCATAGTCACCTCTATAATCATTGGAATGTCTTTGAAGGATAAGTCTTAAATCTACATTTAATTCATTGCTTCATGTTAACAAAACTCATGTCAATGGTTGTAACTAAGCATGACTGTAAAAGTGAAACTGCTTTTACAAAGCCAGGCGCTGGACCTGCCACATGTAAGCCAGAGGAAACTGCCACTGTAAGCCCTTCTCTCATCCCTTGCTCAAGGCCCTGTCTCTGTAGGGTGGCCATGTCCATTCTCGGGTGTGCTGAGTGAGTGAGTGTGTGTGTGCACAGGATGAGATGTGCAGGATGATACACATTTAAAATACAGGTACACACTGATGTCTGGAGCTCCTCGGCAGATCTAGAGTTACACACATAGGAGCATTTATAGTGGAGAGGTGGAAGCTCAGTGTGTAGGAGTCACTTCTCTGGGATCTCTTAGTAAACAATTTGCTCTGGATCCATCTCACCTCATACTGCCTTTTGCATTTGAAAATATTCTTCTATGAGGAAAGCTTGAAGTTTCTCCTTCTCAAATAATATATCTGGTTTTACTTTTTTTCAGCTCTATATGACTGAGTTCAGTGTTGGATTAGTACTGGTTGAGAGCTGAACATTGCTTACCTTGCATTGGTGGTGTGATGGTTTGGGTGCTCCCCACCACCCCACACTTTGGAAATCACCCAGGCTAGACTCAGCTGGCTCTGGAAATTTGAATGAAGCTTATTAGTTACATCTTAGCTCAATATACAAGCAGATATTTACAGTATATACAGTTATAGACAGAAATAGACAAGGTAAAAGGTAGTACAGAAACACGACACCCCTCCCAGAAACCTGAGTGCCCAGGAGGGGCTCCCAACTGCCCCTCCACCTTCTCCCCACCCCTCTCAACCTTGCCCCAGTCCCAAGGAAGAATGGAGGTTCAGCCAAGGGGTTAGGAAGCAAAGTGGATTAATCAGAGAGACGGCAGGCTAGAGAGAAGTGCAGCTCAGGCAATGCCTCAAGAAGAAGTGCCTTATCTGTGTTTGGATTCTTGTTCTTGTACCTTTCAGCAAGCCTATGAGTGAAGTAGACATCAGCACTGTTTCACAGCCTGTGATCTAATCCTTCTCACCAAAACATACTAGCTAGCTTCAAACTAGCACAGGTGTCACTATAGAAGGGACTTTATATTGTGTGCTGTTGCTGTCATTTCACAAGAACTGTAGTTTTAACCTGGTCAGTTCTGCAGTTCTTGAAAGGTTTTGGTAGGAAGGATTTATTCAAGTTGATGAGAGTTAGGGTGGTTAAAGCTTCATTTCACACTGCTACCATCACTTCAGTTTTATATAAAGAATCAATTCATGTACATCTGCATGGATTTCCCTCTCCCCCCCTTTTTCATTGCCAGATACTTCCACTTAAAGCCTCTTTGTGTTTTTTGTTTGGTTGGTTTGGTTTTGTTTAACATGCAATTATTTCAGCTGTAGATTTTAAAGGATGCTTCCACTTACCCAAAAGGTCTTTGCTAATGTCGTATTGTGGGAAGAAAAAAGCTTTCTGCTTTCTTTCTAAACTGTTCAGTTACGATTTTCTTGTGGTAATTTTCTCTTTTCTTTAAGACACAATATTTGAAAAAGATTCTTTCCAAAGAAACAAGAGGACTGAGTACTGTGTTGTATTTCAGAAGGGCCTGCTAATTTTGTAAGGGGAAAACAACTAAACCACAAAGGAATCTTCAAAAAGAGTGTTCTTTGTTTTCTCTAGTATACCTATTTATGTGGACAAGTTCCATGTTTGTTTTAAGGTCTTTTAAATCTAGCTATGGAAAAAAAGTTTTATAATATGAAAAGGGTAAAGTTTTGTGATCTGAATCCACGAAAACATCACAAGCATGTCTGTGTAGAATTTCAGAGACATTCATAATCAGCTTTAGTTAAGCTGAAGTTAAATTAAGTTTATGATTTATACAGACTCTCCTATTATACCTTGGAGGCTTATTCAAAGCTGGCAGAACTCAGAAAAGAAGCTTTTTTGAGCTCGCCAGTAACAGTCCTTGCTTCTAAATTTGTGCAAAGGGCATGGTTGAACTCTGCTGTCGGTAAGAAGTGTTTAATGTCATTTCCATCTTCCACCAGTGTCTTTCTTTCAATGCGATAATGGAGGAGCTTGGAATTTCACTCAAACATCAGAAGAAGTTAAAGAAAAGGTCGAGAACTAAGGGGAAATCCTCCTTCACAAGTATCCTTACTTGTCACCAGAGGCGGACACTGAGGAAAGAAACCATAGCATGAGCAAGAGAGATCCCTGTAGAGGAAATATCAGGAAGAGATGAAAACCAGAACAAAACAGAAACATCGATGCCTACAAGTTGATTGTGGTGGGATTTCTGAAATATAAACACCTACCTTGTTCTTCAGAAATACTCTGTGGTTTCTTTTTTTTTTAATCTAGTACAACAGTTGAAATGCTCACATAGACTGATGTACTACTAATCATCTGGGGAGTGTCTCACTCTTTCTTTGGAGATGGATTTGTATGCTCACCTGTTTTGCATCTCTCTTCCCCTTCCCACGCATTGCTGTATGTGCTTTCTAAATAAATAAACAAACAAGAGACTGGGTTCTTTTTTCCAGGAGTCTGGGAGTGATATTTTTTTTTGTCCTGTTGAAGAAAAGATTGCACATGTTTATAAACCAGGATCCAGATAACTAGAGGGGAAAAAAATCATACCATTAACTCATAAACAGTTACTACAAAAATATATTAAATGCAAAGGTATCCAACAATGAGTTATTTGTGTTTTCTCTGATATGGTAAGGAACACTTTTCAGGTCCTTTCCTATGAGAAACTTCTCTTTCTTTCTCTTTTCTCTTTTTATTTTCTTTTGAAGTACAGTTATTAAGTAATGGCATGGCTGTAGGTGTTCAAAAAGAAAAGCAAAACACAAGGAATGTAACAGTCAGTAAACAGAGGAAAGCAGCACTGATGTTATCAAACTGCCATATTCTACAGCTCCTGATACCAATAAAACAATTCCTGACTTCAAAATTACAATATCTCAGAAATTAGAGCCAAGATTATCCAATTTATAATAGATCTTTACCACAAAGTTAACAGCATCTGACAGAAACACAGCCAATGATTAGGAACTGAAATTTTTTCTTGCAACTACTGGGGGCACTAGCAAAATGTTTTAACAATGAAGTCTTTTTTGTGAAGAGCCTCTGATTGGAGAACAGTGATGCATTATAGTAGCAGATCTCCCTCCTGTCCCCTGAAGCTGCACCTTTATATTGCAGTAAGGTGGAGCACATTTATATTTTTTGCTATGATGTTTCTGTGATTAATTCAGTTGTTCCTGGGGCTTCTGTTGGTGCCAGATGGTTAGCTCTGAGCATAGCTGGAAGGAAGCAAGTGAAATGTGGGCACACCCACACTTCAAGGGACAAGGACAGGGGTAGGAAATGGATGCCTCATCACACCCAGTGGCTGGAAGCTGTAGCATTGCTTTGCTACACACCCAATTAGATATGTAGACCTAGTCTGTTCAGGGCTATCCCACCACTATGACTACCTCTAATGCTAAAGTAGGGATGAAAAAATGGAACCAGAAAACTGGAGCCACTGATTGCTTTTCTGCACAGTACTGGGTGAGCCTGAGTTGCATCTGAGAAGCAGTATTTGCTTCACCTGTGACAATGTTCTTCACCAAGGTGCTTCAGTGAAGTGTTGAGTTTTATTGTCCTTCATGTATTCCCTCAGGGAACTTAGTGCTTACAAATGATCACTTTCCCCTTGTTTCCATGGCCATTTCCTTTGCAAAAGGAGGAAGTAAGGTGAAAGCCTTTGAGTGAAGAAATCTGTCTTCCACCCTCACCTCACTCCATTGGTCTGAACTTTTACATTACTCTGCATGACAAGGTCAATCTGCAATGAACACTATTCCTTACAAAAGTTATACTTCAAAAGCTGTATATTTTGATACTGTTATAGACTGGAAGACCCCTCTGCTTATTTAGCCTTTCCACAGGCAGCCAGGTTTTCTAAAGCTCTTGCTCTTACCACTGCTTCCTGCAAGGGTCTCTGTAATTACTCTATATCCTACTGAAAACCTAGTGCCAAAACCTCAGTCTGCTTTTCCACCTGTACTGAATTATTTTCTTGAGTCTTGAAGGTTGTGCTGCTGCTCACACACCTTGTGGGGACATCTCTTTGCCTGAACTGGGTAAGATGGGTGAGCCCTCCATGATACAGGCAATGGCAATTTCAGCCTGAGACGAGGGCCATTGCCATGTATAATTGCACATTTTTATGGAGGAGA
Source organism: Pogoniulus pusillus (assembly GCF_015220805.1). Lineage (NCBI taxonomy): Eukaryota > Metazoa > Chordata > Aves > Piciformes > Lybiidae > Pogoniulus > Pogoniulus pusillus. The sequence goes on along the minus strand of NC_087275.1, from coordinate 15,136,570 downwards.
TATTTTGACCAAACTGGGTATCCAGTTTGCCAAGGTTGGTTTGTCCTCAGCCACACTGATTGCCTGAACCAGCTTGGTAGCACCTGAAAGTTAACAGAGGTACTCACAAATAGCCATTCATAATGGAGACCCAGATGCTGGACACACCCCTGTAGAAGTTCCTTGTTTTTACAGTGAGGTTCTGAGAGTTAACAGGACCATTAACAGTGCTTTTGGCTACTATATAGTGTATGTCATTTAGCCTGCTGCCCTACTGCTTGTGAAAATGGCATGAGGACAGGATCAATGACTTATTAAAGACTCCTTTCCTTACCCACAGTGTTTATTCAGATGTTAAGGAAGAAAATTAATCAAATTAATAATCTGATCTGAATCTAGTTTTGACAGATTCATATAGACTCTTGCTCATTTTCTAACGATCACTTGCCAAATCGTTATTTCATGCAAGTGTTTGCCAGGCAGATGAAGTTTATCTGTCCAGCCCCAAACTGCCTGTATTCTTCTTTTCCTTTGAAGACAGAGATTATCATTGCTGTTTTCCAGCATTCCTTTTGGACTGTGTCTATCTTCCAGGAGTTTCTCTGAGGCGGTTTGGAGCTGTCAGCCTCTTTGAAAAGATGAATGGAAAGAAGGGCTGCAGCAGGAGCTCCTACACTGGTGCTCACTTTTGCAAAGTTTAGTTTGCAATATAGTGCAATGATATGTAACAATTAACAAAGCTAGCCCCTGGCTGTGAGAACTCATAGAGGATGTTATGATAAGGTGCTGTCATACTCCTAGAAGGCAATCATCAGGGTACAAACGGCTGTTCAGATTACCAACACCACTCTAATATCATAAGTGAAAAGCAAGTTACTATTTTAGTCCCTGTAACTCTATTGCTCTTCCATCCACAGCCTTCAGCTAAGAAATCTTTAAATAAGTGTTGGAAGATTTATGATCAACCTTTTTTTGCCCCCTTTTTTGTTCTTTAACACTTTTGTGTGGTTTTGACTTTGAAGTTACAGCATTTTTTTTCTCTTTTTTTTAATCTAGTAATATTTTCCTGAAACTAAGAGTCAGTAATTTTTTTAGGGTTATTTTTTACATTTAGAATTTCTTACTGGTATTAGTGGTCTACCACTTGTGAAGAGATGCTGGGAGAGAAAATTCAGCTCTCTTTGCTTTCTGAAAATATCTGACAGTAGGAAAACAATAAATAAAGCATATTTGGTTCTTCTTTTTGCCCCTTTTTGTTGTTGTGGTGGTGGATTTTGGTTTGGTTTTCTTTCTGGGTTATTTTGTTGGGTTTTTTTTAGGGTGCTTTGGGGGGGTCGGGTTTTTTGTGGGTTTTGGAGGGTTTTTTGGTAGCTTAAAAGAGTCACAGCATATCAGGAAGTTTCTATGTTAAACTTGGATGGAAGCTTAACAAGCTATACATGCTTCACAGGATCACAGGGTGTCAGGGGTCATAAGGGATCATTGAGTCCAACCCCCCCTGTCAGAGCAGGACCATAATCTAGTGCAGATTGCACAGGAACACATCCAGATGAGTCTTGACAGTCTCCAGAGAAGAAGGCTTCACAATCTCTCTGGAGAGCCTGTTCAGATGCCCTGTGACCCTTACAGTAAAGAAGTTCCTCATGTTGAGGTGGAACTTCCTGTGCTGTAGTTTATATCCATTGCCCCTTGTCCTGTCACAAGGTATAATTGAGAAGAGTTTATCCCCCCCCTCTTGACACCCAGCCCTCAAGCATTTATAAACATTGATTAGAGCTCCTCTAAGTCTTCTCTTTGCCAGACCGAAAAGCCCCAGGCCCTTCAGCCTCTCCTCATAGGGTAGTGCTCCAACCCCTTAATCATCTTCGTAGTCCTCCATTGGACTCTTGCAAGTAGATCTCTGTCCCTCCTGAACTGGGGACCCCAGAACTCAAGCAGTACATGATGATATGTGGCTTTGACCTTTCCTCCTAGCTGCAAGAATGCAGTGTGGTGACTGGTTATAAAATGCCTCTGCCCCCCTACACATTACCCCTAAAGATTGGGTGGATTTGAGGTGTGAGCTCTCTGATGAAACATGGGTTCCCTAAAAACTCCAAAGAGCCACAGACCACAAGCCAAACCCACTGTTCTGCTTTATCCCTTGACATTTTCAGTGACCCAGAAACAAGTTACTCTAGCAGTTTGACCTGTCTTATCTGCACAAGATTTCCTTAGCTACGATATATATGTATATGAGTGTGTGTATGTGTATATATATATATATATATATATATATATGTTGAAAAGCAGCAGTAGAGCACCACTTTGGTGGCCTCTGACTCTCATGTTAACTGGCTTGTTTTTAAGAAACTGTGGAAAAGATTAAGATGAGATTATAAAGAAATTCAAAGAACACATGCTCCCAGTGCTCGCTCCTGCCTCAAGCCTGTGGTCACCTACTGCACCATGGGCTCCACTTCCCAGGTTCACAGGCTGTCCCCATGTTCCTCAGTGCTGGCCATGAGCATGGTACAGACCTGCAGGGAGCTTAAGACCACTTTGTCTCTCACCTTGACTGAACAGAGTATTTTATATTTTGGCTAGCTAAAGCTGTAGCCAAGGAAAACACTTAGAGATGCAGTTAAGTCTCACTGGTGTTTTAGGATTCATCCAAGTGCTGTTCTGTTTCAAAGATGTGACCTCTTCTACCCTTCTTCATATGTGTTCAGGTCACCAGCTGGGCAGCTTGTATGCTGCTCAGGTAGGTCTCAGCTCCACACATCTATGCATACCCAGTCCACTGTGTCTGCAGTATTCACAGGCCTGCTACTCTTTGCATTTTCATATGTAGGTGTGTTTAGGGCAAGACTAAATCATTTTCTGAAGTGCCTTCCCTCCTGCAAACCAAGCTACATCACCAGAAACTTTTTTCCTTAGCTTCAGATGCTACTTGTAAATTTACTCCATGTCTGAGAAAATAATTTTGTCTCAAGGAGGGAGGGATAAGCACATGGCAATCTTAACATATTGATGTAGTAGCAGATCTGATTACTGTGACCTTCTCACTGCATCCCAATGAATATTATTTCCCTGCCTTTTTTCTTGTTTGGCAGCATGTGGTAGCAGAGAAACCTGATTAGAGATTACCTATTAGGAAAATCAATGCCCTCATTAGGTCTCTATCTTGACAGTAGCAAGCATGCATCCTCATTGTTTATTAAAGAGAAACATGGTACTGATGGATGTGTTGAATGGCTTCAATAAGTTTCTTTTCAGAAATGGCCTTGTTTCAGTGTCCAATGCCACCACCAGTCTGGGGGCTGAGTAAGGATTATTTACCATCTCTTAACTTTCCTGAGAAAGTGGCAAGACAGGCCCAGTGGAAAAGAAGAACTATTGGAAATATATAAGCAACAGTTTATGCTGCGTTCTCAGGGGCCAGCCCAATCACAGTATCACAGTATAACATGATTGATGAGCTACTGCAGAACAAATGAGGATCAGTTTACTAGCATTTGGGGCCTTTGTCAGAGGACTGCATCTTGTGGGTCTGCTGTGAATCTGTAATCCCATGGGGCATTTATTGACTGCTGAACTTGTCCCTTAATTACTTTCTGTCAAGCTTGCAGGAGTCAGGATTTCTCAGTGATCAGAACTGCCACTATTTAGAGATACATCACTTAGAGCTGTCAGATGGCCTCAGTTTTATTTTAGCTCCATCGATTGATAAAGATGCATACGTTTTTGCCTGCTGATGGATTCTGACTCAAACAACACTCCTGTTCACATCTTAGCTCATCCCTCAAATCCACACTCAGTTCTCAATGCAAATCTTCTACAGCTGTCATTATTAAGATGTGAAGCCCAGGAGATGAGACCCACAGCTTGGCAAGATGCTTATGTGTACATATGGCTCAGACTCATGTGCAAGCTCAGAGCCAGTGGTACAGAGCAGCCTGCTGCAAGCCAGGGGAGGCCAGATTTGCAGCCTGACTCTGTGTAATACAAAACCCACAGATATCCTCAGTAAGGATTTAGACACCCTTGGTCCTCCCTCTGTCTCTCAGTGGAGGAGAAATGGTTCCTTGGTTAAAAGAGCCCACAGCTGTGTGGGTTCCTCTGGCAACATGTGGATAATCCTGCTGTAGAAGATAGTTAAAACCGCACTGATCTTGCCCCTGGGTCATTTAAAGGCTGCTTAAAGCATCTTCAGTGATACAGAGGCCAATAATAAACTGCAAAGAGACTGCAAAAGGAGGAAAAATCTGGAACCAGTCAGTACCTCTCTGCATTTCCTATCACAAGTGGCAGCACCAACACCAGCCCAGCAGGAGCACACAGGTATTAACCACGTAACACTGTGCTTATCCTAGTGAATCACAATTGCAGAAACACCTGGACCAGATAATACTGCATCCATCTGCTCTGAAATGTATAAAGTCATGCAACAGCCCATAACACATCTCAGCCTCCAGGTGATTTCACATCAGGTACTGTTTGGAAGGTGCTTGGGTTTTTTGCTTATGACATACCTTTAGCCAAAGCTTGGAAAAGCAGATGGGAGCTTGGAAACATTTCTCAGATGCTGGACTCATGAAGTCTGGAGATCTCTCTCCCTTACCACAGCTCAGGACTGGGATCCTGCAAGGGAATGGCACCCAGAAACCTTCCTCACTTTGGGGAAAATGCAATCAACAAACCAACTTTATACAAATTGTCTCTGGAAAGCAAATGGCTGCTGGTGTCCTTTCTGATTCCCCCTTCCTGACCCCCCTGAGAGGGAAACATCAGTCATGCATGACCTGCTGCCAAGTTCCCCATTCCTACCCTGGATGGCCAAGCTGTTGGGATTTTGGGATCATGTTCATGATCCACTTTTTCTTTCCTAAGCAAGCTCCCAACTCCTTCCTTCCTAGGAGAAAGAACAGGGCTAGCCTTGTCCACGAGGACTTCCCCAGCCTACAACTGTCCTGCTTCAGTATAAACTCTGTCTTCCACTACCACTACCAAAAGGCAGAATGGACAGGGTTTGGGGTTTCTAGAAGTGCAGGTACTCCCTTGGGTGTCCTACTGAGCAGGCCATCAAGAAGTAGATGTCACCCTTGGAAAAGGTCTGAGTAGCAACTGTTCCTGGGATGCTCTCAGGGACCCCAGGAAAAGATACAGCCCATGGGCATGGGGGAAGCACTGCTGGGAAACACCAGAGATCTCTCAATCCTTGCTTTGCCTCCCTGCCATATCAGAGCAGCTGTCCTCTCTCCATGCAAGATTGTAAGTCCTCAGTGGACAACCTGGACTGATGGATGGATGCAAAACTCAGCAGAGAGGGACACAGGTAGGTCTGACTGGGGCAGTCTCTTGTATTTCAGAGCAATGCAGTGTCAGAAACTGCAGGCACAAAACACCTGGGCAACCAAACTTGTGGGGCGAGGCTGCTGTGGTAATCGTGCATCTGTAGCACTTCCACCCACAAGTGCACTTGAGCATCTGTTACAGAAATGGGAGTTTTGTTATTAATAGATTCTAGGACATTTATAGCAGGGAAGACTCTTCACCTTGAAAGTTACAAGGAGAATTACAGAGATGGATAAAGTGCTAAAAGTCAAGATGCTACAGAGCTTTGTAGATGGTTAGGGTAAGGGACACTCACAAGATTACATCGTCAGACAAGTAATAGGTTCAAGTAACCTAATTACCCATCGGCTGACCCATTTTATCTCCTTTGCATCTGCCCACAGCTGATATCAGACTCTGTCAGTTAGAAAAGCTATGCTAAAGGAGGCCTTGTAAGAAGTCTGGAATTTTTTATTTTATTTTTTTCTCTACCAGCACTGGGTATTTTACAAAGCATGGAAAGCTTCTATGGCTGGGTTACTGGGCTGGGTTTTTTTCATGTGTGTGGTTTTGGTGCTTAGTTTTCTGCTGAAAAACACATTCTTGCAGCAAAAAAAGATATTCTGAGAAAACACAAGTGAAACTCCAAGTTAGTTCTCAAGCAATTTCTAAGGATATTCTGAGAAACAAATATGGATTTCTACCCTAAAGCTGCCTACCATCTCTTCTTGGAAAGGATCTTGGAAAGGACACTAGAGAAATATTTGCATCTCAGAAACTAGTGAGGCACGGCCAGATGAGAGGAATGTGGATGATGTTTCAATCATGTAAAGGGGTGTAGCAAACTAGTGCAACTACAGGGAAAAGTTCCTGTTTGCTAGACTGGATGTTGGGGGGAAGTTCTTCACAGAGAGAGTGATTTCCCATTGGAATGGGCTGCCCAGGGAGGTGGTGGAGGCACCGTCCGTGGCGGTGTTCAAGAAAAGACTGGATGAGGCACTTAGTGCCATGGTCTAGTTGACTGGCTAGGGCTGGGTGTTAGGTTGGACTGGATGCTCTTGGAGGTCTCTGCCAACCTGGTTGATTCTATGATTCTATGACAATAGAGATGATAAAGATTTGTAAAACTTGGCTCTGAGAAGCAGGTCATGAGGTCCTTAGTTCCCAAGCATAAACAGTGGAAAAGATTTAATCAATTATCCAGAGATGAAGTTGAAACTTCACCCCACTGGGTTTTACTTATGCACACCACACCATGCTGCTGAAAATACTGAGTAGAGAAGATGCATTGAGTGATGTCCAGAGTCCTTCAGCCATGTGAGCCATTAACTCTTGCTGTCTATGTAAGGCATATGTCTTGGTTTCAATGGAAGTGAGGCACAGAAGGCCTGTTTGTTACATCAAGTATGACCTGTGTTATTCAAAGAATTTAGACATCCAAGGATACAGTTAGGTAGTCTCTGCAGAATATTCAAAGGCAGTTGCTTGAATCAAGGTTCATGATGGGGGTTATTCTGAAATGAAATTGCTGTGATTTAACTTTATTCTAGTGACTCACCTATCATTTCTCTGGAGAAGAAGAGACTTTAGAAATCACATTTGATGCTGCCTGTTAAAGATATCTCTAGTACATCCCCTGTGAAGGTTTTTTCCTTGTTCTGCATTCCCAGTTTTCATTTTTTAATTGATTGTTATTCTGCAGGAAAAGGGAACTGGGTACAAACACAGGTATGCTCCCAAACCCTTGTGTTCAGGGTTCTACAAAATTTTGCCTTTCCCCTTTCATTTAGTAGCTACCATGTTCTTGGATTTCATGCATAGGTGCTTAGGGCAGTGGGTGCTGAACTCTCACCTCAGACTTGGAAAGAGGTGCAGCAATGTTTGTAAAAATATTTATAGTATATTTTCTAGAGTTTCTGCTCGCCATCTCAACCCAAGAACCACTTATCACGTCCATACTGACTTAAGCCAGCCTTAATGGTGCCTATTAAAGCCTGTATCAGATTTCAGCAATCATTTTTTAAATTGTAGCTTTAGTAAGTTCCATTAGAGGAAAGTACTATAACCTTTAACATCCAGTTTCCAGCAGGTAGAGTTCCAGCAGGCAGCTCAGAAAGCTGTGGGGAACTCTTTGATTTTTACAACCACATCCTTCCTTATAAGCTCTTGTCTCATAGTTTGCAGACGATACTAAATTGAGCAGGAGTGTTAATCTGATTGAGGGAAGGAAGGCACTGCAGAGAGATCTGGACAGGTTAGCTCTATGGGCTGAGGCCAGTGGGATGAGGTTTAAGAAGACCAAGCGCCTGGTTCTACACTTTGGTCACAACAACCCCAAGCAAAGGAACCCCAAGAAAAGAAATTGGCAGTGCCGGCGGTCAGCCAGCTGAACCTGAGCCAGAAGTCTGCCCAGGTGAACAAGAAGGCAAAAACCATCCTGGCCTGTATCAAAACCAGTGTGTCCAGCAGGAGGAGAGAAGTACCCCTGTACTCATCTCTGGTGAGGACACGACTTGAACACTGTGTTCAATTCTGGGTGCTACAGTACAGGAAAGATATTCAGGTCCTGGAGGGTATCCAGAGAAGGGCAGTGTAGCTGGTGAGGGAGTTGGAGGGCATGCATATGAGGAGCGACTGAGAGAGCTGGGGTTGTTTAGTATGGTAAAGGGAAGGCTAAGGAGACATCTTACTGGTCTCTACAACTACCTGAAAGGAGGTTCTAGTAAGGCTGATGTTAGTCTCCTCCCAAGTAACTAGTGATAGGATGATAAGAAATGGGCTTAAGTTGTGCCAGGGAGGTTTAGACTGGATATTAGGAAAAATTGCTTTACTGAAACAGTGGTGAGGCATTGGAACAAACTGCCCAGGGAGGGTGGTGGAGTTGCTATCCCTGGAGGTGTTCAGGAAGCATGTAGATGCAGCACTTCAGGCTATAGTTAAGTGGTCATAGTAGCTGGGTTACAGTTGGACTTGATGGTCTTAAAGGTCTTTACCAATCTTTATGATTCTATGATTATTTATAAAGTCAAAGACAGAGAATTTTGCACCTTGTAGCGAGCACCAAATTCCCTTTTCTTCAAAGAAAAGAGGGGGCATTGCCCAGAGAAAGAAAAATGGGTTACCTAACAAGCCAACAGCAAGAAATGCTGTTACCCAAGTTATCTTAAGCTCCAATCACCCTTCTGCAGGTCAGCACGTTTACAGTTCCCTAATTGCTAGAGCAGTAGTTTTTCACGGACTACCAGCTCTAAATGAAAATGGAGGCTTTACATCTGAAAGATTGATGTCTTTAGCAGTTAATCTCTCTAATCACAAGGTTTCCTAACTGCTAATCTAGCATTTTGTTATCCAACAGGGATTTACCCAGATTCATTCAATCAGATTGTGTGGCAGGCTAATGGCCTGCTCAGAAAGCAGAGGCTGAGTATCAGTCCCCCACAGACCAGGGCAGAGGGGTGTGGGGAGTATCTGCAGTCTATAAATCCTCCCGGAGGACTTCACACTAAGAAGTGTTGTGCAGGCACAATGTGCACACCCATGAATCTGCATCTTCAGAAGAATGAGAAAGTTAAAAAGTTCTACTTCATTTTAAAGGGGAAGGACAAAGACCAAGTTTTATATGCATCTGACAGATATTTCCCTCATCAAAAAGATGTCACCAGATTAAGTCAGACACTTGCTTCCCCAGCTTCCCTTTCAAAATAAATAGAAAATTACTTATCTTACAACTCAGGTTCATGATAGATTAAATAATCTATCTGTGATGATTAAATAATCTATCTGTGATGATTAAATCAGTCTGAGTATCTCTAGAGGATACTCTGAAGCTTGAGTAAAGCTTTTCTAGCACGTCATAACTGTCTCTACATTTCCCAAATTATTACCTACCTTTCAAGGGGCAATGGGTGGAAGCTGAGGAATAGGAGGTTCCATGGAAACACAAGGAACAATTTTTCACTGTGAGGGTGGCAGAGCACTGGAACAGGCAGCTCAGGGAGTTATGGAGTCTCCCTCTCTGGAGACATTCAAAACCCGCCTGGGTGAGTTCCTGTGTGATCTGGTCTAGGTGATCCTGCTCTGGCAGGGGGGGTTGGGCTAGATGATCTTCTGAGTCCCTTCCAACCCCTAATGTTCTGTGGATCTGTGATTCTGTGATTCATACAATGTTACCCTAGTCAGACACTGAACCTCAACACAAGGGGAAACTTCTTTGGTGTGAAGGTGACAGAGCCCTGGAGCAGGCTGCCCAGAGAAGCTGTGGAGTCTCCTTCTCTGGAGACTTTCAAAACCTGCCTGGATGCACTCCTGTGTGGACTACCCCAGGTTATCCTACCTTGGCAAGGGGGTTGGACTCGATGATCTCTGAAGGTCCTTTCCAACCTCTAAATTTCTGTGATTCTGTAGTGGGGCTGGAGGGGCTTTTGCTATTCCGCTTTCCTGTGGAAAAAGGCAAGCTTACAGTCTTCAGCAGGGACACAGGACAAGCATGTCCATGACAACTGGAGAATGTATTAGCACAGCAACTGAAGGCAATTCTTAATCTAATATATCTAAGCTATTCTGCATTATGCAGAGGCACCAGCTGGTTTGTTTCAGCTTTCAACTCCATTTTGCAGGATAGACTCACACCCAGATGCAATTTTTATCAGCACTTAAAGAACTTCAATTACTTAGAATTCACCCATAGGATCTAAATATAGTAGATTTCAGACACGTGGACATTAAGCTTTGATAAGTGAAATATAAACTGTGCAGGATGTCTGGATGGGACACATTCAGCTGTTCTATGAAAAAGTTCAGAGGTGAAGTAGATGATAACAGATCCAAAATTTCCTATAATGACAAGCAGTGCCTATAAGAAAGATGGTAAGATCACATCAAGAAATAAATTTTCAAGTTCTTCAGCAGCTCTTCAGCAATTTATTTATAAGCTCTATCGTAGCAGGATGACAGGCATTACTGAACTGCTCTTTTCATGCCGCAGGGGAAGAGCAGGCAAAAACCTTATGGACAAAATATTTTTGGCTATTGAAGATCAATCTCAGTCATACACCTAATGGTTTATATTTCTAATACTGTTTGCATCACCTTTACCATCTGAAGGATCTAGTTCAGTGGAAATGTAGCACACTGAACGAAATGGCAGAATAGACATTCAGTGCTTCAGTGTCAATTCACTATTTCTGCAAACACTTTGAAAGATGGGAAGCAAAAAATGTATTTGAAGAACATCCCAACTTTTGCTTACCCATCAAAAGCCCTGGAAGGCAGGATGATAAGGCAAAGTGATCTTGCCAGAACAGAAAGCTCTTGACATGGGTAGGGTGCAAATCATGAAGGACAGATGTAAAGCACCACCATAGAATACGAATAACCATCTGTCTGCATGAGAGACAGAGAGCAAATGAGTGTGCAGCAGCCCCTCGAAGAGGATCAAGGGATTATAAATTACTGTTCATACTGCTAAGAAAGCAAACTTGCCAGGTTGGATGTATGACAGTCCATGAGCAAAAAAAACACCTCTTGAGTACTGTGCTCTGTCTTGGCAAGAGACCAGCTGGAATGCCATGCCCAGGTCTGGGTGCTGTACTTGAGATTGAAAGGGGATAGAAGTTATAGGAGATGACAGCCAGACATCCAAAAGCATCACCTGTGTATGCAAACACCTGAGGTTAGTTAGTCCAGCAGCGCCTGCATGTGAAAGGAACAAGCTGTGAAGAAAACCAACTTTGAGTGAAAAGCAAGGTGATGTGGTGGGAAAAATGAAGGAGAAAGGAGCTGACACAGCACAAGAAAGGGAAGAAGAAAAAGAGGACAGTCCATAAACCCCCTTAATTTCAGTGCAAATAAGAGGAGAGCTGATCTTGTTAAGATCTCAAGGGCTACAGTTTGACAGATCCAGAGAACCAACACATCCTCTCACAAACCATACATATTCCATCCTACAAAAAATGGCAGGGGAGGATATTAGGATTATAGTAATTACACAAATATTGTATTTTTCCAGGTTTGGCTCAATGTATTCTCCAAACTAGTGACACAGATTTAGAGAGTCTGATTTTTACACATCAAGGAAATATTGGCCAGAGCTATAAAGAATACAGTTATGCTAATAAGATCAAACTTGACTTTTCTGTATAATCCACATTTCTGAAATGATTTATTGGAGCTTTGCTGAGTCTAAATCAGCCAAGGCAAGTGACTTTCCCTGAAAAATATTATCTATGTTTAGCTGAGGTTAACAATTTCTTCAAAATTTACATGAGAATTTGCATGCCATTTACAATTGATTAACTATTATTTGACAGACTATTTGTGCAATGAATTGCTGACATTCTGAAAAGAGCTGTTTGATGATTTAAAGTAGGCTTTAAATGTGACCTTTGATTTATATAAAATGCATATAAAGTGCAAGAAGCAGTAAAATAAGTTGTTGAACTTACCAGAAGTCTTATCTGATAGCTGTGTACACTTTCTGTTTCTGTTTTCCTCAGCTCTGAAGTTCTCTGCAGGAAGATTTTGCTGGGTTCTTCAGGTACAGGTTTGAGCACCATCCATTCTCCAGGGCTACTTTAAAATGTCACCAAATGATACTGATCCAGAGTCAAAGCAGCAGTGAGTGCCATTTCCAGTATTGAGTCAATCAATATTTATTCAACTTAACCAGAGTGGTTTATCGGTTTTGGTTGGTTGGGGTTTTTTGTTTGTTTGTTTGTTTGTTTGTTTTTCCAATAAGTAAGTGGACTCCTACATTTAAGTATCAACTTACCTTAGTAGTTAATAGAAAATACTATTTTCCACTTGGAACTGGAAAAAGAGGCATTAGCATTTCTGAGGTTAGCTGCAGGCCCTGAGATGAAAAAGCAAATGGGAACAGCCTATTCTGAAGCACCTGCCAAACTGTCTCCCAGCAATACCATCTGAAGAAGTATTATAACATAGGAAAGTGATGGAAAGAAGAAAAACTTTAGCTTTGTGTGCATAAAAGAATCCACATGCATTTGTTCTTCTGCTTGTTTGACTTTATGACTATTGACCCAAGCCTGTTATCCCTACTCCAGTGATTCCAGGTACTTCCAGGTGATCACAAGCAGAACTACACATTACCTACCTGTGTAGCATTTCTGCACAGTAAGACTCCTTTTCTCTTTGCTGTGCAAGAGCTCAGATGTCTGGTCCTGGTACAACACCTGAGAGTCCCCATGCAACTGCTGTATACCTGCTTTTAGTCTGCTGCATTTTGCTTTGTGGTGATCTTTAAAAATATATAGAAGGTTAATATATCAACAGCAACATGGTAGTTAAAGGTTGAGTGGGGATTGTCCCTTCAAATCTGACCTTTCCAGTGTTATTGGAAAAAGAGCACAATAATAGGATACATATATGTATGTATGTGTATGTATATGTACACAGGATCTGTTCTGCTCTTTCTAGACATATTGCAATGCTACATAGGGAGGCCAAAAAAAAATTAACTAGAAGGAGTCTTGAGAGGTCATTTAGTTCCCCTGCACCAAAGCAGAATTACAGATATCCAAATATTCCTGACAGAAGTTGATCTCTAATTCCTCCAATCAAAGAGAATCCTGAATGTCTCAGGGTAGTCTCCTTCTAGGGGTGAGGTGGCTTACTAAGGCTTTTCCTGAAATACAAAAACAAGAAAGAAATTGTGACTTTTTTTTTTGTTGCTGTTGGTTAGATCAATAACAGATGAAGGAGAAGAAAAAGGGTGCCTGGGTCAGAAATCTAATTTTACAAACTAAGGAAGGTTGACAGAAACTAAGAAAGGTAACATCAACCTCAATCTGCTTATGGAAAGCAATAGATGGAGGAAATTATTTCCCCTTTCCCAAAGAAAGCATTTCGGCCTTGGGCTTGATTGCAAAAGTATATTGCAACTTCATGGCCAGACAGTTTTTTAACTGTTGAAAGCCAGGAATTCTTCACATTTCATCAAATTCTGCCTGTCCCATCTCTAACTCCAGGTAACAAATTGATCTTTGAGCTACAGAGCAGCTAGGAAGTCAAAGAAATCTGCAATACAGTGCAACACAATTGAAGGTTTCAGAGAAGTTTTTTTCACTAATATAAACAGATGAGATAAAATCTGATTTTGCAACTCAACAAGGGCCCTAAAATAGCCAATGAGGTAGTGTGGTTCCCTATAAACTCTCAGCAAACTCTCTGAAAAACTGGTCTACAAATGTCATGGAAGAGAGATTCCTTCTAAGATTTTTCTAGTCTTGTTTTGAATAGCTCAGAAAGGCTCTGATTGCTAACAGCCTATTATAAATTTGGCACTTCGAACCTGAGGATTGATCCAGCTTAGGTAGAAACATGAATTTATAACTTTTTATTAAGATAGCTATGCATTAAAAGCAAACAGTTTCTCTGGTGGAGTTAAAATGTGATTGCCACTCATATCCAGTTTTCAAACCTTTATCACTCTCTAAATAATTTCAAATAAGCTACTCATTCACTGATATTAGTAGCAAGATGAGTAAGACTACCAAAAACTTCAGCTGAAGTTGGGTCACGTTACTTTTAAGTGTTGCTCCTAAGTAAAATTTAGAACTAAAGTAAGTAGATGACACTTCCCATCCACTTAAAATAGAAACCTTCTCTCAAGGCAGAGAGAAGTCTGTTACCACTAATTTACACAGAATAACTCATTTCAGAGACATTAAGAACTTTGATCAGGGTCACACAAGAAATCTGTAGCAGAGACAAGAATAGAGAATTCTCACAGGTATTTCCAAATTAATTTGTCTTCTTCTCTTTTAGATCTTTAAATACTTAGGACAAAAGCATACCTAACATTCCCAAACATGATAGATACATGCTAAGGTCTGTATTGTAAAGACTTTATATCATACAGAGAGGCATGGGTTTGCTGCACTCACCAATGAAGTCTTCTAGTTTAGCCTGATGCCTTTTTGAACAAGACAAGCAGCACAAGTCTGAAAATAGGTACATTGTCACTCATTGACACTAAACACTACTCCCTGCTTCAAGAGAGTGCTGCTCTCTTGAATGTTACACGTGAATGCCACCTAAAGAGCAGCGAGGAAGTTAGCAAACCTCCTTACTTGAAATTATAAGCTACCCATTTAACAAGACAGACTATACGCACAAAACCAAAGTGAGGATGGTTGCAGAGTGATGAGACTGATACATAAATCCACTTCCCCTTCCAAGAAGGAATATGATCAATGGCAGCATGTGTGTGTGCATGTGAGTACACAGCATTAAGATGTGTCCCTCCAGTGCTGCTGTCACACTAGCTCAGGGCTATGCTCCATGGCCGGGGTTGCCTGAGGTTCCCATCTGCCGAGGTCAGCTCAGCAGCAGTGAGGGACGAGGGGGGATTACTGATACTTGAACAGACTAACTAGTTTGAGGGAGATATTTCATGTGTGCTTTATCTAATAAAATTGTTGTTTCACTTACTAATCAAAGAGCAGTCCTCAGGAGAAAGATGAGTTAAGACACCACTTCCAGATGTGTGTGACCTATGCTAGACCATGGCAAGGAGTCAAGTGTGAGCTGCACGGTCATTACGTGTATGCATGGCTCCTAACATGCGTCTGCTTCTCTTTCACCCCCTACTCTCTACTATTGTAGCCGTTTTCTTAGCTTTTAAACACAGATTTTTCAACTGAATATTATTCCAGTTGTTAAAAAATAATTTCAGACATTTGATTTTAAATTATTCTTCCTTCCTCCATTCTGAATTCCTTCCTTCCAAATTCTTTCTGAATTCCTTCAGAATTCCTTCCTTTCTTCCTTCCAAATTATTTCCTTCCTTCCTCCCTTCAGAACTTCTTCATTCATTCATCCTTCCTGCCTTCAAATTCCTTCCTTTCTTTCAAATTCCTTATTTCCTTCTGAATAAAGAACTGCCCAGACATGTTAGAGAAGGCTAGTGTCTGCTGCCTTAGCTTGCTCTGCAAAGCTGTCTTTTTCAAAGAAAATCTCCCCTTCACTGCTGCTTGTCCCTCAACTCTGACACACAGAGCAGTGGTTTTGTGGTGTTCCCTGTGGGTGACAAAGCCCAGGTTCACACCACATGGATCCATGCCTTGGCAAGCTCTAACCAACCATATCTGTAAAAAACAGGAAAATCCCAGATAATAATCTTTACAGTTGATTTGTTGGGTTTTTTTTTGCAGGGATCTCAGGACCACAGAAAGCTGTTTACTTTCACTGAACTGGTTTTCCTACATGTTTGCAGCACACCTCCTCTTCCTCATCTTCCATGTGGATTTATGTCTGTGAACAATAGCAAGGATTAGAGTAGCATTTCATCTCATAAAATGGAAGGAGTTCTTTTTGCAAGAAAATTGCACATACAGTATGTATCTCCTAAAGATCCATTAGCCTTTGCTCTGCTAGTAGCTGACAAAAGAAAAGCCTTTCTAAACCCAGTAAAACTGGTAGGGAGGTCACAATTTGGACTCAGGAGAAAAATAGGAGGAAATGACTTTTAACGTGCTTGCTAACTTTTGGTATCCGACCATGAATTTTAAGAAGCTGTGTCTTAGAGTGAGAAAAAAGCACTAAAAAACAGTGGAGACAAGAGAGCTTGTAGAAGCCAAGTACAGAGCTGCCACATTAAATGTCATACCACTATATATTACCTGGGGAAATTAAAATGCATTGTCCTACTACTCTGTCATCAAGAAAAGCACCCAGAGGTCATGCTGAGAACAAAGCTTCCAGCAACACCTGCAGCTTCTGAGCCCTGGGGCGGCGCTAGCAGTAGGAGGGATCTGCTGGTACTGGCACTACTCAGTTGCTTACACACTTCCCATCCTCCACCCTCTCTGCAGAAATGACTGCAGGGGTACATCCAGGACATGTATTTCTGAGGGGCTTGTGTATTTGCTTATGAAAACAGGTATCCCCTGTTTCTGGAGAGGGAATTCTTGAATAAAGATGCACCATGCACAAATGCATGCTAGACATGATAATCACACACCACTCCCAGATGTGTGTGACCTCAGAGACACACCTCAGGATTTCCCACTCCTGAAAGGTGTGTACACAAGGTGTGAACAACAGTACAGTTATGTAGCAGTGTGCCAATGCTGGTCCTTCCCAGGCGTACTGGATGTGTGATGTGCACAATTAGAGTTGCCTTGTTCAGACAAATTGATTTTGGTGCCTGTATTCCTCAGTTCTTCAGCTCTGCTGGGTCAGATAGAGAAAGACAACAGTGAAACAGACTGCCAGTTTACAAGCAGATGTACAGCAACTGCCTTCACTCCTGAAGAGGAGCAAATCCATGCTTGAAAATGTGGGTTTTTAAGAAGTTAACAAAAAGGTAGTATTGTAAAGCTCTGCTCTGGGAACTGCTTCATCTATGACTTGTCCTACCAGTCCTGCCAAGACACCTCTGTCCTGGTCATGTTCTCAGTTGCACACTTGTATTAGAGAGAAGCCCTACTGCAAGGCTCAGCAGGGACCTCTGTGGGGCCATGTTCTACTGGAGCCAGCTTCCCTTCACCAGTGCTCACACTGGGACAGTTATCAGCTGCTACCATGCATGATCTGATGCAGCTTTAGATTTACACTGACAAATGCACTTTGTTTGGAGATGCTCTTCAGCACTTCCAGCCCAGCATTCAGCCCAGCCATGAGCAGTCTTTGGGGCCCACAGAAGGCAGACATGGTGCGTAGGGAGTATGTGTGCATTAAGACAAGACTGCTAGCAGCACTTTGGGCAGTCTGGAAGGAAAGTCTATTGATTTACTTTAGGTTAAAACAGAGTACAGTGTCCTAGACCATTATATTCCCATTTTATCTTTGCCAAGGTTTTCAACCTTCCTCTTTGTCTTTCACTTTTTATTTTACTTTTTTTTTTCTTTTGTCTGTTTGGTTTTTTTTAATTATTTTGCTTTGCTTTGTTTTTTCCTTTAAGCAATATGTCTATATGAGCTCTACTCCCACTGTTTGTCTGCACATTTAAGGGAGGGAAGGAAATTGCAAACCTAGTTCATTGTACTTCTATTGACCAAGCAAGGGAAGATACTAGGATATTATGTATCTCAAATATCTGTAACTGCCCACTACATTGCATACATACAAAGTGAAATCAGGGACTTCTTCTATGAAATTATATTAAAATAAAGTGACTTTTCAGAAATTATTACAAAGCAGCTAAGGACCTGCTTTTAGAAATGCTCCAGCAGCATTTTTCGCAAAGTAAATTCTTTGTTATTCAAGCTACTAAACATACCTTGGAGGAATTGAACACAGGCATCAAAAATCAGTGATGACTCTACATCTGTGTTCCTTGTGTTTTACTGATTATGAACTTATTTTACTTATACTTTCTCAGGGGCTTAAGAAGAAAGGAAAAGAAGGAAAACAAAAAGCTGAGAGATGCAGCTGTGATCTGAATTTCCAAAGTCCTAAATCTCCTGATAAAATATTATAAGAAATCCACATAATCTTCTTTTGCCATCACATATGGTTTCAGTTTGGGATTAATGTTTCACTTCCAATTTGAGCCACATGTTTCTTTTCAAACAATAATTAAAATATTAAGAAAAGTCATCAGAAAAAAAAACAGATTTTAAGGCAGCTTTTCTTATTTACAAACATAGTTGTAGTAGTTCGAAGAGCCTGGATATTCAGTTAAAAGGCTTTACACCACAGTATATTACTGACATTTATCTGTCTATAAACAAACACCCACTGAAGAGCAGCACGTTATGGTTAATTAAACAACAGTTGGGTGGGGGAGGTGGGGGAGGAGGCGGAAATAATAGTCATTTAGTTTAACTGGAAAAACGTGACCAGACTTGTAATGCAGCCTCAAATTCCCTGAGTCAAAAATGCAAGCCTCTAAAGCTGGTGTTTGAAGTACTACAAATGGCAAACCACGTCATCAGCATCTCAGGGCAGGGTCTCAGCTAATTGAGCAGTTGTCTTTCATTAGTGGAACCAAACGGATTTGTAGCACCTGTAATTTTAAAAGATGGTAAATGTTTCATACCTAATCAATACTGGTCTTTGCACTGAAGCTCTCTTTGCCTCTTTTTCTGCAAAATGCTGCAGGGTAGGGCTCCTGATCCATCATGGCATTTTTGCTTGCAAAGGAAGATGTGACCCTACTGCAAAGTCACCAGATGCCCAGGAGGGGAGAGTTCAGAAGCACCTGGGGACAGGCAATTTAAATTCATGTTCAAACTGCTTCTCAGGTATTGGTAGGAAGATGGTGCTGCCCAAGACTCCCACTCACTCTCCAGCTCTCCTGTTACACAATCAGGCTTCATTTCGGCGCAGGCCTGGGGTGTTCAGTGCCCATCTATGAATGATCTGTTGCCTGTGCTCCTGAACTTGTGGGGTATACAAGTGCCGTAATCCCATGACCTGTGTGCACTTAGCCAGGTGCCCTTGGCTTTGAGCTTCCTGCAGTGCCTCCTTCCTGGCAGAATTGGAGATGACACCACCAGAGATGGCAAGCCCCAGGCTCAAGGGATGCTGAGGCTGGTGGACCTCATGTTAGCAAAGCTCTCTGAGAACCATAGATGATTCAGGTGACAGGGCAACATAGCAGGTCTCTGGTCCTACCTCCCATCCAAAGCAGGGACAGCTCTGGATCAGACCAGGTTGCTCACAGCTTTATTCATTTAAGCCTTTGGCCACCCCTTCCAAAGGATGAAGGCTGCATTCTTGGGCTGGACTGGGCTGTTGCAGGGCACTACACTTAACAGGTTTTCAACACAGATGCCTGGTCAATCAGTCCAAGCTTTAGAAAAAAAATAGCATTAACTGGAAATCAGGGATTGTAGCTGTGGGAGACAAGAAGCCCAGTTCATAATCCTACCCTTGCCAAGAGTTCCCTGCATGGGAGCAGGGGTTATGGACTTTCAGTGCCTCAGATGAAAAGTCACTTTGAAGTGACCATTTAAACTTCTCTGCTTCAGTCATTAACATTTGTAAGAAGATTTCATAATGGAAAGTGCCACAGATGAGATGCAAGAATTTAATTCTGTGACAATCAAGGAAGATATTTCATCTGAGCATTTCTATCTTCAGAGTCCCTCTGTTAAACTATAGCCAGCACACATTTCATTTGTAGGTTCATGAAAAAATGCATATTTCAGCACTTTCCCAAAACTCATTAACTCAATCAATTTTAATAGATTTTTCTATTATCCCCCAGGTTGGGGATAGAGGAGGAGATAAAGGGAAGAAATACAAGCAGTATCAGCAGATGACATCTTCCAGTATCTGATAACTTCTTACTAGCAGTCATTCCTCTGGTTAAGGTTGTAACAAACTATTGCTGGGCAGAAGGAAAATGTCAAGTACATCATAAAAGTCACAGCAAGTGGATGCCTCAAAATGCTAGGTGATCCGTTCCAAATGTGCATTTCTTTTTTATATTGCCTTATTTTGAACCCCTTAGATCTTTCATAACCAAAACAAAATGGAAATATATTTATAAGACAAAATATATACTTTTATGTACAACTTCTTCAATTATCCTTTTGCTATCAATGTCCTAGGAAGAAGAATCTGTCCAGGCTTAAATGTGTTGTTCTACCAGCTAAGGAAGAGAACTTTTGACTCCTGGTGCCAAAGGCATATTAAACAACAAAAAACTGCTTTGTTCTGTATCTTTTTTTCCTTTTCTTTAAATAAAAGGGGAGAGAAAAGTATTGTTATTCTTTGCTAGTGAAGCTACTTGTATAGGAAAGAGCAATATTCAGTAACAAGGATTTTAATGTGAGCTTATATTTTTTGGTCTATGGTACATGATATATCTCTAATGATAAAGTAGCAAGCAAGTGCAATGTGGTGGGTGCTGCACTCAGAATACAAATGAACTGTTAGTCTTCTGAAAAAAGAGTAAATAGGAGACCTCTAGTGCCCAAAAAGATTGAGGGCTCTGACACACTTGAATAAACCAGCACATTGCAGCAGCTGAATTGTTGTATCATGAAATTATTAGGATCGTTCGCTATAACTAAAAGCTGAATTCTAATATGGTTTTCTAACGTTTAAAGTATACTAATCAGAACTACAACTGTAAGCTACCTTTTGAAAAAGTACTCAAAAAACTCAAGGCTCTTTCTTTCATCACTCAACTAGCCCATTATGACTGACCTCACAGCAGAAGATTGCTCAGAAGAGAAAGTTAAAAGTGCCAAACCAGCCAAACAACAAACAAAAAAACCCCACAGCAAATATCTCAGAAGATAATGCAACATCAAGAATGCTAAACTTATCTCAACACCAGGGAGACTGTAGCGAAGCCTGCGTCTGTGGCCAACAGGTTCCCTGAGACAACAAAGAGCACCAGCCAGTCCAGAACAGGGCAGAGAATGCATGTGTGGTTCAGCCCAACATAAAGTATAAAAATCAGACAACTGATAAAGCAAATTTTGAAGAGAATGATGATTGAGCTGGCTTCAACCCATTCACTCAGTGTGGTGACGGTGAGTAAATAGACACTGGCAATGGAAAACATGTTTGTATTATGATTCAACTGTATATTGAAACTGCAATATTATAGAACCATAGCATGATTAATGTTGGTAAAGACCTCATCAAGTCTAGCCTGTGACTTCAGTACACTGCTGTGTCACTCTGCAAAACTAAAATCCCACAGAATATCAAGTAAACCAAATAAGTAATTTGACATTATTAAATTTAGTAATAAATAAAACTGATAATAAGTAGATTTGACATAAAAGCCACTTTACATTGAATATCCAAAAGAACTGGAGTAGAGAGCATTTGATTCTGATGTCCACTAAGTTTATTCTGCAGAAATGTAAGCTGTAATTTCTGTGTCTTCAAAGTCCATATTGTAGATGAAGCTTTATGACAACCTAGCGTAGCAAACAGTGCTTGCGCATGCAGATTTCAAAGCAATGCACCAATTGCTACCAGAAGCAGAAAGATGTATGAATTAAGAGAGCTGTATGAATCGAGAGAGCTAAGTGAGTTATAGTAATTTCTGAATAGACATGATAATTACGATCCTACTTGTTTTATTTTTGATGCAAATGAATTAATTTGCTTTGTTTACTAAGACTTTAGCCTTAGCAACATTTCCTCTTTGAAATAATCAGACAAAGCAGCATTGTTAATTGTAAGAAAGTAATGTGACTATAAACTTCCTACACACAAAGTGGCATGTCTATATCAGAAATGGTCAGAACATAGAAGCAGCTACACTGATCAGACCACAGTATACTGTCTCCAACAGCAGCCATAAGGTGAAGCCAGCTGATGTACATGATGCTTCTTCTAATATTTCCTAAATAGATTCTCTCTCAAGAGTTGAAGCTAGGAAACTTCCTAATTTAGATACACAGTAGACAGTAGAATAGACTTCCATAGAGAGATACTTCTTGAAGCACTTGCCCATGGTCTTTCTCAGCCTGTCTGATATTTTAACACCTGTAGATACTTGAGCAAGAGACCAAACCATTCATTAAATTAAGACCCATCTCTCATTTGTTTTGAATTTGGTCCTTGCAAGCTTCATTTAATGACCCACAAAAAAAATCCCAGATGTTGAATGGTTTCTCAGCTCCTTGTGCTACTCATGATCCTGTAGGACCTTTGTAGTATCATAATGGAGCCTTCTCATCCACTACTCATGCAGTAGCCATTCCTACTTCTGATCCTCACAAGGGGGGCACAGGGAAGACCAGTCAATCTGTGCTATTCTTTCTCAATTATCTTTTAATTGTAGCTTGTTTCCTTTGGCACCCCTCATTGATTTGCCTCAATTGTCAGAAAATAAAATGAATAATCTTGTCACAGGGATGCGAAAAGAACATTTGTGGAATGAGCCAGAGGTGGTCTTGGATCTACCCTGAGCCAGAAAGGAGGGTTGCAGTTAGGACTAGAATTAGAGTCGGGGCTGAGCCAGAGATCCTAGACATGCAGTTGGAGTGGGGCTCAAATTGGGCAGGCCAAATTACAGCAGTGTTCAAGGATAACCAGAACAGCTAAACAGAGACATTCAGTCAACTCGCTCTCTGAGGAAACCACTGTATTCCTTAGTCTCTAACCATTGTTACAGTAAAGATTTTATACCAGAAACACAGAGATCATCTCAGAAAGTTTTGCTTGTTCTGAGTTGTGACTCCTCAGCTGAGTAAGGATGGAGAGCAAGGTATAGTCAGATCGCTTTCCCTGACTTACTACACTTCTTTTCATTACTAACCACTAAATCCTCCATGCATATCATATATATATATATATATATGAATTTATATATATATATATGACAAGGGTGCAGCCAGTGTCCTGCACCCCTTTGAAGAAACCTTAGCAAATTCTGATGTTACTGCAGATTCTCAGTAAGACTGTGGGAGCACTGGGTTTTAGTGTAGTCAGGATTTTACCCCAAGTGCAACTGTGCTGAAACCTGACAGCTGCAGGAGGCCTAAGGGTCATCCTATGCAGATGTTGCTTCCCTTTACAGATGACAGAGGAGATATTTCTGTGTTCGACACACTCATAAATTATATGGAAAAGAAAGTGAACTATAGATTTGCTGATGACAATAATTCAGCACAGTAAAAAACCACAAAATGGACTATGAAGAGCTGTAAAAGGAGACTGAGCAGCTGAACTGTAAAATAAGCAGTTAAATTCAGTGTTGGTAAAGCACAGTGATGCATATAAGGAAAAACAACCATTACACAATAACAAGCTCTAAACTCTAAGGAAAAACTCCCACAGATCCATAGTGAATATATTTTTGGAAGAAGCTCTGTATTTGGTGGTGGTAAAAGCAATGCAGAAGGTTAGAAAAAAATAGGAATGAAGAATTAAACAAAAAGTTTTTTTACCAGTGTATAAATGCGCATCTTAAACGAGGCATCCAGTTCTGATCACCATACAGGAAAATGGATATACAGCATAACCTAGAAGGTGAGGGAAAGAGAGACAAAATGGAAAATGTGAATACAAAACCTGTTCTTCTTCCTTGTTCATAACACATACACTTTAGGGTATCAGAATAAGTGGTCAGGCTGAAGATGTAAAAGCAAGATAAGAAGAAGGATTTTTGGGGGGTGGGTACTTAAACAGTGGCACTCACAAGTGTACACTTTGTCTAAACCAAAAGGAACACTAAGCCATTAAAGAGAAAGAACCAGCTGCAATCTTGGGCTTAGGAAGTCCATAGCTTGCAAATCAGCAGGAGGAAATAACAGGGGAAAGACGGCATGGTGTTTTTCCAAAGTGATGTAGCCACTGTCTGTCAGAAAGTGCACACACAAACAGATGGGCCCATGTACAGTCAGTATCACTGTTCCTGCACTCTATATCTTGAGAGAGTTGAGCAGTCAAGTCTAGTTGAGAGGCATCCCTGCCCAAGGTGAGGAGGTTGGAGTACATGATTACTGAGGTCCCTTCCAACCTAAGCCATTCTATTATTCTAAGATTCCATGATTCTAAAACATGGCAGGAACAAATTTGCACAACGTGGTCGGAGTCAGCTGCATCTCAGCTTTACCAGTGCATAAATAAATTTACCCAGACTCTGCACAACCTCGATCTGCTTATCTTTGAGGTTAATCTGTAAATACTGCCTTCAGGAGATGGAGTTTATGGTGACTGTGTTACCTGCCACAATGGTTTTGGGTTGGAAGTCACATTCACCTGTTTCTATTTCTGTCTGCAGCTTGAACATCCTTAAGTGAAACCATGAAGAAAATTCAGATATAAACCAACTGTGAGTCTGCCAGGAGCAGGATGCCAAGAAATTCATAAGCTGTTACTGTTTTTTCCTTCATTGTGATTCACTTCATCTTTACTCAAAAGGCACATATTAAGTTCTTTCAGGAACCTACCTGCTTTCACTTCTATTTGATGAATGAGTCTTTTCAGACTGCATGCAGTATGTCCAAATAAAATGACATCAGTAGGCAGGATCCAAAAAAGATGACGTAAAACTATTGGGGGGGGGGGAATAATCTTTTTTAAAAGTCCAGGAATTTATCATTTGTCTTCCACCACCATCCTGAAGAATATTTCTGTAAGCTACTAGGTGCTGACAACAGTAGAGTATGTTTGGATAACTTCTACAGCAGTATTTTCAACGTCCTTTAATAAAGGAAATAGCCTCAGAAATGATCACAAGAAACAGAAAAGACAGAGAAGAGTCCTCAGTAATGCACAAATGAAGGTAGTATATTTCAATTTGAATTTGTCTTTAAAAAAAAAGAAAGAAATATGGAATTTGACACTTAAGTTTGATGCTTAGGATAAGACATTCCGCACAGGTATGTAGGAAAGCTAAAATGTAGGTTCAAAAAACTACACTTTTGCTCTCAACTGTTATAAAAAAATCACGAGTCTTAAGATGAAAATTTTGAAATAGGTTACTTGGCAGACTGTCTTACATGGGGGAATGACTTAAAATTAAAGCTTTAATTTGTACATCATGTAGTAACATCATTAAGTTACCTTTTGTGGTTACACTTGTGGAAAGCGTAATTTTGATGTAACTGAGATATCTCAAAGCCCATAAATAAAAAATGGAAAGGACTCAATTTATTACACTGAAAACCAGTGGAATGGTAATGCATTACAGCATGAGCTTTAAATAATATTTATGACAGTTTTTAAATTCTATTATAGAAGTAGTTATTTGCATTAGCAGATTCCTGGATATAACCACCGCCCAGACTTTCACCCTTCCCATCCCAGGTTTTCACTAATTCGAGCTGAAATGATTTATGGTTCCAAAGAGATGTGAATATCAGTTATGGACTTTAAAAACACATTTTCATATACTTGGTGGTGAAACTACATTAGCCTCATCTCATTCTAGTTACTCATTAGAATTTGCTTCTCTCTGGGTCTTTGGAGTCAATCAGCTGAAACATACAAAGGAAATGGGATGTATTTACTTCTCAGGACTCACAGGAGTAGTTTGCAGTTATCCCAGTGACTAAGACCTTTTTTTTCTAAACCAGCCACATTTACTAAGATTTAATGCATTTCGTGACAGTGCATAATGCGGATCAGTACATTGCTGCTGGAGTATGAAAGGCAGGTCACCAAAAAATTTAGGGTTCCTAGATTAACTGGGACATGAGTATAAAAAAAAAAGAAAAAGTTGAGGAAGGATCTAGGTGAGATGAGCTTTAAATACAAGACAATAGCTGGTTTTATGCTGAAAGCACAAAACTGCAGGGAAAATAACATTGTTGACTGAAGGACATCAATTGAGGGTTCAGAGAAGCTTTGCACTAATCCTGTGTTGTAATGACAGCTTAAAAATTTGGTACTTTGATGAGTTCTGAGATTGACTTAAACCTCTTTAATTTGGTTTGCTGGTATTTAATCTTTTAACTTTGCATTCTTAATCAAAACTCAAAGTAGATCTTTAATCTTGTATGTATAAAATGGAAGATTAGAGGACCCTGATCTACCTCTCGTAGACAGCTGTTCCCTTCCTCCTCCTCCTCTTCTCACCAGAGCAGCAACTGAGAGTCAGTTCAAACCTTTAAGAAGGCTTTGGGAGAACAGGAAATGACATATATGTTCTCTAACTCATAAGAATCAGCATCCTTTTTGCTCTCTGGGGAAGAAGCAAAATCCATCTGTGCCTCTGTGTGTGTTGCTTTTAAAACATTGTCAATGTGACAGAAAAATAATTCTGGTCTGGTAAGATTGCTCACTGGAAAAGGAGAGCTATGTTCACATTTCCTCCACCCTTAGAACACCAGAGACATCCACAGGCTTCAGTGCCTACTCAAGTTTAAAAGCATACAGTATGCAAGACAAGGGTGAGACAACAAGATATTCTGCACAAAGCTAGGAGTTGTCTCCATCAATAAATGTTTGAGGATACTTTGACCAAATGTGTCTGGTTCTCTTGTAAATTCTTTACTGTGGGGACAGGTTTCTTTTAAATGAGAAATACATAGAAAAACTCTTTCCAAATGGTTAGGTGTTCTTATATACTAAGAACTTTTAAATCTGTTTCATATTTGAAGGAGATTGTGGTGGCATCAAGTCATGCCATCTTAGCTGGCCACAGCTGCAGGGACTTCACAACTTTGAAACAGCACCACAGCAGACATGCAAGGCATCAAAAGTTGTAGTAACATCTCCTCTCCTATAATTGGTGTTTCTAGCCATTTGGTCCACCCATGCAGCCTCCACTGTCAGAGCATTTAAAGAGGAAGAGCAAAGACCCTGGACACAGGTCCTTAGGGCACTGGGACAGAGGCTTCACTGTGGCCAGCCTAATAATTCATTTCACTTTACCACAGCAAGATGGTCTAGCTCAAAGATTTTTGACTCAGACTTGTCCTGTGGATGTGAAGATCATTACAGTATAGGTGATTCAGCTGGTCTGAAAGCAAGCACATGCCAGGCCTCACTAATTGCAAGAGAGATCTCAGGTAAAAGCAAAAGTCACCTCTCTTCTTTTGTAAACTTAGTTTACTCCTCCTGTGCTCAGTTCCCTGTCCTGTATAGAAATCTTCACATGCCTGAGTTGCCTGACAAAACAGTTGTTGATTTTCATTGCACATAACTGAGATGAAGTTATTTAATGTCATGAAAATCTTTATCAGATGCATTAGGAGAAGAATAATCTTGATTTCACCATTTAAAACGAATCCCTTGCACTTTCCAGCATAATTTTGGAGACACTTTATTTTACATCATTGTTAGTGATGATTATCCTGGTTTATCTGATCCTGATTTATTCAAATCACTTAAATAGAGGCAAAGTCTATGGAAAACTCATTTCCTGAAATTCAGTAAGAGTTTTGAACTATTTTGAACTTCTTTTGCTACCAATGAGCTAGAATTAAAGTTTTCTTAATCTGGATTGTTTCCTTAAAGATACTGCTGGACAGAATAGCAAAAATTATCTGGGGTTTTATTCAGAGGAGTGGGGAAATGTCAAAAGGAAAAGGACGTTTTTGATACTGACAAGCAAATAAACACAGGAAAGAAGTTGATCAGTGAATAAAAGGAATGTATCCAGTATGATTTCTGACGCATTTGTAAGCACTAATGTTACTCCCATAACTCAGGGATTAAGATGAGATCCCTTGCCTTCCCTTGAGGAAGATAGCTCAGGATTAAGAAAAGTTTTAGAAACAACCCTGACAAACACAGGCAAGATCTTTCTCCACTAACTTCCCTAAAGGAAGCTCCACTTTATAACTGCTGTATTTAGCAAGAGATCTATTACTGTCACAAAAATGGCAAGAATTCTTTTTCCTTGCAGTGCCTCCTATCACAACTCTTCATCTTTGAAAGGAACAAGACAAAAAACTAATGTAAATAACAAGGAAGAGCTTTAAACCTTAAAATTAACATCGGAATGGAAGAGTAATTCAGTAAAAACCCAGGAGGTGGCTGGGTTTGGAAGATGCAGCTGGTGTTTGACTATGTGAGAAATGAAGAATTTGAAGTGTTCTGTAAATATGCAGAAATGTTTCCACATCCTTCTTATAACTTCTGGAAGCACTGTCAGTGGATTCAGTGAGCCATCATGTGCTCAGGCAATCCCAGGCAGTCCCAACCAGCAGCTATAGGAGAAGGGTTTTATTTATTACCTGTTTGGATGCTCTCACTGTTGTGCTGTGGGGTGGTGTGGGTTGGTTGGTTGGTTGGCTTTCTGAATTCGGATGAAAAGCACAGCTTGCCGAGGCACATTGGTAGCAACGTTTTCCAGGGTCGCTATCCTCACACAGAACACAGTATGTTCAAAGATGCGGACCAGTGGCCAATGCAAACACAGGCAACTTCTGCAGTGTGTTCGTGGAAACAGACTGGGCACCTGCAACCCGATGGAGAGCAAAAAGAAGGTGCCAATCCAGCAAGACAGCAGCTGTCCTGGGTTAGGGCCCTGAGCTACCCAGGACTGCAGCACAGAAGTGACTCTCACTCCTTTGGAAGAGTAAGACTGAAGATACTGCACACTGGTTGGGAGTTTAAAGGGAGGTTCTGTTTACAGGTGTATATATGCAAAAGGCAGTCAGGTAGAATGCATACACCCACAAGCTAGGCCATGTCTATCGGACTAAAACCTTCTAGAATCCTCCGTCCCTTCCACCCTCAGGAGGCCTGAGAGTAGGCCACAACTGCCCACCCCGACTTAGGCCTACAAGGCCCCAGCAGGCCGCATGAGGCAGCCCGGAGTTCCCTGCCAGCTAAAGCCATCTCCCACACACACTGTGGGATAAGGAGGGAGGCATGCACTCCTTGGAGAAATGAAGTGAAGAGAGGAAAGGCAGGGAGGAGAAGAGGATGATACTAGCCAGGAGCTGCTTTATAAGCTATGCTACCAGAAAGCGGAATAGAACAACCGTCCTGAGATGACCAGGTCCGGCCCCTGGGGCGGGACTTTGCAGCTTCCTTAAGGGAACCTAGCCCTGTCCTAAACTGCCACAGCAGCCTGGCACCGCTCAGCCCTGCCCTAAACTGCCACACCAGCCTGACACCGCTCAGCCCTGTCCTAAACTGCCACACCAGCCTGACACCGCTCAGCCCTGTCCTAAACTGCCACACCAGCCTGACACCGCTCAGCCCTGTCCTAAACTGCCACAGCAACCTGACACCGCTCAGCCCTGCCCTAAACTGCCACAGCAGCCTGACACCGCTCAGCCCTGCCCTAAACTGCCACACCAGCCTGACACCGCTCAGCCCTGTCCTAAACTGCCACAGCAGCCTGACACCGCTCACCCCTGTCCTAAACTGCCACAGCAGCCTGACACCGCTCACCCCTGCCCCAAACTGCCACAGCAGCCTGACACCGCTCAGCCCTGCCCTAAACTGCCACACCAGCCTGACACTGCTCACCCCTGCCCTAAACTGCCACAGCAGCCTGACACCGCTCAGCCCTGTCCTAAACTGCCACAGCAGCCTGACACCGCTCACCCCTGCCCTAAACTGCCACAGCAGCCTGACACCGCTCACCCCTGCCCTAAACTGCCACAGCAGCCTGACACCGCTCACCCCTGCCCTAAACTGCCACAGCAGCCTGACACCACTCACCCCTGTCCTAAACTGCCACAGCAGCCTGACACCGCTCACCCCTGCCCCAAACTGCCACAGCAGCCTGACACCGCTCACCCCTGCCCTAAACTGCCACAGCAGCCTGACACCGCTCACCCCTGCCCCAAACTGCCACAGCAGCCTGACACCGCTCAGCCCTTTCCTCTCAGTCAGAATCGGCAGAGCTCTTTCACCTTCAGCTTCTGAAAAGTGACAGTTCCACGAATACAAACATGTTTAATGCTCCGTAGTGACCCTTACTGAGGCTGTCATCTACAGCTCCATATTACCGCTGGCTCTTCTTCTGGGGAATCCTGTTTTGCTAAGTAGGTTCACTGGCAAAGGGGAGGGAGGTAAGAATGAGAAAACATATCTGTTTCATTCCCTTTTAATGTAACACTAAGGAATTCTTTGGATTGGGCTCGCAGTGATATTTACATTTAGGCTAAAAGATTGGAGTTTAAACATTTTAAACTACTGAGCGAACTTCCCTTCTCTTTAACTGCTTCTTATCTGAAAGCCTGCATTAAAATAAATCAAATTAGTTTTTAAAAAATTATTTTTCTTTTGTTTCTTCCCCCAGGCATGATCCAGCAGGGTGTAGAAGAAGGGAGTCAAAACAAGGGTGTTACTCACCATAGTCTTGCTGTGCTCAAATTCCTCCAAGTATGTCATTGACAAGGATGGTGAAGGTGAGAGAGCTTCAGCACAGCTTTTAGGTCTAAACAAGAATTCTTAAGATATATTAGATCAGCGATCACTGTCTGCACACTATGGCATCCTCAGGTACTGAATCAGACAGTTTATAGGCTTGGTTCACTAATACATGCGATGGAGGTAATATTCACTGCTTCTGCTTCATTAAAAGACACTTAGATTTCAAACACATACAAACAGCTATTACTCTGCTATCCAAAATCCTCACACAGAATAGAACTACTTCTTAAGTGTTCAATTCAATGCAGATTTATTTAAAAAGCATGTGAAAAATATAAACCTGAGAGGCTGGATCTGCTCTTCACAATAGGTTTTACCCCATTGTCTAACCCTCTCAAAATATTTGGTGCTCAGAGTGACTAAAATGAATGAAATTTTAGCTAAACAAAATATCTGCCTATGATTTTTTTTTGTTAACATTTTCTCTTGCTTTTCTAAATAAAGAAGGCTCTTGATGAACAGTCATAGGGCATCTAGACCCTTGGTAGACTTCTGATCCACTTCCCTCATCCAAGTGACACAGATGTTGATGAGATACGTGGATATGTCCATTAATTCCACTTGGCCTGATGCTGTGTACTGACTTCCCTGACTTGTGGATATATTCTTGGACGAAAGCACTGTAGAAGGCACCATCCAGTAGCTACTGAGGCTTTGTTGCAAGCTCAACACCTGGATAGGCAAGAAGTCTGTTTTCAAAGCTAGCCTTACAGTATCCTTTAAAATGCAATCAGTGTTAAATTACACAGTCCAAGAACTACTTCCTCTTAGCAATTAGCAGGGTCCTCTAATTTCAACTTTCCCAATCCATTTTCCCTGAATTAAGAATTCTTGTTTCCCCTCACAGACTTCTTGTGATTCTTCTGACTAATCTACTGAATATAATATGGTTTCTTACCCATTTGTTTCACCAGTATGATAATTCTCAATTTTGCTTGGTTAGCTATCAACTTTCTTTTAATATATAAAGGGTGGTTTGTTGTTCAGTGCTTTAAAATATCTTCTTTTAGTCTGAAGTTCCCATTAATCTGAAGTGCCCAAGTTAATCTAATTCCTGAAATGTGAAGTCTTCTGAGGAAAAAACACCACCAAGCCCTTAAATTATACTGACTATATCTACTTCAAACCTTCCCTGAGTGAAGCTGGAGAGCTGCTTAACATTTCAGAACCATCATTTGAAGTTATCTTTCCCAATTTTGCTAGGTTAACTTGTGGCAATGCCTAAAGGGTGCTTTGATGTCCAGTGACATAATGACCTTCATTTTAATCATGTCTCCACTGCAAGTGCAATAGCAATTGTCATCATGTAGGTAAGACCTTACAGGAGTCTAACAGATCTGATGTGTGAGACACATATGTAAAATGGTACCAAATACTTATCTTCAGGCAGCCACATTCCTCTGCCAGCACCATAGAAGACAACAGCAAAATCAATCACAATCACTGGTACTTTCCTAGGCATCTAGTCATAGCGATATTTTCATGCAGCAGTCAAACTGCTTACTGCAATTATTATTTCCACAGTGAGCCTTATTCCTTTGAGCTTCTTTGCCCCTGGAAGAACACAGAATTTAAACACATATTATCGAGCTTTTCAAGATAGCTTTAGTTCCTTCAGTATATCCCAACAACAGGAATCTTTGCTTCCATTTGTCTTAAAATGCTTGTTTTGCAATTTTGTTATAAGGTCTTGCTATAACTTAGATTTTTGTGCCCTCTGGCCCAGTCTGCTAACACCATAACTAGGCATAAGACAATTCAAGCTCTGAGCAGAGCTGAAGAATCTACCCTACTTTGATTCCAATAATAACATCCTTTTATCAGTGAAATCCACAGAGCACATGCACCAGGAACCAGATAGGAGGTAACAAAAATTCCATGTTGTTACAGAGCAGATCTGGCCTTGACAGCAGAGGGATTTCAAATTTTGGCCACAGTGACAACCTCTGGCTTCTCTGCTTCCGATTATTTGTGAATGAAGTAAATGTTTAGGATGCTGAAGGTGTAGATCTTGAGCTACACATGCAATTTGCTCTGCCACAAGAGTTTATCCATTTATACCCCTGACTGCTCAGTGCTAATGTTGAAGACAGTGGGAATAATGGACTGTAACACAAACCCACTTCTTTTGATGACCAACTTTTAGGGAAAATGAAACAAAGTAAACCAATAAGAATATACCACACTGCGATGGTTTGGGTGTTACCCACCCCCTAACTCTGATGAAATCACCCAGACTAGACTCAGCCAAGCTAGAAGTTAAGGAATGAAGCTTTATGTTTACAGCTTAGCACAATATCTAAGCAGATATTTACAATATAGCATAAATACATGCAGCTATATACAGAAATACACAAGTTAAAAATAATAGAGAAACACAACTCCCCTCCCAGAATTCAGAGTCCCCAGGAGGGTCTCCCAGCCACCCTTCCACCTTTTTTCCACCCTTCTACCTTATCCCAGAGTACCTTACATGCAAGGTCAGTTTGGTGGATCAGCAAGGGGAGTTAGAAAGCAGAAGGATTAGTTACACAGCAAAAGTCCAGGGAGAAAGCACAGACTCTGAGAGAGACCCACACACATTGTCTTATCTGTGGGAAGAGTCACAGCTAGTATTAGGTCACGTTTTCATATGCTTTACTTCCTATCTGAATACCACAAAATAGGTTTGAAAGTGGATAAAAATACCAGAAGAAAATCCACAGAAGCTCAAGACTTCTCCTAAGCCTTGCACAATATTTTTTTTTCTGATTTATTTTTAAAAAGTCACATTCCAGTGAACAGAGAGGAGAGTATCTGCCTGGATCTTGATAATTCTTAGATGAGACTGGTGGTGGACTGGTGAACCATCATCCTGCAGCACACACAGGATTAAGATTCTTTAGTATGGCTATTTGCATATTAGGCGGAAGAGAAAGGCAAAAAGGACATAACAGAACCAGGAGACTTGTGCACAGGGTCTTTCCCCTCCTCTCCTTCATTTAGTGAGTTGAACATTGGAACAAGACCTCTGGTCTAGTTGACTTTGCTCAGCATCCCATCAGTGATTCTGAATGTAAAAGACATTGTAGTGCCTTGAGACTACATTGCTCAAAGGCATTGCTCAATCCCACTTGAGACTTACAGGGAAAATTAAAGCCACCATTGCTTGTAAATAATCTGGACCTTTAAGTACTTTTGAAAGCACTCATAAATGCTGGAGTGACCATGCCCTCAACTGCATCAACCTTTTCCTTACAGAAGAACAAAATCCAAGGATACTTTTTTTCTCTAAGATATGAACTTACAATAGGTAACTAAAATGCATTCAACACTAACAACTATTTTCAAGTGATAGACCACCTGCAGAAGATGGTTATGAATGAACAATTATAGCAATGCAATGCCTCCTTCAATGATATGTGAGACCATGTTTCTCCCTGAGGTATTTTCCCTGGAAGAATTCACACATCAGAAAGTTACAAAACCAAAATGCCAACCCCAAACAGCAGCTGTTGGATCTCTAAGCCTCAGCCTCAAACCTCATCTCATTTGAGAAACAAACCCAAACTCCCAGCAATGCACAGCAGCTGGGTTCTTGGCATGGCATTGTTTTTTGATTGATAGTTTTGCTAAATTTGTGATCCTGCAAGCAAAATCTTAGCCATATCTCTAATCATATGGGAACAACTGTATGGCAAGCACCTCAGCTGCACCATTGAGCCCTGCTGACTAGAGGTTATTTTTCCCCATTAAGAGCTCCACAGGGTAATGCAGTCAACAAAGAATATTTCTGGGATCAGATTCCAGATCTTCAGATCAACATAACAGCAAAAAAGTAAAGAAGAATTAAAGTGCCACCAGGTTTCATTGCTTGGTTCCATCAACGTTCCAGGCTGTATTTTCAGGGTTTCATAGTCCAATGTTAAATACACTCTCTGAACTGAAGCATAACCATTTGAGCTTAAGAAGAGGAAGAAATAATTTTTGACAACTTAAATTATTTTCTTAAGTCGTGTTTGAGATGGGAATTATACAAAGGTCATTTTCCCTTTACTAAGAAAAAGCATTTGGAGTACTTGTATTTCTTGTAACTGCAAATAGGGAGATATATCAGCTTTGAAATACTGATTTTCTTTTTATGACATCTGTACACATTTGCTTTTAACATTTGCATTTCAACACATAGAGAACAAAGACTTCTCCACATATTGTTCAAACAAAAAGCTGCTTTCCAATTCAGCCTATCATTTTTCATGCAAATGAACCACTTAAACCACTTCTATTACGGTATGTATAGGAAGAGTTATATAGCTACATCTTTTGCAGTACTGCAGCAGAAAGTCTTGCCACATCGACATGAACTAACAAGTCTGGATTTTTTTTTGGCTGATTAGAGAAAAAAAGGTACAGGAGAAGTTACTGTCTGCATCTGTGTATTAAGGAGTTTAAGTATTTTATCAACATGAGCAATTTAGAACTACAAAAAGCTTCAACCTAACACCAAAATGTTAGCTTCTACCACCTTCATTCTTCTTTAATCTGTACTTTTAGGATTAATCTAACATACTGACATCAACATGAATGATAGCACTGTAGGTTCTCAGCAAAATAATTAAACATAGGCATTTATTTTAACTCAACTTTTCCCCCTCCCATCCTTCTTTTTTTTTTTTTTCCCTTTTTTTTCTTTTTGTGGGCACCATTACACAGCCTCAAGTGAATGCTGCAGCCCATGCCACAGAGAATGTGTAAAATCTTCTTTTAAGAATCTTGGTTTGCTGTTTCTTCATACAAAAATGGTTTGGGTATGATTTAAAACCAGAGCAGGGTAGATTTGGATTAGATGTTAGGAAAAAGTTCATTACTATGAGGGTGGGGAGACAGTGGAATGAGTTGCCCAATAAAGTTGTAGGCATCTGATCCCTGAAAGTCTTTAAGATCAGGCTGGATGAGGCTTTGAGCAACTCAGTTTAATAGGAGGTGTCCCTGCCCATAGCACAGGGATTGGAACTAGATGATCTTTAAGGTACCTCCCAACTCAAGCCATCCTACCTTTCTGTGAATACATTTGGTAACCACAAATACCATTCAGATGATCTGAAAACAGCACTTTTACTCTTCAGGGCAGCACTCAAGAAGAAGAGAATTCACCAAGGGGGAAAGGGGAAATAGAATTATCTCCATCTTTGTGAAAACTACTTTCCAATACCTTGCTGTGCACTATGCATGGTCTGACAGGTTTATACTTTCTTGAACTTCAACTAGAGATGTCATTTAATCAAGCCTCTTAAAGCAAAGCTGTATGAGTTAGAAAACAGCAGCTTGATGTTTAAATCATAATCTATTTCTGTCTCTATATTTAAAAAGTCCATTGATAGCACAGACTTAAAAAAAATCTCTCCTCTTTTGGAAAACAAGCAATATAAGCTGCTTCAACTGATAGCACATTTAATATTAAAATGGCACTAAGACACCATTAGGCTGTGGCCTCAAGGAGAGCTTCGATTTATTCTCCAACTTCATTATATTCACAAAGCAGAAAGCCGCAGGAAACAGTTTGTTAATTGTTTTTACTGTTGTCCTCCTTTCTGTCTTGAATTCAATTCCATACGATACAATATAATTCTAGTATGGAAGTTATGAGTAGGATGTGATATATGCATTTAGATTTCAGTCCTAGAATTCAATATTACAATGTCATTTACCAGTGTGCTGTATTTGCATCACTAATCCGTTGAAATTATGTAAGGTTATTGGTAAGCATAGCTTACAGACTGAAAAGCCACATATTGAAATTTACCCTCCAAATTAGGTTTTCTCAAACATATTTACTTTTCTACTCTTCCCCCAGCCAAAAGCACGAAATGTCAGTTCAGTTCTTCTCACTTGGAGAATGCCGGCAGCAGATACAGGATCGTGCTGCCATCTATAGTTTAAAGAAGAAAACAGACTTCACAGTTCAAATCACAAAAGGAGCCAGGCGAGAGCCAGGTAGCATTTGTAGAGCAAAAATGATCCAGGCTTCTCCAAAGACAAGTGATTGAGAAAGTTGGACAGACACATTTTTATGCTTGCATTCCAGCTGTGTGAGCAGGACTCGGGGTCTCATTTAAAATACCAGCAAGAGCTCTGTAAGGAGTTCTGTGTTGGACTAAGTCATAGTTTAGGGCCCTTCGAAGCAGCACCTCTACCCCAAAACAGTCTCATTTTGATATACCATGTTTCTGTTCACATAATGGACAAAAAATAGGGGAAAAGCAGCATGAAAAAAAATATTAACAGAAAGGGTTATTAGGCATTGGAATGGGCTCCTCAAGGGGTGGGGATGTCACCATCCTTGGAAGTATGTGAAAGACACATGGATGTGGTTCTTAAGGATGTGGTTTAGTGGTGGTAGATCAGCAGTAGTGGTAGGATGGTGAACTCTAGTTGGACTAGATCTCAAAGATCTCTTCCAACCTCAACAGCTCTATGATTCTATTATCATCATGTCTGAAAATGAAGGCTTTATGTGACTATAAAACAGAGACTGAGGACTCTGTTACCTACATGAGACCCTCACTAGCCTTTACATTCAAAGCAGGTATTAGCAGCTAGAAAGAAAAAAAAGAAGGTAAAGAAATATCTTCTCATCCCAAATAATTCAGACATGGCATCCAGGTTCTTCTGTTCTCAAAGCAGCTCTTCATAAAATTACATACTTTTGCAGAAACCTAAGCCTTTAAAAAGTGAAAAATGTGATAAATTTCTTCTAGAACTAGAAGCTTTTTCCCCATTCAAGAAAGTAAAAGTTGGTGGTTTTTTTCTTTGTTGTTTGGGTATTTTGGCTTTGTTTTTAACTTTGAAATCCTGTAAATTACTGATTTCTGTCTTCCAGAATCTCATACTTCCTGGTTTTATTTCCTTTGTTGGTGTTTGCCTGTTTTGGGTTTTATAAAAAAACTAAGAGAGCAAAGAAGTTCCCTGTTTAATTTGCTTTCAATTGGAATTCCAAAAGCAGGTGACACTTTCCAAAGATCCTCTATAAGCATTACAAACATACTTATTTTTATCTCCTGAATTTGGAACATTACTAAATCATTGAGCTTTTTTTATTAACCCAAAATGTACAACTTACAAGTTTTAAACTACTACTAGAACCTGTTAAAACACGAGCATTTTCAAGTGTATCTTCATGGGGTTTTATATATTCATAGGTTTACAGAAGAGTGGAAGATCTTTACTGGTTGTAGCAGTCAGAGAGCTTCTCACTAGCTGAGAAGTGGAAGAAACCACTACATGCATACAACACTTTTACTTAATAACTTGTTGAAGGTCCTAAATTATAAGTGAAATTTTCAAGATCATTTGAAAGTACATCCCAAATGAGACTGAACAAAACATAAGAGATATGAATATGTCATTGGTTCATTATTTTTCTATATTGTTGGGAGTTCAGTGTGTTCCCTCTCTTGCCTGCTTGTTTTTCCCCCCCCAGTCCCACCCTCTAACCTTGTCTGCTTTTATACGTGGAGAATTGCTTAGGCTATGGTAAGGAACAGCAGCCGGACTGAGGTAACTTCTTAGCTGGTACACAGTCCTTCCCCAACTTTTGTCTGGAGGTAGGGGGATCTGGGTTTGTTCATGGGGATTAACTGGGCTATTGTCTAATTGAATATGTATTTATAGGTATATGTTTATTATCCTTATTATTTAGACTACTTTTCTAAATAATAATTTCATTTTACTTCCAAATTCTGAGTAATGTGGTAATTTATCTTTGGGGGGGGGTAAAATCCTAAATGCTAAGATGGTGTAAGCCCACCACATAACTGCAGTTTGAGACTATCTACATGCAGTTATTCAGATTCTAGTGAACTTTGTAAACATAACCTCAAGACTTCCTAGTGAATATTGACCATGCATATGGTTTTCTCTGTTTGACATTACCAGAATTAAGTATTCTATCAGGTCTCCCACTCCTCAGTTTCCTCTCAAAGACAGATTTAAAAGCGATCAGGAAAAACAATGCATGCATTAACTCCTAGATGCATCACTTAAAGAACACTGCAAGTACTACCATGTGTGGCAATCCAGTTGTCTAGCAAATAGTAGTATTTCTAATGAGTTCAGGCATTTTCCCCCCATAAATTTAGATACAAATATATATATAAACAAACCAGTTGGAAATAACACTAAAGTGTGAGGTAATGTCACCAATACATTATAAAGTAAATGTAACATTTAGACAATATAACCTACCAAACAGATTCTGTCATAACATAAAGCTGTTTTCACTCTGCCTCAGTGATGCTATTGCTTCTCATAGCCTAGAATGTTGTGCACATAGCAAGGCAAAACACTGTGCTATAAGTAAAATGAGGTTACATTTTATCTCTTGCATTGCAAAAAAAAAATCTATTACTGGGACATCTCGCACTCCTTAAAACCAAATCTTTGTAATAGAGACTAATTGTATGTGTGCCTACAATATCTAGAATACATGAAAGCTTTTTCTTCTTTCATAGTATCCTTAGAAAGCTACACTGTTCTGAATAAGTATTACTATAAATATTTCTTCCAGTTTTCTATAAAAAGGCAGAGATGGGATAGAAAAGTAAAAACTTAACCTTCTTTAAATTAGAAAAAACTAGCTTCTAACGTGTGATCCTGGCAAAATTCTACCCTGAATCTTTACTGAGTCAACAGGAAAAATACATACTCGTAATAATTTATAAACCTACATGGCAAAACGTTTCCCATGCAACAAATACCATTTACCTGTACCTTCATACAGCACCTTGTTCTCAACAGAAACACCAGTTTAAATTTCAGCCAGGTAAACAGTGATTTCCCAGCCTCCACCCACCTATCTAAAGGTAGGAAAATAATGATCACTGTTGCCCATAATCTGTCAGATTAAGGTTCTTAATTATTTTTATTCTTTATTCATTTCAACTAAGTGTGGTGTATGCAACTTTAAAAGGTCTGAAAAACACAACACATGCTTTAACAGGTTTTTGCAGTGTTCCTGAAGCCTCTCTTATTCGAACCTGCCAGTTCATTTTCCCTTTTTTACTTTAGTTCTGTTCGTAAGAGTTCAACTGGCAGTACGTAAACCTTAACGTGCCAACATCAGAATTGTCCTTTTTACGTGCTAGTGAATCGCAGATGCAGTTTTGAGGCTCATTCTTTGCTTCATGAAGATAAACTGTTACATCAGGAGAGTACTAAAGAAATACATTCAAAAACTGCTTCAGTTAAAATAGGTGCTTTTAGCTTCTTTTCAGCTTTTGAAGAAATTTCAATATTTCACTTCACTCCTCCATGCTCAGATAAAAACCCAGAGCTCACATAAAGGGTGCAGCTATCAGCAGTTCCTTGTTTATGGCTTCCTAAAAAAATACCCAGAGAGAGAACTAATTGTGCAGTACAGATCTCTGCATATGTACCTTTCAGCTTTCATTGCTGCTGTTTCTTGTGAAATATTACAAGCAGTTTTAAACATATCAGACTCCCCCTGCACAAAGTTCCCTCAAAGAAGAACCACACCAACACTCTTGTGCAAGCCAGCACTTCGGGTCTTAAAGTCAGGAAATGGACAACACGTTAACTAAAACCAAGGGACTGCAAATTTCAAGGACAAAACTCTCCTGAAGAAAGGCAGTAGCTTCTATTGCCTTATCAAGTTGAATCTTATAAATTAATCATCTTGTTTTCTGGCATTTTCCCCATACAAAGTGTTTTAATGCTGAAAAGTAATTTTGGACTGCAAAGTATAAAATATGCAGGTTACAAAAACTTTTCTGAACAAGGTAAGACACAGCAGTGAAATGCTAGGTCAGTTGCAGTTTACTGTTTAGGAGCTATAGACAGAGATTAGGATTAATGCAGTTTTTCAAAGAAGAATGTTTTGGCAATGCTTCTGCTTATTTATCAGGACCCAACAGACCTATGGTTACAAAATATATTTCTTGAGCTTAAACATCCATACCACTACAACTTCCCCTACAATAAACCTTAGTCTCATGCACTGGTCTATACTACTATGCAAGTTTCTGCTAGACCCAAACTTAAAATATCTCATTAATCAACTGTTTACCTCTTTCTTCCCTTAAAATAATGTAAAAAAAGTAAGTAATAACAATAAAAGCTCCCCAGAAAACACAATGAGAACAGCATGTACAAAAGAAGTCAAATAAAACGAACAGGAAAGTTATTC
The DNA here is from genome assembly GCF_015220805.1 of Pogoniulus pusillus. Classification (NCBI taxonomy): domain Eukaryota; kingdom Metazoa; phylum Chordata; class Aves; order Piciformes; family Lybiidae; genus Pogoniulus; species Pogoniulus pusillus. Next base: position 15,096,363 of record NC_087275.1, on the reverse strand, counting down.
CAACTCAGTAGTATTTGCTACTGTGTGGATTATTTAGTACCATAAACTATATAAACTACTTAGCTGTTGTCAGATACATTTCAGTAGTGAATAACGCACCAGTAAAGAACTTTTCACTGCAAAAGATTTGTACAAAAAAGAAAAGCCTTTATAGAAAGGATAGTGGTTTTTATTGTAGTCTTAAAAAATACTGAATTATGAAAGATACAAAATCAACTGCTGTAATTATCTGTTTATTTTACAATCTGTATGCCACCATACTCTTATGGCTTTAAGACAGGCTGTCCAAGGTATTTTAAAACATGCTTTTAACAAAGGATTTTACAATTTCAAAATCGAGTATTTCTTTACTGAAAAAGACACAAACAAAAACCCCTCCAAAACATTTACCTGAGAATTCTGTATCATAAAATTACCATTAATTCTTAACTTTTCCAAGTTGATGATATAGGCTACGGAAGTCAACATGCAACTTGTAGGTCTAGTGTATTAAATAAATAGTTTAAAATTTATTTAGATGCAGCCAGTTAGGCAAAAACCTACCCTCAGACTTCATCAAGTCCAAAGATTTAATAACATGACATGAATTTTATCATTGGTAAATGATAATCATGTTTTTTTGCATTGGAAGTCCTGAACCATTTGCTGGGTAGAATTCAGATCCTGACATCACCGGACTGCAGCTGTGGAGTACAACTCTTTGGTGGATATTTAGGCCTCTAAACTTGGCAACCACTGACCTTGTTTACCAATATCCATAGCACCAGGGGTGCTGGGGGTCTGGGTCACTGGACAGGTTTCAAGCTCCCCAGCAGTCGTTCTCTAGACACATGCTCCACCTCTTTACTGCAAACAATCATCCCAAGGAATTCCATTTCAAAGTATGAGTACTATTAGGACAATGTGTTAATGTCATTATCCACGTCATTTCAAAGTATCACCAGCTTTAAGTGATATTATATATGGATAGTAGAGAGGTTTAGGGATTTCTGGTTTGGTTTTTGTTTTATTGTTTCTTCTTGATTTGGTTTTTAAATTAAATCCAGACTTATAAGCAAAATACTGCCCAGGATGGCATGGGAGAGAGGCAAGATTAAATTAACCAGGCATATACAGACACTGGACAAAAAAACCAGAATGCTTCATGAGTAATACACACACATATATATAATCAACATATGTAAATGATAATGATTTCAAAGAATTTAATTACCTGAAAATATATCCAAAGCAGTAGAACTCTTGTAATATCTGCCATGTAGTATTTGTTTCTGAATTTTCATTACTGTAAGCACTGTGGTTTATACAAGCTATAGTCCATTATTTTTTTCCCTTAAAAGTAGTAATTATATTGATGAAAAACCAAGGGTATTACTATAGATTTAAATCAACTTCCAATTCCATAGGTGAGGTAGTGTAGTCACTTGTATTACATGCTGGTTATGAGAAGTACTGTTGAAATCTGTCAATTTAAAAAGGTTTGTTTTAAATAAGCGGCTTAATATTCTTAAAATATTCATTAATGCTATATTAATAGAGGGAGGGGGAGTAAAGATAAAAACAGAAAGAGCCTTGCCAAGAACAAGTTTCACTGCAAGATAAAACTGCAAAACAGTATTTACAACAGTCCTTTTTGCTTAGCTGCTGCCTACTGTACATGCACACAAAAGACAAGAAGCTAATATACATTCTGAGGTAGGAAATGAAGAATTCCACTGGCTTGTACAAGATTCTTCACGTTTTGTAAACCAGCAAAATCAAAATTTTCTGTGGTGAGGTTCAATACTTTGTTCTGGTGTGAGAGTTACATCTAAATAACAAAGCATCATTGGTATACAATATGCATCTATCACCATGTAAAAACCCAAAAAACAGATTAGTTTTAGTGGCTGCACTTGTCCTTTGCAAAGTACATGAAAGAAATCCAGGTCATTTCCTTATCATCCTTTTTATGAATTTATACTTACAGCACAAGCCATTCAAAATACACTACAGATTTAGCTCGAAAACGAAAATTCAATAGATGTTTCTGGTCCCAGTGATGAGAACAAATATATTTGTAGATTACTTTAGGCAATTAGGCACTGCAGCTGAAGAATTTGGTGCCTGGATACCTTAATAAAAACAAAACAAAACAAAAACAAACAAAAAAAACCCAAACAACACAACATACCAAAACACCACAGTGCACACCCCTGTCCTTAAGATTTCACAATAGTTAGATTCCAACTCACCATAAAGAACAGCGAGCTTAAAGGTACTTAAAGGTTTGTGACTTAAAGGTAAGTCACAAACAGAAGCAAATTTTAACAAGCATATGGGATTCAGATGCCAGAGGACCTGATGCACACCAATTAAAGAATTGCATCAGACTTCCATCTTTCCCACTACACTGTTATTCCTCTCACAAAATTTAGAGAAGAGAGCACTATGCTGAAGCACCTTCACTGTTTCAGCTGTTTTAACTGCATACTGGAGGCTTATATTCAGCGAAAGCTGGCTCTGGATCAGGGATGGCAACAGCAGGAAGCAATGAGCTTCTGTCTCTGAAAGGTGGTGCTCTGGAAATCTCCTTATACTGTCATGTTACCCTACCTCATCTACAAAATAAATCTCTACAGAGTTGTATAAACTTTCTTAGGGTTTGTCTACTAGGAAAAAAGAAATCTTAAAAGGTAAGTATTCCAGGTGCAGAAGTCATTGTGCATAAACATCTGTTAGGCTTTTCTTGAGATGTAGAGTGGCATTGGATATTGTGGCGTTAAGTCAGAGTGAAGGTTGGTCTATACCTGAATAAAAGCTTCTTCAGAAATAAACACCTGTGCACAGAATTTATACTTTCCAACAACTTTCCTCAACTGTCCATACCATCACCACACAGAAAAATTTCCAAGGCTGACACACACACAAATTACACTCGAGAACTACACAGAATAAACCCAAAGCTTGACAAGTAATACAATGACAACATAATTGTCAATGTAGTTCAAAAGATAAAGTTTCATCCTTTCTTTCATTTAGTAAGTTACTTTACAATAATGCTCAATCCTTTAGTTGCAACGTTGAGGCTGGCAACAGGAAGAGGATAGATTCACTCATCTGTAGTGCATTTGTCAGTCATCTGCTGACAGAAGTCTGTGATACCACTGCTCTGTCCACACTGTTCCAACAGTGAAGTTTTCTCTAATGTTCTTACAGGAACTGGATGCAGCTCTTGTACTTGATTGCTTGTTGCATCACAGACACTTTTCACACACTGATAACAAGAACTCTGCTCACTTGTAGATGTAACACCTGAAAGACCATCTTCTAGTTCCATACACGCTGGTATTGGAGGCTCACTGTCAGATGGAGCTGTTCTCTCTCTCTCCGGGAATAAAAAGGAAAGCGGACAATCCGAGGAAGAATATTTTGCAAGTATTTGTATTTGCTCATGACTCAAGGCTGCTTCCTTACACACCTGCTGGCAAAGTCCAGTCAGATTCTGCTTCGTCTCACCCAGAGTTGACAAAATGTGGTTTCTTTCCTTCAACAAGTTCTCCTTCTCATTTTGCTGCAAGAAGAAAAAAAAGCCTTTTAGTCTACATTAACACAAAACCTGTATCTTGTTACTCTCCTAACAAAGTTAAAATAAGGCTTTCTTGAAGCATCATTAATTTAGCTACTTCAAGTGATTTTTCAGACATACAACTTGTTGAAAGTTCACACTGGCATGCAAAACAGAAATTTGTAGTTATTTAATAAACAAAACCTAGCTTCACTTACTACAAGCATTCCTGAAACACTAACTCTAGAGGGTAACACTTAAACCATTACCACTGGGTAAACAAAACATTCAAGCAGATCAGTCCTCGGTGATTTGCATTTAAAAAGTTTGGGCTAGTTTGATCCAGGTCCCCTTAAGAGTCACAGAGATCTCCAGGAGGACCAGAGAGGTCCAGGAACTGGACCCCGGAAATCGTCATCCTGCTATCACTTTATAAGTGGGCAGCAAAGTCAAATGTTTCTCTTTCCTCTACCTTTGTTCGGCTCTCTGGAGGGAGTCTTCTCTGGGTAACTAATGGGAGAATAACTTTCTAGCTGCGCAATCAGGCCTGCTCGGGCCTAACAGGAGATAATAGTGGGGCGAAAACGAGTGCTGGAATGGCGTGGTCTAGCTTTGTCAGGAAAAGGTTTTTGGGGGAATTCTCATGTATCTGTATTAGGTGTTAAGGATTCATGTATTCCATATTTTTTCCTGTATTTTTTTTAAACACACTTTTCTGTATTCCTCTCCAATTCAGCAAGAGTGTTGTTATTTTACTGCCTTTTAAAGTAAAATAACCTCAAGTCTGTCTGCTCTATAAATGTCAACAAAGTTACATATTGAAAACTAGACATCACATTTTGACTATTGATACTAGCCTACTAGATGAAAATAAAATGTCAGGTACACTGTAGAACAAGCAATTATGAGTATTATCTAAAACATAAAATAAACAAAAATTGAAGTGAAACCACAAAATATTTTCACTGGACATGTAGCACTCCAATTTGCTTCAAGGTCCTGCTAGAACAGTGTATTTAAGGGAGGAATTTGAACTGAAGTAGGAGAGGAGGGTCAGACTAGTGCACTGAAGATACCAGAATAGAGGTGCAACTAGATAAATGAGTACTGGAACAGAGTATTAGCTGAATGGTTGTTCCTTTGACACACTAGGACTGTCTGATACCACTCAGACACGAAAAAAGACTGTCCTTGCGCCAAAGAACTTTAAATTTAGCTACATAATGCAAAAGGATTTTCCAAATAGGAGACAGCAAAAGGGATGGCAATTTGCTAATATCAGCTTCAAAAAAGCACTTGTACACTAAAAATTATCTTCTTTTCTTTGTAGTTTGTTTTGCTTCAGCGTTACAAATGTGTGAGACTTCTGATACCACTGGCTGTAGATGAAAGGACATGGATAACTGAAGGGTTGGTCAAAGGATGGAAACAACAACAATCAGAAAAAAGAAAAACTAAGAAATGGCCAAAAAAGACAAAAACGAAGGAAGAACATAATGAATCCTAGAGTTGGAAAAGAGGAAAAATAGCCTAAAAACAAAACATGTCACATGTTACAAGTTCTATAATTAATCAGCAGATTTCCAAAGACACAAAAAAAGGTTTAAATAGTATAACACCTAGCCCCCTATGATGAAAGGTCCACAAAGCTACTCCCCTGCCAGTCTCCAGGCTCTATTCATACAAGGGGTAACTGTTCCAGATATAGGCCTTTCCCAAGAAACGCACCTCAAATACTATCTTTTAATCTGAGAAAATAAAAACCTCACAAGCAACAACAAATAGAAATCAATTCAAGACAACATGCTTTACAGTGAAAACCAGGATGAGGAATTTCACCAAATAATATTCCCTAACAGGCTATGTCACCTGGAAATTATACCTAGACAGATCATAACATTTCTGTATTTGCACAAAGCTTATACTAGCTTGATGGTGCATAACACCAGCTGCTGCCAGACATGATCAACAGCTCCAAAGAAGGTCTTTCCAGGAAATTCTGAAGACATGTACCTGCACAGTTGGAAAAAATAAGCAACTGGAACATGCCTGTGCCTAGGGCATGATTCATAACAACTCAGATTTTGCCTCAATTCTCAACAGTCACTGTCTAGACCTTGTCACAGAGGTATCTGCCAACCAGCAGACATTCTGTTTTTAACACAGGCCCACAGAAGAAAGGATACTATGCTATGATTATCACTCAACTACAGGTCTAATCTTGAAGACGAATCTCCAATTCTCCCCTTCAAGTGTTGCACAACATCGATCAAGGTTACATAACAAACAGAAATGGCAATGACAACAAAAATAGGCACTTCAGGAAAATATGTTTCTAACTCATGGCACTTTGATTTCATTTTCCTTTTCACTCCGAGTTATAAGGAGAAAGGTGCAATATGCCTGTGTATGTTCCCAGCTCATGCAGATAAATTCACACATATAAACAAAGTTTAAAACACCCCATAAAGAAGAATTAAAGCAGTATAGTAACACTAAACAACTGAACTATTAAGTGCACATAGTAAGAGCAACTCGTAAATTGAGATGAGAAGGTACAAGAAACCAGACACAAGTCCACAAAAAAAAGTCACTCAAGAGCTTTTTAGGCAGGAGAACTTCAGATTATCCACATTTAGTTGTTTTTTTATTGCCTTTTGTTGAAGGAGAAACTATAGTAATAGATAGTCGAAGAGAAATCTCAATGCATTAACTCCTCATCTATAATCTACATACAACTGCTAAAAAAAACCAAGCAGCTTCTTGAGTTCTGCTGCATCTTCTGCCTTTCTTCAAGGATCTCATTTTTAAGATTCAAGACTGAGGAAACAGTTCATCAGCCCATGCTGATATGTTACAAGAACAATACTTACACAACTTACAATTGCACAACTGTAAACATGAGCATGAGCAATACCACAAGCTGAAGAACAAAAGCATAAAGCATGAAAAAGGGGAAAGAGGTAGAAAATTGAGTGGAATGGTGGTTTGGGAATCATTCTGTAGAGTTATGCTCAATACTGACAGGCTTCAGAAATGCCATTCACCAAACACTATGCTGTGATGCACTTTGTAATGGAAACAAGTGTGCAGAAGGAAAAACGTGTGTAGAGCACAGGAAACCTAGAACTGCTATCAAGTAGTCACCCAAGACTGAACAAGTTTGCTACTCTTAAGTGGAAAAAGTAGTAAGCTTCCACAGTTTCAAACTGCAGCCAGAAGTCCAGTCAAGATATTTAAACAAAGACTCAAGCCAGTAGGAAGTTATACATACCAGTTTTTCAATTTCAGATTCCAGATTTTGTATGCAGTCAAGTTTCCTCTTGCGACATCGCTGTGCTGCAATTCTGTTTTTACTCCGTCTTCGGATATCATGGATGCAGTCCAATTGTTCAGGAGTTAATTTATGCATTTTCAGAAATGACTGGAAATCATTTCTAGAAAGTGAGATAATCCTTTGTGCATTAAATGGCAGTTTTACCTAGAATATAAAATACAGCTGTAAATCAATAGTGCGACTGATGTACACAAACATCAATAGTTTTCTTTTTAAGCATTCTTTATCAGACAACCCATCTTCCTTCCTCAATCTCAAGCACAAGAGGAAGCTAAAGCAGTCATCAGGAGAGGTTAAAAACCCCAGACTTCAACTGGATGAGTTCAAGTACAGGGGAAAAAAAAAACCTGCTCACACTTCACACTAGATCCTCAAAAGCACATACAAAATAGGATGGAATCTACAAATGCATGCAGCAAATAATTAGGTGGTACACTCTAGGAAGCTATGGTTGGGTGTTGCACAAAACACGTATCAAGAACCACTAATACACTCTGATGTTTCCTCTAAGCTATTATTAAAACTTCATCCTGTATACATTTTTATACCTATGGTTTTCTGAAGTAAAGTTCACCTGAAATAGGCATTTATAGAGAAGTTATGGTATTTGTCTTGCACTTTTTCATGCTGGAGAAGAGGCTCTTGCTACTATCTCTACACCTAAGCTACAGCAGCAGAAGTTTCTGAAACATACACATATCATGAAGTTCTGATTAATACTGAAAAACATGTTTACCTCTACAAAATCGTTGCATTTTATAGAGAATCTAACTGAAGACATTTTTATCCTGACATCTGAGTACATCAAGTAGCTGAATATGTCATCTCATTGTAGCCAAATACCTGAATTTAGTTTGAAAAAACAAATAGAGAAATGTTTTCTGGGTTTGGCTACCACTAGTAAGAAGTAAAAGGACAGAGTGTGCTCTCAGCAACGATGCCATCTACGTTGTGATGTAAAGACAATGTATTTAACCAATTCTGGCCTACTAATTTTTGATATTGATGGCAGCTTCCTCTTATGTTTCAGTATGATCCTGCATTTTGAAAAGGAAAAATCTAATACTCCAAAACCAACCAAATTTCCATGACATTTAACAGTCACACTCCTATTCCAGAATTCTAAGAACTGCGACAGAAATCATTCTAGGTAAACTGTAAAATATTTTGGGATTAAACTACTTATGTAGGGCATCTGCATAAAGTATTACAAATGCAATGACAAAGGAAAGTAGTGTCAAATAATTTCTGCACAAACATGACCTTGATTTTAGGGAGGGCGATACTATTAGAGCAGTCTTAAATACATAGCTACTGAAACCAGCTTGAACACTTAACTTTCACTTCATAGTAAATCTGAAGTACCATTTCTCTCACTTTGTCCCTGCAATTCAGAATAAACCCAAGACAATTGATAAGTTTCTATAAAACAAAGATTCCAACATATCTAACTGAAGAAGACAAAAAACCCAAACTACTCAGTAAGAGTCCCCATGCCTTGGTTTAAGATTTGAAACTTCTTCTGATAAAGTTGCTCAAAAAAAAAAATACTGAAGATCTCCAATACCTAAGCATCTATTGCTTCAGCATCCTATCAAAAACATACTTCATAAGTCTCCATGAATTAACTTTGACCTTCCATGTAGACCTGATTTTTAAAACAAGCAACCACAAAAACCAAACCCCAAGAATCAATTCAAAACTCCAGGAGATTCAGAATTAGGGCTCTGAATAGCACCTAAAGAGACAGGAAAGCAAAGGATACACCCAGGATGTTCTTACCTCACATTCTTGTTCTCTTGCTGAACAGGATTCACTGTCTCCCTCGGTGTCAGTCTCTGAATCCTCTCCCAGACTTATCACATAATTATAGGGACACTGCTCTTGCTGCTGTCCTTGAACATAATCTCCACTGCTTGTTTCAGAGGTGTTGGAGCATCCTTCAGTACCAAGGTTGCTTATAAAGGGGCAGTTGACAGAACTCAGTGTTGTAAAAGTTCGCTGAGGGCAAGGTTCGGGGCTTTCACTAATCCTGATACCCAGCCACGGACACTCTGATTTTTTCCCTGAATACACTGGCTCTAAGCACTCCTTTGAAACAGCAGGTGGTAAATTTATTTGGCAGGCTTCTGTGCTGTAAATATCACTCCAGAATCCTTTTGCTAGATGTTCTGCTACCTCTCTCTCCACACTGCTTCGATCACCAGATAATGTAATGCTAGTGGCTTCCCTAGTGCAGAAATCGACTTTTGAAGGGATGTCACCTTGACTTTCAATTTTGTCATTCCCAACTCCTGTACCTGATACAACCTTTTCAGCTAACATTGTGTTGTTTTGCATACTACTGAAATTCAAGTTACCATATTGTTCACAAGTATTTAAAAAAGACACAGAAGTGAGTCCATGAGGTGAAGCAGAGTTTGGAGGGAAAGCAGCAAGATCCATCTTCTCCACAGGACACAACACATTCTGAGTCACAGAATCGCTCCTTGACTCTTCTTTTTTCTCAGTGCCTTCCTCCCCTTCTTCCATTTTTACCTGAGTCTCTTCACATTTTGAGACCAGCTGCATAGGTACACATTCCTGAGCTTTTTGTATGCCATCATTATCGGTTATTTCCTTCTCAGGAAAAGCTGCAATTGGTGGCACTTGAATGTCTTTAACACTATAACTGGGTTCTGAAGTGTGGACTTTGTCATTTCCAAAAGCTTTCTGGAATTTCCTATACTTTGGGCATTGGGAAGATAAGCTGGAAACACTACCCCTTTCTAAATGTACAGGATCACACACTTGACTGGGATTATCTTGGAGAGCAGGTGATGCCTTAGGGTTTTCTTCACCTTTGCAGAGATTTGTGTCAGGAGTTGGAACACACTCCTTTTCTAAAAGCTCTGTTTCATCAATCTCTAGGTCTCCATCATCCACATTGCCAGTTTTAGGGGCTGTTTTCTGACAACGCTGTGTACAGCACTTCTTTCTAGGACACTCCTGCCGATCCAATTTGAAGTCCAAAAATTTGAATTTGAGAAACTGAAAGCAAGACTCTTCAATGTTGTGTACACCCAAAAATTCAGCACATTTGCAAACTTCAGACACATTGTCTTTATTTAAAATAAGTTTAGCTGTGTATGCAAACTGAAGCAAAGGACTAAATCCTTTGAGTGTTACCTATTGGAAAGAAAGAAAGAAAAAACAAAACCACAACACATTAGTATGGCAAACAGGGTTTAGAGATACAGGTGAATCTGGGTTCTGTGTGTAAGTCATACAAGCAGGACATATTGCAAGAAGAGCCGCAAATGTGTCTACAGAGAACATTTGGCCACAAGTCTTCCAATGCAACTTTGTCCTCTCCGTTCTGTAGCTATTATCTTTTTCACTGTGTTCAACCTCATAACAAAATGTTCTGACAATGAAGTCCTAACAAGTGAAAAATAGTGCTGTACACTGAAAACGAGCAGATTCCAGCTTTACTAAGATACCTTCAAACCAAAGTTGTACACAATTTACTCTGCAAGATCAAAATGTTGATGGCATTTAATTGTTCCTTTATCTATAATTACTGTTATTTGCTTAGTCTTATGCATCACCAATGCAAAAAAGTTTGAAAACATTGAATTTTATTATCTATTTCTCCCTCCCTCCTACAGATTAAGAGAATTGTGCCCAAAAATCTGTATACAAAACCAGTTCTTCTCAGTTTAATGCCTCTTTGGAGTAGGAAGTTTTAGTTGAACATTTCCATCACCACCATTTCAGTTCTTACTGAAGAACAGCTGTCTATCAGGGAATCCAGCAATAAGCAAAATCTGCATTATTACAAAGTGACCACGTTTCTATGAAAAAAAATCACCTCCTTCTGCCCAATTTCTTAAATAGATTACCATATTACAAACTATTTGAACACTTCCTATTACCTTTCTCTGCAAGTGAAAGATAAAGAGTGTCCATTATTGCTACTCAAACTCAAGCCCACATTCTGTTCCCTTCTTTTACTGAAATGAACTGGATTTTATGCTGAATAAAGTTCTATATTAACGCATTAGTTACACTGAACTCTTCTGACAGCAAGGTAATTAATGATACATGCAATTTCATTCAGAAATCAGTTCAGGGCTTGTTTTGTTTGGATTTTAGATATGGTCTTTTTTGAAGAACACAAATACCAGATGAAATGAAATTGCAAGAAATCTGCAGAGACATTTCAGCAAGGTTGCCTGAAAACCTGTGTAAAAAATTCTTAAAATAGTATTTGAAATGTGCTTTGGAGAGAAGAATACTGATTACATCACCATAATTAATATCAGTGTGGACTGGTGCACTTTATTTTGATGATTAAAAAGTTAAAAATAATAATGAAAGAAATTCACGTATCAAACTACGTGATCAGTGTTTGCCTCTCAAATGCACAGCTTTGTGAATTGACTCATAACAAAATATTTAGCATTTCCCAGAAGAGTTGCTGTCTTAAAATGCTTTTACCAAGTAAGTGATCAGACAGAGTCATTAAAGGTTATTGCTTGTTTTTCTTCAGCAGATTCAATTCCTACATCATATTTTATCAGTAATCATAAATTATATTAAGAGCCCTTTTAAGTTCACATCATAGTAAATATCTAGATTATTATGTTCCTTCATTTTCCTTACAAATTCTGGTCCCTATGGTTTATTTCAAGAGATCACCGGAAAACTGTCACTTTGCAACAGAGATTGCTTTTTGCCTCTTCAACATTGATTAACATTTCTTATTCTTCCAGTACCCTAATTTCAAAACCATCCAAGAAAAATTCTTCAAGATCAGAAGTTTTACATGCCACTAACTGCCCCTTTTTACTCCAAATTATGGGTTTTTTTGTTTCTCAGCAACCTACTTCCTTTCCACATCAACTCCTATCATTACTTTTCTTTTAATCTGAGAGATGCTTGTTTAGCCTGGAGGAGGCTGGGGGGGGACGACCTCATTGCTGTCTACAGCTACCTGAAGGGAGGTTGTAGCCAGGTGGGGGTTGGCCTCCTCTCCCAGGCAACCAGCAACAGAACAAGGGGACACAGTCTCAAGTTGTGCTGGGGAAAGTATAGACTGGATGTTAGGAGGAAGCTCTTCACAGAGAGAGTGATTTCCCATTGGAATGGGCTGCCCGGGGAGGTGGTGGAGGCACCGTCCGTGGCGGTGTTCAAGCAAAGACTGGATGAGGCACTTAGTGCCATGGTCTAGTTGACTGGCTAGGGCTGGGTGCCAGGTTGGACTGGATGATCTTGGAGGTCTCTTCCAACCTGGTTGATTCTATGATTCTATGCTCAGGCTATCAATATATTAAGCCATAAGAGAAACAAATTGTATGAAGAAATGAACATACAGACACAGTATGAAGTTTGAGCAGAACTGAAATACTGGGTTCATGCTTAATTCAATTTTCTAACAGATTCATTATCAATAGAGAATAGCACAACCTCCCAAAGCTCTTTAAAGAGACCACTTTATCCTTTCATTTTTCTGTTTTCTATAAAATCTGAAAGATTTAGGTAGCAAAGAGCCCTTGTGCTTACCTCAGTATATCAAAGTCAGTGAGGCAGCTACTTTAATGAAGTACAGACTTTCTGAACACATTGTCTACATATTAAGTCTTGTAGATGAACAAGTGTATAATGTAATCCCCAATGTTGCTATAAAATTCATTGACATGCACCTTCCCTACAACTTTAATGACTGTAGCTGTCAGCTTGTCTATTATTTCCCACCCCTAAAGCTAATTATCATAAACTACCCCAGAAAAACATTGATTATTTAACCACCAACTCTTCAGGTTGCTGTTACAAGCACTTAGAGGTTCTTCACTTTGCATCTACAAGGCACAGGGCTTCATATAAAAATTCAGTCACCTGCTTGCCTCATGCCTTTTATAACAACTTAACACCATCTGGAATCTTTAAATGTGTTGAGACTCCAGATATGTAATAATAAATTTTCTTTCTCGTGGATGTCAAACTCTGGCTCATTCCCACTGAAAATCCTTGAATTTCATCTGATTTAAGAATATGTATTTTAGGGGTAAAAGAGAAAAGACATAATTCCAATACATTTTCTCAGTCTTAAAAGTAATAAAATGCAGTAGGAAAAAATAATCAAGCTGCTAATGATCAGTGTGCAAAAAGGATAGGGAACTGAGAGGAAGAGAACTGTCAACAATCACAAGCAGCAAGCAAGAATATAAACATGGTTTTATTACTCAAGCATAGATGAATTAAAGCTTAAAAAGGTTTCCTATTACTCCAAAAGTATTCCCTTTTCATATAGGAGGACTAGTTCTGCAACTCCTCTTTACGTTTAAGGCTTTCTTTTTGACAAATTTACATGCTTTGAACTAGGTGCACAATTTTAAAAGTAATAAATATTTCACCGAAGATATTCCCTACACATTTCCCAAGGCAGCATCCACTTACCTTCAGCCTGTGATATACACTCTGACCTGCCTAGCTTTTGTATCTAACCACTTTGAAACTCCTTCCATTCGGTTCTTAAATCTCTCACCTTAACTTCTCAGTTAAGCACCAGCCTATTGTAAAACAGAACTTAACAAAACAGCTTAGAGGCACTGGCAGGTAATATATAGAAGGGAGTGACACTCACCTCTTCTGGTAAAGTGATGATAAGATCAGCATCCACCTGGCCCACAATTCTCGAAAGGAAGTAACTGCTGCAAGCTGCAAGCACAGCTTTGTGAGCCCGAAATCGCTGATCTTCCACTAAAATAGTAACATCACAGAGAATATCTTGCTTTCTCTGATCATCAAGACTGAGAAGTACATTGGTACTGTGTACTGAAGACTCATATGCAAAAACCACACTGTTCTTCTCACTTAGAGACATTCTGTATCACAAATGGTAGTGTAAGTCTCAATGGAAAGCATGCTTCTGTTCTTCAAATCTGGAAGAATAAACAAGTTGTACACATGAAAATCTTATCCAACAGGAAGTTACAGATACTAAAACAAAGTAAACAAACTGCTGAACATGCATTGTAGGTTCTAATTCTCTTTAGGACTAAGATTAATTCAGTATTTCAGACATGTTAATGCATGGATACATGCTTATGATTATCTGAAGTACCTAAACCTTAGTATGTGGATCTTAAAATAATGCTTTATTAGTCTCATAGATGAAAAAAGGAACAATTTTTCATGTCACTTGAGATAAAGAACCGATTATTTCTCAGCAAGTGATTAAAAGTCGTAACTTTACACTAATACCTCAGCTCTTTACATTTTTGGGTTTTAGTTATTCTAATACTATGAAAAGGTAAAGAGAGATTTAAAAATGCATTAAGCAAAAATTCACCAAAATACTATGTAAGCTACCTGTTTACCGACTGACACAGTAAGGACTAAAATACATGCTCTACCTTCTTTCTCTCTATCTTCTTTTATCTCTAGTTGGTTGGTATTGCGTTTCGTTTTGAAACCATTTTAATTCTCCTATCTTCCACCTGCCTTAACTCCCTAATGCAGTCTTTTCCACTCTCCTCCTCATTGCTATTTGATTTGTCATGCTCAGTAGACATTTGCTTTCCTATGATTCAGATCACTTGGCAATAGAATCTCTCTCATGACACAGCATTAGAGTTCTCAAAAAACAGTATTTATTAGATAATAAACAAGAGTTGCGGTGTTAAAAACTTTGAAAAGAGCTCATATCTAATTGTCCCAAAGCTATCCCTAATTCCTTAGTATTTGCAAAAAGAGCACTAGGGAGAAGTTCTACAGAGTGCAAAGTTTAGCAGCATTTACACTCTTATCTTTGCATTTCTAAATTCATGTCTTTCTAAATTCATGTGATGGTTTGGATTTAACCTCTCCCCCACCTTAAAGAGTCTAATAAAGAAATTATTATATTACTACCAAAAGCATTACCTTAAACTAAGCATTTAGACTACACTATTCCACCCAAGAGTTACTGTAACTGAACACAGTTGTTGAAAGCTACTTTGGCTGACACAGGACTACCCGATCATTATATTGCTCAATAGAGGTTGTTAATGATATGCCAGCTCCCAACAACACTGAAACGGTGTCCAACTCAAATCTTCAGTTTTTAAATATGGGAAACTTGCACAAGGCAGGGAGAGAGGAGGGGTGTATGGCTATTTTTAAACACAGTAGCACATAAAAAACAACTACCCTGCTGGCTATACTCGCTCACTCACTAGTCATGTTATTTTTATAAGTAGCAGCAAAGACAAGGCCACATTTTGGGGTGAACATCCAAGCAAAGTGCATGAGGGAGATGACAATTAGAGACAAGCCTTCAAATATTTTTTTTCTTTCTTCTTTTAAAGTCCCAAGTTCTCCCAATGCTCAGATAGACAATTCATACATCACATGTGATGCTTTTGCTTTCTCCTTTACAAAAGAATCAGTTCCATGACCAAATTCAGCTCACTGATCTTTCAAAGCACAGAAGGCTAGAAGGAACAGCAGTTTATATATCTATATATAAATATCCAGAGGACTGTTAACCCCCCTTTTCACTCGAGATCCACAAAGCGTTCAACAGGCTTCCGAATCAGCATGCAGTGAGCTTCCAATGCTGTTACTACTAAAATACACTTTGTTTCAACACTGAAACCTAACTTTATTTCCTGAGAAGTTAAAATATTTAAGCATAAGCAAATATAACACTTTGACAGAATGCTGTACTTCCTAATATGAGTGTTTCATCAGCCAAGTTATGTTCCCCCTATTTTTAAACAGAATGCAAAGATTTTTTTTATATAACTAAAACATAAAATGTAGAATTTCATTAATCATTACAAAATTTAGAATAAGTTTTAAAAGAAAACAAGCAGGCCAAAAAAAATGCCCAAACCCAATCAACAAGAAAAAAAAGCACAAACAAAAACACCACTATGCACCACACTCAAACACTAGATTTCTCTCAGTCTTCTTTGTACAATCTAATTACTGTCATACACAGCAAAGAGAGAAGTCAAAAGGAAAAGAAGACTCAAAATGTTGGCGAAAACAAAAAGCAAACAGGAAAGGGAAAATGTAACCACTGTTAAAAGCTGCAACACTTTAGAGAAGTACTAATAAAGGTCAAAGTTTTGAATGTCTTAATTCTGTTTTGAACTTGTGTAATAAAGGCATGCTCCCACATTTATGTTAGTATTTGTCAAGACAGTCAATCAGATTGTCTACAATGCGAGCAGAAAACAGACTTGTTCATAAGTAGTTTTATTATATACATATTCTCAAAATCTGGACTTAACTATTGCACTAAGAAGTATATACCTTCTGCAAATTGTTTTTTCTCCAACTTTATCTCTTCCCCTGGATCACTCAATTCTTAAAGCTAATTTCACTTCTTACAGATATACAAAGAGGGTAAAAGGTGTGATTGCAGAAAACACTTCAATGGTGCTTTTTAAAGAGAAGCTTTACAATTTACAAGCTCACGTTGTAACTGTCCTACAAAAAGCAGCCCTTCTTGGTTTTCTCCCACTGCAACTGTCCGTTTTAAATAACTTAATTTTCTACAAATATTATCAGTTTATTTTTCTCCCCTCAGAATTTAAATGAAAGCAGACACAAGTTACTACAAAAAATAAAACCAGACAATACAAACAATGATTCTATGCTATTTTTTTCAATTAGCATTTAAAGGAAAACTAAAAGTATTCCAAGAGCCAGCAGGTGACTGTGTATTTAAATCACTATTTACTAGTGTATTTACAGTGTCGACAACCAACCAGATGACTGAATGCAAGAGATGCTAAGAAACAAAAGCAGATAATAATGTTCTTTAAGATACTTGATACAGCACTTATCAAATATAAGGAAAGTGCAAAAAGACATTTCAAAACATAAAAGTCCTTAAAATGCAGATTGAAATGATTAAAGAAGGAACACATGAAAGCTCGGTAGTTACAAATCCTCAGTCAGTGGAAGAAAAGTAGTGCTGTCAGTACATAAACACTCCTTACATTCTTCTCACTTGAAATTCTGCATGCTAATAACCTCACAGTAAGGGGAGGGAAGAAAGCATATAAACACACACACTAGCATAAAATCTACACAAAGGAGCACTTGCTGTTGAAAGAAAAAAATCATAGAATTGACCAGGATGTAAGAGACCTCAAAGATCATGCAGTCCAACCTATCCAACCAAGATCATCCAGTCCAGCCCTATCCAATCAACTAGACCATAGCACTGAGTGCCTCATCCAGGCATTTCTTGAACACTTCCAGGAATGGCAACTCCACCACCTCCCTGGGCAGCCCATTCCAATGGCAAATCACTTTCCCTGTGAAGAACTTCCTCCTAATATCAAGCCTATACCTTCCCCAGCACAACTGGAGACTCTATCCCCTTGTTCTGTTGCTGGTTGCCTGGGAGAAGAGACCAAGCCCTACCTGGCTACAACCTCCTTCCAAGTAGCTGTGGACAGCAATGAGGTCCCCCCGAGCCTCCTCCAGGCTAAACACTCCCAGCTCCCTCAGCCTCAGGGTTGTGTTCCAGGCCCCTCACCAGCTTTGTCGCCCTCCTGTGGACACTTTCCAGTATCTCAACACCTCTCTTGAATTGAGGAGCCCAGAACTGAACACAGTACTCCAGGTGTTGCCTGACTAGTGCTGAGTACAGGGGAAGAATAATCTCCTTTGTCCAAGTGGCCACACTGTTCCTGATCCAGGCCAGGATGCCACTGGCTCTCCTGGCCACTTGGGCCTGAAATAGTGAAGTTTCCATTGTTTACCAGATGGTGTCTCAGGATTTTTTTTTAGAGTGTTTTGCCTAAAGGCAAAAATATATCCTCTTACATAGTGGCTAGAAAGCTATTCTGTTTATCAAAGTGAAGTCTCTCAGTTTTGGGGTTTTGTTTTTTTTTCCCCCACTCCTTTATTAGCATACAATTCAATAGGAAAAATGTCTGTCAATTATCTGTAAAATTACTCAACTTTTGGTAAATTTAGGTACCTCCACTTTTAATGAACTAGATAAAACCACATTTCTTTTCCAGAAACACATAAAATACTTATCATAATGAAACTTAGCACCGCAACATTTTATGAAGGAGTACATATTTATTTAAGTACACAGCAGAGAGACCAGTGCAAGATGCCAATCAAGACGCATTGGCAAATACAAATCTCATCCAAGGCTCATTTTTTTCATGCATTTACAGTCAGTCATCTGCTTACATTATTAGCATGAGGGTAGTTGCTTAGTGTAGTAAGTATAAGTTACTTTAATATTAGTCTCCTGGTTTGTTCATCTGATGGCTTACAAATGGTAGCAATTACCGTTCTTTGACTTCTAGGTGACTGCAGAGTTAAGAAACTAGTTAAACAATAGTCTACTTTCTTCTCCCACAGTCTCTATTTTCAAGAGTCATTTGGTGCAGACCTTTAGGTAAACCATGAAAAGTCTACCCATTTGATACTTAAAAAAAATAAAATATATATTTATGTCAAAAAATTATAATTACAGTGGCTGAGACAGATAAAGCTGTTGCTAAGTTATAGAAGGAAAACAGTAATAGATAATACCAGATTGGAATAGACAGCATTCGAGTAGGGACATATTTGCAGGATAAAACTTGTCATAGTGTGATATATCTCTTATAGACACACACACACACCAATCTGGCACAAAGTAGATTTTTTTTTTATGCTCAGCAGCACTAACATAACTTGTGCAAATTGGCACTCAATATCCTGTGGTCATCAAGATATATGTACATGAGAGGTGAAGGGAGCTTTGGAGCATCAATTTTTTGCTGAGTTGACAAAAGCATGCAAAGAAACCAGCTTACCTCCACACACTTTTGATAGGGCAAATGAGTTTCTTGATGATTATCTCTTAAAATGCAATTAAGACAGTCCTGAGAAGTTTTGTATTGTATTTCACACAAAAAATATATACTCTTGAATAACAGAAGTTAATATGGAAATACTGTATTGTACAAATATATAGATTTTTTTATAATATATACACACATATATTAAAATATTAATATAACAAGTAAATGCCTTTTGCAATAGATCATTCCGGCAAGCCACTCCTGAAAGTCAGGATTTGATACAGCACCATTTTCTCAAGTATTTAACGCTGAGAAGCAATTTTCTCCACTGTGCAAAAGGGCAGCAGAACACTCAGTGTATTTATACTGACAAAGAACACTCAATGTGAGCATCCCCTTTTTTCCTGTTGTTGAACTTAATTTGCATATAATGATTAAGCTCTCCGTGGCTGCTAGAAGCTGATAAACAGAAATACGATTCAAAGTTATATGGCTAACCAGAACCAGTATCAATAAGATACCAACTTTAAGACAACATTCAAAACCTTAGAACAATAAACAACTGGACCACTCATCAACTCACAGATAGTCTTTGGATCAGCATCAGTCATTGCAAATCACTGCCACTTATGCACATACCCACTGCACAGCTACCACAGCAATCTAACTTTTCAGTAGAAAATGTCTAGGACATGAATGCTCTGTGCAAAATACTTATTGATAATGAATGCTAAGCATACCAAATTAACTCAATAAACAAAAGCTCCATACTATTCTGCAGCACATTAGTTTTAATAATATCTTTAGAGTTTAAATGCAGATTTAAGCAGAGCTGGGCTACGGGGCGGGGGGGGGGGGGGGTCAGTACTATATGATCTTCAAGGTCCTTTCCAAACTAAACCACTCTACGATTCTATGCTTTTGCATCAGTGTTAGAAGATCCCATATAGTTTACAACCATGCTTTTCATTAACTTAGAAGAAATCAGGTAATACCAATTCTGCATGCTCATAGCAAGCTCATTTATAGTGTACTTGCATCATTCTTTCTGAACAAAGACGACAAAAATAACAGCTGGAGGTGTCTCTGTCTATGACAGCTGCCAAGAACTTTACCACAGAATAAATCAGAACAACAGGACCATTAACAGAGACAAATTCAGAATCCTTTAGTTTATATTTAACCACCACAAAAATGAAAGGGTGAGATTTCAACATATAAAGGTGTATGCCTTTGTCAGATCAGCTGATGTCGGAATCATCTGCTAGCAGTGTTAGAAGAAAATTCAAAACTAGGAAGAATGAATGAGTCACAGAAATATGCTGGATAAGCTCTCTGAGTCTCTTTAAGGTAAACAGCCAGGGAATACTAAAATGGTCCTTAAAAGTAAGATACAGGTTTGAGAATGTAAAGCATTACCATTCCTCCTCCTAGTTACATTATGACATCGATAGTTAGTGTATGTATTTAACAAAACACTTTTTGAACATTGAGTTTAACTGTCTCAAATGCCCTTAAAAAGACCAAATCAGAGCACAGAAATAAATCCATGGACATCAACAATGATCATTCCTTTACTACTTAGAAGGCTTGGTGTTTCAGGGAAAACATAGCTGATTTGCCAAACTTAAAATCTCTTCGTGGTAAATCTAAGGATCTGGAAAAGAAATGCCAGTATCAAATCCACACAATGATGCAGTGGGAATCCACAGGAATTTGTATTTAATCCAGCCTAGCATACAGACCTAATGATTGTCTGTGAGTCACTGTCAAATTAAAACATTAAAAAAGGACTGTACTTTGTTACCATAATCTATGATGCACTTAACAGCAAACCATGCAACAAATCAGCACAAACTGATTTCTGATTCTTTGATCTTAAGCTCTAAAACAGCACTAGCAAGAGCTATGCAAAAATACACAAACTGTAAGAGTTACCTTATATCAAGTCAATGCTTTCTTCTGAAGAGTAATAAACCTTTACTTTATTCCAATCACTCAATTTCATTTCAGATATTCCTAAAAAGGAGAACTGATCTTTTATCCCTAGACTCAGGTATTACTTATGTAGCTCTACCATCATGATTTAACTCAATCTACTCATATGTTCCCCCACCACCCCAACCGTTGGTTATTATAGATTTCATGTAGATGATCCAGCCCAAAAGTTACTCAATTTACCAAAAAAGCAAACAAATCCTGTTCCTTAGTCTTTACTTAATGAAAAACCATTTGCTGGTTATCAGTCCTCGGTAGTAATCACAGTAGCACTCACTTGAAAACAGGTAAAATTCTTGAAATAGAAGAAAGCATAGCATGTGAGGCTCCCCTTTGGTAGCTGCAGAGCTCAGGTAGGAGCCCTTTGCCACCAGTGCTGTCTGAACTGATTGAACTTGGACATCCAGATGCAATTTTAGTTCCAATCACAATCATGATAAAACTAACAAGACTTATCACCTAGCAGCCAATAAAGGTCTGCTCAGATATCACTATACCCGTAATATATCTGTAATTCTTGGAGCACTTTAAATACCTGAACGGCTGAAAAAAAACAAACTATAGACCACCAGAAAAGTCTTAAGTAAACAAGCTGGGTGCTATTCCTGACTCAACTAACTTCCAGCAGATCACTTATCTCTGTCCCTTACAGTGGACATTTAAATTTACTTTGTGCTATAAAAAATTTCATTCACAAAGTCAAAGTACAAAGGGAAAAATATCCTTTAGTATTGCTAAAACAAGATATGCAACAGTTTATTCAAAATACACTGCAAAGGCTTTCTTCTAAACTTTGATATCTATGTACTTGCCCCCCAGCTACCTCTCCTTTTAAGGAAATAAAGTTACATTACAGATGAATGCCCACAGCAGTTAATAGCTGCTGATTCACGTTATGCTGACAAGGAATGAGCAAGCATTTTAGTATTCATGTTTACTGTGTTTATTGCTTCTCCATCTTTAGTTCAGAAAGACTTTAATAGAAAAAAAAATTAAATGCTTTATAAGAACAATGCTGTCTCTGTAAAAATACAAATCTCATCTTTGGATAATTAGCACATTCATAAATAAAATTCAAAATTCTATTCATTATTAGACTAAACACCTGCATGATATTGTTCACAGCTAAACTACAGATTTTTTTTTTTTTTAAATAATTATGATGTTGCATTTAAGCAACTCAATCGTTACCACAGCATTTGGACTTTTGCCAAGTCACAAACAAGGATTAAAAAGAATCACGGGAAGTCTGGCAAGTTTTAAGTCTGTGCTGAGAGTCTTAATTAATTTTCCAGGTTTTAAATCTGACTATTCACTTTCTTAATATTGCAAGCCATATGAGAACTTGGGGTAGAGAGTGTGTAGTGGAACCTGAGATTCCTAGCAGTCACAGGACTCCAGAAGCCAGGATTTTAAAGAAAAAAAAACTCAAATGTATGACACAGTGTAATGAGATTTTCCACAGAGCAGAGGTTTGAATAGTTTCCTCTGATGATGATATAAAGCAGTCCATATCAAAGCCAGAAAAACATATTACTACTTTGCAGCTCACCATTATTTTACACAACACTAATTGTTTGGGGTTTTTTATTCCTAATGCAAAAATTAATCATGTTGTGGGATTTGTTTCACTGATAAAAAATAAAGTAGGACTGAATGGATTTTAGAGACCTGAAAAAACAGAAAGCACCAAACAAAAACCAACACCACCACAACACTCACACTAAAAACGAACAAACTCACACACACAAACCCAAACCCCTAAAAAAAAAAGCCTCCTGCAAAAAAAACACCCCAAAAATATTGGTAGAAAGTGGTGGGGGGGGGGGTTGTTTGTTTTTTTGTTTGTTTTTTTTGTTTGTTTTTAAACACAAACTAGGTTAGATAGCAAAAAATTCACTTAGGATAAGAGGCAAGTAGGAATAATGTAAAGCATGCACAAATAACATCTGCTGCCAACTCCTGCCTTTAGTTGAAGGAGAAATACACACATTTATAGCCACATTCTAGTCTTTGCATGGTTAAACCACATGAATTCTTTGAATTACTGTCAGAATCCATTCGCAATTACATAGGTCAAAATATTTTTAATGAATACTAAGTTAACCATCTGTGGTTCTACCATCTCTTACTCCTTGTAAGTTAAAAGGACACAAAAAACAAATCTGAAAGAAATAAGAAGCAAATATATTGCCTTAAAAATACTTTTAGGTAATAATATTCATATTATAATATATAGTATTAACTTTTTAACTCCAATTTGGTTCCACAACTGTTCTTCACAGTATGGGAAATTCAAAATTCTCTAAGTTTTTAAGATGTAAACCAGAATGAACCTCAGAAACACTTTTATGAAAATAGAAATGCACAAGCAAAATTTCTATAAAGGAAAAAAAGATGCAGAAAAACAGACTTCAGATGGTAATTCTAGGAAATAGCTTTTTGTGATTTGATGGAGGTACATTTCACTTACCCCATTAAGAAACTGTAGACTACTTCCTATCTGATATATGATTTTAAAAGACATGTACTTATGGCTTTATCTACTTTTGAGATAGTATCATCTAAAATAGTGATCTTAAAAGAAATGCAAACAGGGATAGCAAATGCCACTCATTTATCAAATCATTAGTCAATGGGCAAAGATTGGAATCAAGACCTACAAACATTATCTTGACAGTTCAAATGAAGTAATTCACAAGTTATCTCATCATGATTCCAAAGATCAGCTGAATAATTCTTTCAGACAAACCCTCCTTTAAAGGCATTTTGAGTGAGTGATATCTCTTCCACTCTGCAAAGTACACCTAGTGATTAAACTTCATTTATTTGTATTTCACCAATGCTACTGAAATCAGTTTGCCTTTCATAGTGCACTTTGCCCTCCCTTTCTTCAGTAGCTGACCGGTCAGCTGTGAGTTAGCAGGTCAGCATAAGGCTCAAGTATACAAGCCACTGAAGTTTCTCTTTGTGTTCTTAAAAAGAACAAAACTTTCCTCCACACTGAAAAGCACCTTAACTGAAAAACAAAGCATACTCCTGGAGATGAAGTTACTTTTGTGATATAGTATACAATCTGTTACAGCAAAGTTGAACCTTTTTATTAGTTCTTTTTCCTCTGCACAAAGGGCAGAGAAAGCTGCAGGTGGCTGTCCTCATACAGTTAAGCCCACTGTGGTCATAGTAGGCTGAATTCATGCACTTAATGGTTGTTTCAGCAGTTATTTTTTGCTCACTTGAGATTTTGTTTCTACCCACATTTGCATGAACATATTACCTACCATTTAACTAACAATGGCACATAAACAGGATGTACACTATAAGTGCCACCCTAAAACCTCTTCCTTGAAACTTTCAGTGGTCAAATTTTAGGGACAACTCAGATGGCCTAGTGAGGTAGAAAGACTGATCTATGATTAAGAGGAAATCTACAAAGAATTTCTGCAAACACCTCATCTCATAAAATTTGGAGGGCTGGGAGGCATGGGTGGAAATGACAAGAAGACTTGTTGAGCTACGTTTCCCTAACCTATAAGGCAAAGCTATCTGGGACTCATACAACTCGTGCAAAGACATGTTTGTTCTACGCCCAATGAGAGTGCCACCTGATCCAAATGATCAAGGGTGTGGGTTTTAATGCTAGAAATTTCTTATATTCACATAAATGTATTACTGTTCAATGTATCTTTAGTACATATTAAAAACTAATACATAATTAGCACACCAAAATCTTGCATGTTGTATAGTATAAACCAATCAAAAATACAGCAGATTGAAGTTAAACCTCTACTTCAGTATTTTGATTAGAATCAGGAATATGCTAGCAAAGCAAACTACTCAAGCATTCCACTTAACTGTACTTTCACTTCACAAGACAGACTTGGACAACAGTAGGTTCTTTTTTAGACTAAATTAAACTGGGAAATGTACTCTAAAAGTACTTTTTAAGAAGTCCAAATACTAAAGGACTCAGCGTTAGCTCAAAGGAAGCACTTCTGAAAAGCACACAATGCCTTGAACATCCACATTCTGTTTTCAGGGACAACTGCTTCTTTCTGCAAATAAGCCATTTCTGGCTCTCATTACTTAGTAACATGCACACACAGACTTAGACTTATCAGGGCATCAAAAGTAATTCTGCAATTTAAGTTACCTTCAAAATGAACCTCATAAGCCAAGATTTGGAGTTTCTTAGTTAATTCAGACCCACCATGTTTGACAGGAATACATGCTTAGTTTTCTCTTCAATGTGGTGTAATATCTGAGATTAAAGAACTGACTCTGTTACTGGAGTATTCAGAGTGCTTTGTAGCCCTAATTTGCAGTGCATTTGGACTGTAATTATTCCATTGTTATAGTCAAATATTTTTCACACACTGGAATTGCCTTCCTGAACTGCCTCAAATTAATGTGTCTGTCAAAAGTAATGACACGATGAAACTGTATACAGTTATCTTCACTTTACTGCTAGAACACTTAAGCTTTTTTTCTTTATTAACTCAATAAATATGTAGCGGCTGCAGTCGTTAATACGAATTCCAGATTACTGTTATGTTACCATACTAAAATAATGTAAATATCATTTAACAACAAAGCAGACATATTTTTTCAAGTGCAACGTTTTCAGCATGCCCCAAAGCATGCCAAGTATCTCACTGCACAGAACAAGGCAGACAGCATCTGTACCACGTTGTTTACAGTCTAAAATAAATCTGCCCCCAGCTCCCACAATGGGTAACAAACAGTAAACACACCAGTTGTACGTTTCACCCCGACAAAGCGGGGTTACGGCCGCCCCTTTCACACAGAGCCAGGGTCCGCGGCGTGGGAGAGTCACGCCTGTGTCACCAGAGCGCGCAGGCACGTGGGCAGCCGCGGAAGCCGGGGACGAGACACCGAGTAACGACTGAACGCCCAGCCCACGGCACGGGCCGCGGGGGAAGGGGGACGGGGGGAGAGGGGCGGGGCGAATGGACAATACCTGAAGCGGAGCGCAGAAAAAGGGGCCCGGGGCGCCGCACGGTGCCCATCGCTGACAGGGCGCCCCCGCCAGCTATCTCCTCCACTGCTCTCACAGCCCTCGCCCCCGCCGCGGCGGGACAGGCCACTACGCCGGCCGCAGAGCGGCAGGGGAAGGGGGCACTCGCTGACTAACACCGCCCCTGTGAACACGCTTCAGACTCCTCCACCTTCGCCCCTCCCTCCACGCCCGACCGGTGCTGCCCTCACCCCACTAAGCCCTTCAGCCCAGCGGGCACCGAGCGGATAGACAGGCGGACGAAAACCCGCGCACCCGCTCGCAACAGCGATGGGCTCGGCTCAGCTCACCTTAGTACATGCTGCCGCTTCTCTGCGGGCCAGTCGGCCAGAGGGTACGGCCAGCACCGCCTCACACCTTCTCTCCTCCCGCTGCCCCAGGCCCAGCCGCTCCAGGAGAGGGCTGCGGCCCAACTGCGGCGCGAGCGGTCAGGTGACCACCAACAACATTACCGCCCGCAGCTCCTGCCCCCGCCCCTCCGCTCCGCGCGCACACCCCGCTCGCTGATTGGGCGCGGCTGGCCCTGCCGACGCGCAGCCGCCCACACCGCTGCCAGTGCGCATGCGGGGCACCGCTCCCGGCTGCAGCGCCGGGTCCTGTTGCCCTCCTCTGGCACTGTCGGGAGCGCACCGGTTCGTCGGGGCGGCTTGGAAAGCCGAGGTGGCGGCGGGGGATTGGCATGGGCGTTGGGCGGGCCTTTCGCCGCCTCTCTGAGGGGAAGGGTCTTCGCGGGCAGAAAGCTGTAGGTACCTCCGAAGGCCAGCTCTTGGTGGCTGGAGTGTGCTGGTTGCTGTGTCCGCCCCCGTAGCTGAGTGGTCGGTAGCCCCCTGTGTTGTCTAGAGTAGGGGGCGTGACGGGGCGAGAAAAGCGTCTAGAGCTTTACCTTTGTAAAACTCGCATGCTTTTACAAGCGTGGGGCGAGACCTGTGCTGGGAATTGCCATTAATTTAACAGGCTTGACCAGTAACGTGATTACTTTTGTGCCAGGAAATGCTGAAGTAGCGTTTTGTACAGGTACCATCCTGAGGGAGCTTTTGCCGGTATCACAGACGTGCTCAGTGTAAGTGTGTGGTCTGAAATCTTTTCTGGCAGCCCAGCTGCGTTGATGTGAAGGTGATCTGGACGCGTCATGCTGACAGTGTCCTCATCTGTGTCTGAGTTGTCATCCAACTATCAAGCTCGCTGCTGTGCAGTGTACGAGGAGATAAGGTGTCAAGTAAGGCAAAAAAATGCTGTGGAGTAAGTTACGGGAAAGGGATAGCCTTCAGCTAGCAACGGGCACACCAGAACTGCCGGAGCTGAAAGTGATCTGGTGTTACTGCTGAGCTACTATCCCTACTGAAAGGCAGTCTAGGATGTCCAGTGCTATGTCTATGTAGCTTGCATACTGATTTGAGGTCTTGACAAGTATTTTTGTGTGCATGTACAAATTCAGTCTAAGATAGCTCAGAGTATTTTCGAGACTGCTGTGGCATGTTACCCTGTTGAGGGCCACAAAATTTTCAGTATTTCTAGGCTTTGGTAGATGCTTGACTCCTCCAAAGCAATTTAGAGTATCAGTAAAGCCTTTCCGTCAGTTAAAAAGAGCCAGAGGACAGCTCCTTCTCTCCAGTAACAGCTTGAAGGCAATGCAACTGATTCAAAGCTAGAAAAAACTTATCTGCCTTTGTACATTAAAAGGGAAAAAATGCTCCTTTGGCAATATCAGAGGAAGGGTAAACTTCATGTACCTGTTTATTCAATAACACCACTGAAGGCAACCTCCTTCCAGAAGGTGAATAAAACTTTAATGATGGCAAAAGATACACTGCAAGAATACTACTGGAATTTCCTTGTTATTAAATGTCAACAAAGTTTAATAATTTTGTTTACAATTGAATTATAAGATTACATTTTTAAATGTAAAATGTATTAATTGTAAAATAAATTTATACATTGTAAAATAAAGCAAGTATGAAACTTGGTGTAGTGGGAAGTGTCTCTGCCAATGCCAGGGGGGTTGGAACTAGATGATCTTCAAGTTCCCTTGCAATCCAAAACATTATATGAATCTATGAAATACACAATCTGTGTTGCACTGGATTTAAGCATCCTGTAGCCGTTCTTACAAGTAGACATTTTAAACTTCATTTTAACCTTCTTGAGAACTTTTAGGGAAAGTATGAGGAAATATCTTCCTGGTAATATTTAGTAACTATAGTTGTGTGTAAAAGGGGAAGGAGTTCATGTTTGAATGTAATGACTGAGCTTGTAGAAATCAGAAACAGATGAAAGTATGCAGAAAAATGCTTATGTTTCAAAATCACAGAGTGTCAGGAGTACACCTTTATATACTGCTTTACTCCCACATGTATTAGTACTCTTCTGCAGAGTTATTATCATTACAATGAAATTATTTTATTTGCTTTCGTTGGCAAGCAAGTTAGAAATTAACACAGGTCAGAGGACTGAGGGTTCTAGGACTGATTCCACCCCTGCCCAGTGAACCAAACAGTTTCATTTTCACAACAAACTAGAACTTTTCAATAACTTTTTTTCAAAAGGCATTATTAAAACTGATAACAGATGAAACATTCTTGCTACTTTATTAGTTTGCAAGCTGAAGAGATGATTCTGAATGCTGAGGTTTCTTTAAGAGGAGAGTGGCTGCATTTCAGAGGAAGACTTCACTTTTTCTTGGATCATTTTTACATCTTTTAGGTTCAGATTTGTAAGGTGCATTTTCTTAGTATTTCTTTGTCTCTATTTCTGTAATCAGTCTTCTTCAATAACACCTAAGATAAAAATGACAACCTAAAGCACTGTAAAAGCAGATGTGCAACCATAGCTCAGCTTACTCAAGGGTTCCCACTTGCTGCAGACTCCAAGATCTCCTAGTAGTTAACTCAGAAAATTGTGCAAACAGATGGAAAAGGCTGAAAAATAAAAGTTATCTTTCCCTCTTTTGACAAAATTCAAGATAGACATTAACACCATGTCTGTGTCTGCACTAGATGGAAGTCTGTCTTTTTGTTACACCTGCTGTAGTGCTTGGCACATAGATATATCTGTCTTCTAAAGTAATACATCTTTCCTTTTATTTTCACATGTGCCTGGATTCATAGAGTCTTTGTTGTGGGCTAATGCAGGTGAGTAACAGTTGCGTTTTGTAACTGGCAATCATTCTTAACAAAAGCAACAGCCACAAAGTAAACAGTCTACTGTGTTGGCAGCACATGAGGTTAGTCAAGCGATGTTTTCTCTGAAAGGCCTGCAGCAAACAGGATTATATACCCATATGATCATCCACACTAACATGTGGGACAAATGTGTTGCAGCTACACCGTGCTGGAGCAGGCGAGGCAAAGAGGGTAGTGTTGAAAGACTGTAAAGAGCAACAGCAGTATAAACGATGGGACCAGGCAAAGGATGGAAGATTCAAAGGCACTTGATGGAAGATTCAAAGATACTTACTGCATTAAGAGCAAATCTGGATATTCAGTTGCTAATCTTAAAATATGTTTATGGGCTTTGCTTGTTCATTTTTATACACTGATCTTGCAAACGTTCTCTGAAGGAAGTAAGATGCCTTTGAAGTGAGAAGAATCCCTCTCTACAATGAAAGATTGCCTCACCCCAGTTCCTTTGGGAATTCTCTGACAAATATATTCATGTATATTTCCGCTAAAGGAATAAATTACATCCAGTGCTTTGTAAACTGAAATAACCCCTTTGACAGTTCTCCTCATGCATAACACAACGGTTATTCCTGTGTTTATACAACTCTCATATTTTGATTATGCAAGGAATTATTGAACTTGAGCATCTGAGATGTTTTTGATCTCACACAGTATTTAGCAAAATAATTTATCAGGGAAAGATGGTGTGGTTCCCTCTGCCATTCATATGAAGAGTGTATTGAGCAAATTTCTGAGGTTTTCAATTTTTATAAAGGCTAATACAGATTTTCCTTCTCTGACTTATAACTGCCTTTCACCTCATTAACAAAGCAGTATTTAATTATTTTTAGTTATTAGTTGGTCAGTATGCTCCCCAGTACAATCAGAGTTAAATACAACTATTCAATAATGATATCAAATTAGCGCCTTTTTGCTTGAGATTTGGGTACTACCAGGTCTTAAAAAGGGGTTTTGAATACAAGTCCTGTGTGGAACAGCTATGGGGAATGGCTGAAGGAGCTATGGCCGTTCAGCCTGAAGAAGAAGAGGCTGAGGGGAGGCCTCATTGCTCTCTACAACTGCCTGAAAGGAGGTTGTAGTGAGGTGGGGAACCAGCCTCTTCTCCCAGGTAGCAGCTGATGAGAGGAAATGGCCTCAGGTTGCACCAGGAAGGTTTTAAATTAGATAGTAGGAAAGATTTCTTCACCTAAAGGGTCATAGGGCATTGAAACAGGATGCTTGGGAAAGTGGTAGAATCACTGTCCATGCAGGTGCTTAAAAGACATTTGGATGAGATGCTTAGGAAAGTGGTGTAAAGAGAGTTGATAGGTTATGGTTGGTCTCCAATTACAGAAATACAATGTTTAAGCATAAGCAAAAGAACTTAAAATGCTGACCACTAGACTTAAAATATATGGATTCTTTTTCTGGTTGGTTTTTTTGGTGGGTTTTTTTTTTCAGTATTTTTGTTTTTTTCACTTAAGATTTTTTTTTTTTTGGGGGGGGTAGGGGTGGGGGTGGGGGAAGGGAACAGAAGAGAGAAAAAGTAAAAAGAAATAAAACAAATGGAACTCTTACTTTGATGTGAAGGTTGACTACCAAAGCTTGGATTGCACCCATCAAGAAGGGGTCGTATCTCTTGTTCCCAGTGCTAGGGATGATGCAATGCTGACTTCCCACACAACAGGGAATTACATTATGGCATAATGGCTTGCTTCTCATACACAGACTGAAGAATTCACTATTTCCTCACTGAAATCAGACATAACCAGAGAGAGGAAAAATAAAGTTAGTGTTGGGTTGTTTTTTTTTTTTCCTAAAAAAGAGAAGTAAAACCAGTAAAAAAAAGATCTGGGAGCTAAGCTAAAAAACAAGGAAGTAATGTCTTCCTGCAGACAAATAATTAATGTTTTAAAGATAAAACAATATAAAAACTGTTATGATAAATACATAATTAGCGATGATGATAATAACAAATATCACTTAAACCCAGCAACTTTAAACACTAGTATTTCAATAGGGAATTTTTTTTTTCCCTGAAAATAATGTGATTTTTAATTCTATAAGAAAGGTTATAAACTGTGTGGCAAAAAAGATGAGAAGAGGATTTGAGTGTCTAGCTGTGGAAAATAAGAAGACTGCTTAGGTAGGCTGAGGGAGGTGTTTGAAAAGGCCAAATAATAAGAATTGTGTCAGGACAGATGAAAAAGCCCCATCCTGGTACTTAGCTTGGAAGAGTAAAACTATTAATGAAAAATGGATTTGCTTTCCTGGAAACTTGGAGTAAAATGGATAATGGCTTCATTTTGTCAGGCAGCAATGCCTAATCTTAGGGATCTGGGGAAAGGCCAGAAATACTGAAGACGTGAGGTGAAATTGCTGTGGCAAGACTCTCCAAACCAGGCATTGTGACACACTGGCTCATTTGAAGCCTGGGAGGAAACCTTGGCGTGTGTGGGAAAGACAGTGTATGTCATCCAGGGTTTGATGAGTGTTTGCAGTCTCAAGTAATGCTGTGGGATTGCAGCTGTGTGGGCTTCGGATGAATTAGCTCCCTGCAACAGAAAACCACTAAGCCTGAAACTAGCAGAAGCTTAGCTTTTAGCTGGATTGATAGATCTGCAAACAGATTCATGGAAGGACAGCAGCTTTGGGAAGATGGAGGGAAGCCTGGTGAAAGACCTTATGACTGGGGAGTTGAGGGTGTGCATTCATAGGACCGCAAACTAAATGCACAGCAATCCCCACCATTTCCAGGTGCCCTTCCCCTGTGAAAGGGTCATGCAGGGAAAGAAAGTAATCTCTTCAGAGAGTAATTCTGTTCAGAATATAGCCTTCACAGTACTGAGAAAGACTCCATGTGTTTTCTTTAATTTATAATATAGTCTATTGAAATAATGTCCTGAATTAGCACCTTGACATGGCTCCTTTGCACACCCTTGGTTTAAGAGGACTGAGAGTGGTAAAAGACATTGTTCTCATATGTGTCTCTTTCAGGGCTCCTTTTGCTTTCATTATGAAGTGCTCTAACTGAGGAGTCTACTCATTAGTGCTAGGTTATCACTCTTCTATTAAAATGCAGACCCTCTACACCCCAGAAGAAGGCTCCTTATATCCATAGAAGGAGATACCCTAAGTTTTCTTAAATGACAAAAATACTTGTGGGTAAGACCCTTTAAAGTAGGAAACAAATGGCTTCTCATACACATGCAGATTTATAAACCTCTGAAATACTTGAAATGTTGAAACTTTGGACCAATTCCCTAAAGACTGTAGTCATACCCCTGAGAGGAGAAGGATGTTGAGTCATAGTGAAGAAAGGAAAGAAGAGCTGAATGTTTTCTCTGTTAACAATCATCACAGAGGTCAAACACAACCAAGACAGATGAACAGCAAAAACACTGGTTCAGTGATTCAAAGGCTGCAGTTTCTGCCATTAGGCAGACACATTTCAAGCACTCTGAAAGAAAATGTAGAAATGGATGTCACTCCCATACATCTAAGCATATTTGCCTTTTGAGTCTTAATGCCTGAAAAAGGGTGAAATTTAGGATATTTTGGTATAAAGATTCTGAAGATGGACTTGAAATTAGGCTGTCTGAAGGCTGCTGTAAATTTGCCAGAGCTGTGTACAATGAAACTGTATTTGCTTTTAGAGATTTCTGACCATGTCAGAAAGAAGAGACAGAATATTTTATTTTTTTCCAGTGTGATATAACATTTTTTTTTAAGGTAGTTAATTAAGATACTCTTTTTGCTTAAATAGGTTCTTCATTATGATCACCCAGCTTGCATTTGCTACACAGGATTATTGCAGAAGTGAATGATATATTTAAAGACTTATCTCTAAGGATGTAAACCCTACCAAGACTAGGAATTCAAATACTTGGCTAGGTTTTAATTTCACAGCACAAGGTTCTTATTGTAACTTACTGCTGTTGCATTGTTCACATAATGGCTTAACAGGAAAACAGTTTGACTGTTCAACATATTAACTCTCCTGTTACAGCTTTCTGAAAAGAGGATTTATCTTTCTGAGACTGTACTGTTTCCCATTTGTCGTAACAGAGGAAAAGATGATTCAGTGACTGCTTCTGTTTAGAGCTGCACATTAAATGCCCCATAACAGAAGCTGGTTGGTTTCTGGGACTCATTACCAAGCTGGAGTCTCAACCGAGAAATCAGAGTGCTTGCTGGTTTGTTTGTCACTGCACTGATCCAGTAAGAAGAGTGAGCCAATCTTCACTCATCTGTTGTGTCTTATCGAGATTTCCTCTTGTTCTCCAGCGGCTGGCCAGTCATCAGCTTGTCCTGTGCTTGGGTGTGACTGCAAGCCATGATGAGTCATGGTTTAAGTGCACAAGTCATACTGAAAAGAAAACAAGGCCAATTTTAACTCTACTTTTGATTTTTATCTGTAGCTTAATTCTGTGAAAGCCACAAAGAACTGAAAACTGCTACACGCAGCAAAAGGTAACCCAGTGCAAACAAGACAGAGGAGGTATCACCATCAACATGCCAAAATGAGAGAGAGAAACAGACCTGAAATTTTCTGCACTAGTTCTAACTGTGATGGCATCTCTTCTCAAAAACAGCGTGTTGGTTGATGCACAGACTCGAGGTCATCTGTCATCAGAGGGTGAAAGTTGCTGAAAACAGCAAGTTTACAACTGGGAAGGGTACTTGCAAATCTGGCACTTGTTATAGAAATGATGAAACTGATTTCATGGTGTCATTTCCTGGTAACTTGGTTCTTTTTTTCTTATGAAGTGTTACCTGGGACACAATAGATGGAGGTTTCCTACTTTTCCTGCCTTTCCTCTCCCTTTGGATGTCTGATGATCCACACCTGTGGAGACTGCCAGCACTGGAAAAGACAGCCTTTTTTAGAAACCTATTTGAATTTGGTTTCTTGTGGTGCAAGTTGGGAGCTTCTTGAAACCAGTTTCAAAGTTGGGCTTAGGAACACAGTTTCTTTTCCTCTTTCCCTTCACAGAATCACTGGGTGGTTGCGGTTGGAAGTGACTTCTGGATGTCATCTGGCTCAATACTCCTTCTCAAACATGGCCACGCAGAGCAAGTTGTCCAGTACTATGCCCAGATAGCTTTTGAGTATCTCCAGGGATGATGACTTCACAATCTCTCTGTGCAACCTGTACCAGTGCTCATTTACCCTCATAGTGAAAAACTGTTTCCTGGTGTTCAGGCAGAGCTCCCTGTGTTCCACTTTTTGCCCACTTCATCTCACTGGATACCATAGAAAAGAGCCTGTCTTCATCATATGTACACCCTCTTTTCAGATATTTGTACTCATTGATGAGATTCTCCCTCTCCTCAGCCTTCCCTTAGTGGAGATGAAGTACTAAAGAAGGCTCAAACAGTCCAAGCAGCCTAGCCAGAGACAAAGCTGACTTAGGTGCTCATCAAAAACCTCTGGTGATGTTCCTGCTGCTGTCCAATAATCACAACATCTTTTGGCCATTTGCTTCTTGTCAGGCAGGCACATAAAGGTTGCATATAATGACAGTGCAGGCCTTGGGTGTTTGTTGGATCCTAGACAAGAGGCTGCCTAGCCTGGGAACTTTTCAAATCACCCTGCAAAAACATTTGCAGTTGGTAAAGACCTATTTAGACATCCTGAACTATATGGCAGCCTACTGTTACCATATACCTTGTGCCAGGTTCAAGATCCAAGCTGGACAAATGTATTCTAAGCTTGAGAGCAGTGCTTAAAAGCAGCCTGTGAGTATGCTGGTGATAGTTCCTAGTGCATATTTTGTGTCTTCCTTCAAATAAGCTCCTCTCTCTTATTTTCAGAGCTCACATAGGGTCTTCAGTCCTGAGAAAAGGCCAGCTGGATTGGGTTATGTGTTGGCTACACAACCTCTCAGCAAGCATTTGAAGGAGTAAGGAAGAGGAAGGAAGGTGGAGGAATGGAAGGTCTGCTGCTCAAATAGAGGGATGGGAGAGATTCAGATTCCTGTGGGCACTTTGCGCTCAGACTGATTTCCGTATAAGGAGAATCACAAATAGATCTTGAGTTCCCTGTAAGGTGCTTTCCAACTCCTGTTTAGCATAGGGGATTAATTTTCTTATGTTATTTCATATACCACCATGATCTCTTTTCTCTTGTACAAAGTCCTCATCTTTTTGTGCATCTATCAAATCCTGACTATGTCAACTCAAAGACTATTTGAGCACATAGTAGATTGCTCTCTGTGCAGGGCTGTTGTCTGTGGTTGGGTGTACTCCTTAGGAGGTTAAGACCCTACAACCTTTCCAAGACTTGTGACTCTGTATAGAACCTTCAGAGCAGTATCTTCTCTACTTCTTTTTCTTCAAAACATGCTGTTACTGGTGACCCTTCAAGAAGGAGTGCTCAGGAGAGCAGTTTCCTGTTGACCTACCTCTCAAAACATCCAGGGTCATCTTAAGGTTTGTTGAGTTACTCACAGGAGCAGTGTTCTTTGGGGCATGTTGTACTTGTGCATTACCTACTTCTCATGTTCTTCCACATAAGAATGAGTAGAAGAATTTGGGATTCTGGGCTTCAGGTGGAGTTTTGCAAGTCACGGTCAAACTGTTTACATCTCTATGTGTAGTCATAGCAGAGCACAGTCATGTTTGGTCCTGATAAGATATAGGCCTTTCAGTTCTAAGTGCTTGTTGGCATGCCTTCCCACCATGTGACTGCAAGTTGCTGCTTTAGGAAACACAAATACCTTGACCTTTGTGACACATTGCTGTAAATCAGAAATTGAGATAATTATCTCACATGAAGTCCCTCTAAGAAAGAACAAAATACCAATGTTCTTGTTAATTCCTTATGAATTACTACGCTGCAAGAGCTGAGCCCACCAGTCACATATCATGTGCCTCCTCAGAAAATGAGAACATACTGAACTAAGGCAGCTAGGGACAGTGTTGGACTATGGTCATTGCATGACGCCAGGAGGTATATCATGCTGCACATTTCTTTCAGGCAGAGAAACGGTAGAGCTGACACACTGCTAGGAGAAGAAACCTTAAAATGCTAGCTGAAGTTAAAAAAAATGTATTTTTTGCATTCAAGGAGTTGTACACAACTTGACTGTGTATTGAACTTAATAAATACATGCAGAAATTGCATGTAGATACACAGTAGTGACTGTTGCCTTATTAGCAGATTGTGAGGAGGCGTGGGTAAGAATGAGCAATCCAGGGGCTTTTTAAACAATGTTTCTTGAACAAAGCAATAAATGAAAAAGAGCATTCAGGAACACAAATGATCTGCCACTCCAGCTGGGAAATGTGGGCTTTGGCATTGGCTTTTATAGCCTACATAAGTAATGTGTATGCAAAATGACACAACTCCGTAGAGTTGTGTGCTGAATACTCCAAAATAGAGAGTAAAGTGAAGTGCAGTATACACTGAGTTCCTCATCTGCTAAGACATAAATGGAGTAAATGTCAATAGGCAAAGGAGTAGTCCCACTAAGATGTAAATGATCAGACCTTTAACCTTTTCCTCAAAGCTTACCCTGTTCTGCTACATTTCAGCAAATATCAGAGACTATTTTTTTCTGTTACTGTTTGTCAGTCTCATTGGTGGATGGATTTGGTCTGGCTGAGGTGGAGTTCATTCTCCCTATAGCAGCTAGAGAGGTGCTGATAACACAGCAGTGTTTTGTCTCACACAGTGTAAAGGCTGTCTCTCCAAGATTCTCCCCTCACTGGGGGGTGGGCAAGATCTTGGGAGGGGTTGTAGCCAGGACAGCTGACCCAAAATGATGAAAGGAATATTCCATTTAGGGGAATTCTGTACTTTATGACAGCTGCTCAGCAATAAAAGCTCAGAGAGCAGAGAAGGAGACATTTGTTATGATGTTTGTCCTCTGGAGCTACTGCTGCAAGTAATGAAGCCCTACTTCCTGGGAAGTGGCTGGACATTGCCTGCAGATGGGAATTGGAGAATAGGTCTTTTGTTTTCCTTTGCTTTTGTGTGCAGTCTTTGCTTTTGCTTTATTAAACTGCTTTTGTCTTGACCCATGAGTTATTTCCATCTTACTTTCTCCCCAGCCTGTGCTTCTAAGGCTGGTGGATGCCTGGTGTCCAGTCAAGGCCAACTTACCACAGGTGGCACAATTTGATTTAGAAGACTGAAGTGATGCAGCAGAATGGGAAGGAAACTTCCAAATGTTGATCTTACAAAACAGTGAATAGCAGAAATTTTGTATAAAACCAGTTTTGCTAAAATGCTGCTGTGTAATAGTAACAACCAATTTTACTGTCTTTGGAAATTTAATTTTCCCCCAACTGGTCCTTATATGAGGCTCCAAACCCCATCTGTTCATTTAGACCAGCTAAAACAGAAAGTGATATCTAAATAAAGCAGCTTGAGGTTCTACCTCTCATCTTGTCACTTTGAGAGAGGTCATGTGTCAGTACAGTCATGTTTATTTGGATTGGTGGCTGTTCTACCAACAAGAAGCTTGTAACTGCTTCTGTGTCATTGGCAGTTGTATTTGCAAGGGCACAGTGACAGAGCTTTGCGTGTTTCTGTTAATACAAAGCTGGCTGTCATTGGTATCAATGCTTGTTGTTGCATAAAATGAGAAATTCTTTAGATAAGCAGTTAAAAATTGGCAGGCACTGCAGCATAGACTTGGGGTTACAAGTTATCAGTTGTACGGTGCCAGGGAAGCCTCATTTCTGTCAGGGTAGGGACAACTTAGGTGGCTTTGTGTTACTTGCCAATTGCTCTGAAACTGATGCGGCACCAAAAACTGGTGACTGAGGAGTCAGTTGTATTTTCTAGCTATTTTGTGGTTTTGAGATAATACTGCATCACAGGTGGTGCAGTTGTTTGAATTCAACTTCTGCCAAGCTTTATGCTGCTGATACTGTTAAAAATAGAGAAATCTACCTTAGAAGCAACTTGTTAAATATCCTCTTGTATTTTTCACTATTAAATTTTAAATGATGCTAAAATTCAGTCTCTAGTGTAATTTTTGTGTCATGACACTCCCTTAAGTGACATGGTGTTGTAACAGTTTTGTAAAGAATAGTGTCATGTATTGTAGGGCAGCCATCCACTGCTGCAGAGAGCTACGATTCACTGGATCAAGACAACAGCCAGAAGGATGAATTAACATGCACTGATGCGAGGTGACACAACTCCTTCAGCACTATAAACCAGTATACCCTAATGAACAATGATAAAGATGATGAGTCTCACTTAAGACAGACAGCATTTTTAGCAGTTGAGACCTGCAGTGGGGCTCCCTGACAAGCAAAACATAACTCTACAGGCCCTCAGTCATCTTCTGAAACCAAGTGACCCACAAAGAACTGAGCAGACTCACACTCCAGGAAGTTTCCAGTAGTTTGCACATGTCAGCTATAGGGGACCTGTGCTGAGTGTCTGTCCTCAGAAGGCTGACTGTGTTAGCTGAGGTCTATGCACCCTTCTGATGTTCTGGCTTTAGGTAGGTAGCTTATGCCTGAAGAATTAGCACAGGCCTTTTAGAAAGCTTTTCAAACAACAACATACAACTCTGCCATCTATTGTAGCTGACTTCCAGCTAGGTGGCCATTATAGCTAAGCAAGTATTAGTTCAGTATCTTTATTGAACTAATGCTACAGGACTGTACAGGACTACTACTATACAGGACTACAGTAAGTCCTGTTCAATATCTTTATTGATGATCTGGACCAGGGGATTGAGTCCAGATCATCAATACTGAGTCCAGATGCTGGCATCAGTAAGATTTCAGATGACACCAAGCTAGGAGCAGGTGTTGATTTGTTGGAGGGCAAGAGAACCCTGCAGAGGGACCTAGACAGGCTGGATGGGTGGGAAAAAGCCAATGGAATGAGATTTGACAAGGCAAACTGCAGGGTTCTACACTTTCACCACAACAACCCCAAGCAGCACTACAGGCTGGTGACTGAGTGGCTGAGAGCAGCCAGGCAGAAAGGAACCTGGGGGTACTGGTAGATAGTAGCTGAACATGAGCCAGCAGTGTGCACAGGAGAGCCAAGAGAGCCAATTTCATCCTGGCCTGTATCAGGAACAGTGTGGCCAGTAGGACAAGGGAGGTTATTCTGCCCCTGTACTCAGCACTGGTCAGGCCACACCATGAGCACTGTGTCCTGCTCTGGGCTCCTCAATTCAAGAAAGATGTTGAAGTACTGCAACATGTCCACAGGAGGGCGACAAAGCTGGTGAGGGACCTAGAACATAGCCCTGTGAGGAGAGGCTGAGGGAGCTGGGGGTGTGCAGCCTGGAGAAGAGGAGGCTCAGGGCTGACCTCAGTGCTCTCTATAACTGCCTGAAGGGAGATTGTAGCCAGGTAGGGGTTGGTCTCTTCTCCCAGACAACCAGCAACAGAACAAGGGGACACAGTCTCAAGTTGTGCTGGGGGAGGTATAGGCTGGATGTTAGGAAGAAGCTCTTCACAGAGAGAGTGATTGGCATTGGAATGGGCTGCCCAGGGAGGTGGTGGAGGCACTGTCCCTGGAGGTGTTCAAGCAAAGACTGGATGAGGCACTCAATGCCATGGTCTAGTTGATTGGATAGGGCTGGGTGATAGATTGGACTGCGTGTTCTTGGAGGTGGTCCCTTCCAACCTGGTTGATTCTATGATTCTGTTATGGGATACACATATTAAAATTGATGCTTCATCCAAAGGGGAAAAACAAAGTGGTATTTAGATAGATAATGGCCTGGAAAATGCTTACAGTGAAAGCACAAGATTTAACCACTGATAGAATGAAGTACAATTAGTTAATCCAAGCCTCCTCTGTAAAACAAGTTAGAAAATATGCATTGTTCTGTGTTGAGTGTAAAGTCATCCTGCTTACAGAAACTGCTCAAGTAGAAAATGTGTTTGTATTACCAGATAAAGGCAGGAAATAAACTTCTAGGAAAATGGGTTCCAGGTAGGAAAGATGCCTCCAGACTATCAGTGCCAAAGCAGGCATACTGGAGATAGAGTACTCTCCCCACCCTACAGGCAGCAGAGGTGAAATAAGCTTATACTGGGGAGAATTGTTGTTGCTGTTGGTCAGAGGAGCCTTAAGGGAAAATAAATCAATTTCTCAGTCATCTATTAAAAAGCAGAAAAATGGTAAACCAAGTTGTTTATTGCTAGGGACTCTTACAATCAGAGAAAAGCTGTGCATGAAGAAAGATGGGTGTCTGTTAGTGAATTAGTTGATTAACTAAACAGCTAGTATGTTGCTACCAATAAATGCAATTATTGTAATAAAGTTTTGGGGTGAGGGTTTAAATTAACTTTTCTGCAAAGAGAGACAGGAGCTCTTGTAAAGCAGTCATCTGACAGCAGGTTGTGGCAGTTGTAACAAGAAATGCAATTAAATGGTTCAGTTCACCAAAGGAAACGAGGGACAAAAGTTCTAGGAGAAAGAACAAGTAACAGGAAAGTTTGGTCCTGGGACTGTTTGTGAGCAGCATTAAAATGAAACATTTCTGCTTTCTCAGAATGGACTGTTGGTTCTTAGGGATGGTGCACAGATAAACTGCATGCAGATTTTCCCAGGAATAATTAGGCAGAAGGAAGGATGAAATTTGAGCTGACCTTGCAGAGTGCTTACCTCATCTTTAAAGAAGGTTAGTGAAGAGATCCAGGGTGGAATCACCTGGAATAGCAACTGAAAAAAATAGCAGTCCAGCTTGTCAGGTATTCAGAGTGACCAAAGCGGGCAGCAGGTTAGGGCAT
This sequence comes from Pogoniulus pusillus, assembly GCF_015220805.1. Lineage (NCBI taxonomy): Eukaryota > Metazoa > Chordata > Aves > Piciformes > Lybiidae > Pogoniulus > Pogoniulus pusillus. The sequence continues at coordinate 15,055,763 of NC_087275.1, read as the reverse complement.
GGTAAAGGATGCCAGGAAGACCAGGAGCAAGGATGTGCAAGTCCTTAGAATCCCCAGGAGTTCATGCAGCAGTGGAGATGAAGCAGCAGTCTATAGATGGGAGAGTGGTAAGAAACCACTGCATGCCTTTCTCCCTGTGTCCTGTGGACATAAAGGAAACAGTCCAAAACAGTTTTCCAAGGCAACCCCAAAAGACTCACATACACCATCACAGGGTTTACAGTGCATTTATATCTTCTTTCCACATCTTTAGACCTGGGGGTCTTGGCTGATGAAAAGCTCAACGTGAGTCAGCAGTGTGCATGTGCAGCCCAGACAGTGACTGTGCGCTGGGCTGCATCAAGAGCAGTGTGGCCAGCAGGGCAAGGGAGGGGATTCTCCCTTTACTCTGCTCTCATCAGACTTCTCCTGGAGTACTGTGTACAGTTTTGAAGCCCCCAACACAAGAAGGACATCAAACTATTGGAGCCAGTCCAGTGGAGGCCATGAGGATGGTCAGAGGGCTGGAGCAGCTCTGCTATGAGAATAGGCTACAAGAGCTGGGGCTCTTCAGCCTGGAGAAGAGAAAGCTTCGAGAACAACTTGTGGTGGCCTTTCAGTATCTGAAGGGTGCCTACAGGAAGGCTGGGGAGGGACTATTTACAAGGTCTTGTAATGACAGGATGAGGGGCAATGGGTTTAAACTGGAAGAGGGGAGATTCAAACTAGATGTTAGGAAGAAGTTCTTTCCAGTGAGGGTGGTGAGACACTGGCACAGGTTGCCCAGGGAGGTTGTGGCTGCTCCTTCCCCGGAGGTGTTCAAGGCCAGGTTGGATGAGGCCTTGAGCAGCTTGTTCTAGTGGGGGGTGTCCCTGCCCATGGTGGGGGGTTGGAACTAGATGATCTCTGATGTCCCTTCCAACCTAAACCATTCTATGATTATTCCACTATGATAGAATAAATCATCTAGTCTTAAGATGAGATATCATCAAAAACCTCTGAAGGTAAAAGAGTGCCAATGAACAGACTTCTCTGTAGGGTATATTTCCTCTATTTCTTAGCTGACATCACCAAGCAATTTCTTCTTTCAGCATATTAAAAAAATCAATATCCTACCACCAGTCAGCTGTTTCACTTCAGGACTTTATTTTACCAGACTTCAAATGAGAAACACACTGAGAGCTTGGGTGGGTGGATGGTTTGTTCACTTGCTTAGTTGCCTGCCTGTCTCACAGAATATGTAAATATCAAGTGTTTCACTTCAAAAAAGCTTCAGGCTGAACCCTGAGAAAATTCAGATTCTTAGTATATCAAGAACAGTGTGGCCAGTAGGACAAGGGAGGTTATTCTGCCCCTGTACTCAGCACTGGTCAGGCCACATCTGCAGTGCTGTGTCCAGTTCTGGGCCCCTCAATTCAAGAGAGATGTTGAGATACTGGAAGGTGTCCACAGGAGGGCGACAAAGCTGGTGAGGGGCCTGGGGCACAGCCCTGTGAGGAGAGGCTGAGGCAGCTGGGGGTGTGCAGCTGCCGTGGTTCTCTAAAGAGAGACAACAGAAATTAAACTCTCAAATCAAATAGGAGAGAAAACACAGAATTATATTTAGAGAGAAAAAAAAATAGCAGAGCTAGACATTACAAAGCAAGAATCCCATCCATGGCAAACCCCCTTGAATTTTTCCCCATCCCCAAAAAAACATAGATCTACATTCCCCAGTGCTCCAATCCTCCCCCCCCAATGCCACTGCAGTGCAAGAGGCCCACTGCTTACATGTTCTTCCCAAGAGATTGGCTCCTGCCACACACACAGGGCAGGAGGAGGAGGAAAGGAGAACGAGCTGACCTTGTTGTGGGTCTATAAAGAGATAGCAGAATTATGGGATTGAAAAAAAATCTTCTAAACCCCAGATTTTTTTTTTAACCCTATAGCCTCAACCTGGGACAGCAGCCTGGAGAAGAAGAGGCTCAGGGGTGATCTCATTGCTGTCTACAACTACCTGAAGGGAGGCTGTAGCCAGGTGTCTTCTCCCAGACAGCCAGCAACAGAACAAGAGCCAATCTGGATATTCAGTTGCTAATCTTAAAATATGTTTATGGGCTTTGCTTGCAACCAGCAACAGAACAAGGGGACACAGTCTCAAGTTGTGCCAGGGGAGGTCTAGGCTGGATGTTAGGAGGAAGTTCTTGCCAGAGAGAGTGATTTGCCATTGGAATGGGCTGCCCTAATGACAAGTGGCTATGTTTTATGTCCTCTGAATATCTCTTTGCATTTTGCCAGTCATGTGAAGAACAAGAGGCAGAACCAGCCAGGCAAGGCACGAAGCAGTTCCTTTCGCTTCACTTTCCCCTGCGAAAGTTGTAGTTCTCTCCACAAGGAAGTCACAAACCTGCTGCACTGTGTGAGCACTGAATTTAAGAGATCTACGATTAGAGCTGCACAAGCATAAGTTTCCAAGTTTTCCATGTGTGCTCAGTTCATACCCATGCTATACTCAGCTCTGTGGAATTGGCAGAATATGTTGTTGATAAGTATTTGGTTTCTGAGAAGGGTTTTTCAAGTGAAGACAGAACAATTTGGTGCTCATGCTACTCAGAATCCAAGTTTTAGGTACTTTTTATGTCTGCATAGCATGACTCAGAGTCTCATTTTTAACAGCATTCCCAGAGGGCTACTACTTAAGTGTAGAGAGTCACACTTAAAAGTGAATAAATGGCTCTTTTATACGGATGCAAGAAAGATGCAGTAAGGGAGAGGTCTGTGGAGATTCAGCTGGTGAGTGGCTGGACCCCAAGGTCCCTATGCAGTCAGTGGACATGCAATAGACCTCTATATAAGGCACTTGCATTCTGAACAAATGTGTATTCCCTGCTATTGACTCTGTTCCCAGAATAGCATTAGCCCCAGATAACATGCAACAGAAGTTCTTTATGTCCTTTTTTTTTGGACTTGGGCACTTTCTGTGTTGTTCAAGCTCTTGTCAGATGTCAGAGAAGATCTTCATACAGTCCAAGTTTTCAAAGGTGAAATCTGGCGTGTTCTGATGTGTCAATTTTGATTTATTTCCAAAAGAAATTATTCAGAAAGCCCTATTAGTGAGTCCCTGAGAATGAAGCCCGGAAAGACTGCTGCGTGCTGCTCACCCAAATGATTCTTAAACTTGACTTCGATTACACAGTAAGCAATCTAAGCCCATCATCCTTCAGCTAGCATCAACTCTAAAATGGTATTTAGAAATTTATTTAATAAATAATTAAATGGAACTGGAAGGTTTTCCTTATTTACTTTTAGAGTCCTCAATAATGCTCTAATATGGCTGAGGCCAGCTGAAATGTCTTATAAATCCTGTTTTTAGATAGATACTAAATAATTCCTGGTCTTGAAAGAGGAGAGCACATCATCAGACAAAAAGGTTAAGATCCTACTGAAACAGTCATTTTTTTTGTTCAGCTGTACATATCATGATAGGTTTGAACTCACTGCTTATGTAGCCAATAAAGGTACTCCATTTTATGTCCCTTACCTTTTGTAAGCCTGTGTTTTAATACTCCTGACTAAATAAAAAGGAAGAAAAGGGGGGAAAAAAAAGGAAAAAATTAAAAGGTGGGAGGGTGGTGAGGGAGAGGGAAAGAGAAGGGAGAAAGAAAGACAAAGAAGGAAAATATTTGGTTTTGATTAGTAGCAATTAGTGATGATAAAGCAGACGAGAAAATGCAGCAATAGGTTCTAGGCAAATTTAAAGGCTGAGTCCTCTTCCTTTGTGGGTCCAGGTCTTTAATTATTTTGTACTTGATCATGACATCTTCCTCCTTCACAAACTGCACTGACTAAAGGAAGGATATTGACAGCATGGGAGAATTAAATTGCAAGATGACTTCACAAGCAAGATTGTCTGTGGTTATATATGCCTGTGTGAAGTAGTATGCATCTGCGGGAAGTGCAATTTGTGTGCTGGTCACCAATGCACTGAAGTGCTTGGGTTACAGAGTAAATTCACCTAGGAAATATTTTAGTTCCAATTCCAACTGGAATTTTTTAATGCTTATTACATGCCCAGATTGGAGTAGGGATTCATGTGGAGGGAAGAGGACATGCTTTTAACCCAAGCACTCTTCCTCTGCTCATTTCTGATGTCAAAAGTGGAGAGCTTCTCTGAGGAAAAGGTGCCACAATCACAAGTCTGAGAAATATTTTGTTTCTCTGTCTCCTCTTTGAAGCACCTGAGATCTCCTCCTGGAGGAACAGGGGGTGATATATAAAGGGGGAGGAAAAGAGGAATGGGACCTATGTGACAGAGACACCTATGGCATTTTTGTCATAGTCCAATATTTCTGATACTTTTTCCCAAAGAAAAGCAAGGTGAGTATTTCTAAAATTCTTTAACACCATTATGCTGTTACTCTTCTAGTTAAGAACCATTTCTAGATGTGTTTTGTAGTGCTTTGTAAATATTTGACATTACTTCTGTGTTTGCTTGCTTTTTTTTTAACTCATATAGTTCCATGTAATGACCATGCAGGGCCATTTCATAAGGGTTGGCATGACTGCAATTGTGGGGGTGGAAGCAAATGTGCTTACCAAGAATGACAAAGGAAAATGTTTTCTTCATTACTTTTGACATCTAATGCCAGTGTCTGGTTTGTTTGGCAGCTGCAACTGGACCCAGACCCTACTCAAGGCACTGGAGCAAGATGCCTGAGTTTTGTGTACATCTCACAGCATGAAGGTCCTCTCTCTATGAAATGCTCTGAGGAGCTGTTTAGTTCATTGACAGACAGCTTGACAGAAAGGTCTTGATGCAGCATAGTGTTTAAACACTTCAAGAACATAATTAAATTCCAATGAACTCTTAACAGCCATGTTTCACAGTATCACAGTATCACAGTATTATTAGGATTGGAAGAGACCTCACAGATCATCAAGTCCAACCCTTTACCACAGGGCTCAAGGCTAGACCATGGCACCAAGTGCCACGTCCAACCTTGCCTTGAACAGCCCCAGGGACGGCGACTCCACCACCTCCCCGGGCAGCCCATTCCAGTGTCCAATGACTCTCTCAGTGAAGAACTTTCTTCTCACCTCGAGCCTAAATTTCCCCTGGCGCAGCCTGAGGCTGTGTCCTCTTGTTCTGGTGCTGGCCACCCGAGAGAAGGGAGCAACCTCTCCCTGGCCACAACCACCCCTCAGGTAGTTGTAGACAGCAATAAGGTCACCCCTGAGCCTCCTCTTCTCCAGGCTAAACAATCCCAGCTCCCAGTTTCAAGCTGAGGTGCTGGTTTCTCTGGCCTTGATCAAGAAAAACACTTCAGTGCACAAATAAAACTTTACCTCTTTGAACAACACTATCAGAAAGCAGGGAACCTGAAGTTAGGTATGTGCTCCAGAGATTTGTTTGATGTGGCCGCAGTGCCCCATGGTAAGTGCTGCGTTGAACGAGGTCCTAAATCCACTTTACCATGTGGTGTCCTCTTGGCAGTCTTGGCTGATTACCTACTATGCAGCTTTGCTCTGTTAGATGTGGACATCTTCATCCCAGAAGTGATGTTAAGCACTTTTAAATGTCACTTTCTTATGGGAAAAAATTTAGTGACGATTCCCTTTTGGACAGTAATAGTAGATTTATATCAAAGCAGATACACTTCAGAGCACTCTGGCAGTCAGCCTGTGAATTATATGCCTCTTGACTAGAAACTACAGGAAAACACTGCATATACAATCTTACTCAGGAAAAACAAAGCGATCAAAAACTACTAAGTACAAATTTTGTTCGCTGCCTTTGGTAAAATCTTGATTGTGTTTCCTTTCATCTTCATGCCTCACCTTTAAATAGAGCATAACCAGAACTTTACCTCCTGCCAGGTTTCAGACAACTGACAAAACATAAACTCTTTTTTGTTAATTAAAAGAGAATTCTGAAACAGCTAAAGTAGAAAAGCAAACTTACGACTGTCCTCTTTTGCCACCCCTCTTCTCTTTTTCCTTTCAAAACATTCTAAGAACTCAAATGTTTCAAAAAGGTCCTTGTTCAAATAACCCTTGGAGTGGTCTAGAGAGACCAAAATTCATTGCTGCTAAAACAATCCTAACAATCCAGCACAACCACTTTGGGTTGTTGAAACTCGAACCAGAGCTGGAACACTGCCTGTGCACTCCTTCTAAGTGTAACATTTCCTGTGTTCTGGTGACTTAACCTAAATGCAAAGACAAAAATGGGAAGATAACACTTGGGTTTAATTTTTTTAAGTGTAGCACATGAATACCTGGCTGTGTGAATTTTAAGGCATATTAAAATTTGCTAGGAAAAAAAAAACAACCCAAAGGTATATGTCATCTGTTCTGCACTCTGTTCTTTAAAGTGTATTTGATTCTTAGTTTCTGTGTCATTAAATAAACACTTTTTTACATGACATGCCTACAGTCAGATAGAACTGTCTAATACTTTGAAAAAGTAAAGCTGTACAGGTCAGATTTACAAGCAGATAAATCCAGCTGAACTCAACAGAAGTATTTTGAACAAATGAAGGTTGGAAGAGACCTCCAAGAGCATCCAGTCCAATCTAGCACCCAGCCCTATCCAGTCAACTAGACCATGGCACTAAGTGCCTCATCCAGTCTTTGCTTGAACACCTCCAGGCACGGTGACTCCACCACCTCCCTGGGCAGACCATTCCAATGGCAAATCACTCTCTCTGGGAAGAACTTCCTTCTGACATCCAGCCTATCCTTCCCCTGGCACAACTCGAGACTGTGTCCCCTTGTTCTGTTGCTGGTTGTCTGGGAGAAGAGACCAACCCCCACCTGGCTACAGCCTCCCTTCAGGTAGGTGCAGACAGCAATGAGGTCGCCCCTGAGCTTCCTCTTCTCCAGGCTAAACAACCCCAGCTCCCTCAGCCTCTCCTCATAGGGTTTGTGTTCAAACTCTTTCAGCTTCTCTAGGATGCCAGAACTAATGCAACTTAAGTGCTCTAGTATCTTAAAAATATTTGATGTCACTCTTTTGGTAATTTTGGACATGATCAAATGATGAGAAATTAGTATACTGTCCTATACCTAGATATATAAAGAACTGGTAGCTATAAACACTTAACCAAACAAAACTCCACTTGGACAAGCATAATTGTATAGCCATACTATGTACCGAGGTATCTGTATTTGCTCAGCAATAATAGTGGTAGATATCACATTACCCACCAGATGGAGCTCACACAGTCAAGTGTGAGGGTATCCTTTTGCAGACGAACAAATGAGATCTATTTAAAGGGGTATTAAAAGCTTTTAGCACATCTTTACCAGGTAGCGCATAGCTGGATGTAATTTATATTAGCTGAGAACTGTATTGTGGTGAGTCTTGTGCCTGAAAGAACACTCCTTATTTTGGAATTGTTTCAAAGACAGGTGTTCACATTCCTCTTGGTGCAGATAACTTGCTAAGGAGGTACTATTTCAAATGTGACTAGACACACAACCAAGGAGTGAACTCTCTGAATAAGCCTAATATTTAGAACAGAACTCATAGAAGTATGTTCCAATGTGCATGTATCTTCCACTAGTATTGACTCTTGCCTCATGTTTTGGTACTGACATCTAATCAGTAAACCTATATACTGATGTGTCTGGAGCATCAGTGCAAAAGGGTTTGACCTCAGGACAGCCAAGGTTTGGGGCAGGTAATGTTTTTAAATGATGTTTTTGCTTCTGGCTACTTTTAAAATGTCCTGAGTGCCCAATTTATTTAACAGCAGAGGAATGTGACCGGCAATAGTCAAAGACAGAAGCCAGGGAGAGACTGTGATGAAATGGCTGTGGAAAAGTTTGTAGGCACAGGGCAATCAAGTCTGTGCACTGAGAGGTGCTATACGTTTGTAAGAAAGTCAAGAGACAGAGGTGGAAGTTTTGTGGTCACAGAACATCCCATCATATCTCTTCATGTGGCTAACTGGGGATCTAGTTAACAGAAGCACCAAACTGCTTGTGCAATGAAAGCAGCAAAAGCCCATTAGTGGGGATGCGTTTCTATCAGTATTGAAGTGCTTTGGCTTCAGTGTAGTTTTTACTGTGCATAGATTATTTATCGAGGCTGTGATTTGTTTATCTTTAATACAAATACAGCAGTCGGCAAGGTGTTGGGTTCAATGATGCTAAGGGGATAGCTTCCAATTTGAGATATCCTATGATTAGCAAAACAGAATCATATACTGGTACTGGTTATTCCTCTCTTATAGAAGAATCACCTGCATTGCTGTGACATCTTTAGCACAATATATCTTTGTTTATACTGGATATATTAGACAAAAACATAACCTTAATAAAGTAAATAGTCCAGTATAAAAAATTTATGTAAAGTGGACTTGAAACAGCCTTGGGAAACATTAAAACAAAAGCTTCTTAATCCTGAGGTAAGGACAACAGCCTACACATCTCACTGGTGCAAGCCATAAAAAGCAAGAAAGCAAGCAGCTAAGGCACACAGCTCACTCACCGGTTCCTCTTCTTAGCTGTTACTAGTTCCTTTCTGTCACTCACAGTTCTCATATCACTTTGCTCATTCTGAGTACTCAAGGCACAGTCTGGCATCTGGCCACACAGTTGTTACATCAACACACACATCCTCATTTCATTTCCCTAATTTCTGGATTAAAAATTTAATACAAAATCCAGGTAAATAACTAAATCCACAGATTATCTGTCCTCCTATTTTCCTAACCACTTCAAAGAACGCAAGAATAGCTCAGAGCCAACCCCTGCAGGCTGGCAGAGTGCTTTACTGCCATATACCAGCACTAAAACATCATACAACTGTAACATTTAGAAACCATCTCAAGCACATGGCAATCATCAGACCATGTCATGAGATCACCAGTCAACTCAATCTAAGCCCCAGACTGATGCTGCTCAGTAGGGTGTACTGATGCATGAGTTGTGGGCAGGGGGGATTAGAGGAACTGAGGTTTAGAAGAGGGAACTGTTGATTAGTGTGTAGAAAAGCTGAATGAATCATAGGCTATGTCTTGTGCTTTCCAGAGTGTAAACCACCAGACTGCGCAGTCTAGAAAGCCTGGGTTGAGGTTAACAGTAAGTTGTGAATGACTGTCATCTTTCATTCATACAGGTATGAATAATGCATGGCATTCCTTGTAAGGAGCACTGACAAACCTAAAGGTGACTGGCATTGTTCCAAGCAACGTAGATTTGGTTTTTTTCCATTCTGACAAAATTCCTTAAATGTAAAACATCAGCTGCACAGTTTTTGCATGCATCTGAAGGACCATCTCAATAACTCCCAGTTTAATGTTGCAAAACTAAGGGAAGCAGTGGAGAAAAGCTGCCCATGCAACTCCACCTTGCTACCCTTTTCCATACTTACAGTTCACTCTGGTACAGTCATGCAGTCACAATGTCTGGTCTTGTCCCAGAGAAGCCGAACAAGATGGACAATAGGGGGCAGCTTTTTGGTTCTTGGTCAGTAACAGCCCTAAGCCTCCATCGATGCACAGCTTCCAGGCCTGTTATGAAGACAGTTAATAGCTTAATCACAAGTTTTCTAGAGATGCTCATCACCATATTGCTCATGAATGAACATGCCAGCACACGCTTAACAGGAAAGCAGAAGACCCTCAGGGCTGTGGATGTGTGTGCATGCATGTCTGTGGAAGTACATGCATGGGAGAGAAAGGTCACACCAGAATTCAGGCTTTGTCAAGTCTCCTCACAAGCCTGCTGGCCGAGACCAGCACTCTTCCTGCTACATCACTGCCTGGACCAAACTTCCTTTCTAGGCAACACTGTTCTTTGATCATTGCACATCTTGCACTCTCCATAAGGAGAAAAACAAGGTTCTTCCAAACTGAAGTCTTCCCTGCACTTTCATTTTGTGCATTGAACAAGCAAAGAATTTTATGTAGAAAAGAACACCAAGTGACTCCATGACTAAGAATGCCACCAGTTTGTTTCTGCAAAGTGGTCTGTGACTGGATTTTCAGCAGAAAATAGACGTATGCCAGAGCTTCCCAACCACATAGCCCAAAGGAAGCCTGAGAAGACCTGTGTGTCGTACTCATGTGTATTTGTACTGCTACGAACAATGATGTGTAGTGCTCACAAAGGCTTAGAGATGGTAGAAAAGCCTCTAGGGGGAGGTGACACACTTCCAAAGTTCATTAATTCACAAAACCAATAAACCCAGACAGAATAAAAGCAAACCTGGATAGGGAAACGTTACATAAGAAGGAAAAAAACCCCACCCAGACAAAACAAAACAAACAAAACAATTCCCAAAACACATAAACAAACCAAACCCACACACACACATCCCAAAAAAAAAAGCCACTAAAGCGAAGCTTGCAGGTCCTTATCTTCCAGACTTTTCAAGTATAAAATCTCCTTAACCTCTGGCTGTTTCAAGACTTCATGAGTCATATCTTTGCTAACTGGAATACTTAGATTGAGCTTGTTCAGTGTTTGTTATGATGGAAGGAAGTTAGTAATAATAGGAAATAGAAAATACAGATCTTGGTTCCTTTAGATCCATGCACTTCACTGTTTTCTTAAGTGATCTGAAGCAAATGCATTTGTCATTATAGTGGCATGCTTATTTCTGCTAACCTGACTAACCTGGATAACAGCAAGCAATACACTTTATCTGTATCTATGGAGCTGCATGCAGTTAGCAATTTCTTTGCTCATCCAAGCCTTCCACATCTTCCCTTGCTTTCTGGCCACTGGTGAATTGCCAGCAAGAGTTGAAGACTGTGCTGATGTTCTGCTGAATACAACTGCAGTTGTCAGAGGCTGTAATCAGAGGTTGAAAGTTTTGTTGTCAGATGAGTTCAAAAGGTAAAACTGTCTTCCACATTCTTGGGTGAAATATAATGTAAAAACATCTTTGAAACAATCATACAAAACTTTTACAAATTATTATTAGAGTGCTATACTTAAAATGGATGTAGCTGTTAAAGGTCTCTCCTGAAATACCAGAAGGACACTAATCATATTGTCTACTTGGCAAATAGAGCATAAATGTGACAAACCTCTGCTTTCTTAAAAATCTTCATTTCAGATGTCGAGTTAGCAAGAGCTATAGAGTTCAAATTAGCATCCAGAGAAAAATTCAGCATGTCAAAATTGGAGAGTCTTTTTTAATATGAAAATGCTCTTGATGAAAAATATAAACCAGGAGATGGATGACAGATACAGCAGATCCTCTGCAGAAGGTTGTTCTAGCCATTTTTCACTCTGCAGCACTTGAATGATTTTCTGGGTCATGTTGACTTTCCTGCAGTTTATTTTAACTTGCCTATAAATATTTTTGGAAAATTGCATTTATTTACATCTTACCTTTGAATTTAATTTTCCTGCTTTTGTGATTGTTTTGGGTTTGGTTTGTTTTATGGATGGTGGTTTGATTATTTTTTCATGGTGGTTTTTGTTTTGTTTTGTTTTGTTTTAAATTTTTCTTCCTTGGTACTTGTATTTCAGTTGTATTTATTTGGATTGTGATGTAGTTTCTCTGAGTGACTATTTTCAGGTACATGAGCATCCATGCTGGTAGGCAAATACCTTGATACAATGCAGTTATTTTTTTTTTACTTTCATCATAACTAAAAGCATGAGGGAAATTTGATTGCAAACAGATACAGTCCAGATGAAATACAAATCCCTCACTTCAGTAAGTTTGAGATATTAAAAGAGTTCTGGACCACACTACAGATCTGGTGTCTATACACCTGAAAACTCTTGTACATAGGTTAGGAAAGCCATATTCCCTGGCTACTCTTAAACCACTCTCTTACAAATTATGGCCAGCTTTCCTTCTCCTGCTTCCCATGTTTTTCTCAAAGTGTGTGATCTGGTATTAATCTGACCTCTATAACATATTGGCAAATGTTTCAAGGCAAACAAAGCTATCTGTAAGTGAAGTTATGCTGTCTGATCCTTCTGCATCTGAAACCAGTCTACTAATGAAATAATTGTATGTACTTTGTGCAGTTTCCAATGAATTCACTGATATTGCCAAACAGATTGGCTGATGTTTTCAAAGCTAGATAGAAAAAAATCTGTGACTAAATCAACAAATTAACTTTTCAAATTACAATCCTGTTCAGAAAATAAACACAGATAAAAACACATCCCAGATTATGTAGCATCCTGTGCTCAAAGCAAAAGCCTGAAGTCCATACAGAGTATGTTTCCAATCAGTGCTAAACTCATGCAAGGCTTTTCCAGCATTCCCAGGCTTGACATCCCAAATGTTTGGTTTTTTTTCTTTCAGTTATGTTTTTTTTTTCACTTCAACTTTCACAAGATAATTAAAATAGTACCTCAGATAACAAAGAAAGAGGAGTAAATACAGTGTTATGGTGCTGCAGAGCACCCCAGGAGAAAGCCCATGTTTCAAAATTGTAATTCCCCTTCTTGTCTCCATAGTTACTCTACTCCTGCCCCAGCGGCTCAGGAGGGGAAGTGGAGACAAGGCTGTCCTCTCCCACCACCTCAAGCTTTCTTACTGCAACATCAGATATCTGTAGCAATATGGAGTCAGTTTTCACACCTGTGCTGCAGGGAATACTATAGATAGCACAGAGAAATAAAGAGCTACTTGGTTGGGTTTTGGCAGCTTGGTTTGGTTTGTGTCTCCTTTGCTGCCAGAATTACTGGAAGATATTTTGGTACTGAAAGATTTCCCCAGGTACTGTTCTGATTAAAACAAAATCCTATTTTTACAATAGATTAGTGGCAGTAATCAAAGCCAAAGTTCTGGCAGAAATTTTAAGTTCAGAGTTATCAATTACTAAGACACATTTCATGACACTTCCATTTACATTCCAACCTCAGGGAGATATAACAAGCCACATCTGTCAAGTAGGAGTGAAAAATACAGGGTGATAGAAAAACACTCAGAACATAAAATGGCTTTTCTATATCCACTTTTAATGAAAAAAATACTGTATGAATAGAAATGGAAGTATAACAAAGAATTTTCAGTTGATCTAGGAAAATACGGGGATAAATAGAACAAGTGCAGCTAACCTTTTACTTCAGGGTTATTTGTATATCACAGAACTCCTGTCCCTCCTTATAGCTACTCGTGTTTCAAAATAGATTTGAAAAGAACAAAATACCATCACAGTACTTTTACTGACATAGCTGAATATTTGACAGTACTATCCATATATTAATTTTTCATTTCTTGTATGACAAAAAAGCACAATAAAATACTTTCATCTGTCTTTACATGTGAGGAAGGAAAATTTGATCTTACCTCTCTCCTTTTAATTTCATAACTTGCCAGTCATTTCTGGCATTACCTTCATTTGATTAAAAAAAAAAAGTATGTTACTTTAATTTTTAATATGCAATTTCTCATGTAAAGTTGACATGGGATAACAAAGCATAGTTTTTACCAGTGAGGAGATCTGTTTTAAGATAACTTCCAAACACTCTAGGCATGAGCAAAATAATTTAAAAAGATCTTCAGCAAACTAAAATTAACATACATGTATGCCATATATTAACACTGTCCCTGCTGTATGCCTTAGTATGGTCCAAATTCCCAACACAGAGACTATTTATATCATTCTCTAGTGTGTTCATATCTTCTTAAATTGGAAGAAATATGTTTAGAAAAGAAACCTGATCTACTAGAACATATAATGGGGATAAATTAACTTCAATTATGTTACTCAAAATAAAATATCCATTATATAATGGATGAAATATCCATTATATTAAGCTACTGGCTGACAAGCATTAAATCAAATATAGACTTCCACATACTCTGTATCTGTAGTAAAGTATTATAACATATTAAATAGACCTTTATTTTAAAATCTCTTTCCAGCACAGGACCAACCCTGCCTCACATAAGCTAGCTGAGAGTTATGAGGACCCCTGTCTTTTTTGGTACTGTATCCTGAGCTTTTCCAGTTGTTCTACACACTGTGTCTGGGCCAGCTTCAGTGTTCGGTTCTCCTCTGTCAGTTCTGCGTACTCCTTAGCCAGCTGAGCAGCGTCCATGCTTTCCTTTTCCACTTCTTCCAGCCTGGCAATCAGCTCCTTTCTGACAATTATGGAAAAACAAACAAAAACAAACAAAGAAAACCCCAACAAACAAAGGTTAAAAAAGGCAGTATGCAAAAATTTGTCATTATATGGTAGGTTAAAGCTGGAGCATAGGTTGCTCACATGGTGTTATTTGAGCTCTTGTGAAATAAAGACCTAGAAAATTAATTTGTTAGAGTCCTCTTTTCTCCCTTAAAATATGAAGCTCTCAAAATCTCTGATAGGTTTGCTTTTCAGCAACCTAACATGCAAAATGCTAAGGACCTTTAAGCATCTCTAACTTCACTAAGAGTTGAACATGCAGTTCACGGAGAAGAATCAAGTTCCTGGAAACCACATGCTAATATTTTGCCTAAAGAATTACAATTCCTTTCTTCTTTCAATATTAAACAAATTTGAAAGAGAGTGAGGGATTTTTAATTCATCTAGTTAGCTTTATCAGTAAATTCTGTGAAGTACACATGGTCTGCTTCTCAGTGCTGCAAAGAAAAATTACTCTATTAAAAACTAGGCATATGAATCTGAACTCTGTATATTGTTACTATGAGTTTATGCTCATACCTTAGTCTTACTGCTGAGGAAGAGTGATAGAGCTGAAAACCTACCCCTCCTGGTCTTTTTAAGAGCAGACACAGGAGCATTCAAGCTGGTGCTTATTTCTGGATGGAGTCACACAGTGCCCTGTATTCCTAGAGCTGGCCAGGAGCTGGAGTTTCCTGTATAGTATCAGCTGAAATTACCTCAGCACAAGTTGAGATAAAAGAGATATTAAAACAAAACACACTGAAGGCTTGAGTAACTCACAGGCTATCTAATTGCTCTCCACTTAGTTACCCAGCAGGCCTAACCCAGCCTCTGCCTTTTTTTTTTCTTTCCCACTAAGTCAAGTCATTTACCCCTCCTACAGAATTCTCTTCTAAAAGGTTCTTGGTTCTTTTGATCATTCTATCTTGGAGATTAGTTAATCTTTAACTGCTCATACCTCTGTGACTTTATTTCTCAGTCATGTCAAAACAACACTTGTAGACCATCAGTGGGAAAATGTAATGCCTTCAAAGTCATAGCTTTTGCTCCAATCTTTGAAGGAGCCCTCTTGTCAAATCAGACCAGTGCTTTGTCACAGCTTCAGTTTTAATCTGCTGCTATTCATACCATCCTGCCTCATGCCATGGTCTAGCCTTGGGCACTGTGGTAAAGGGTTGGACTTGATGATCTGTGAGGTCTCTTCCAACCTTGGTGATACTGTGATACTGTGATACTGTGATTACAGCTTTCAGGAAATTCCTACAGTGATTCTATTGCCATAGTCAAAATATTCATGAAATGGTAACATTTCAGGATTTGCTGATCACTTGTATTACTTATGGCTGCAAAACTACCACTTACAGAAGCAAACTTAAGCATCTGGGTTTTGAAAAACACTTTTGTCTGGCTTGCTTTCAGGATTGTGTCCTTACTACAGCTTTCAGTGATAGCAATTTGCCCATTGTTTAGCTGACTGCAGTCACAGTTACTGGAGTTCGAGTCACAAATAAGAGGCTCCCCTGGCACACAGCTGTGTTTTCCATATTAAAAAAACCCAACCAACCAACCAAAAAACCCAATAACAAAACAGTTAGCAGCTATTAACAGCAATTTAAAATCATCCAAAAGTTGCAGTATATAGAAACTCTCTGTAGTTAAGTATGTTGGCTGTGTTTAATACCAAAATAATGCCCAGCAGTAATGCTGCAGCAAAGGCTCTTCTCTTTCCTTTCACCAGGTAAGAGGTATATTCGGTCAGTTCTTCAAGAGAAGATACTGAGGGTGTGTTTTTGTTCGACAGAATTCTATTGATGTTTGGCACAAAAGAGTTGTAAAAAGTTTTAAACCAGCAAGCCATTAGCAACAGGATAATTTTCCTTTTCTAGATCAACCAATGTCCAAATCGGCCAGGAGTAAATGATCTTGCTAGATAATTCAATATTCCATCTCCCACTAATGAGACTACAGGCCACAGTGCAGTGATTGCATGCATGCTTTAGAGAGTGAGAAACGCATTTTACAAGTTCATCAGCTTTAATCACTTCAATCTCTTAGAGCTTCCTCTAGAGAACTTTTGTCTCTTGGGACTGAAAGAGCGCTCCAGCAATATTTCTTTGCAATTATTCTACTGGTGGAACCCAGACTGAAGGATTAAATTAAGCTCTTTCAAATTACAGACTTTTGAGTCAGTAGTGTTCCAAACAAATGAATGAAAAATCATTCATCCCTACTTTTCCTGCACTTAAAAGGTTCTTAAAGGGATATGCAGTGAACACACTCATAAGTAATCAGAATCTTAAAAGCAGCCAAAACTTTTCCATGAGGACTTTTAGTACATGTAAGAAAAAAGGTACTAACTATTCTATTTGGACTTGATCCAGGAGTGGCACAGACAGACAGTGTGCAAACTCAGGTCTATTAATGAATGTCAGCCCTGATTTGATAAGATGAGGTTATGTGCAAGCAGAGCTTTCATGCTGCTCTCCAGTAATACTCAAGCAGCTCAGAGAACATTCCCCTCCCTCCGGGGTTTTAGCTTCTCTATTAAACAAAATATAAATGTGTTAAAATAAAAATATACTCATTGCTGTCGTCTACACCCTAGAACCAACCTTGCAGAAAGCATTTTCCTTGCACTGAGGTAGTAAAATTGCCCAATTCTGAGTCAGCAGAACCTACTTATTCCCTTCCCATCAGGATCAACACCTGTTTACAGGGCAGGGTGATGTTTCAGGCAAATACTGCCAGCCTGCCACTGAGATCTAAATTTAGAGTACCAGGGAATTGCTAAATGTTATGAATGGTGTGGTTTACAAAGCTCACAAAAGGATGAGGACAGTAACTAACATTTGCTTCTGATCTAATCCAGGATTTGAACTTAGCTTCCAGAGGTTAAAGAACACCGTACTAAGCTCTTGCACCATCTACCTTTTGTTGTGGATGCTTAACAAATAGATCTAACACTGTGTAATCTGTGCTTTCTGTTAATGGCTACCCTGAGTTTAAATATTAACAGCGTTGGTAAAGTACTTTTAAAAACTGTTTTGAGGTACTTGAAGCTTTGAGGCAATCTGTAACTTACACTTCAAATGTTCCTTTTGGGGAGGGGTTTGGGTGGGAAGAGAAACTAAGTGTGATCTGCATCACAAACCGATAAATCACAAGCCACAAGCAGAAGAAAATCCCAGCATGGTCTTAGGGAAATTATTTTTCTTGTCCTAGCCTTAATGACTGACCGTGCTGAGAACAGCATTCCTTTATAGTAATATTCAACGATGGTTGGAATTGATGATTTAAAGGTCTTTTCCAATCTAAATAATTCTATGAATATTCTATGAATAAATACCAAGAAAAGTTACAGATGAAGCAGATAAATCTGTCTGGAGGTAAGCGTCTCTGGAAATGGACTGGACTCAAGGAAAAGAGCCTCCACAGTGCCAAGAGGAAGACTTGTCTTCCTTCTGTCGTGAACAATGTGTTCAGGATCATGCATCTGTGGCACTAGGCATTTCTTCACAGCTAACAGGGGTCTATGCGTTCTGGTGGTCATTTACTCCTCCCATATTTGACATGGCTTTCACATCAGGAGGAATCGAGACCCTGTAAGGTAACTGCTGTCTGAGGAGACTGCTCTTCTCTTTTTAAAGTCTACCAATTGATTTTTAAAACAATTAGACAGCCTGTTCAAATGTAAATGAAAGTGTGTCTCAGATGCCAGCACATACAAGTATTCATCACCATAATAGCTGGATTTTCTCTTTGTATTAGAAAAGTGTGAATTTTGAATACATATTTTGGATACATGCAAGATGATGAAAAATCAAATCTATAATGGGAAAACTATTAAGATAAAAGGTTGCTTTTGTGGCTTACACCACTCTTTTTCTGCAGTATCCTAAAGTCTGAAGACTGGTTTTCTCAACAGTGTTGGGAAAAACAGTCAAACAATAGTGCACCTACCAGAGAAACCATCTGGACTTGAGACCACAGAAACAGTCCCATGACTATGAGACCATGCATGCTAAAGCATGCAGAAGAATCCCACAAAATTAAGCAGACATCTCCACTGCATTTTTAGTGTAGTACGTGTAAAAGAAGGAAAACAAATCATATCCGTGGCAAAGAAAAGGATTGATCCTAAATCAGGTGGTGATCAAATGATATTTTCTGGAGAGTTATATTAGAATTGTCTGGGGGAGGAAAAAAACCAGCCAGCACTAAGAATATAAGATATAGCTAGCAACCATGGCAACTTTAATATTTAACTACATAATCCAAGGTCATTATCTAGTAATAGCAATATAACGAGTGCTCGAAATAACCAGCCATCCCATCCCTTTCACCCATACTTAGATACCCAAAACCATCTGTTATGGAAATACATGTGTGTTTCTGGAACATAAATTAAATTACATTCTGTGACCTAAATGTGCCGTGTTCTTGCTTCCACACCCTTTTCTTTCTTTTCAGTCATATCTCTCATTCCAGAGTGATTCTGTCCCTCGTACAATGTATTGCTGGCAGACATGGGAAGAGTTTGAGTGAAGACAGCAAAGCCCTGATTATTTAAACGAACGAAAATCTACCCAATGTTCTTTTAAATTCTTTCAATTTCTTACTTCCTTTTGTTTGCCTTTTTTCTTAGTAATTTATTTTCTCATCCTTACTTGCTTCATCCTTAAATGTTCCCTTGTTTGAACCTGCAACTTCCCTTTCTCCTCTTCATGTGAAATAGTGGTGGTCTTCTCTCCTACTCCCAGCTTAGTACACTCTCTTGCCATCTACATTGTACACAAGCAAAAGTTGCAAGTAAGCTCTTTTCTTGCCTTGATGAGAAGCAATCCTTGTCATTTTACACCACTGCCCTTCTATACTTTGGCCATATGTGATCCTCACACTAAAAAGAGAGATAAGTCCAGCTAAGCAGAATTATTATTTTTTTTAAGTTGCAAAAGAGTAAATGTTTGTGACAATTAAAAACCTTGTTCATCTTTCTGCTTCTTAAAGAGGCCTCCTTTAGAAATATACCTGCATGTACTATTTCATGTACAAAAGGTTACACAGAACTTTGAAGACAGGAATGTAAATGAAGTAGAATGAACATTACTCCAATATCTGTATGGGTATTTATGTCAGGTTAATGTAACATTATTTCTTCTTCTGCAGGGGAACCTAATTGTGACCTTTCACAACTCAAAGAGGGCCTATAAGAAAGATGGGGACAGTATTTTTAGCAGTTTCACCTGTTGCAGCAGGACAAGGGACAATGGTTTTAACCTAAGGAGAGTATATTTAAGCTATGTATAAGGAAGACATTTTTTACAATGAGAGAGGCAAAACACTGGAACAAGTTGCCCAGAGAGGTGGTAGAAGCCCCAATCCTGGAATCATTCAAGGTCAGGTTGTACAGAGCTGATCTAGTTAAAGGTGTCCCTGCTCAATGCAAAGGGGTTGGACTAGATGACCTTTCAAAGGCTCTTCCAGCCTGGAGCATTCTGTGATTCTACTCTATGATTCTCCTAGCTAACAAATAAAAAATATTTTCTCAATCCATTGTCTGCCCTTCTCTTGACAATCATTGTCTTCAGTATCCTGCGTGCACAGCGTGCTGTCAGTAAGCAACCACAGATGCAGGCACTGCCAGGTGGGATTTGACATTTTAATTCCACAGGTGAGTTGACCTGTGAGGAGGAAGTTTGGAGGACTGACAGGTGTACCATCCAACAGCACTTCTGGTTGTCTTTGGTAAAAATGTACACTGAACAACACTGCACAAATTGTTCCCATGACACGGGATGAACCTCTATCTTTGTCTATTTTATCGAAGCAATATATAAAAGAAGTAGACTATAGATATCAGATGTATTAGGCAGTTGTGAATATCTCTGTACATCCAAATTCAAACGTAAAAGGTAAAGACACCTTCAACAAGGGCAAATTTCAGGAAGCTGCAAACTCCATCTTTTCAATTTGATTATAACTGCTTCTGAGGCTAAAAAACCTGCGCACCTCATCAGACCTCTTAGAAAAGTACAAGCATCCTTCTCTGCTGAGAATGGAATGTTCCATACGCATGCCACTCCAGCCATTGTAATCCACTCTTCATACAGCATATGCTACCCCATGAACTTCCTTTCACTTTCAAACTATTTAAACTGTTAAGAATGTTTTTAGATATAAAACAGTGATCACTAGATCAAACTCTCTATTACTCTTTGCTTTCTCTTTCACCTCTACATATCTAGTTTTATACAAAAATCAAGGCTAATGTGTTCAGGTTGCCTAAGTTTGCATGTGCACCTATATATGTACATTCGTGCTCATGTATGTGTCTCCTAATAGCTTTTAAATTCATTTTCTGATTTCAACCAAAATTCATGCAGCAAAGAAGTCTCAGTTAATTTCTGGAAGGTTTTATAGGAACAGGCTGTTGTTTCCAAATGGGGAAAGCAGTATTGTGAAACCTCCTCCAATATATTACAAAATGGAGAATCTATGTGGAGGGAGGAATCACAAATAGTTCCTATCTGGAGAAAAACACCACAACTTCAGTTGGCATTTTCAACTTTTTAAACCTCAAAATCAAATATCCACAGTGGGCTGACCTGTAGGAAATAAAACATCTTCAATCCCAGTGCTTGTAAGACTACATCTTCAGATTAAGAGATTTGGAAGGTGGTGAAAAGTGCTGCACTGACATTTGTCATGTTCAGGCATTTCACAGATAGATAGCATGTGAATATCTAGGCCAAAAATATGTAATTTGAAGGCATGTAAGAATCACAGTAATATAATTCTATTTGCTGTATCTTCAGCCGCTCTTTTCTGAACTATGTTTACTGGGGCATGTGACCTTCCATCCACAGAACAGGTTCACCAAAGGTAGCAATGGTCAGGGCTTTCTGGCATTGTTCCCCTGTTCACATCTGCTGGTGGAATGAAGGAAAATGCCAGCCTGAACCTTCTTGATTTGTCCAGAATAGCCACTGCTGAGAGGCTGACTTCTGGGCTCATAGTTGTCAGCTGATGTAAAAAAATTTGTGTGTGTCTCTGCCATTCCCAAGGGGCAACGTATTTCTAATTCAGCTTCACAGATAAGCAAATATGCATTCAAACAGCATTTTTAATCATTCTAGTAAATGCAAAACCAGGTACGTGAGTCCAGTTTTCAAGGGCTTCAAGCATACTCCATAAATGTGCTTCACAGATTCAGGGACGTGTCAATAATAATAATAATAATAATAATAACAATAATGCATTTATATTTCTAGAATAAAACCAACAAATGATCTAAGGATACTTTTTGAAAAGACATGCCTAAAGTTAGGCCCCTAAACAGTAATTTAGTATTTTATATTATTTTTTTGTTTTCTGGGAAGACAAGCACATGCTTTCTGCTGAATTCAGTTGCGAAACACACATGCAAGCAGCTTCTATTAGGCAATCAGGTTTGACAAATCTTTGCAGAAGTTTTTGGATTAATTATCCTCTCTACTGCTTTTTTTAAAACACAGATTACTTTTGATAGGGCAACTTTAATTAACACTGACTCAAATACAAACCACGTCATGATGTAGTGTTAATCTCTTCTGGTTAGTTTTATTTTTGGAGGGTTTGTTTGTTTGTTTTAATTTATGCAAATCTCAGCAGCTGAGTGCCATGCAGGTCCTGCTGCAGAAGGGGGTTTGTAGTGGGAAGCCTTAACTAGTTCCATTGCTTTAAACAACAACTAGTTACACTGTGCCTATTAGCCATCAACCCCAGCAAAGACAAGTCTCACTTTCTCACCCCATGTAGTCTAAATTCAAGGATATCTTTGGTTATCTTACTTGTAAGAGCATACAGGATCTCACCAGTTTCCTTTCCATCAGCTTACTTGTGCAGCCAATGACTCCCATGGATGCAACCTTTGTTGAACTGCACAATGAACTGTGCTAAGTTTGCTATAGATGCAGTGGAACACCCCTTTACTCAAAACTCACTCTTCAACAGAGCTTTTTCAACCCCTGTTGCTATACTATAAATGTTTCTGTTCCAGCAGCATTTTCACAAGAAGCCTTTGAGACTGAACTGACACTGAGGTAACTTTCCCTGAGAAAGGCAATTCTGCTTGAAGTCAACTTCAATGTGAATGCAAAAATAAATATATATATATACCTATATATATATATATATAGTTTTAATAAAGCAAAAGCTTATTCAGCAGTAACTATTATTCCTTGAGGTTGCTGTCTGTTAAAAAACTTCCACTACTCACCCCCTTTCTCTGAATTCCTTTTTCTTTTTTCTTATTGAAAGAGACCAAGAACTGCAGAGTGCATGTAGTAGTTTGAGGGTTCCTAGGCGCCCCCTAACAAAACCATAGGGACAAAGGCTCGTTCTAGGGTGATGGACATGCTTGCCCCAGGATATTGTAATATTGTTATTCCATTCTGTTTTCTGGTATTACAGCTTAAAAGACTGATCTCTCCTCCTTCCCTTCTCTGCCTTTCTTGCTTCCCTATATCCTCTCTGAGAACAGTGCACGTTCTTATCTCATGGTTCTTGGGGGAGATGGCTGGTACGGAATTGAGCTGCATCATTGCGGCCCACTGAGGCCTTGTAGGCCCCAGTTGGGGAGGGCAGTTATGGCTTACTCTCAGGCCAGCGGAGGGTGGAGGGGGTGGAGGTTTCTGGAAGGCCTGTTTGAGCCCAGCGGGCTTTGTATTTATTCTACCTGACTGCCTTTTGTATATATGCTCTTGGAAATGTAATTTCTCTTTTAACTTCCAGTAAGTGCACAGTATCCTCATTCTCACTCCTGGAAAGGGGTGAGAGTCATTTCTGTCCTCCAGTCCCAGGTATGCTCATGGCCCCAAACTGGGACAGTGCACTTTGCCAGTTAGTAGTCATGCAAACATTACAGAGGTGTGAGCACAGGCCATAGAGAAGAAAAAAAACAAGGCTGCAGCTTACAGAATCATAGAATCATAGAATCAACCAGGTTGGAAGAGACCTCCAAGATCATCCAGTCCAACCTAGCACCCAGCCCTATCCAGTCAACTAGACCATGGCACTAAGTGCCTCATCCAGTCTTTTCTTAAACACCTCCAGGGACGGTGACTCCACCACCTCCCTGGGCAGCCCATTCCAATGGCAAATCACTCTCTCTGTGAAGAACTTCCTCCTAACATCCAGCCTATACCTACCCTGGCACAACTTGAGACTGTGTCCCCTTGTTCTATTGCTGGTTGCCTGGGAGAAGAGACCACCCCCCACCTGGCTACAATGTGCTTTCAGGTAGTTATGCACTTTGCATCTGAACATTTCAAATATCAATGTACCTAGAGACAATACACCTCACAGGAAAATGTTTACTGGTATTCAGGAGTACTCTAAACCTAATGGAGGATCCATAATGTTCTTCATTAAAACACGGAAAGTTCAACTGGAGAAAACCCTTTAAACTGGGACTTGCACCATCTGAACTGGACTGTTATGTGACCTGGAGGCAGTCAATGAAGGTTTTAAGGGACACCTGTATAACTGACAGCCCAGAACTATAACAGTTCTGTGTCCTTAGCGGCTCCAGTTGATCCTACAGCCCAGCAACCTCATTATTGTGCTGTACTGTGATCATCAGGCAGAGGTACAAGGTCTGAAAATACCACGTGAGATGCTCACATTTAAAACAGGATTTTACAAAGAGAATATACAACAGTAAATACTTTAGAAAAGTACTCACTTTCTTTCTTCCAATAAAGCAATTTCTTTCTTGACTTCATGGTATTCTTCTGCTATTTTGCAGTGCTGTTTGTATACCTGCATAGATTCCTTAGAATCATGACAAGGAGGCAGTGGCTTTAAGAAAAGTAGAAAAAAATATATTACTACTTTTGAATTAAATAGTAGCAAAATGACACATATTTTGAAAGATGCAACGTTTATCTTAATCGCTGTGAGGATACTTAAAGATTTTTTTTCCCCTACTAATTGCAAGATACTGCCAAATATTCCTAATAGTGGTCTTTCAAGGAAGTGGAAAAAACATTTCTCTGCATAACAATATGCATAAACTTTGTAAGAACTTTCCTTGCCAAGATTGTCCCAAGAAAGATTTCTCCCTTACCTTCCTCTTTTATGGCTACAATGATACAAGAATATTAAAGATGATGGATCAGACCCGTAAAACACATGACCAAACTGCAGCACTGGGCAGAAGGCTAAGCAAGCGAACAAGCCCTTATTCTGCAATTGTGAAAGACGAGAAGAAAAGATATTTGGACATTGAGGCTGATTCTGCTGGACTCAGCAATAATTACATTGCTGACTGGTGCAGTCATGATTTTTCTATCCTAACAATGCCTCAAAGCGTAAGTAGTTTGCTCAAGATCATACTCAGTTTCTCTGTGTCTCCATTTCCTGTAGCAGGATACATACACCTTGTTAGAAGAAATGTTAGGAATTACATCAGCTATATTCGCAAAGTGTTCAAAATTTCCATGAGAAGTGCAGGTGAGATTAAGAATCACAATTAAAAGCAGCATTTAGGAAAAAAAAAACAATCAAATGAAAAGAAAGACCAAGACAGAAGCTCTGTACCTCCCAGCCTAAATACCAACATCATTGATGCAAGATTTAGATTTTTTTTTCAATGCACACTGGAGGTATTAAATATAGCAAATAAACCTACTCTATCCTAGGATGACTCATATAAATTTCAGTTTGCTTAAATGTCAGCGTTTTTCATTCTTTAAAAAGAACATAACTTAATTCAGGCTTCAGGCTTGACTGCCACATTTTGGCTATAACACTTTCAGGAAGTGTAGTATTTTTAAATTATTAACCATGAATCAATTGACTGCAAATGAACTGCAAATAGCATGCTTGAGCCACCTGTTTGAAGTGAAAGGAAGCACTTTAAATAGTTCCTTTACTATCCAATTAAAGCACATCCAATTGAATTGCCTTTCACAATATAAGATTATGTTTTAGTTCTTGTGGTCCTACTTCAACTCTTCTCTGTAATATCATATTCTTTTGATGACCTTGTTAGGAAAACAAAAGCACAAGTCTTCAGACTTTCTCTTATGATCTTGCAAACCTTTATTTTAGCTAAGCTGGAAATTAAATTTTTACTAAATATATTCAGAGATGAAGACTAAAAATATTTTTTAACCCAGGAGGCAAGGTGAATTGGCTTCATACATATCCCATGCACAAATGTAACTTATATATGGAACTTGCAAGTACTTGTAGATCGTATGTGGTGCTCTAGATGTCTAAATGTATGCCTCTAAATGTAAAAATGCTGTATTTCATTCCCTCTGAACAGGGAGAATTCAGGCAACCACAGAAATGGCAGTCCTTTACCTGATGAATATGGTCCCTAGGAACGGGCTTGTAATTGCATTTCAATGTAGATAAACAATAGCACCATTCATATAACCACCCAAATAATAAGCATAAATTTAACAAGATGGAATATAGAAGTCTCAGTGCTCTAATCCAAGAATGCGAGGGTGAGCCAAAGTAGCATCTCTGGTATCTACCAGACAGCAGCAAACAACAAATGCGTCACAATAAAACAATTTTGAATGACACTCAGGGAAAGTCCCCAAATAGCGACACTTCAGAAGAAAGAAAACCCTTGCTTTTGCTTCCAGCTCAGTTTCTGAAAATCTAGCTGGTTTAAAACAGTTTAAAAATTAAAGCAGCATTCAGTTTCTATATTCCAGCTTCCCACTCAAAAGATATATATAGAGAGCTAAAAATTATCTAGTCATGCTGAGACTTAGTATCTAATTCCCACTTAGAACCAGTTGCTGACTTTTAAACCCCTTCCTATCATTGTTTCCTCTTCAGTGGCATTTTTTCATATATTGATATTTTACCACTCAAACTGGCAATAAAAGATGCAGTCAGTTCACTAATATTATTTGTTTGTTGTTCATTTGCTTTTTAATGCAACTAGATGACTGGGCAACTTGGGTTTGCTCTTTTGTAATTTTGACATTTCAAAGATAAATTTTAGAGTTAGTACCTAGAATGTCCATGAGTAATTTCTGGCCAGGAGGACATGAAACAGAATTATGCATTCATATTTAACAAACACCTCTACTGCAATCACAAGAGAAAACAGATATACAGACCTAGTAAGCTCTTTGCTGCCCATCAGAGAATGCAAGCTAACATCAAAGCACAAAGAAATTATTTTACCCATGTCTAGCAGCCTACTTGACATAAAAAGAATGCAGAAAATTAGCAATAGATCTGTTCCCACCAACAGAAGCATTTTCATAAGATGGCAGAGCAAACTCCTTACAAATAAATGCAGAAACAGAAGCAAAACTTACATGTGCCAAGTAGCCAGCAAATATTTGCAATATTAATATAGTCCCACAGAAAATAAAATAATAACATAATAGTAACTGCTACTGGACTAGGCCATATTCAACTAGATAGGAATGGGAGGAATCCTGTAATTCATAGGCTTGCCTAGTTCCATCTTAAAAAAAATGAAGTCCCTGTCTCAGCTGTAAGACTCAGAGAATCACCAAGGATTAGAAACATTTTTGTCATTTCCAGTTTGGTGTTGTTGAAGACAGGTTTGTAGAGTCTTTGAATTTGCCAGCACTATCTTCTGAATGGTAGCTCTCTCTACATCTCACAGGTAAAACAGGTAGCATTTTCAGAGGATTCTAATATACTTTCCAAGACCTATGTCTCCATAAAGCTGCATTCCTCCAAGCCATCCTAGACAAAATTTCCATTTTCCTTAGCTTATCCAGGCAGTCTTTCTCTGCTTCCCATTCCACCTGCAATGACTTTTTTTCTATCCTGTGGCCAGGCCATGGGAACTGTTGCAGGTGCTAGCCCGTTGGTAGTCCCATGGCAGAGAAGAACTGTAATTCCCAGCAGAAAGTGCTTTCCATCCATGAAGTCTGCATACTAGTTTCTTTGGTAAAGGTATGCTGCTTCCTCAGGCAATTAATTACAACATAATGGCAAGTTTGCAGTCTCCATATTATTTTTGCTTCCTTAAAACAGACCAAGCTTGTTACTATCTTGCCCATCTATAAATTAATACATATAAAAACATACCTGCTACATAAGCAAAAAACACCTCTGCCAAAGAAAGTTATATTTAATGGCAACAGTTGCTACTGTAATCCTGCTTATTTCAGGCTTCAGGGTCATCCACCCTCATTTTCCTGTGCCGGCAAAATATGCACACACAGCATCTCTGATTTTGTTCACAAAGCTATTATAAAGCCCATAGCATTTAGTCGTACTGGTGGTCTATCCTACTGTGCTCCACTTTCAACAAGGTCTGAATTTGCCTCGTGCTTTGCTGAATAATTCACTGTGACACTGACAAACCTTCTACATAATCCAGCAAGTAAACACCAAGAGATCTTGTTATAGGCTGCACGTGTGTATGCTCATCTTTACAAGACATACCCACCACGTATTCAGATTTTTGTTTGGAACTCAGATGTATAAGGTGTTGGAAGATGATATGCAATGGCAGTTCTTGAAGACACAGAGCCTGAGCCACCCTCTTTGTTTTCAAGAAAGGTTGAAGGAGCTACTCTAATTAAAACTGTTTCTGGGGAACACAAGAGGATATTCTTTGGTAATTTTTTTTGCGCCACCCACATGACAAAGTGTGGTTTATCTTATCCGTGTTCCATATGCACAAAAGTTGTATAATTGATAGAGTCATTCAAGCATTCAAAAAGTTTAAAATGGAGTCTTTTAAAATTCACTTTTGTTTGTTTACATTTACCTTTTGGCTCTACTGTGAAAAAAATCAACATTTTATCCTGCGAAAGTCTTTAAAACAAATTGTATGCTATGGTTTTCACAGCTGGGCATGCAGACTCACCTAGAAGTCTTCAGCAATAGTCTAGTTAATGACTGGTATCTCATTTTCTGTAAATTTGTTAACTTTTAGCTAAATTATTCTTGAAAACCAGAACATTCAGTGTCAATATTTTACATTTGAACCATATTCATTATATGGCCTTGTGTACTCTTTTACAATGAAAGAAACCATGCTTTTCCAACCAAAAATTGCAGCTACTTTTTATTGTGCAACTGGAACAATTCACCCATTTTCAAACATCTAGCCTAGGACATAGCTATGAAAGTAAGCAGTTCTCTTCAAATAATTCAAGTCAACTGGATGAGAACAATTGAGAGTTTTGCTCTCTTTCTTGAATGATTTTCTATTATTTTCTAACCTTAGCATGCTGTTCTGACTTTGCAAACATCCATGTCTTACGTAATTCAAGATCATAATTATCACAGTAGCATTACAGGAGACTTATCAAGTTCATAGGCAATCAAATCTAATTATGGAGTTCCACAGTACTCTAGGAATTCTCTTGCAATTAACACATATTTAAAAGATACAGCATAGGCTTTGGAAACACAGTACACTTTTAAGCTTTCTAAAATGATTTGCATGTGTCTAACAAGAGTCTTTGCATTCAGTAGAAGCAAGAGTTCCACTATTAAAGTTCCAGAGTAAACAAGGTTTCTGCTAAATGCTTGTATTGCACATAACTGTTCCTTTCATAATATTTTTGTTGCTTCTTTTGTATACACACTTCCACTAAACCATGAGAAACTACCCCTTAACAAACTGATATTATGAATGGTTGGAGCCTTTTCTCTGTTGCAGCAATTTTATGGTCATCTAACCCCATTGATTCCAACAGATTTGTAGTACAAAATATGACATAAATGCCTCTCTCAAGCTCAAGATTTCATGATAAGGGATGATAAAAAACTAGAATGCCCAGTGCATCCATATCTGACTTGTGTTCTTCCTTCTTTAGGATTAAACTCCCAAACTTCGATGGAGAAGAGATGAACTGAGCAAGTCACAGGAAATACTGGAAAAGGATAGACAGCTTAGACAGCTCACAGGGCGTAGTAACGCAGGTAGTTAACACTAGATATCTTCCTCTATATTCAGTGCCCTAAACAAGAAGGCCTTGGATGCTGATGTAGGTGTCTAAATATAGCAGATAACCTGCAGTTGCATGCCTGTCAGAGTGGCCACCACCCACTATGCAGCTAATCAAGGAAGCTCCTTCCAAAGTCCTGTCCAACTTTTACAGAAGGCAAAGAGGTTAACATTCTCCAACAGTAAACTGACAGATGTAGCAAGCCTACCCTTGCTGCACTACCCCCGATGCCACACACACAAGGGCAGGAGGGAAACTTCCAATACTGCAAACTAACGGAACTGAAAGCAAGAGGTTTATCAATATGACCTTTGTTTCACTGGTAGCATATCAGGAACGTCTTTGTAGGTTTTTTTTCAGTATTGAAGCTGCAAAAAAGGACAAACTTTTCCTGCATACAGCTTAAACTGCTCTGTTCTTATATATAAGACTTTTGTGTCTGCTTGCCCATACATTAATTTTCTTTTTTCTTAAGTAAAAATAAATAATAATAATGAAAACAAATCAAAAAGTAAAACTTTAAAATTAGAGATTTTCATACAAATTGCTTCTTGGGACTTGCCTCCTCTCAGAGAAGCAGAAATGAATTTAACATTCAAAAAGGCAATTGGAAAAGACAGTATTTTTTGTCTAAATCTAGCTAGTAAATCAGAACACTAGACTGCTCATCTTTAGACTTAAGAAAGAAGCTGTAACATTCAACTAGGATTGTCCTTCGTAAGTCCTTACAGATAATTAGCTATTTCCAATTGGTCTCCTGGAAGTACCTTTTTTTCCAGCCAATTCTGCCTCTACTTCTGTAAAGCTGGTGCTGGTGCTTGGACAGCAGGGTTTATTATCCTGTCAGGGAGAGGCCGCATTGAACTTTGCCCTGCCATTGGATACCAGTGCCAAGGGAATGGGTATGGTAGTTATGGCAGGAAAATTTGGAACACTGGGTAAATCTGCTTAAACAGCCAATTGTCTTTCAAGGCCTCATATAGAAGGCCTTGAAGCCTAAAACAGAGGTGCAAATTGCTTGGTACTCAATTTGTGATCTGTTGCTTGCATACAAAAAATTCTAAGGCTTTGATTTTCCAAGTCACTCTGTGAACTTACATAGATTTCAAAATCCAACCTGAAGATCAGCTAATAGTGTTCCTTTGTATGTTTGAAACCTAGAAAGTTATTACTTTTTAAAATTTTTCAAGTGCCTACCTTGCATTTATAGTTTGCTTCTCAAAATACAAATGCTTTTGACTGTATTTATGGTTTGGTGATGAAAATCTTGTGGGTCTAGAAGTGATATTTTTATTACTAAAATATGTCCCAGCATTCTTATGAATTCAAGCATTTCAAGCTGCTATGATAGTTAAGTATAGGGTTTGTTTACATGATACTTAATGTGAGATTCTTTGTATTAGCTAACTGGGATAGAGAAAACGACAAGAGACACCACCATTCAGTACTTCTGATGGTCCTGGTGAAGCCCATATTGTGCTTTGTTACTGTAATACAGCAGTTACCTGGTTCAAAGCTGCTAAGGTTCTGTTAATATAAATTGCAAACACATGCTATATAGGGCTGACACACCCTTAGCAGTTTGGATTATAGCAATTTAGAAAAGGAATCAAAAAGAAAATGAAAATAGGTGAATTATAACTCGGATACAGTTATTGCTTCTTTGAAATGTTATAGTAGTATAATTCATTTAATTACATGAAATGATTATAACTTTACACTGTGATCTGGACTGACAAGAGCAAGGAAATACAAACGTTCATTGGTAAAACTAAATGCACAATTACATCTGCATCATCTCAGACTCAACTGCCTCTGGTCAAATGTAAAGACATGTAAGAATAAAAATGCATGCAAGATTGAAAAGCTAAAGGCTGAGGCACTACCACTAAGATTACACTGTCAAGTGGCTGAGTCAGCCAGATAATCCTTACAAGTTATCAACTACCTCAATATTACCAAAAAAAAGTTTCTGAAGGATGATAAAAATAACACTAACTGAATCAAAGCTCTCAATTGCTTCTTTGAATTTGTTATCACATTGAGATCATGAGAGTACAGGAAGGGTCTTTTGGAAAAAATGTCAGGTACTTAACAGACCAAGAGGGTGTACTTAGTGGAATTGCTCTAGCATATGCTTAAATTTCTATTGGAGGGCTACTATTCATCCATCAGACTTGAATGCTTCCAGAGGAGCAATTTCAGCCTGCCATGAAGTTACATGTTTAGAGTACATTCTGCATTCCAGAAATGGGTCATAAAAGTCCTAATTAAAAAATCATCTCTTGATCTATGAAGTACCTACACCTGACATTAGCAACTTTGTGTATATATAGCAACAACAGTAACGCTAATCATACTTTGCACTTATCTAGCACTTTTCACCCACTGATCTTAATGATCTTTAACAAAAAAGGTCAAAATTACAAATCTCTTTTCAGACAGGGATTTTTTTCAGATGGATGAAGCAACTCTTCCAGTGTGATCACTGACACACAGTGTGATCACTGACAGGATTTGAAACAGAATGCAGATTCTTGATTTTCAGTTCAGTACTTTAGCCATGAAACAATACTGCTTTTCTCAAACTTAATTTTTCTGAGAGAAAAAAGTATTAGCCGTCTTTGTTGTACTGGAATATCAGTGGAGCAAAGAGACCAATATACTACCCTGTTCCTTTCATCCCAAATCTTAGATTTCTATTAATTCTTTTAATCTTTCCTAGTTAATCCTAAGGAACCTGCCTCTGCTCTCAGGATTAAAGGCAAGAAGAGTGTCTGTCATTCTCAGTCACCCTTTAGACGAGAGCAGCAGGAAAGAAAACTTATTCCTTTAAGTCAGCAGTCCTCCAGTGTTGTCTCACTAGTTGATGGGGACAGGAAGGATGACATCATTGGACAACACGGGCTGCTAATGCCTTTCTCAATTTACACTCAGGAAACAACTGCCTTCATATTGAAATATCAGAGGATGTCTAAATGCTCCTGGGAAACAGATGATCTGAAGTAGTTTACAAAAGCCAACAAACACTCCAGAACTGCCACGGAGGAAAGGGAAATAATCCCTGCATACAGAATTGGCTCTGTGCCCAGCACACCATGGAGTTGCCATCAACTGCCATTTATCTGATGGTTCAGTATATCAGGGTCCCATTTTGCTACGCTGACAAATTGGACCAGACTGCAATTGGATTAAACATGTGAAATCAATTTTTCCTGCAAATTCTGAAAGGGCAATGTTTTCTTTTTCCTATGGAAATACACAGTCTTACTAAATGTAATAGATTACAGAAGCACCACTGAAAACTTTTACTTTAGTATAACAACCAGAGCTTTTTTTTCATAGCAAATACAGTGAATGTGATGTAGAAGTGTAGTAAAACACATATAAACAAACAAACAAAAAACATTTACCTGCAGCTGCTGATCTAGTTCGGGAAATGCCAAAGGAAAGTTTTCAGAAGAAGCATCATCTAAAAGGTAAACATGATGTTAAAAGTCAATGCCTACCAAAAAGGGCATTTCAAATAATCTCTTTAATGTAGTTCTGCATTGCATATATTCACAATCTCGGGATCCTGCCAACACCTCTGCAACTGCTTATCATTCTGCACTTGAGATACCCTAATAGTCTCCTTGAAAATACTACTGTGTTTGCAATAAGAGAATTGCTGAAGAGATGGGAAGCCTATTTTATATTGCAGTGATTAAAAAATAAAACAGCCAGATAGCACAGTGGAACCTGTGAAGTAAAGAACCTTCCAAGGGCAGCAGCCTTACTACCAAAGAGTTCATATTTGAATGAAGGGAAAGAGATCTTTCCCATCACAATACAATTACTTACCAGGGCTGAACCACAATAATAGAAATCTTTTCTCCCACCACATAAAGGCAACCACAAGTACACACAAGCCAGCCTGGCAACTGTGGCACTAGAAGACTGTTATCTACACAGGCATTAAAATGGGTAAGTTACCACAAATTTTGCCCCTCTGCAGAGATGTCTTTAACTTGCAGATAACAAACTTTAGGAACTGGAGCTAGTCCGTTCATGACAACAAGCCAAACCATGTTGTTATTTATTTATTTATTTATAGTACAGGCTTCCAGCAAAGGTGGGAC
This sequence comes from Pogoniulus pusillus, assembly GCF_015220805.1. Taxonomy (NCBI): domain Eukaryota; kingdom Metazoa; phylum Chordata; class Aves; order Piciformes; family Lybiidae; genus Pogoniulus; species Pogoniulus pusillus. The sequence goes on along the minus strand of NC_087275.1, from coordinate 15,022,624 downwards.
AGACTGCCAGTTACGTCAGTGTTGTGGTGTGGACACCTGCCCACTAGTAGCTGGACTGTGGTCAAAAACATGAATCATACTTGGTAGCGTCACAGCTAGCCACTGCAATATTTCTTTCTCGGTGACTTTCACACCATTGGTTTTGTACTGGGTTGTGGTGAATGTTTATGCATCTTACTACAGGCTACGGGAGGCGAACAGAAGGTTACTATTAGCTCTCTTACAGAGTCAGTTGTTTCTAATGTGTCAGAATTAAGCAAGGATGGTTCTTGTAGGAGAAAATTGCTAACCTAGATCAGAGCTTGCAACCTGCTCTGTGCTGGCAGACTTGTACACTACAACAGAATTCCAAGAAGATTAAAAGAGACGTGTTTCAAAGCTGATTCTGGATATTCTTAAAGAGCACAGACTGGAATTTAATTATTTCTCAAATATTGGTTATCTTTTTATCCTGTCCTCAGTGGTCATACAGCAAGGTAGGTTGGGAGAAAAACTAAAGTCACTTTATCCTATGAAGAAGAAACATATTGGCTAACATACAGCTGTAGTCTTTAACTGATTTAGCTAGAACTCGGCTCCTCTAGGGAGGGATACTCAGAGAAGAAAAAAAATAACACTGTGACACAGAGGGCAAAACCAAAAGCTTTTGTACTTCCTCAGGAAACAAAGTGAAGTTCTGTATTTTCATGAGGTAGGGGTCTTGAGAGTATAATCAAAAAGTCATACCCACTCTCCTCCCAAATTTATTTCTTCACACTATGACCTAAACATGCCAATTCTTGAAAATCCTCAAATTACTTTAATTGTATAGAATTACATTGCACTGATATACAAATGTTTACCTTTAATCTGCTCTTGCTTTCTTGTACCATATTTAAAAATAGACCAATATTCTAAAAGAAGAAAGATGAATCATATGGCAAGGCTAAAAGGAAGAATGAAATAGGACTCAGTCTGACTAGGGGTACAGCTGCTCTACAAATATTTGGCTGAATAGCTGTTAAATATTCTGACAGAGATATTGGGCCAGAGTGGTGGACAGCAGCTAAGCTGCTATTTGTTTTGACAATTCCAGCGGTACAGTCTTCAGTAGAGTAGCTTTAAGGAAGGACCTTGAACATCTTTAACTGAAGAAAAACAAAGCAAAAGCAAACACATGACTTTTAAAGAAACACCAGCCAATAGTTTTCTCACTGCATTGGCTATTTAAAAAAAAACAAACCAACCAAACAGAAAACCCCACAAAGTTAACGCAGTGTCAGAATATTCAGAGCACAATCAGTTAAAAAAAAAAGTTTAGAAATACTTTTAAAATGATAGAATATAGAGAGAAATTACGATAGAGGAAATCCTTCAATAAACAGATGTTCCCTGCTTATTTTTTGAACTCAAGTGACTGAGTCAATGGTACTAAAAATAGAACATATTGGTATCCGAACCATTATGACATACCATAGTACATTTTATAATGGGCCTGCCCTAGCATCTAATGAACAGCTGCTAGGGTTTTTTTAGTTGTGCTAGTTTAAGATTTGTTTAAATCATCATCTGATGTGCAGAACATCATAGAGAGGAGTTGTGGACTTCAGTGGCTTTAAATTTTTCTGAGTTCCTAATTCTGTTAGGCTCAACTGAAGTATTTAGTTTACAAAAATCAACAGACACCCTCACAGCTAACTTGTTTTCCACAAGAAAAGCAAAAAAAACCAACCACAAACTAACACCACCCACACACACATACACAAAGAAACCCCAAACAAACAAACAAAAAACCCAACCCCCAAACCTTTCCCCACAGGTTCCAGTGAAATGAATTAATGCATAAGGTCAGTCTTCATTTCACTGTCACAGAACAGCCACAACAATAACAACAGAAACCAACCGGTAAAAACTAAACATGTTTAGATTTTACACAAGGAGAAAGCAAATGACAGCAACCATTTCCCTCATAAAACTTGTCTTTTTTTGAGGATGTTACCAGAAAGCCAAGGAGAAAGATACAAACTCTTGCATTTTCTGCCAAAAGAAACCCTATTTCCCATACGAGCTTGGATACTGGGTTGAATACTTATGCAAGACATCAGACAAAATAATATTTTCTTCTATCTTTAAAAAACTACTACTCTGAAAACCCAAACCACTGAAAATATCTTACATGTCAAATAAAATATTCAGCAGTTCAAAACTTGTCACTATCTCATCTGCCTGCATTTGTTCTTTTCTATCCTAGATCTCCTTAACTAGGCAACAGAATTTGGAAATCTCTCTTTTCCTCCTTTTCTCAATATATTATAAATATTTAATGAGTGCTCACATTGTTATAAGGAAACACTGATATAATCAAAGACCACTTGTATAATAAAGTTAGTGGCATTTCTGTGCCACAAAGCCATGAAAATAATCAGTCTGATTCTTCAGCATAAACAAATAGTATCTCATGACTGTGGTCACTCTTTCACTGCTCCTTTACCTGTCACTTGTAAAGAAAAAGGATTTATAATTCAAACTGGTTGTTGAAAACATATTTTATTTAAAAACAAAACAAAGCAAATCAAAACTTAGAGCTTACAACTTGCCATACCTGAAAATGAGCTGAGATTCTGATCAGAAGAAAATAAGAAAGTAGGAAAAACATACATTTGAGTGTTACAGCCATCCCAGCAAACTCAATAGCACTAAGTCGTGATGCCAAAGAATCAGACTAGGGACTTCATCACAGCCACCTAAGTTAAAGTGCTATCATAGGCTGAGTTGAGTCTGCTACCATGCTGCTGTCATGCCAGCTTCAAAATGAAAAGCTGGAGCAAAGCTGGAGCAAAGCACCATGAGGCTTGAAGTTCAGGTTGTAACATGAGAGGCTTCCTGTTCTGGTTGCTGCTCCTGGTTTCTGGGATTTGTTTTTTTGTTTTGTTTTTGTTGTGTTTTTTTTTCTGCTGGGTGGGCTGCAGGTTACAAGGTGGGAGAGTTACTGGCTTCTGCTACTGCTTCTGCATTTTGCTGCACCTTTTTTTATGCATAGGTTGAGGTAATTACACATTGTGTTATCTTGTTATAATATTCATTTCGACCTAGAGCAGTTTTTTTGTGTTACTTTCCCTCCCATCTGTGTGGGGGGAAGAGGGCTTGTGAGAGTGACCTGTGTTAATTCAGGACAAGTATCCATAGCATGATTTCTAAATGAGTACCACTTCTTGATTTCCCATAGATTCCAAAAATAATACTGAAGGTCCATATTTAAAAGTGCACTAAAGGTAAAGACATGTACCCTGATTACAGGATGAACATATAATTGACATCTTTTTAACCAAAGACTTGGTGTAAGGAGTAGCTTGTCTTCTGTTTGTTTCATCAGGTTCATACATTTGCTTTGCTTGTTGCTGAAAACAAAGAGCATCTGAGGGAAACTCTCTGGGGAACTCACTTCCTCCATGTGCTTTCCATCAGTTGGGCTGAAACAAATTGCCCCTCTGACCATTCTTATAGCAAAACTAACAACAAAAACCACAAGCACTCTAAGCTTGGTGCCCAGTCAAGGCATCTTTATGCTGAAATGGCATGATGAACACCTTTGTGTAAGGACAGCAAGGCTAAGCTGATTAGCCTTCACTGCCTAGGTGAGCTCTTGTATCTCTGCTGGTAGCACTTACTAAGACAAATATGAGAGGGTCTTCTAATATGTGGCACAGAGACCCAAGCCATCTGATTTAGAAGGCTGGACTGTATCAAGACTAGTTTTCTTCATACCAAAGGCCTGCAACTTATCAGTGATGTCCTGATGTATTCAGTCTCTGCTATATGCTAATATGGCACATTTGAGAATGAATCATGCTCTCTGAAAACTTCATTTATTTAAACATGTTCTGGGCATCTGAAGATTCCAACAGCCCAGACCTCCACATGTAGATGAATGAGCAAAGTTTCTCACACTTTGCTCTCTGACTGACACAACATCTAGTATGATGAAGTTCCTTCATATATGGCTGCTCCATTTAGCTGAACTGTGGGCAATAATTAATGGACAAATACTTTAGGAACAACATCTGATTTAATTGTAATACAAACTCACAAATTACAGTTCATCTAGGATCTTCACTAGGACAGAAACAGAACATAAAAATTTAAATGTGTTTAAAGCACACTAAGGTCACTAAATCAAGCACTCAAAATTTAGGAAATGCCAATCACAGCTCTGCTTCCTTGAGTTATGATCCAGTCTAATTATATGAGTTATTTTTATTTTAATATATGACTTAATTATATGAGTTATGATCCAGTCTTTAATTATACAATCATGTGCTATTTTTTTCTCTTACATGAGTGGGTAAGTGTATTCAGATCTCTTCCTCTTAAATTAAAGAATTAAATTGGTAACATAAGTAGGCTGTTATCCTGTAAGTGGATCAGCCCTCGCACAGGAAAAGTGCTCAAACTCAACTGCAAGCACTGTGATTTGCAGCAGGACAACACTGGCAAGCTGCGTATTGGGGTCCACTCTTGGCCCTAGGAGGGCAGTTGGATCTAGAAGTCCGAGCCCTGCTTACCAACAGAGAAGTACAGACTCATCAAGTTCATCCTGGAAGGCTGTGTGGCTAAGTGACTGCGACTTGGCACTGCTGTGTGAAGCTCCCGGGCTTCTATTCACAGCCCTGCCTGACATGACCTTACACAACCTCACAGTTACCTCACTCGTAAAATAGTGGGGAATGGTCACAGCCTGACCCAGGAATAGGCTATGAAGGCTTGCTCAATAATAAGAGTTGTGGGCCTCCCAAAAATAGAAACGGTCCATAACAGAGGGGTAAGTGCAAAACTCTATATACCTTCACCTAAGCCTAAAGCATCCTTTGTTGATGCACAGCCACTATTCCTTTGAGGGTATTCCACCTAAATTCCTCTCTAATTTCCCAAAGATCAAGACACTTACTTGAAGGTGGAGAGCAGTTTTAGGAAACTAGCTCTATAAATTTTAGCCACACATTTTATCAATCCCTACTGATTTTTGAGCGATACATTATCTGCTGGAAAGCCTCTGTGGCCAGCTACAACCAAAATGAGGATAGAAAAGAGATCTGAAGGTTGCTGTTGTATTGAAGAATCAGTCATTGCCAAACAGTCTTGCATGATGAAGTATAAAAGCAAAATTTTCTTTACAGTTCTTATGATAAAAAAAGGTGTACAGAGAAGTGGACTAAGTCATCTGCTATGCTTACAGAAATAGTGCACTGTTCCACCACCAGTTTTGTTAGAAGATGTATTGCTTTTGTTATTAGTGTTTATTCTGAAGAGTGCTACCAGAGCTAGGCTAATTTCAGTCAAAAGCTACTAGCAATTTCAAAACCAGTCATTCACCACAACATGTCACTACCAGAACTTTTTGGCAAGATTCAAGCTTTTAGTCTGGGAGGGAAGGTGAAGAGATGCTTACCTATAAAGCTTCCCTTAGAACTATTACACAAAACAAATCCACTTGTCTAAATTTAAGAAAGTTGCTGTTATAATTCTGTCTTAACATGTTCAGTAAATAATTAGGGCATATTGAATTAGGGCATATTGAATTTCATTGTTTTAATCAAAGGGATGTTGTTAAACTACAATGAACTTCCTATTTGGGAACAATTACTTAAATTTTGGAGCACCATATTTAATTTAACTCGCATTAGTTTCCAAGTGATATAAAATAGGCTAAAATAATGTTTTAAATTCATCAACTTAATGTGGTACCTTAATTCAAAACAGTGCAATGTAGTGTGCAGACACTCAGAGAAACCCATGTTTTATGCCAGCTTAGTGAATTTGAGTAAAAGAGACAGGCATAAGTACACATATACAGAAATAAGAGATACACAATAAAACTATCTTCTTATATAGCAGCCACTGACGAGACTTCTAAGGAACTGGTTAGCCTGCTTCCACATTACAAATACTGTCAAAGCTGGCCAAGATTTCAGTCATCAAGTGCTGACTGATGAATGATATAACAAAACTAAATTATTTCTTGTACACTTAAGATAAGGCAGTTCAGTTAACACAAAGTAATCTCTTCTCATGAGCTGGGACCAGTTTTGCTGCTCTTCACACCCAGTGCTTGGTTGCAATCCTAGCCAGTGAGATAATCGCCACCCAGAAGAAACATTCCATTTCCCCTTTTTATATCTAGTTGTGCTGCCAGTTCCTCCTAGTAAGCATTTGTACAGCTCCCGGAAGGAGAATGCAGCCTTTCTTGGTGAAATCTGTCACTGTCCCTTTCCAGTGACCCAGAGTTTAAGGAAAAACTTAAGTCAAACAGAATGCCTCACTACTTGGCCCAAGCAAAGAACTTTTTGTATGTGCTGCAGCAGTACATAACACTGTTTCAGTTGGAAAAGAACTCTAAGATCATCAAGTCCAACTGTCAAACTCAGACCACCATGGCCATTTAACCATGCTCCCAAGTGCCATGTCTGCATGTTTCTTGAACACCTTCAGTGATGGTGACTTCACCACCTCCCTGGGCAGCCTGTTCCAGAGCCTGGCTATTCTTGCAGTAATTTTTCCTAATCTCCAATGTAAGCCTCACCTGATGCTTTACTATCACACTTAAAGCAGGTAACTCCTATTTGAACTGAAAACAAATATCCTTGTTAAGAATAAAAAACATTAAATAAATGCTAAAAAAAAGGAGAAAAAAAACCCAAATGTGGAATACTTGAAGGTCTACCTTCAAGTATTGGCAGCTCATCTTAAAAAAAGGAAGTGTTAAATACTTATTTGTACTTTCTTGATTCAACTACTGTTAGATCAACATTTTCAGACCTGATAGAAGTTCATTTCATTTGCCTTCTTTAAATATACCAAATATAATAACCACGTCCAGGATTACCACTAAGAAGAGCAGAATCCTTATGATGCAGTAAAACAGAATGTAGGTTTACACCTCCTGGGTAGGCCCCAAGGGGATATGATGCAGAGGAGAACATGGCACTCACTTTACAAGCAACTATTTAGTTTTACCAGTACTCAAAGAGATTCTGGAGTGCATACTGCAGGAAGACTTATCTATGTGCAATAAGAGATTAAAAAGTCTGGAAGAGATCAACAAAAGATAGCAGAAAAATATTACTTTCATGTAATTAAGTTTATTTCTCTAGTAGTAAGAGAGAGGCTGTAATTATTAGCAGGATAGAAAAGTAAAAATAAAATATGATGCAATGTTAAGGAAGCTAGGCTTCCTGCCTTTCATGTCCCCTTCTTCCAAGCTATTCACAACCTTGTCATTTCCTATTGCCGTCTCTTATCACAAACCACTCTACCCTCTTTGATTTTCCCATGGTCTCAGCTTTCCTTGACTTGTTTTCAGTGTCTCACATGAGGATTTTTTTTTCAGTAATTTGTGTCTTTTAACTCTGTCTCCAAGACCCATAATTCCTGTAAAAATATTACCATGTTACTATATCTTGAGAGATGAGAATGATTCCTTATTACCTTCTTTCATAAGAATGTAATTACTAGATTATTTTAATTTATGAAAAAGGGTATACAGATGGCCACATGTGCTTCTTTACATTCCTTGTCTCAGTCTTACATTGACACTCATCTTTGTGAGCTGAATTTTATGTGCAATAATATATGAAGATGTTTGGTTTTAAATTCCCTTCTTAGGGAATGAGATTCTATTTCAGGCCTGTACCTGCAATACATCACACAAAAATTACCTGGAAAAGATAATGTATATTCTAAAATATGTTTTAAATGAGAAAATCATACTCAAGCTGAGACTTTTGTTCACAGAAAGCTCAGGAATTTGCTTTACATTATCCTACAATGCAAAACATCCAGTAAAACACCCATCAGCAGTGGGTTTGAGCTATCATTTTCAGAGATCCTTTCATTTCCTGCCATATACACATCTCAGCCCTGGCTTCGGGCATTCACCTTTAGCAACAGCATAGCCAACTTTTTTAAGGATGCTTTCCAGCTGCTGATTTACTTTATTTCATTCTGACTTGTACTGTTTGGCAACAGGTCTCTGGACCTTAATAATATTTAATGTGCAAACTAATTATATCAATCTTTTCCAAAGGCCATGTATGTACATGGTATGTTTGAGGAAATTAATGCTCAGTCAGCATGAATTGACAGGACAAACATCAATGAAACTTCTGCTGCTTTCTCAGGGAACATGCCACGTGGGCCATCCACTTCCTGAAACCTTTCACCAAGCTGGGCACATGTGGCACTTTTCAACCTTCATGCTAAAGGGAAAGTCTCTTTCTGCTCTAGCTTCATCCGCAGCACAAAATGTCCTTTTACTTTTATTATTTTTAAATTCCTTAAAGTTAGACATATTGTATATGCAGATAAATTCAGTAGTTAATTATAGCCCTAAGTATATTTCACAAACCACTGTAAGAAAGTTAAAATCTAAACTAAACTCACCAGACTGACAATTTAAGGAGGTTCTTAATGGAAACATTAAAAGTTATCAGACGTGAAAATCAATCACATGGTATCACTCTGGAAAAACAAATCCACCCATAACACTGGACTTCATTTGATACTGTAAACACTGTTAAGAATACATAAAATTTAAAAGCAATTATTTCATTGTGGATCACTCCATAAATTAAACTGTACCTGAGGAGTCATTCAGGCTGAAGGCAATTCGCACTGGTTTATCAGCAGGTACCCTGGCAGTGGTGATCATGTGGGCACTTGAGTCAATGCTTTTACTTGTTTGTTCCAGCTGCAATTATATAAATAATATAATTAATACAGAGCACATGATACCATTCAACAAATGAGTTTTAATGCTCTTCATGCATTCACAGCTACCTTTCTCATTCTAGCTAAGCAATGCCTATAAATCAAAGTCAAGGGAGCATCATTTCACTTTTCCATTTATGAAGGATTTAAGTGAAATCCAGAGCAGAAACATTCTTTTGCTATTTACAGATTAGAAAGAATGATGGCAAAGGAAGCTTCCCCTCTCCTCACCTGCTTGCTCCCCGCCATTGCCCCTTCAGCAAGCCTTGACTCGTGGCAATGCTGCCTGGTTCTGAAGGTGAAGAAGGAAGAAGGGGTGGAGAGTTGAGAGTAACATGACCCCAAGCCTGCCATGTGATTGGAAACGTGCACACCACTCCACATGGTGTCAATGAGGAGGCATCCATCCTCCTACCTTCCACCCATACTCCCCCAGTCAAACTATGCCTGATAGTCACACATTTAATGGTCAGAAAGCTAGTGGGTCTCCAAACCTTGGTGGTGATTCTTCAGTGGAACTCTGTGCAGATGTAGAGGTCTATCTGCATGGGTTTGACTCCCAGATGGAGACTTTATTCAGTCCTCGGTCTTTGTTCTGAGACCACCCACTCCAAAAAGCCTTTTTTTCTGAGATGAAACCCTGTCCATTAAGAAAACAGCTAGATTCACTTCAAGCAGTGCACTGAAGAATCATTGAGCAGCAATAGAAATGGCTAATCTAATTACTAATCTGTAATGGTGTAACTGCAGCATCTCTCAACACAGCAAAGTTATAGTCAGAGCTCTAGTTATGTCCAGTTAATCTTCTGAATGAACAGTTTTGGTTAAATTCTATTAAATAGCTGAATGCAAACTTAATCTGCCTTGTATACCTAACACAAAGCTGCTAAAATTCACAGATTTGTTCTATGTACTGGAGAACGTGAAGTCAATCATACTTTATGCATGCAAAGGATCTGCCCATAAAGAAGTTATTTTAGGACTGAAAACTATGCTATCCAGAGTGCATTGTAGTCATACCAACTATGTGGACAATTATGAAAGGAGCTTTTAGGTTACCATAAAAACTCAGTCAATTAGAAACCAAATTCTTCAGAAAAATTGAATGAATACACTAAAAGCTGTATCAATAGACAACACAACATTTAGCTAGTGAAAACAACAGCCAACAGTCCAGCAGTTTTTCAGTAAAGTAGCTATTGTATTGCATGGAAGTACCAACAACTCATTCTAATTTGCACTCAACTATTTGTCAGTCTCAGAAAATCAATACAACAGAACAGTATCTCAGGATTATAATATTCCTTGGTGATGCACAAGGGAATCAAACACTTTCTTGGCATCACTGCCTTGCAATCAATGGAACGGTGTCACATTTTCTTTTGACCCATTAATTTCAGCACTTCCTTTTTATTTGTTACATCTGTCTTAATATTTAGCTAGCAGGGTGATATGGTTACTCTGCACAATGATACATTTTAAAATGTTGTTTGAAGTGCACGATCCTTCCTTAAAATAATAACAATATTCTAAAATAATTACTTTGAACAGAATTGACTTGGAGCTGGGATTACCTCTTTCAACTAATACGTAAGGGATATTAATGATTGTTCTTTATTCCTGATTGCTAACAATGAAAACATACCAAACCCTGAATTTTTATCTATTGGACAGAGACGAAGAAAAGTCAACTAAACTGCTGTAGTCTGTTTTTGGACTCAGGAAAAGATCCCCTGGAGTCAACTGAAATATTCTACTTTGAAGTGCATTGCATTCCGCAAAGTAACTTTTTTTTTTCCTAAGCATTATTGATCTCCTTCGGCGCCCCCGTCCCGAAGCCTTACTTTATAAGAAACATCTAAAACATCTCATTGTTTAAAAAAAACCCACAAACAAAAAAGTAATTACTGATCCACAAAAAGATTTTAAGTGACAGTCACATCCTTGAAACAAGGCTGTTCATCATTCTGTGTTGGTAGTATACATTCCCCTGACATCTGTTTACTATCTAAGTGGTGTTCCACATAAGAGTACACTTAACATTTCATATCATAGCCTAAGAAATTAAAACGATGCATTCTGCTAGAGGTTTTAAAATTGCCCTAGCAATGTTGCCAGGAGTAAATTCATTGTCTTAGCCCAGTCACACAGTTTGTGATCTGCAATGTTTAAATTGCCTCTTTTAACCACCTACTATGCGAGGGCAAAAATCAGTATCTCTCCAATAAGCAATGATGAGTGTTTTCATTTTATTCCAGTTCACAAAAAGCAATTACCTTGCTATCCAATTTTTTTGTATTACATTTATCCCTTCACTCTTTCTTGTATGGAATCCTCGAGCTCTTTGTCACAAAAAAGCAATCAAAGGGAACAGAGAAGTATGGAAGGAGCCTGTGTACAAACGAGGTGATACAGGAAACACAGAGACCAACTGCCCCAATTCCCCACCTGCTTTCTCCACTCACGAAGAACATTATCTCTGCAGACAGAGATGAGAGTGGGCAACCTGGAATTTAACAAGATTTAACGAGCAGTCCCCTTCTTCCGAACAATTGCGTACAGAAGTGGGTGCTGTTTCTCCATTAAAAAAGAATCTGCAGCAAGCTCCGATTAAGTGCTGTTATAGCTCTATCAGTTTAGTTCAGTTTTCACACCTGTTGCCTTACCTCACTTAGCGGAGTGTCTGCACTTGTATAATCCAGGGCCAGCCACTGCCTTGGCTTGTCGTTGCCTTTATGGAGTAAAGCTTCAATAAAAGAAAAGGCTGCACCTGCTACATAGCAACAAACTGACACGGTCTGAGAAGCTGAGACAGCTGTCAGAGCAACATGCTGCTACCTGCACTTCCCATAGGCTTTGCTGTCCCAAAAGATCACCCGTTTCCGCTTTTCTCCACAATTCTGCTTTCCCTTCCTCTCCTTGCCAGTGACAAGGGATTATGATGCTGTCATGCTTCAGGGAGGAAAAAATCCTTCTGTCACAGGCATTATTAAGCAGCAAACTGTGGCAAGCCCAAGATTTTTAATTCATTAGTCCTGGCAAACCTAAAATACAAACAGACTTGCTTCACAGGACAGGAATGTTTTCAGCATGACCCAATCAGTGTCTGTGTCTATTCCAGCAAACTGGCAAAGATAGCATGACTCCAGTCAGCAAAAATGTCTGCAGCTCCAATCAGCTTGGGCTGACACTGCCAACTTGGACTGGCTACAAGCGAACTATCAAATGATAGCAGCAACTATCAAAGCTAACAACAAGGGATAGGCTTGGCATGTTAGGCTAGATTCATTGTGGCTTTAGTCTGGCTGGGCTTGTTTAACAGCAGATGATCGTCCTGCAATTCTGAGGAGGCAATGGGCAAATTACAGTACGCTTACACTGTGAAAATGGATTTATTTATAGATGAGTTGGTGATGGCAGTGATAGCTAAACCTGTCTAAATCAAGAGATTTGCCTGAACTCAGAGGATTTTTTAGTGCCATTTCAGATAGCTTTTAGAAGTTTTGAAACTGCAGACACACAATTTATAGATAAATCTTGAACTATCACAAGAGAGATTAATTTGTTCAGTTTAAACTTTTATTTTCTGTAGCTGTGTCACACACTTGTACTGCCTACATGATTGCTTTGATTGAGTGCTGTCATAGTCATTAAAACAAATGGAGAAAAATGCAGTACAGTTACTGATTGATTGTACAGAATATCTTTATACTTATTTTTCCTCTGTTTCAAAAGGGGATTCTTTTCCTTTTACATTTCAAAATGCATTTTAAAGTAATTTTTAAAATTCCAAATCAAAAAGGTTTATCCAACACAAATCTCCTGTATAGGCACACTGCTAGATTCTATTGGTTCAGCTGAGATATACAGAGGTTTCAGGACAGATAGAGATGTGAAGTCAGATTTTCATCTTTCCTCATCCTCTCACCTTCTGGCTTTAGCCCAGGACTGATGTAATCAGTGCAAATCTCAGGAAGCCAACAGTTGCCCTTGTGGCCTCAAAAGACCTTTTTCGTATTTTGAAACTACTAAACTGAAAAGATGCTCTACCTACATTGCCTTTCCCCACCACTGACATGGGAGAGTATCAGACGGCTACACCATTAGTAAGGTATCTGGTGAAGCAGTCTTCTAAACTGGCTCAGTTAACTGCAGTTAAAGAGTTAGTGAAAATTTGGGCTGCCCTTCTGACTATGCTGAACATTTTTCCTTAATGTGTTTCTGAAAGGACTGAGGATTCTTCTCTACATGTCTCCTTTGGAAGGGGAGGGTGAGATATTTGTTTATAATTACAATCATTACTGCGAATTGTACAGCTAAATAACATCAGCAGCTGATATTGATCTTCAGCTCCAATTCCAATTTCTGTTAGATATTGATCTTCAGCCCCAGTTCCAATTTCTGTTAAAGCATTCTTCTCAAGATAGATAAAATCCTGGCTCTAGCGAATTCACTAAAAATATTCCCCTTGAAGTTTCCACGGACCCAGGGTTTCCCCCAAATCTTAAGGTCCTCATCTGCTTTGTATGGACAGATGATATTTAGATGGTGTGAATGCCTTCATTACATGCCACCACAATAAGTCTAAAAAAGCCTCTCTACATAAAATCTTAAGACATGGAAAATGTTCAATAGCCATGACAGCAAGGGTCTTGTACAGAAATGATGTGTGTATAACCCAGGGGTGATTTTCCAGATGGCTCTGACACTCCACATTTCCAGACTGATACTTCGGTGGAACTCTGTTTAAAGAGCATGCACATCTATAAAAACTAACTTTGTAATAATTGTATGGTTTTTATCCATTGAATGTCAGTGTTTCCAATTAAATTTAGTATATTATACACATTTTACAAAAGAAAGTGAAAACACTTATACTTCACTTACTATGCACCCTCCTCTTCTAAAATGGGTGTGCTACTTCCAAAAGCTACGGATCATGTGCTAAGACACCAAATATCAGTTCTGTGCTTTACACAATGAAACTGCTACTTTATCAAAGGTAGCATACTTTCAAAATGCAATAAAATTATGGTGTTCTGCATACAGAACATTAAATTTGAAACACCAGGGTGAATGATTTACAGAATCATAGAATCACCCAGGTTGGAGGAGATCTCTAGAAGTCATATAGTTCAAGTCCCCTTCAGTGAGCAGGGATATCCCCAATAAGGAGGTTGCCCATAGCCCTGTCAAGCCTCACCTTGAATATCTCCAGGGATGGGGCCTCAATCACCTCTCTGGGCAACCTGTTACAGGGCTCAATCACCCTCCTGTTTTCTGAGCTTTTGAATCACCTACAACCGAGATAGCCAGAAAGATGTGTAAAGTAAACTTGTAACATTCATTATTGTAACTATTGGTTTAGATTAGACAGATAGTTCTCAGCAGAACTCTTAAGTGAAATAGACAGGGATGGATTGTGCTGGTTTGAAGCTAATTGGAATATTTTAATGAGAGAAATTAGATTAATAGGCTGTGAAAACAATGGTGATATCTACTTCACTCATAGGTTTGCTGAGACATATAAAACCAAGGACACAAGCATAGATAAGACAGTCTGTTGGAGCCTGTCAGAGTCAGTTGGTGTCTGTGTTTTCCCCCTGGGCTTCTGCCATCTGCTTGGATCTGTGTAACCCAACTAATCATTCTGCTTCTAGCCCCTCTTGCCAATCCTTCCAACTTACCTTGCACGTAAGGCAGATTCTGGGATAAGACAGGGGCGTGGAAAGAAGGAGGAAGGGTGTTTGGGAGCCCTTCCTGGGCACTCTGATTTCTGGGAGGGGTATTGTGTTTCTGTATTACTTCTAAATTGTATATTTCTGTATATAGCTGTAAATATTTGTAATATATTGCAAATATCTGCTTGTATATTGTGCTAAGCTGTGAATATAAAGCTTCATTCTTTAAACTCCAGCCAGCTGAGTCTAGTGAATTCAGGCGGGAGGGGGAAAGGTGTCACTCCCAAACCATCACAGGAGCACAGGGACTTAACTGATAATCAGTAATAGAAACATGCAAATTTGTAACAGTTTTTAGGATGAAATATTGGTTATTCTACAGATGTGAAAAAACACTAATATCTGCTATCTAACAAAACACCTGTTGCCCTCCCTTTTTTTAGCTGTGCTACTTTCATTAATCTCCGTTTCCTAGTATAAGTAGTATTTTAGTAGCATATGACCTCACTGATACTAAAATGGTGTTTCACGGATTGCCAGTTGCCTATTTAAAAATACATTTTAAATATTCTAGTTTATGGAAGATGTTTCAAGAAGAAATGTAAAAGCAATAAAAATGCTTTGCCTAAAACCACACTCAGAGCAAAACATTCATTTTACAGAGAGCTCTGAGTACAAACAGAATCTCATTTCTGACAATTTCTGGTTAACTTATTTCTGTAACAAATGTTGTTAAAAATCCCACTGTGGGGAGGTTTTGGTCCCCTTTACTGATTTTGGGGCTGATCAAGGTGAAGCTGCACCACACTATGGAGAATCAATTTTGAGAGCAGAAACATTGATGAGTCACATCCTTTAACTCCACATTACCCTTAGAATTTTCACTACCACTTGGATTGCATGGATCAGAATTTGGCAAATATTAAAAGCCAGACAGTAAACTCCATTTATCTGCCATGGTAATTGAATAAGTTTCCTCACAACAGCTACAAATACAGGATCTCTTTGTTGACCTAATCTCTTCTTGAAATCCATAAGAAGAACCATTTCCAGTCTGAAGGAAACAGGGTAGATAAGTGTTTTTTACTACAGAGGCAGGTATCCTAGGTGATATAAGAACATTCAATATGATGTAATCAAACTACAATTTTTACAGCCAGAAATTCAGAGCCAGAGATGAAGGCCTCTTTTATGTCTTTCAGATAACAGAAAGGTATAGATCAAATATAAAGTCTTTAGTCTTGCACCTCACTCGCAACCTAACATCACAAGTCCTGAAAACTGGAGCAGCCAACAGAGCACTTCATTATTGTTCTTACATACTACGTACTCTCTCTTTATCTAAGTGGTATTATAACACAGGTAAAATAATGTACTTTCTTCCAAGTTCTATACACATAAATGGCTGAACTCTGTCAGATTAAATGAAGTCATTAAAACCAATGTGAAACATATACTGAGCACTGACTTAAAAAATAGCCCATAAGAAACAGCTGAATTTATTAATAAAGAATCATACAGATCTAATGGAAGAAATTTTTTAGAGAAACAATTTTTTAATTGCCCTGTCAAGGTAATGTGGATTTACAGGAGTTGACTCAACAATTTTTACACCTGCCTTAATACCATCTGGAAATAACTGCTCCTTGAATCATTTGAGAACTTGACTGGTGGAAAAACTCCATCAGTTCCACAGCAAACTCTAGACAGAAACTGTGGGAAGCTAATTCTGCTGAGAGGAAGGAAATTGAAACCTTTGAGATATGATGCTGCCATTGATCCTTCTGTATCTCTGTCATGAATAATAAGAAGGAAGCTGAAGTCAGAAATACTACTGGAAAAAAGTCACTATTGTCAGAAATCAACAGGTGCAAACCTACATGTTTCACTCACATCAGCAGAGCTGGAAATAACCTTTAGAAACTAATTACAGGAAGCATGATGGTGGGTCATCTCAGCAGGGAATCATGAAGGAGGATACAGATAGACAGTACGCAGCAATTCACTGGGAGATCAACAACTGAATGCTTAAAGCAAGCATTGGCTAATGCAAACTGGAAACACCAGCACTTTCTCACAAACACTTAAATCCAATGCATTGATTTGATTTACAGCTGTGCCACTAAACCACAAGCAATATGTCCTAGGATAAAAATATTCTCTCATATTTGTGTAAAAGTTGGCTAATCATTGCATTTCAGCTGGACTTGCCATTCCCTAAGAGAGTGTCTAACTTACCTTACTTAACTTACCTGAAGGGAATACTACAAGACATTACAGCCTCACTTGATAGTGGCTGAGGTCATCATGCTCTGATGGACAGATGCATAAGACTTTCAAGTCACCACACTCTCATGAAGCTTTGATGCTCTAATGAAGAAATCAGCATACAGAAGAATGTGTCAAAATCCCTGCAGCAGCTGGTATTTTGCTCATACTTGAAACCTCATTGCTGATTGAGCACTGAAACTGCCTTAGTTAATACCATCAGCTGCAAACATAGAGGAGTTTAGAAATCATAAATGCTAGAATATTTATTAGTCTAAAATTTTAATTAGTAAAAGAGTCTTAGTATAGTCCAGGAAGTCCTCACATCTCTTCCAGATATTCATCTTACTTCCCTTCCTGAAGAGAAAATACATGATATTGTAATCAACAAGAGCAGAGCAGACAATTCAGCAGTGCAGTAGATGTATGGGGCACATAAATATCACACAATGATAGGATATGTGTCCATGAATTTATCTTGTTCCATAGAGTGAACTATATTAAATGAGAAATTATTATGGTTTAAAAGTCAAAAAGTGTTAGACTTATGACCTGCCCCCCAGTTTGTAGTTGGTTTTGAACCCCTGCGCATCTTTGATACACATGCTCTTTATTGATGGATGCTCACACCACTTTCTCCCATGAACTCAAACGCAGACAAAATTGCTTTTTCCAGTGAAAGATACTACATTTTTGCAAAATTAAAGATATTATCTTTTTATAAAGGCACAGTAGAAAAATAAAATAACAACAACAACAACAACAACAATAATTTTTAAAAGTCTTGCTCTGACAGATTACTTATACAAGACAATTCCAAAAGCAATCTTACCCAGGGACAGCTCCTGCCCAGAAAACAAGACTGTACCAATTTTCTACCGAGGCACTGACAGGAGTAGGGCAGTGACAATAAACTCCTTCTTTTGCAGAGAAGAAAAAGAGCACTTGAACTTTGTTCTTCCTAAAAGATGTCCATGCCCCTGAGGCTGACTGCAAGTGAAGGTTGAAGCACTACCATTTTTTTCTAAATTAATGTCATGCTCTTCTTCATCACAGGAGTTTAATATGGAAGAAGTGGATATTCTTGTGATCTGATGCACAGGACTAGATCAGTGATATTAATATTCCATAATATTCCCATATTAAATCACCCACACAATACTGTTTAAGTGCACTACTGACAGGAAAGAATTGACATCTAATTAGTATTATTCAGATGTATGGCTTCTAGGAATGACATAATATTGACATTTCTCACAAAAAAAGAAATGAAAATTGCTTTGTATTTTGCTCTACCATCAGTTTCCTTAAAAAAAAAAAAAAAGCAAAATACTCAGCTTTTTTGTGTGAGTACTCCACAGGAGAGAATGTCAGTGGTTTTATTACTACTTAAACTGAAGCAGGAGTTTTGACAGATTTGCAGTAATGACTCTCAGACATAGTGGTTATCTTCGAACACTCTTTGTGCCAGACAACACAGAATAACCACTGTTTAGTAACCACTTACATACATCTACTGCATATCATGAACAGAAGCAGCTGCTTATTCATAGAGACTTGCTCTTCAATGCTGCCCCTTAGAGGACACATTTGAGAATACATCCATAGAATCATAGAATCCAACCTCCCGGCCATGGGCAGGGACACCTCACACTAGATCGGGCTGTCTAGAGCCTCATCCAGCCTGGTCTTAAACACCTCCAGGGATGGGGCTCCAATTACATCCCTGGACAACCCACTCCAGGGTCTCACCACCCTCAAGGTGAAGAACTTCTTCCTAACGTCCAGTCTGAATCTACCCATTTCTAGCTTTGCTCCATTCCCCCTACTCCTATCATCTCATGTAAAAGAGTCTTTGAAGACAACCTAAGAATTCAATCAGAAGAGTATACTGTTGCACCCATCTAAAATCTATTGGCTATTTTAATATTGACTGTTCACCAGTATGGCATACAAATGTAAAACTCCCTAATCACTTCAAGAAATTGCCTTTGCTACAGCAAATTTTGTAAGAAATTTTAAAAAAAATCTTGATTCTCCATACCACCTTCATGTAAGCCCCAAAGGACATCCTGGTTTTGATTTGATTATATTTTCTCATGTAGTCATCCACAATAATCCAAGAACAAAAGAAAATCTCCAAATTAGATCTGCAGTGAATATTTTTTCCCTTTTCCAAAGCTCTGTAAGCAACACTACATAGTTGTTTTAACATCTTGAACTACATGCAGGTTGATGTAGCTTCTGCACTGCTCTCTAAATCCTGATTTTCATGTGAGAGTGACAGAAATGCCACCTTCAAGGGAAGGTTGCAGTGAATACTGGTCTTTAACTTGAATTACACACTCTTGATTAAAACATTTATGATTCTCATCTTGAAAAATACATCTCTGTCTGTGTGAAGATTTATCATGTCTTGAATGCCTTTCCTTTAGATGGGCAGTTAGATGTGGTAACTGTCCATTTCAGACGAGATGTCCAAAACACAGGGCTGTAGTCTCAAGCAGTTTAAATCATTAACTTGTCTCCTGCTTGTGTAATACAAGTCCTCAAACACAGTGCAAAATCTAGGAAATTACTGTTGAAATACCAACAATGAAAATTATTTGCATTCCAGTCACTCATTTCTACAGTTTTACAGATATAAATAAAGTAGTAGTGGTTTAAAACGAGCAAAACTAGATATTGATTAAACCCACTGTGATAGTTTGAGGGTAATTGGAATATTTTAATGTGAGAAGGCCTACAGGAAAGCCAGGAAGGGACTTTTTACAAAGGCTTGTAGTGATAGGATAAGAGGGAATGGATTGAAGCTTGAGGAGTGCAGATTTAGACTGGATATTAGGACTTCTTAGGGTATCAGGTAGTAACAGGACTACAGGGAATCGAGCGAAGCTGGAGATGGGTAGGTTCAGACTGGACATAAGGAGAAAATTCTTCACCATGAGAGTAGTGAGAGCCTGGAATGGGTTGCCCAGGGAGGTGGTTGAGGCCCCATCCCTGGAGGTGTTTAAGGTCAGGCTGGATGAGGTTCTGGCCAGTCTCATCTAGGGTAGGGTGTCCCTGCCTATGTCAGAGGGGTTGGTACTAGATGGTCCTTGTGGTCCCTTCCAATCCTGACTGATTCTATGATTCTAAATTAGATAATGTGATATAGAAGTTGCCCAGGTCATGCTGGTAGCTCATACTCTATACTGGCAACAAAGAGAGTACTCTGCCAACCCGGGGAAAAATTCAGCAGACTCTCTCTGTCCCCAGCTCTGGATAATGGATTCTTTAACACATGCATTTAGATGACACACAATTAAGAACCCATAAAAGTAAACCTTAAATAAGAATGAGGACAATATGAGAAATAAAAGTTGTAGTTACTTAGACCAGGTCTCTAAAATAATTTAGGTAGAAAACTGAAGTATTAAAAATTTGAACAACATCTGTCTTTGTCCTGAAGATCTAGATTTAGACCACCCTTAGAAAATTCCAGATTGGGTGTCCAAATCAAGGCATGACACAGTGATTGTAGAGTAGCACAGATCTCTGTGTATCAGGTGTCAACTAATACAAAGTTGCTGTCTCTATCTCAGAATCCTACGTTTTAGACATGTTCTTTTATGCTTAGTGTCTGCATAACTGAAATAAATGCAAACGGGTCTGGTAGTGGCTTGTTTCCGAGTGTCTTAAGACAGCCACTACTCATTTTACTCTTCATGACTTCATTCAGGTGCAAGGTGCAATTTCTGCAGAACCCTTCATCTACTCATTGCTGAGCCCATTGCCTTCTTTTATTATTTTCTATATTTTTTTAAATTACAGACTAAAATTTGTATTTCTCTCACTCCTCAGTTTGGTATTCTTCAAATTTCTACAGAGGTACTGGTAAATTCTTTCTGCTCCAACAAGAACAGCTGAGTTTCCAACAGGAATTTGCTTGTGTTTCTAGGATCCTGTGGACTCCACTGGAAAAAGTATGAGATATTTCTCTAGTCCTTATCTTATCATGGATTTGACCTCCTCATGTAAAACAGAAGTCACCATCTAGAAGACATGTAATTTTTGCCCACTTATGCTTGCTTATGATCCAGAAAGACCTCAATGATGTTGCTTTCTCTCATTAAGTAGAGGGTCTTGAACTGTATTTTGGTGTGTACCATACCAACCTCACACCGTGATTTCCTACCTTCAGTGTATCTACAATACAAAAGCAACACAAAGAGCATAAGTTCCTCTCTAAGATAATCATGCTTTCCAATCTTGTCAGATGAACTTCTGTGCTCTTACCAGTTGTGCAGGTAGAATCAAGCATACTGGAACCCTAATTCAGCTGTCGACTGTCACCACTATTTTAATACGTCAGCATTTTCAAATATTTAATCTACTGATCCCATGCAAAGGCAACACTCCCCTAAAATCCCAGAAGTGCTGTCCAGTGACTCAAGTTAACTAGATTAGCTATAAAAAAAGGACATACACTGAGGTAAGAATACACAAATAGTGAGGAAATTTTGCTGTCTAGCCTGCGGTCCTCTCCACCAGCAAGAGAGAAAAGCCCAGGATGAGGGGAGCTGTGGAGCACAACTCAGGAAGCACATAGTTGATTAGTAGTCCAGTTGATTACAGTGCTCTTTCTCATTATGTCACAAGTGAGATAAGTACAGTCTGATGTAACTGCTGCTGCAGTTACTAGAATTATGTTCACCCTGAATGTTCAGCCTTATGTGGTTTACAATTCTGTTTAAGTATATGCATGATTCTCTGCAAACTAGGTAAAGTCTTCAGGCTTGTCTCCAGATGCTACTCACATTTTTTCACTGGCCAGATGTCAGTGTTGTCAAAGAAAGACAGATATTATATTCACAGATGTCCGCGTTGTCAAAGAAAGACAGACATTATATTCACAACTTCAGCAAAACCATTTCTATCTCTTGTTTTACAATTGCTGAAGTTCCCACTACTGAATAAGCAAAGTAAATTAATATTCTGTCCTTATTATGAACTTCCCAAGAACTTGTTAAAATTTTACCAACCTAAAATTTGACAAACATGTGCCTACAGATAAGCTGGGGATTTCCACATGTACTGTAATAGATTTTGGCTGGTGAAAGAGCAGCCAAGTGCCAATAGCCAACCCTCTGACCTTTGGATGGTCTCTTAGCCTGGCAATGTTTGTGCAGAGTATAAATGGTGTAGATGAGTAGCTAAAAAAAAGATCAAGGCCAAGTCAAAGTCGGGATTAGACAGTGAGTCCCAAATAACTCTTCATTATAACAGAAAGAGATGTTTTAGTGATAGCTTAATACAATATGCATTTTGTATATATTAATAATTGAACCCATGCATATACCTTTTACCTTTAGTGGTATTCTGGCTTTAAAAATGTAGCTAGCATAAGCTTCAATAAAAGTATTTTACCCACAAGGCAGTTTTAGAAGTATCTGAAGACAGCATAAGGCAGCACTGCCACAGAGAGAGATTGCTGCCCTGTTTCCCTTTGTCTTCCCTTATGCCAGTCCAAGATTTTGGACAGTTATGTAGTGAGCAGGGAAGCTGAAAGTTAGACCATCTTCTTCTGAGCTAGTCTTACTGCAGATCAGTTCCCTAATCTGGTTCATCACATGAGTGTCAAAATTAATACGATAGGATTTGACAGAAAGGGAAGAAGAATGAAGATGTGTAATAAGCAGCCAAAGATGGGGCTTTGTGGCCACTGTCCTTACTTAAATACTAGACCTGAAGTGTGGAATCATTAAGCAACACAGACTTTATGACTTTGTTATATTATGGGTAGAAATAAACATGGGTAAATTCACTTCTCCAAGGAAAAGCAGCACTTCCACAGAAACTTAAACTGGAGCGAACTGAACAGCTGAACTCCTGAATAATAAGAGTTGAGTTTTTCACCCCTAGGTTGATTGCTTTTCTCAAGCAGAGCTGATTTAAGAAGAACCATGCAATGTTTCAATGGTTACTGTTCACCTCCACAAGACAACTTTGCTTTTTGTTGTGGTTCCAAAATTAAGAAAGACACATTTCCTATATACAATGACTTGAGAGTCTAATTAAATAACATTTTAATTACTGAAGACTCAGAATGGTAATGTCACCTTCTTAGAAGATTGAATGCTCACAAGGTTAATACTCTGAATTGCCAGGCAATAATAAACCTTGATTTAATTTCTGAGCTAACATTTACTAAGGTTCTGATGAAGCAAAGCAGTACTTGGATAGACCATCCCTGAAAAATCAGAGAACAGAGTTCAGAAGTTTAAAAAGATAAGCATTCAGCCTTTTTTCTCATGTAATTCGTTGAATTACAATGAATGTGAACTTATGAAGTGGCTTTAGCAGTAACATCCCATTTCTTTAGTATCCTGCATACTATTGCCTTGACTATTCTGTTGCCCTGGTGAAAACCAAGGAAGGAGAATAATACCAATGTATACCAGTCAGCTCAGAAATGTGTTTTAATACAAATTAATACTGTTTGGGACATCATAATTTAAGCACTGGTTGGCAATCCACCTAGGCAGGTTATAGGATTCTACAGGAGAAGAGCCATGGACTTCCTGACTGAAGACTGCAAAATTTCCAGGAAACCATTTCACCAGTTAACTAATATATTCCCTATTTGGTAAAAAAACTGTACTCATGTTAAATCCTGTGACAATGAGGTAGCTACATCTAGACGATGGCATGGAGAATGTAAAAATGTATGGTAAAAAAAAGGCAAAACTTTTAATGTTGAATCACAAGAGACTCGCCTGAGGTCATGCAGGGTATGAGTCACAGAACTGAAACACATGCTGTAGTCACTAATCAGCAGCCTAACCACTTGAACCATTGTGCACCCCTGCCTTAAAATGAATGTCTTTGTCTAAGATGCATTCAACTACTGATATAATGCCCATGACCTCATGCTCATAACTATGAAGTCTTCTGCAGTGGCATAGGAGTAAGTGCCTCCTCTGATCTCCATGGCTAACAATAGATAACAGAAGTTGCTTTATAAACTACAGTTTCTGGTATCTTGGCCATAGAACAGGATGGATATTTTTTTCTTTCCCAGGTGCACTATGGTGCAGATATATTGGAAGAGAGAAGTAGGGGATAAATGGGGTTATGTCCCCTATGCCAAACCCCAGCACATCCTTTTGGAAGTGACCACACTCCTTCGTCATGGTAGTTAGGGCTAAGCAGGTTCCCTCTTCTTCAAGTGCCATGTGCCTCTTCAGTAATTCTAGCATAGCTGCATACAGAGTTTTTGAAGTTCATTAACAGGGTCTTTATGTAGTTTTGCTTTCTATCACCAGTCTTTTTTATACTGCCATATGATGAAAGTTAAAACTGATTGAATTTTTAGAATTATATGACGGTAAAACTAAATCTATTGAGGTTGCTTAAGCAACCCATCTCTAGTGATTTAATTAACCTTGCATGTGGCTTACCTGTGCTTAGAGGTGCACCATTAGAGGCTCAGATACTATGTAGCCTGCACACACCAGCATTACTTCTAAGGCCTTGCAGTTTTGTCTTGAAACAGTATGTTTGTGTGGCACAAAAGCAAAGTCAATAAAACTTACCAAACGTAAAGCAGCTTTGTACAGAAGTAACTCCACTGCCTCCTGGCTGGACCTTGGCTACTCATAGAGATGTCAAGGGCAGCTTCCAAAGCATTCTCAGTGTGTCCTGTAGCATGAATTTTACTTGAGATTACGCTGGATAATGAGGCCTGTACATATGTCTTCCTATAAGTACATTTTGCTGCCATGTGAACAAGTCAGGTATGTACCACGCAAAATACTCAACTGGAGCCTGCAAGATTTTATGACCAGTTTTTGGCATCAGTAGCAATAAAGGCTCAGGGGAACATGCATGAGACAGTCCACTGAACTTGACAGTGTAAGACTCCTGTGAAGGAGTCAACACCAGCCGCTGCCGCAGTAGGGGACACTACTTTGTTACACGCACGATGATTCCTAGCAAAGAATGTCACCATTCAGCACCCCTGACAGAAAGAGGCAGTGAGTTGCCGGTAGTACATGTAATGAATCAAGCAATGCTATCTTGCCTATCATCCCTCAAGTTATCCGTCTAAATACTGTTCTTCTTGTCAATGGTCCTTCTCTTCTAGAGACCTAACAACCTTTATCGAGCAGTCAGGCTGTCGGCTAGGTGGGCTCAGCCGGGATGGACAGATGTCAGGCGAGATGGCGCTGCACAGGACCCGGCTTTTAGGAAGCCCTTCAGAGGCGCATAGCTTCGCCGGTGCTGAAAGCCGAAGTCTAAGCACCACCCACCGGCAGTACCTACGAAAAGCAGAAAACGCAACTCAGGCACTGCGGGGCCTGACGATGCTTAGCAGCTCCCCGTGACCCATCCCGCCATCGACCTTCCCTGGGCTCAACTCGTCCTGCCTACCGGCAGCTCGGCTGTCCCATCGCGCCGACGCGCTCCCTTTGTCCCGTGGTCCCTAGCGCGCCGCACTGTCTGGAGGAGCGGAGCGGAGCAGAAATGGCACTGCACGTCCCTAAGGCCCCGGGCTTCGCCCAGATGCTCAAGGAGGGAGCGAAGGTGAGAGCGCTGGCGGGCGAGCGCTGCTGTCTCAGGAGCATGGATGGCGTGGGCAGGACGTCTGAGTATGGCGGCGCGGGGCAGGCTCTAGCAGGCCGATGGACCCCAGCGGCTCCACGCGTCGGGCGAGGCAGGGGCTGGGCTGTGTGGCGCTGTGTGCCCCCCCAGGGGCTGGGTGCCCCTCAGGGGCCGTGGCACGGCGGGCGCAGGTCCTGCCCCGCGCTGCCGCTCCGCGCGCGGGTGGCGGGGGGAGGAGGGCGGCGCCTGGCGCACGCGGCCTTCCAGAAGGCTCTGGCGGGGCCGCATCCACGCGCCCAGAGGCGCGGCCGCTTCCGCCTCGGGGGCTGCCGCTGGGCGCTGGCGCTCCTCGGGGTCGTGTGCCTGGCTCGCGTTCTTTCGCTGCTGAAAGGCTTCTCAGGAAGGTGCCTGGTTTGGGCAGCTTTTGTAAGCCATGGCCAGTGCAGTTTGACCAGGCCTGGCTGTTTGGAAGTGTCTTGCTTGATTTGTACATTCCTTGGCGCTCTTAACTGTCTGTTACTGAGTCCATAAGAAAAAACACATTTGTCAATATCGTAGAAGAATATTGTCTCTTCTGTGTATTCTGGGATAACTGAGTTAAATGATTCTTGTGGAATAACAGAATTGCGAATAAAGCAGCGTGTACAAGACCACATGAGTCATAGAACAGAATCATAGTATCAGTCAAGTTGGAAGAGACCTCCAAGATTATCCAGTGCAATCTGTTAGCCCAGCCCTTGCTCCTTTCCAGGCTGCCGTTGCTGTTTTTCTGTTTCCTTTTGGTGTACCACTTAAGAAATGGCAAGCTCTATTAAAAACTAAGTATAATGATACAGATTTTCTGTTTGGAACCTTATTATGTGTGCGAGGCTGTCTAGTTGAGGTGGGGCACACAGTAATTCTTGTCTCAATGTCTTCAAGTAAGGTTTAGTTTCCATTCAACCTTTTGAGTGAAATGCCATGTCTGAATTAATCGAAAGCTTTGATGGAGTCAGTACATCATTGCTATTCTGATGAGAGATTCATTCCTTTCTTTTTTGTTAGAAAGCCTAATTCTAAGCAGAATGGTTTTATTTTTAGCATTATTCAGGACTAGAGGAAGCTGTCTATAGGAACATCCAGGCATGCAAAGAACTTGCGCAAACCACCCGCACAGCTTATGGACCAAATGGTAAGTAAATCCCAAAATTATCGTGGCATATTTGGGCAAAATGTTAGGTTTGAAGGCTCAATCATAGAATCAACCAGTTGGAAGAGACCTCCAAGATCATCCAGCCCTATCCAGTCAACCAGAACATGGCACTAAGTGCCTCACCCAGGCTTTGCTTCAACACCTCTGGGGACAGTGACTCCACCACCTCCCTGGGCAGCCCATTCCAATGCCAATCACTCTCTCTCCCAACAGCTTCTTCCTAACATCCAGTCTAGACCTTCTCTGGCACAACTTGAGACTGTGTCCCCTTGTTCTGTTGCTGGTTGCCTGGGAGAAGAGGCCAACCCCCACCTGGCTACAACCTCCCTTCAGGTAGTTGTAGACAGCAATGAGGTCACCCCTGAGCCTTCCCTTCTCCAGGCTAAACACCCCCAGCTCCCTCAGCCTCTCCTCATAGGGTTTGTGTTCCAGGCTGCTCACCAGCCTTGTTGTCCTTCTCTGGACACCTTCCAGCACCTCGACATCTCTCTTGAATTGAGGAGCCCAGAACTGGACACAGTACTCAAGGTGTGGCCTGACCAGTGCTGAGTACA
This sequence comes from Pogoniulus pusillus, assembly GCF_015220805.1. NCBI lineage: Eukaryota > Metazoa > Chordata > Aves > Piciformes > Lybiidae > Pogoniulus > Pogoniulus pusillus. Next base: position 14,995,601 of record NC_087275.1, on the reverse strand, counting down.
GGGGCAGAATAACCTCCCTTGTCCTACTGGCCACACTGTTCCTGACACAGGCCAGGATGCCACTGGCCCACCTTGCCAAAGAAGCAACTGTTTGGTTTTTTGAGGAAATGCATTGGACTTGCTCTAGAACTCTGAATATAGCTTTTCTGTCTGTACAACTTAGACTTTGGTTAGCTCTTGAGTTATGCACAATATACTTGCCTTTGTCAAGTTTTTGTACCAGTAGCTGTGTCCTCTTTGCTGTCTTAATGCTATATGACAGATCTACAAAAGTTAAAGAAAAGACAGTAATTTGGTAGATGGCTATAATGAATGTAGCCATGCTGTGTCTGGCATGACAAAAAGTGTTCTCCATTACTGAGTAGTTAAATGGTGTGCTGTTGCTTCAGAAGAGAAAACTGTTGATAAATACTGATTTTTCTCTAAAGGTGTTACTTCACAAAACTCTTCTAGATTCTTAAAGGTATTGATAATGTTGCAAGATTTACTTGAAAGTTATGAAACAGTGTCTGTTTGACTAATGAATGGTTTGGTTTTGTTTTGTTTTCATTTAGGAATGAACAAAATGGTTATCAATCACCTGGAGAAGCTTTTTGTTACAAATGATGCTGCTACTATCTTGAGAGAACTGGAGGTAAGTTTTCTTGCTTTAGAAGTTGTCGGTTGTGAACCAGTGTTTTTAGTAATGGGCTATGGTTCTGAATGTTAGTGAGGAAATACATGTAACCTTGTCAGGTGATTTACATAGGTAATTTTTAAAATAACTCTTCACTGGGTTTGAGTGAAGTCAATGGACTATTCACAGTGACAAATGAAACTCTTTTGGAAAGTTATATTAAGTAGTTGAAGAAGGTGCTTAGTAATTGCCTACTTTTTTTTCCCCTCAAACCAGTGTAGATTTAGGGGAAGGTACTGTGGAAAGTTCTGAACAAAATAGCTTTTGTGTTAGTCTCACACTTTTGGTGGCTGCAATGTTTCTCTTGTTTGCTTAGAACACATTAAAGAGATTTAAGATCCTAAGGGTTATAGCATCCTTCTTCTGTGAATACAGTGAAAATCTAGAACAACTCATCTGTCCTAACTCTTTTTCTTCTTAGTCTCAAATTCATATTCGTATCAGATAAATCTTTATCACAGGAAATCCTGGAACTGCATTCTAGGTGGGATGTCAGTAACTAAATTTGTATAACTTCTTTTAAAGGTCCAGCACCCTGCTGCAAAAATGCTCGTGATGGCTTCCCACATGCAAGAGCAAGAAGTTGGAGATGGAACGAACTTTGTTCTTGTTTTTGCTGGAGTTCTCCTGGAGTTAGCAGAAGACCTCCTGAGAATGGGGTTATCGGTCACAGAGGCAAGTCATGTCGTTACTACAATTCATGTAGCTTGAATTCAGATTGTCATTGTTAGCATTTTTGTGTCATAATATTGAGAGTCATCTATTTCTTGCTGAACTAATTTTTTAGATGGAGATGTAGGAGGAAGAGTAGATGTTTTCTGCTTGTGTTTCCTTGCTTCCCTTGTAAGATTTTGTGTTTTAAATTCTTTCATAATTCTTTGAAGAGGAGGTGAAAGCAGTATGAGTGTATATTGAAGTGATGTGGCAAATATTTATTGTTTCCTGCACAGGTAATTGAAGGATATGAAAAGGCTTGCAAGAAAGCTCTAGAAATTCTTCCAGACTTGGTGTGCTGTTCTGCAAAGAACCTTCGAGATGTTGAAGAAGTGGCATCTTTGTTGCACACTTCAGTCATGAGCAAACAATACGGCAATGAACGTTTCTTGGCAAAGCTTATTGCTCAGGCCTGTGGTAAGTGGAGAAGATGAGATGTGTGTGTGTGTGCTTCTGAAAAAAACACCTGAAAAACTGTGTAGATTTGCTTATGGTCATTGCAAATGTCTTTATATAAGATAAAAGCTTTGGTTACTTTATCAGGTTGAAATGTGCGGAATGCTTTAGCTTCTGGAATGAGTGTAACTTGTATTCTTCTGTCAACCTCTTCATTGTCACTGTGGCTGAGAAAAGGTCTATGTTTTCTACTAAACATTTGTAGAAATAGTTTTCTAGTCTCTTAAAAGCAGAAATTGATCTTTCTTGGTTTTCATCAATAAATAGAAAGTTGTATTACACTTCAGATAAATCATTGCTAGTGTCAGCCACTGAACCGTGGAAGGAAGGCTGTAATGGTGGTGTTTTCTCCCTTTAGATTTCCAAGGAAAAGCTTTCATGTCTAGTTTAAATGCTTTTTCAAAATATTCTGGGTCAGACTTCACTTTTGAATGTACATGTGTAAATGGATATTTGAACTGAATTAACTGAGCATCCTGATTTACTTCTCTTGGTGCAGGTTACAGCTGCTTTAAATCTAGGCAGACATCTCAAACCATTGAACTGTAGTACTTCAGAAAAACTCCAGGCATTATTCATAGTGTTGTTTTTCTACTTGATTCAGTAAGCAATACCAATATTTATTTTATTTTTTCACATCTCTCTTTTTTTTCCCTGCCAGTTTCAATTCTTCCTGATTCTGGTCATTTCAACGTTGATAATATCAGAGTGTGCAAAATTGTGGTAAGTTGGAAGTAAATAGCTTTACTGTAAAGCTAAACAGCTTAATTATAAAGTTAATTTTTAGGGCTTTGAACTTCAAAAGTGCCTTTTCTACTCTAATCTCTATTGTGTTGTGGCACACATAATAGATTTTGGTAATTGATGTTTACATTCCTTGTTTAGTGCCCAGTAGCAGCTTCCAGCTAGAAGAGTCATTAATATTGGAAATTTACACTAAATCAGATACCTTAATTACACACAGGGCTGTGTTCCATCTTTGTTGTAGAAGCAGTCACAGAATTAGCCTAAGGTGCAGGAAATGTAGCTGGATTCCTTTTGTCAATGGGACATGAGGCCTCAGTGTGGTATGTAGAATTGGAACGAGTTCATATCTGTGTTTCTTCTCTGCTCATAAATACATAATAAGTTCAGCACAGAAAATCAGTGTCGCAGGCTTTAACCTAGACCACCAGCTAATAGGAACCTGAAAGTGATGAATGATAATGATTCCATTTCTTTCCTTTCAGGGTGCTGGTATCTCTGCTTCCTCAGTACTGCATGGCATGGTTTTTAAAAAAGAAACTGAAGGAGATGTTACTTCTGTCAAAGATGCAAAAATAGCTGTGTATTCCTGCCCTTTTGATGGTATGATAACTGAAACTAAGGTATGTAGAAGCTCAAAATAAGTTAGAGATCTATTTATGCTTATGTGCTCTTATTTTCAGACTTAACTATAAATATTCTTGACAGTTGATGATTGAGATGTTTTTGTTAATACTGAGTTCACTGGTTTAAAAATGTTCATAGGAAATGTCTGAATATAATTTTGCTTTACAGAGTTTTGGGGTTGTGGAGTTCTTGGGTTTTTTTGAGTTCTTTTGAGCCAAACAACATGATAGAATATCTGAATCTTAAAGTCTAGAAATGCTAGAACTGCCCTTTTTTGAGTTGCTTTACGAGGATGACTTGAGGTTTATGGATAGATTGGGAGGCAATGGTTTGTCATAAACTTTTAGGCATGTAATGTTGAATTGATAACAGTGTATGTATGTGTTTTACTAGGGCACTGTACTTATAAAAAATGCTGAAGAACTGATGAATTTCAGTAAGGGAGAAGAAAATCTAATGGATTTGCAAGTCAAAGCTATTGCTGACAGTGGTGCAAATGTAGTAGTAACAGGTGGCAAAGTGGCAGACATGGCACTTCATTATGCCAACAAATACAATCTTATGTTGGTACGGTAAGTACTAGAAGAGCATAAAAACATCTGATATACTGAAGTTAAGAAATGTACTTGCCATGTTGTTTCTTACCTCTCAAATTATAAAAGAAGGTATTGCAGGCTACTTGGTTTTCCAGTACAAGATCTGAGCTACAATATTTCATAGCTTATGTTTCTTTATAATATTTCATCTCTATGCAACAACTAATTGAACGTAACTTGTATATTGTGGTACTGTTGTTCTGCTGTAAGTGCCTTTTTAGCATAACTGAAATCAAGGGTATCAAAGTTTGGGGATCTAGTACAGAGGGATGTGGCCTCAAAGGCATGTTCTACAAAGTAAAGTCAAACTATTAGCAGCAGCTCTTGCATTTCACAAAAATAAGGAGTCCTTTTCCAAAAGCTGTAACTTCATTGCAATTATCCAGAAGTTGGAATTTGAGGAAGTAAGAACACAATCCTGTAATGTCCTTCCTACAATAATCTGTACTTGCTTGTAAAGATGAGTTCAAGTCTTATGTGCTGGAAGATAATGTCCATGTTTTTTACTAAGTTACTTGTTTTAAAATTCTTAGAAAATAGTCTTTGGATAGCATCCTTAAAAATAGCTCAAAAATAGACAAATGGATTTTATAACTTACTGCAGTACATTTTGATAGATGTTAACTGGTTTACAAAACACTGCCAAGTGAAGAGAATACTTGTAGTTTTTAACATTTGTTCTGGAAACTTGTTATTAGAAAGCCTGTTTTTTATTTTTGTTTTGTTGTAAAGGTTGAATTCAAAGTGGGATCTGAGAAGACTCTGCAAAACTGTTGGTGCAACAGCCCTACCCAGACTGGTATGGACTTCTCATATGAAGTGCAGAAGGGATAGAACTGATGAGTGAGTTAACCTTTTAACTCTAGTTTTTCTTTCCAGACACCCCCTACTCTAGAAGAAATGGGTCACTGTGACAGTGTGTATTTATCAGAAGTTGGAGATACGCAAGTTGTGGTGTTTAAGCATGGTATGTATGTTCTATGGAACTCCTAACACTACTGTTCTACAAGTATGAGCATATGTGGTTTATGTCTAACAAGCTTCATTCACTAATGCACATATCTGTCTGAACAGAAAAGGAGGATGGTGCCATTTCCACTATACTCATCCGTGGGTCTACAGACAATCTGATGGATGATGTGGAAAGAGCAGTGGATGATGGTGTAAATACTTTCAAAGTACTCACCAGAGTAAGTAACCATAATGCTTCAGTTATGAAAACTGAGCAATGGGTCAGTTGAGGCAGGATTCAACTTGGCTTTGTGTTCATTTGCTACAAATGCTGTAGCAGATATTTACATTGCCAGCTTACATAGCCTTGTCTACACCTCTGGAAGGCTCCTAGTGTTGAGGTGCAGAGGGCTGTGCAGAGACAACCTCATGAACACAATGTACTTAAGAAGTTGATACTCTGCAGGCACAGCACTGAGTTTTCCAGTAATGAGTGAGTTCTTGAAGATGGATTAGTTTTAGCACTTTCTAATGGTAATCACTTCTTTCTTGACTGTTCCCCTAGTAGTCAAGTTTCTCAATTATTAATTTCCCTAATAGTCTAGACAACTTTTTTTGGCTTGTTTTGTAATGTTCCTTGGAAGCCAGGCACAAACCCCCCCCAGCTACGTAGCTTGTTCTGTCACAGGGGATCATCAGAAAGAATTGACATGTTGCAGACTATAGTTCATAGGTGGTAAGATACTCTTCTTCCATGTCCTCCTGTAGTTAGGCTTTTTAGATAGAAGAACTCCATTTATTTTTCTTCTGAGCAGCTTCTGTGGACTTGAAAATTTGTTCCTTTTTTTTTTAAATTTAAATGCAAAAGGAAATATTTGTGTATTTACTTGGAAGTTGGCATGCAAAAATTGGAAATCTTCTGTTAATATCCTGGAGATAACAAGCTAGGCACAATGGCTTAGAGTACAGAAACAGCCACAGACTGTACAGTTGTCTCCAGGACTTGTCCTAACTTCAGATTTATGGTGATTACTATTGTTTGGAAGACTGAGGGTTCTGAAATGAATGCTGCTTTGCCAAAGGATAAGCAAAATACGTGATTAAAAAAAGAACCCAAAACTCAAACCAAAAAACACCCCATAAACAAAAACCTAGTAAAAAATTCCCAACACCTTCTGATATATTAGATTTAGTGTACAGTACACTGGTCTTCTACATGTCATTTCTCAACATGGTAATGGCAAAGATTGGGAAATCTAGGAATTCTATTAAAAGTTAGCCAGGAGCTGAAATTACTTTTGTGAAAACAAATGAACAAAAACCTGCTAAAACCCCAGAGACAAAATGCACTGCATTATTACTTCGCTTTTTATGAGAGAAGCTGTTTTCCTTCATGGGCACTGGAAAGAATGAGTAAATGCTGTTAAATTTCTCTTAACTGCACGTTTGTTCTGAAGTTGGTTCTTAATAAGTCACTGTAGCATGAAGTTCTAATGCATTTTTTATAAAGTATTTAAATTATAAAAAGTTCATATGATGCTTCAAGCAAATCTGTGAATTTTTGGATGGTCTGCTCACAGGATAAACGTCTTGTTCCTGGAGGTGGTGCAACAGAGATTGAATTAGCCAAGCAGATCACATCTTATGGAGAGGTACAGAAAATGGGCTTTTTGATGTTTGTTTTTATTTTACACAACACACACCCACGTATGTATTTAAATATATATTTGACTTTAAAAATACATACATACCATTTTATACCAAATTATATGTGTTAATACATATAAATCAATTTAAAATGTCTCCCCGTGTTATAGTTTTTGAAATGCTGACATGTTTACAACGTCACTTTAGACTTGTCCTGGGCTTGACCAGTATGCCATCAAGAAGTTTGCTGAGGCATTTGAAGCCATTCCTCGAGCATTGGCAGAAAACTCTGGAGTAAAGGCTAATGAGGTCATCTCCAAACTTTATGCTGTGCATCAGGAGGGGAACAAAAATGTTGGCTTTGATATTGAGGTAAATAGTCTCTCGTGAGACTGTGTTTTACTGTATAGAAAAATAACATCCTAGAATTGTTAATACTGAACTGTTGTTTCTTCCATCAGCAAGCTGTTAAATTCAGTGTAGCATATGGAAGGTAAAGTGAGATGCTAAATAACATGATAAAGTCTTAGTAATTATTTTGTCATCCTGCTAATAGATAAGGAATGAAGGTTTTCTGAAGAGAGATGAGAGCAGAAAAGTCATAACTTGTTTTAAACCTGTTTAAGCCCAATAAATTGCTAGGTAGAAGTCTAAAAAAAGCTTTGAGTAATGTTTTTCTCCATCTGATAGGCCGAAGCTGCAGCTGTGAAAGATATGTTGGAAGCTGGTGTATTGGACACATACCTTGGAAAATCCTGGGGTATCAAGCTAGCTACAAATGCAGCAGTCACTGTCCTAAGGGTAGATCAGGTAAGCTTGCAAGTAATTTGGGTGCTGAAAATGGAAACCTTTAACTCTGTGTGGAGGGTGTGAACCCAAAATAATGTGAATCTTCTTAGAATGCAGGGCATAAAAGTATGGGATACTTGAAAACATGATTTGTTTTTTTCCAAGAGTTCAGACTTTGGAACATTGCAATGCTGCTCCTTCCATGGGAGAGCTGTTAATGCTGTTTATTTTTTAAGATCCAATACTTAAAGTTAACCGTTCCTTCTGTGGGAACAAGATTTAACACAAGAAACCTTACTCATATATATGAAATGAGATTTTTAATAAGGAAATCTGTTTTTCAAAAGAAGTTAAAATCTCAATGACAAAAACCTTCTTGATATATTCTGTGGAACTCTACAAAAACGTTTTGCATGTAAAATTCCTGTAGATTATTATGGCAAAACCAGCAGGCGGTCCAAAAGCCCCTAAGCAACAAGGACATTGGGATAAGGATGACTGGAAAGATGAGCCTGAAAAATAGTATGCAGTAAGCTCTGTTTCTCTAGCAGAGAAGTACCTGTGTGTGAGAGCATGCATGAGTATATTGACAAGCACATGGCAGATGATACCTTTTCCTGGGGACACGTTAACACTGCTGCCTTATGTGTGCTGATCGCTATGTTTTGTATTTGTGCAAATGAATTTTACTTCTAAGTGTTCACTGAAGGGATGACAAAACAGAGTTTTGGTTTTACTTCACTTTAGCAAGCGAAGAACATGAGCCTCTGACATGCTTGATAAGTGTGGCGTTTAGACTAATTCAAAACAACAGCTCTGACAGTTCTGCTTTCTGTAGTGTGCATCCTGTAAACCAGTCACTTGTTGGCTTATTTAAGCACTCACTTTCTGTAGACTAACTGAAGCTTTTGCATGAAAAAATGAGGTAAAAGCTTTTTCGGTATATCAAGGCTCAGCTTCTGTCATTTCCAAGAAAAAAAAAACTTGTGTATATCTCAATTAGGTGGATAATAATATTCATCACCTTAGATTCAGAGTAGGGAAACTGCATGAATTTAGTCAGTGTTAGCAGTCAACATCTGGGGTATGAGTCTCATTCTGACCTTTTTCTGCTTCCCTATTATCTTCAAGATCATTATGGCAAAACCAGCTGGTGGCCCTAAACCTCCATCGGGAAAGAAAGACTGGGATGAAGACCAAAATGATTGAGCAATGTAACTGTATTTCTTAAGTGTCATCATGATTTGAGTTTTTTAATATTCCAGTTCAACCTGTTAGGATCTTTTGTTCTATTGCCATTAAGTTATGAACTGTGTCCAATGGAGTGCAGAACTTGAAACACTTCAATAAACGTACTGACTAGTAAAATGTTCACTGTTGTTGTATTTGGACCTAATATGATGTGGTTGTTCCCAGTGTGTGACTGTGTATGTGTAGGGATAAGTGTGGAGGTAGGATGGGCTGACCTTGACTGGCTGCCCAATGCCCCTCTGTCACCAGGGCATAGGCAGAAAATCAATACAAAAAGTTCACAGCCTGAGGCAAAGGCAGGAGCAATCAATCAATTACAAATTAGTGTCTCAGGCAGAACAGATCCATCATGTGGAAAATTAATTCATTACCAATTAAAATTAGATTGGGAGTGAGAAACAAGAACAAAGCAGCGTTCTTATTCACTTCTTCTTTCTGTGCTCCTTTGACTACGTTTTTGCCCTCTGCACCCCAAGTAGGCTGGGAGATTAATTAACAGGGTTCCAGTCAGCCTGTAATACTCCTTCCAGTGTGTGCTTTTTTCTCATCACCCCCTTCCAGCCCTTTTTGAAGTGTTTCAGCATAGGCATCCTCTAATGGTTAGAATCCAGCAGGAGTTTCAGCTACTTCTGTGTGGTAGTCCATGGGCTGCACTTTCTGGCTGTGAAACCTGCTCCAGTTTATGTTCATTTCTTCAGGGTGCCATCTTGCTCCAAGGCCCACATCCACCAGCTTTGGCTCAGGGAATCTCCCCAGCCACAGTAGAGGTCTAGCATGGTGCTCTTCACACGCTGCAGGGGAAGAATGTGCTCCCACCATAGCTGCTGCTGAGGATCCTCGTGTGGGTGCCTGGAGTTCATCGCACCTCTGTCCTTGCAGGACTGTTTCTCACATTTGCCCTTCCTCACACAGGCTTTCCCTGAGGCACTGCCATCCTGACTCTGGGGGCTCAGCTGTGCCTTGCCGTGGGTCAGTTGAAGCCGTGCCTCAGAGGCCCTGTCTGTACCCAGTGCAGTGGATAAGGGAGGCTAACCATGAGTTTGCTGCAGGGAATGCATAATCTCTAATTGTGGCAGCTCTGTGTGGTTGTGTTCCTTGCCTAATATTTGAGCATTAGAAGGCAAATGAGTATTGTAATAATGAGTGTAGCAGCAGGTCTGCAGTTCAAGCCTACATTCATTTTCATTACACACATCTATTTCATCCTCAGCCTTTACAAGCCTCCATGCTCCCAAAATGTCAGCCTGACAGTAGTGAGCTGCATCTCATTCTAATGGCCTTAAAAATAAACAGCAAGCAGCAATAGCTAGCATGATACAGAGCACTGGAATCTTTCAGCTGAAGCCCCCTGTTAAGATTCTTCTTGGAAAGTAAACAGCTTGTGTGTCTCAGAGTAGCTTGAAAGAACAGCACTTGAAACTCAAGCCCCTTCAATAATTGATCCTTTTATTACTCTTGCCAGTGCTACTCCATTTCACAGCCAGAAGGGAGTGGAAGGCTAAATCAAGCTGGAACTATTTTATGCCTAAATAAGGATACCATAGAACAGCTACACTAATACTTGCTTTATAGTCAGTTGCTGGTGTGGCTGAAAAATAAACTCAGCAAGTTTTCAGAAGGATTGGCATACTGATAGAAGCAGCTGCACAAGTGCTGCTGACTGTAAGAGTAACAAGAACATGCAAGACAGCCCATTTTCTTAATAAGGTTGCTGTGAAAAATCCACCAAATGTAAGCAGCTGCTGCTCTAGCATGGAAGAGCCAACATTTTATTTATGTGAAACCTAGCCTCTTGAGAGCTTCAAAGTTACAAGTCACTGCAGGACTAGTTTTCTCATCCATCTACTGCAGAAAGGCTACACTGGAGTGCCTATAGCAAAAAGGATAGGGCGCTGAGCTCTCAGCCTTGCCCAAACACCAGCATAAGGTTCCCATGCAAAAGAATTCCTAGAGAGGTTGCAGACTGAGTGCTCTTCTACTGGACATAAACCAGCAACAGAAAGGGAGCTGGTGCTGAATGTGTCTCAGCTTGCAGATGTGGAGGAAGGAAGAGCTCCTTGTGCTTGGAACTCAGCTCTAAAATACATGTGGAACAAATGATAGAATAATTATAGGTCAAAATTACAGCTAGTCCTTTTAAAATGAAAAAGCTGCTGTCTACACTGGATAGCACTTGCAGGGAACTAAACTTAGTGGCTGCTTGTCTGTGCCAACACAAGAGAAGCTCAAACCTGTTTTTTAGAAAAAAAGTCCTTTTATTTAAAGTAGTGAAAACATTGGAAAAAGTTAACCACTTGTCAGTGTGTCCAAGAGGCATAAAATATATTCCTGCAGTTGTGTACAGTAGTTCCAGCATGTTATGAACACGATTTGCAAATCTCTGCCTTCTTTTAGGCCACCTGAAGACAACTGCATGTAGAGGGAGTTACAGCAGTCGCTCATAGAACAGGAGATAGGCTTGCGAGCTCAGCACTTTGGCTGCAGACACAGCTTGCACATGGGTATCACTGATGTGGAACCACTGCCCTTTTACTGGTTCAGTTTCTACAGCTGAGAAAGGAAGTAGTCAGGAGTTAGTATGCAGAATTGCAGCAATTGCTGCTGTGACTGTTCTGCAGTAAAAACAGATTGTAAAATGCTGTTAACTGTTTACCTTGAGAAGATTGTCCTCGAAGGACAAGATCAGAGAGACTGTTGTTCATGTTTCTCATTTTAGCATAAGCAGTGTAGTGCCCAGACCTCATTGTTCCACTATGTTCAACAACTCCATAGAGAGAGTACAGCACTTTTGTTTCCCCTTCAGCTACATTCTGTAAGAGCATAAGTTTAGCTGTTTAAAGAAGGCTAGAATGTAAATGCTTCACTTTGGTGCTGATGGAAGGAAAGCTGGACTACAGTTCGTGCCAGCACCACAGCTATGATCACTGGAAGGATGCTGACTCAGGTGTCAACTGCAAGGTATCCTGGATTGTCACAGAAAATAACTGAAGCTTGAGAACTGTTCTGCAGATTTTGCTAAGCAGCTTTACCGTGAACATACATTAAAACAGGGGTAAAAGAAACCTGATGGTTTTCTCACTTACTTTACACTTAGCTGTACAAAAAGGAGCCAAGTCTATCACTTCTGGAAACTTGACGTGCCTGTTAACCTTCCGCAGATTAAATCCACCCTTAGACAAAGCAGAGGAAAACCCCATTATGATAAAATGTAGCATACTGAAACCATGCCTACTTACTAAATGTTAAAGGTTAAAGTTTCAACAATAAAAAAGTAATTTTACATTACACAAAATCTGAGAAAGAGCAACATCACTTTTCTTTTCCTCTTCCAATGCCCAAAATTTTCCAGCTTTACCTCCATGCCCCCCACACACTGCACTGGAGGCTCTTCAGCTCACTCTAATGGTAACTTAATGGTTGTAGCAGTGAAAAGAAAAAAATAATCAACTCTAATGTACATAACTAACTATGAGGACACCTCTGGCTTCTCAGATACTGTAATATGCCTAAGGATCTAATCTTAATATTGTCAAAACTGTTGTAACTTCTACTCCCACCTTTTTCACATAATCTTCCAGTATCAGACTGGAAAAACAGAAAAGAAAAGATGACAAATCCTTAATTATGTTACAGTCTCTTGAAATAGGGTACACACTTTCATTTTCTCTAAGAAATTGTTTTTCATCTGCTTAAGGTCATCTCCCTTATTTTTCAAGGATTTTGATTATTTTGGGATGCATTGCTCCTGGGCCTGGAGAAGGCAACCCTTGAACACTGACCAGCTTTCTTGGACCTCCCCCTTCCTTTCAAGGTTTTTACCTATGGCACCCTGCCAAGGAGGAAGCCTGCTCTTTTGAAGTCCAGAGCACTGAGTTTGCTAAGCACCCTCCCTGATGCCTTGAGGATCTTAAACTCTACCATTTCATGGTCACTGCAGCCAAGGCTACCCTTTGGCTTCACTTCACTCACCAGCCCCTCCTTGTTGGTAAGGACTAGATCCAGGTAGCATCATTTTTTGTGGGTTCCTCTACCACTTGGAGGAGGAAGTTATCATCAATGCATCCCAGGAACCTCTTAGATTGCTAATGCTCTGCTGTGTAGTCTTTCCAACAGATGTCAGGGTGGTTAAAGTTCCCCCATGACTGGGCCTCCTATTTGTTTGTGAAGGGCCTCATTCGCTTCGCTTTCCTGATCTGGAGGTCTGTAGCAGACTCCTACTATGATGTCACCTTCCCCTGCCTTCCCTTTAACTTTTACCCATAAGCACTCTGTTTTTGCATTGCACATCCCCAGGTGGAGCTCCACGGACTCTAGTTTATCACTGATACAGAGGGCAACACCTCCTTCCCTTCTCTCCTGCCTGTCCTTCCTGAAGAGTCTATAACCATCTATCCCCAAGCTTGAATTGTGAGATCTATCCCACCATGTCTCAGTGATGCCAATGACATCATCACCCTGTAGACTTGCACATATATGCAATTCTTCCTGTTTGTTTCCCATGCTCTTTATGTTAGTGTAGAGACATTTCAGTTGTGCCTCTATTGGAGCTGACTTATTAACTGATTGTCTCTTACCCTGTTATTTGGGCACTCTTTTCTCAGTCTGTACTTCAACCCCAGGGTCAGATCCCACCTGTCCATGCTCAGGCACCTCTGTAGCTATCAACCTATCTCTATCCCTTGATGTCATCACTACCACATGAATTACCACGTGATGTTTTCCTGTTGGCAACTACTACCTGAGTGGGAACTGTCTCGTCTCTGCAAAATTTTGACTGCATTATTTTGTCCCCAGCATGCTTCTGGGCAGCAGGTTGAGAGCCCTTACTAGTCCCCTATTGCTCTAACACTGGTGTCTCCTTGCATGGCTTGCCACGTGGAAGCCTGATGACTTTATCCCACTCCCCCTTCACATCCTATTTAAAGCTCTGTCAAAGAGCCCTGCAATCTGCTCCACAAAGACCCTCTTCCCCCTTTGAAAGAGGTATCTCCTGTTTGGTGTGAACAAGCCTGGTGCTGTATAAATCATGCCCCTGTCAAAGAACTCAAATTTATGGTGGTGACACCATCCACAGAGCCATGTATTAAAAGACTGGATGTGGCTGCTTGATCCAAGGGCTCTGCCACTGGCTGGAATAAGAGAAAAGAAGATGATTTGTGCCCCAGAATCTCACAGCACTTGTCTCAAGGTGCTCGAGTATTTTTTGATCATTCTAGGACTATCAGTCATTATTTCTTCTCCTCCTACATGGAAGATCAATAATGGATAGAAGTCTGTAGAGTGCACCAGGCTAGGAGTATTCCTAGCAACGTCCCTAACCCGGGCTCCAGGTAGGCAGCACACCTCTCTATGAGAGGGTCTGCCCCTCTGTTCCTCTCAGAAGAGAATCCCCTACAACTATGACTCTCCTCTTTTCCTTTGTTGCACTAGTCCTAATTCTTGGGGCTGGCTGACACTTCCTGGGCAATTAAGCAGATAGAGTTTCCCTTCTATCCTCCTCTGCCCGATCCTAATATGCTAACATTAGTTCTAAGCTCAGGTAGTACTCTATGTGTGTGTGTGTGTGTGTATATATATACACACACAAAACTGATACCACATACATTTTCACAAGATCAGCCAGTACATACCTGTTGAAACCTCTTCAAATGAAGAGTCAAAACTGGAGGAGCAAGAGAGATGAGCATCTGTTTTCTGGCATTAGTATAAACATACTTCTTTTCACCTGCAGAAAAGAACACCACCAGTATTACAGCAAGAATTTACTCTCAATATGTAGTCTCTCACAACATCCTCTACTAAATTGAGAAACTGAACACAAATCAAGAAACTGAACATTCCCCTTTTGCACATCATGTTAAATGATGACATGTACAACAGCTGCCATCTTGTAGATCCCAGATCACAAAGAACAACAGCTCACATCATGTCTGAGCCATGTCAGTAGAAGCAGGATGAACTCTTGCTTGCTCTCCACAACTCACAATCAGAAATTGTTTGTGGCCTTTACTGGCCTTTTCAGCAAACACCAACACAATTCCCCTGTGACTGTCACAGCAGAATGGGAAAGTCACCTGCTGAACAGCTACTCACTACATTCATCCACATCGTTAAGCTTTAGATTGAAATGCCCTTTCTCTTACCACAAACCCAAACCCACTCCTCTCTGCTCATTCTTTCACTCCTGAGGTATTCTGTATCCAACCCTGTGAAGTTAGAGTTCTGACTAGTTAAGGACTTGCATTAATCAGTGCAAAAAAGGTTCTTGGAACCTAACCACTGAATACCAATTGAATTCATCCAAGCAAAAGTTACACAAACACCACTTTAGGGATTTCCACTTCCCCCCTACACCCCCCCACCTCCATTACCCAACCAAGTAGCAGATATTTCAAGTTTTCTTTTAAGAGGTAATTTGTCATACTTTTTATGTTCTTCTTTGGTCCATAATGCATTTGTGTACATACATCACAGAGTAGTTTATTGGTCTCAGTAAGTTTTTCATTGCGGGTAAACTGATACAAACAGTACTGGACTGAACCTTCTTCCAGGTTTAGATCTTCTCTGTTTGCTAGAGTACAAAATGCTGTCTCTGAATCTTCAGCTGATAATTCACATGCCTTGGTGGGAACAGTCTGAAGGTCATCTAAGGTACTTGAGACAGATTCAGCATCGGTACTCAGATGTAGTTTTGAGAAGTCAGTGGCAAGATCTTCCTCATTTTCATCACCCTCAACCTTCAAAGATAAGTTATCAAGGCCATTGACCAATGTTACAGGAGAATCTAAGCCTTCCACAGGGAGATCCACGAGTGACTCATTTTCTACACACTCTTGTCCCAGCTTTCCTGTATTCTCATGCATGCTTTGAACTTCTGTACTACTTTCCTGTACATTCAAGTTTTCTTCAGCTAAGCAGTGATCACTGCAATCATTTGTTGATTCCTCTTCTTGCTTCATATCAGGAGTTTCAGAGTTAATTTCTGCTTCTGACTCTTGGTTGTAATCAACATCTTTCTCTGACTGTTCAGCTGTACAGGTATCTGTCAAGTGAAGAACCTTTCCTTGAAGTTTTTGCTGGCGGCGCTGGCTCTGTGAATTTGAATACATAACAGACAAAAACACAGAACAGGTTTAAATGAGATTTAGCATTTCTTACCATTTCTTTATCCATTTTTTTCAGCATGTCACAGATACATAGAGCAGGAGTAAGGAGAACAATCTGTGATTTAATGATCAGAGGTGACTGATTCAACCAGTACTGAATTTATCTTCTCACACACATAGTTCCCATTGCTCCCTGTTATGCAGCATCTTCAAAATATAACTTAGGATTTCCTTTATATCTTCCTAATCTTTTTTTATGTCTATTCTGTGACTATTCCTGCAATCAATGACTGGAGGACAGATTTTAAGTACAAATTAATTCTCCTTCACACAAGCCACAAATTCCACTCCTCCAGATGCTAGCTGACCCTAGCACAGCAGCTTTTACAGAACATGTTTCTTCTTAGGAGCAAAGAAACAGACTGAACTGGTCTTTTCATGCTTGTACATTTGAGTTAGACTGTGAGCTGTTTCTTCTCCATCTAAATTGAGGCAGCAAAAAGAATCTGTTTTAGCAGAAGTTGCTAACACTCCATCAATGAAAGTGAAATAGTTGTCAAAACCAACCTTGGCTTGTTTTTTGGCCTGTTTCTTAGTTTTTTTCTGAAGGTGCTTACTCATAGTGGGAGGCTCATCTCTCTGCTTAAGATAGCAGTCATTGTTTTTATCTTCTTCATCTTCAGATTCCTTTTCTTTGGTTTGTTTAACACTTTTCTCTTTTGTAATTTTTACTTTCTAACAAAAAAAAAAAGAAGAACAAAGAATGAAACCACAAAGCCCCCACAGAAACAGAGATGCCCCTGTCCCAAATAACAAAACAGTATTCCAAAGAAAACTGCAGGGATGAGATATTATCTTAGTTTTCAACTCAAGATACAACATTTTAGTGTTTGTTACATACAACTAGCTCATTTATGCCACCCTAATATTTACAAAAGTCTCTCACTCCAGAGGCAGCTCACATAAAACAATGACTTGCAGAATGAAACACTGAAAGAGGAAGGCTATCAAGGACCAAATTCTGAACCTGAAAACCTCTAACAGATATGGATCTCACTAAATGCATTGAAGAGTAATATTTCACACAAGCAGAGACACTTTCAGTTGAACTTTCTGCCACAGAATTCGTCTGCTTTTGCTAAAAATGAAATTTGCTTGCTGCAGGAGACACATGACCCCTTTGGATGAGGGGGTTTCATTTTGATATTTACTCATTAGCTTTTCTGTAAGCAGTGCTACTTCACAGATCTGAAATACTGAGTGTAGAGATCATACTCATGAAACACAAAGCACAGTAAGTATTTTTGAGTGTCTAGAGATAGATCACTGTGCTGGTCTGAGGCTAACTGAAATATTTTAATGAGAAATTGGATCATTGGTTGTGAAGAGAAAATAAAGATGAAGTCTATCATTCATTGGTTTGCAGAGAGGGGAAATTTGTCCCACTCTGGTCTGTGACACTGGAACTATTCACTTCCTCCTCACTTCACTCTCATACGTTTTCTACTAATCTTGCCTAACAGAAAACAATGTAAGCTTTGCTGGTTGCTTGCTTTGTCTGTCTCAGAAAGTAGACGGAGAAAGAGTGGGGTAGCTTTGAGCCCCTTCTGGGCAGTTTCTTTGTCCAGAAAGGAGTTTAGATTTCTGTATTATTATTTATAGTTACTTGTAAATACATTGTGTATATATGCTTGTAAATTTTGCTTTGCTGTAAATATATCTTTACCTTACTTCCAAGGCATCTGAGCTAGTCTGGTAAATGTCAGTAGCTGGGGGGGAAGTTCCTAACCTATGCCAATCATATAAAACAACAGTGATCAAACAAGTGTTCACATACTGTCCTACTCTCATAGGCTGTGATACCATAGTATCAGCGGGTAATAAGAGACAGGGCAAAGGCCTGATACAAGCCAATACAAATCCAATCTGAATCCAAATCCAGTTTATTGCACCCATGCATGGGCTTGGCTTATATACTTTTTTATCAGAAAGCTACATAACAGGATTACAACATCATGTTAAACTCTGATTGGTTACATTACACCTGCGTTAGGACTACCTTAGGATTACACACACTGCTTGGCAGACATTCTTCATATTCTCTCAACACCACATATATTGTGTCTGGCAATTCTAAGTCAAGCAGAGATAGGCAAAAAACACAGACTCCAGGCTTACACTTGTTTACATTTGCTACACCATTCTCTAAGGTCATTCCAACCTGCCACTTTAACTCCAACTCTCTCCTGTCCATGGCTGGACAACAGCTGCACCACAGTCACACAATTCTATACAATCACTGCTTTTAGTATTACTATATCCAACATCCTACCAACGTTTCTTAAGAGTACTCAATAACCTGAATATTAAGAGAAGGACTCTTCCACTTACTGTGGAAAAATGGATGAAAAAGGTAAAAAAAATTAAAAAATAAAAAAATGCAGGAAACCAGTAGCACCCATTTGTGATGGTTTGGGCTCTTACCCACCCCCCCACACTTTTGTAATTGCCCCAGCTAACTCAGAAGGGACTCCAGGAGTATAAATGAAGCTATTCATTTTACAGCAGCAAATATACAAGCAGATATTTACAATATATACAGTTATATACAGAAATATACAAAGGATAAACAATACAGAAGCACAACTCCCCTCCCAGAAACCTGAGTCCCCAGGAGAGGCTCTCAAACCACCCCAACACCTTCCCCGGCCCCTCTCAACCTTACCCCAGTGCCCAGGAAGAATAGAGGTGCAGCCAAGAGGTTAAGAAGGAAGGTTAGTGGCAGTGGGGTTAAGGAGATGTGACTAGGTCTGAAGGCAAAGGCAGAATGAAAAAACAAAATGGAGAATGTTATCAAATATTTTACTTCTTCTTCCCAGAGGTCTCAGCGAGACTATGAGAGAAGTTGACATCACAATTCTTTTCCTTTTCACAGCCCGTTATCTAGTTCTTTTTACCAAAACATTCTAGCTTGCTTCAAACTAGCACACCATTACTGTCACACAGTTTACTTCAGCTTTACAACACTGAAGATGAATTAGGAAACAATGCTTTTTGTTCCTGTGTTGTGTCACTAGTGGAGAAGAGTGAGCTGCTTACTAGATTATCCCCTAGGCTAGTCTCTACATGAGAAACAACTGACAGAGCAGCAAGATTGTCAACAGACTTAATCAGTCATTTTCCCAGAAAGTTTATGAGCCACAGCTTACAGGAATGACTCATGGAAATCTTATTTTCTTCCTGGACATACTTATATTTGTAACTTTCAAACAAGATATTTAGAAAGATGGACAAATTCATTCTCTGCAGACTACATAATAAAGGTGTTTTCATACAAGCAAACAAGAACTAAGGCAAAAAAGCAAGCATGTATAATTTCTTACCTGATCATCTAGCAGAGGAAGTGACAAGTCAAGGAAGGACTCATGGACCAAAGACACCTTTAAATGAATATTCAAAAGTTCAAATTAATTTTGATTGGAAATGGCTGGCTTGCTTGTCTGTAGGCTTATTTGTATGTAGCCTTGTCTGCACTTAATGCACGATTACACTTGTGCATACAAATTCAAACCCCACCTTATTTACCTTCATAAATAGCTGTCCATGACCAAAATCTAGCAGCCACAACATCACATAAATAGACAATAAATACTTTCACAAATTTCAGTTTTCTAGTGGCCCAGAATATGAGAACCTAATTTAGGGTACATGGGATTGCTATCTGAAATCTGGCATGACATTCCTTTAGCCCACTCACTAACGCCCTCAATTAATTTTCAGGATGCATTATCTCAACATTGCCTCATTGCCTGGAGAATAATTAAGCAATCCTACAGTCATTCCAGTGTGGGAATGGGAAAAAACTAATTATTTGATGAAAACAACGAAAGGCCCCTGGCAGCATACTGCTGGTGGCAGAACAATGAATACACTCTACAATTTACACCACTGGAAGGTGTTTACTGGGGACCTGAGAGTGTTTTCCTCTGGCACAGCCAGCTTGCCGCTGCTGACCTCTTGCCTTTTTTTGGTTTTGAAGGCTTTTGAAGCTTTATAGCCTAAGTGATGACAAGCCATGTATCTCTTTGAAATGCACACAGCTAATCAACACTTTTAAGTTTGACCTCTTCAATTTCACTTGTTTCTACACTGAGGTACTTCGGGGTTCTCCTGCAGATTACATACAATTATACTCTGATCTATTCAAAGCAGGCAGTTTACTTACAGTTCTGCACTCCTCACACATAATTGTGCTGGTTAATTCTCCACCAAAGATTCGGTCTACAAAACTCTGTATTCCCTTTTTCTTTTCATATTCTGTGAATTGATACAGTATATAGCAAAGTTAATCTTACATACAATTTAGTTATGGCACACTGAATAGACTAAAAGGAGCAAGACGTGTGGTGGAATGTGCTGACCTGCCCTACTTTCCTCAGGAAGTACAGCAAGATTCTTAAATTAGAATTCTTTTGTGAATCAAAGGAATGGGGGTGCAAATGCACTTGCAGAAGACAGCTTGATTGAACCAACACATTCTCAACTCAACAACATTTATCTGTTTTCTCAGAGTTACTGCATGCCAGTAAGAATTGCTGCCTTCTCTTAGGACTTAAGTGTCCGAACCTGAAGAATAACCACCAACTTTTTTGTCTGTATAGGTGTCTTATCAAAACCCCAGGATTTTCTCAAGTTATCTCTTCAGTATGGCACACAGTCTGACTTTAAACTTGCTTTTCATCTTCTAACTTAAGTCATGTTGAAAAGTCTAAGAATTATTCTGTTCACTGTTTGGAAGGACTTTTTGAGTATCAAGTCAAGTAACAACGGTCCATTACAACTGAATAAACTGCTACATTCATCTGCTAATATTTTAATTTCTTACATAACATTTGAAAGATTAAATACTACCAAAATACATTTTAACTTTAACATTTATAGAATCAGCTCACTCTTACACTGTTAGAAAGGGAAAGCCATCATGTTCAATAAGACTTTTAAATAAGTACATTAAGACTACCGAGAGATTATATATACAAGGTGGCAGAAAGATGTACAATTAAACATGTACCTTTTTGTTGATATTTTTAAGTATGCACTCCAATGAAAGAGAGTTTAAATTATCATCAGTAACTATATTTTACCTTTAATTTTCTTTTTAAGCTCTTCTTCATTTTGTTTGTTAGAGTCAGTCAACGTCTTCAGTATTCCAACACTTATTTGCTGAAATTTTCAAAATACATATATATTGTAAAATTCCCTAAGCTAATTCAGGTTTAAAAATGGTTTTTTTTTTGGCTGGTTTTGTTTGTTGAGTTTTTGGTTTTTTGCAAAGTTTAATCTTCAGCAGTTAAAATAATCACAAAATAGTTCCTTTGGATATTAAAACAATTACTACATGAGAATCAAGCCTGCAACTTAACATTGCAATTACTATGTCAGAAAATCCATCTAAAGATGAATCACTTTTCCAAATTTCAACTAGGAAAAAACCCAACATTTTCCACAAGTGAGCCTTCAGGCATCTCAGAAATTAAAACAGAGATATTCTTTAGGGTGATTACACATGCTCCACACCCACTTTTTCTTGTAGGTTTGGACAATGTACTTCTGAAAGACAGACATTCATATTAGAAGTGTTGAATTAACCAAAGCAAGCAAAGCTGAACCCTTCGAGCCCTTCTACTTGATTTTATTAGAAGGGTATAGAGAATAATCAGTACACTGCTTCCCAAAAATACAGAAAATATCATTACCTTAGAAACTTAAACAATGTGTGCATTTCATGAAACAGACACAGGCCACAAAGTTTTCTCCAGAAGTTTTGTTGCTCCTTCACAACCCCAACGCTTGTAGAACTGGGCAGTCTCTAACTCTGTTCCTAGTCTGCTTCGATTAACTGGGCAGCACGAACCACTCTACAGAGGCTGACTTACCTCAGAAAGAACTCTCTCCCCTCAGCAGAGGGGAAAATCTTTGTCTGTGGTATGAAGAAGAAAGGTATGCACGACTATGAACTTAGCACTTACTTGGATTTCTTCTGTTCTCATGCCATCAAGTAAGTAACGAAGCAATTCATGGCTGTCTTGCTGCTGATAACCTTTAAATCGTATTGCTCTGTTAAAGTAAAGAGTAACTGTGAAGTGGAGCTAAGCTGAAAAGATAGACAAAGTAAACCCAATTCATATCAGACAAAAGAATGAAGGCTCAAGCAAATATACACATAAAATAGATGTTACTTTCTAAAAATACGAAGCTAGCTAATCAGAGTAGGTCACTGAATATCTTTCATCTTTCATTAATTTAGATTTTCCTCTCAGCATGTTCTGAAAGAAGAGGATAAAGTATTATACAAGTTCCACATGCTGTGGTGTGAGCTCAAGATGAAATAAAGGGAGAAAATTGACCTTAATTTTAAACAACAAACTTTTTTTATATTTGATGTGCAATTGTACAGATACTCACTTTTTACAAACCTGAGCAAAAAGTTCCTTAGGAGTCACTACTCCTTTTTTTGTCTCTTGCATTTCTGTCAGGAACTGATACATGGCTAATGTCAAAGGACCTGGCTGATCTAGTTTTATCAACTGAGGTTCCTGTTTTAAACAAAAGCAACAAAGTTGTTTCGCCTCAATTTGGTAAAAGATCCTTCTGAAGCAAGTTTTTCCTTGCCTAAATATTTCAGTTACTTAAAAGACTATTATAAAATACAGTACACAAAATTCTCAAATGGCAATAAGTTAACCTGACAAAAACAATCAACACATGGCTTCTCATAAGATGGTACCAAAACACTGGGCTAAGAATCATTAGTTACTTATAGCTTAGTTGTAGCTACAGATTTCCTGCTTTTACTAGGAAAACACATTTACTGAAATGTACAATCCTTCTTTCCCATCAAAATCTCTAGCCATAATGGCAGGTGCATTATAAAGTTAGTGTTGCAGACATCTTCTAGTTTCCTATTTTGCATTTAGCCAAGCAGCACTATAGCAGACTTACACATTTTCATCCCTTAAACCAACTTAACCATAATCTCTTTTGATGACAGCCAGTAATTAAAGAGTATTGAATCACTGCTCTTTTGCTTTGAATCCAAGTCCTCTGCTGACTTCAGAAATGGCTTTATGGAAATGGAAGCAGCTTATGGGTGGAGTTCACACTGAATTTACATCTGAACTTTGTTAGTATTTAAATGAAATACCTTTAAAATGGTATCACTTGTTAAAATCAGTATTGCTTGTTTCTTTAAAGAACTGAAGGGTGGGAAGAAACTCAAGCTGTGACTGGGTAGTGTAGACTGGATATTAGGAAACTTTTTTTTCTCACAGCAAGAGTGGTCAGGCATTGGAATGGCCTGCCCAGGGAGGCAGTGGAGTCACCAACCCTGCACGTGTTTAAAAGTTGTTTGGATATGGTGCTTGGGGATATGGTTTAGGAGTGAACCTTGCAGAGTAGGGTTATCTGTTACACTTGGTGATCCTGAGCATCTTTTCCAACCTGAATGTTTCTATGATTCTGTGAAACACTATGTAGGTTGAAGCATTCATACCATGGATAACTCAGGTGACTCGATTTTCACTGTTGCATCAGGCATTTTAGCTTCTTTAAGCAGCTCCCTCAGAACTGGAGTTTGTGATAAATTCTGTAGAACATAAAAGAAAGGAGAAGATTGGCATCTCGAGAACAAAAGGAAGAGCAACTGAATTCCACTGCTCATGGAATTTGTAGCAGCCAGCTAAGCAGCAGCTTATTTTTCCCAAACACAGAACCAGCTAGGTACCACTCTAACATAAATTCTAAGAGTGTTTAACAGGTAAACATATATTCCATACAGACAATGGAACTTGCAAGAGTCCTCTACATATATATGACTTTGGTTGCAGAAACCCTACATGTACTATTCCTCTACAGACTGATATTCTGACAGTCTGTTTACTAATGCCTACTTCTAAACCTCAAAAGGTAAGATGAAGTGTGCAGTATTTGCTTGGTTTAAAGTTTGTTTTTTACAAAAAACAATAATTCAAACTGTTTATTAAAACCTGCAAGTACAGTGGGAATTTCACTTGGGTAAATTTTCAATATTGAGAGCCAAAGAAAACCTGCAAGTTTCAATATACATGAAAGACAAAGTTTTTTGTATTCAAACACTTCCCAGCTCAGCAAGACATACAAGAAGGCAATGGAATATGCTCATCCTCTTAATATTTACTCTTCTTTGATTTCCTATTGCTGAGAGAGATATTTTTCTTTTCAGTAAACACCCAGAGTCTCTGAGGATTAATTTCTTACATTCTAAGAGGTCAGCAAGGGTGATGCATCAGACTGCTTTGTATTTTTTTAACTAAACTAGGAAGCTGACATGCTTAATCTGCATCAGTGAAAGATGCTGTCCATGAAAGGCAACTCGTTTTGTTGTACTTTCCCTTAAAGCAAATCTGAACCTGCAGCTGCATTTCTTCATATTTCTCTGGGCCAACACATTATTTTTAGGAAGACACCACCGTTCTTGGCAGATTGTGTTGTAAAACACTCAGAGTGGGGTTGATGAGGGCTGGGTTTTTGGGTTGGTATTTGAAATTTAAGCAGCAGCAGTTAGCTACCATACCTGCATCACTGCATTAAAGAAACACGTATTCCCCAAGTTACTAAGTCCTTTCACAGTCACTTCTGAGCTAGTGCTTGAGATTTCTTTTTCTTCCTCATTTCTGCTGTCCTTTTCCACTGTTTTATTTTCAGATTCTTTGTTCTCTTCTTGGTGTTTGACTGAAATAATACAAAACATAGCACATATTAACCCACTAACAGGGAATGGGCCAGTAAAAAGTTATTACAGGAAGCAGCAATCTATGAGGTTTAAAACTTTACCATAGGACAATTAATTCTGTAATTATATAAATTTAACACTACTGGTTTAGATTTAAAACTGGCTATGTAACAGAGCTAAAATAAACAAAACTGAACAACCACCACCATAAACCAAATTAAACATAAAACCCCCTGAAATTCCATTTCAGATCAGCATGCAAGTTAAACATGCAACTTGGCCCCAAAGCCATGCACATCAACAAACTCTGAAACTCTGCATGTGTATCTGCAATTTCAGTCCTGTTGCAAAATTGCCTGTTAGGGCTTTATACAACACCCAACAAGATGGCATCTGAGAGAATCTCTCTTTTGGCATGGCACTGTTGTCTGAAATTAAACACACAAGCCTCCCACTGTCAAAGCATTTTCGTGTTCATTCCATGAGCCTCAAGATGAAGCTGGAAGGTTTATATTCTTTGAAACATTTTCCACGTGATTAATTTGGTGTGCAGCTCAAAATTTCACTGACCTCTTTGATAAAATCATAAGGAAATTATGGCTAAGTTTTAGGACAACACTCACACTGGTTCTGCCAACTTGACAGTCTACTATTGGTTAGGTTTCTGATAAACAGAGCTGTGAGCCAAAATAAAGCAATGCCAGCTTGGAGAAAGCACAGAAAACAGGCAAAACAGTCTTTGCAGATGGACAAGACAAGAGATGGATGGACAACAGATGAAACACTTGAAAGGGCTGGCCACTACACCCAGATATTCATCTACTTTACAGTTCAAACCTGACAATTTTGGCAAACAATATGGAGTTTGACTATTAGATGTAGGCATAGAGATGTATTTGGGAAATAATGACCAAAACCATGCAAAGATTCTGATCCCTGTGGGAAAAGCACAGCTGATTTTGGAACAAATACTCAAGAGATTCAAATATTCACTTGGCACTGCTGGATGGCTGTGATTTACTTCTAAAGGGGCCCATGATTTCAGCAGTGTAAGACAGCACTGGAGTTTCTGATAGCCATAAGTTGTAACGTTTACTTTTATATGCAGATTCTTCCAAATTTCCTTGTGGAAATGCCTAGTACAGAACCAGTTTTGCCATTGTACAAACAGGGAATGGGTGTTTGCTGTGTTTGTTTCCTTTTAAACAGCCACAATTTGCAGACAGACTGCAGGCTGAACACATCATTTTAGAATTCCAAATCCACTGCAGCTCAGCTACCTGTAACTAAATGTACAGACCTACACTAAATGACACAGAGTCACGGAAACATCCAGGTTGGAAAAGGCCCTCAGGATCACCAAGTCCAACTGATA
The DNA here is from genome assembly GCF_015220805.1 of Pogoniulus pusillus. NCBI lineage: Eukaryota > Metazoa > Chordata > Aves > Piciformes > Lybiidae > Pogoniulus > Pogoniulus pusillus. Next base: position 14,969,899 of record NC_087275.1, on the reverse strand, counting down.
ACCCTACTCTGCAAGGCTCACCTTAAACCATACCCCTAAGCACCACACCCAAATGACCCTTAAACACATTCAGGGGTGGCGACTCAGTCACCTCCCTGGGCAGCTCATTCCAGTGCCTGACCACTGTATCCATGAAAAACTCTTTCCTAATGTCCAGTCTAAACCTACCCAGTCTCAGCTTGAGGCCATTCCCCTTGTTTTCTCTCCAACTACCTGTGAAAAGAGACCAGCACCAGTCTCTCCACAATGTCCCTTCAGGTAACTGTAGATAGCAATGAGATCTTCCCTCAGCCTCCTCCTCCTCAAACTAAACAGCCTCAGCTCCTCAGTTGCTCCTCATAAGATTTATTCTGTAGGCTTTTCACCAGCTTCATTGCCCTCCTCTGGAGCCGCTCCAGCACCTCCACATTGCTCTTGTATTGCGGTGCCCAAAACTGAACACCGTGCTCCAGGTGTGGCCTTGCCAAAGCCAAGTCCAAGGGGACAATCACCTCCCTACTCCTACTGGCCACAGCATTTTTAATACATGCCATGCTGCCCTTGGGCTTCCTGGCCACACTGCTGGCTCATATTCAGCTGCCTCCAGATCCCTTTCTGTCAGGCAGCTCTCCAGCCACACTGCTCCAAGCCGGTAGTCTTGCTTCGGGTTGTTGTGACCCAAGTGCAGGACCTGGCATTTGGCCTTGTTGAAACTCATCCCATCAATGTTGGCCCATTGATCTAGCCTATCCAAGTCCCTTTGCAGAGCCTCTCCACCCTCATTCAAATCAACACTGCCACCTAACTTGGCATCATCTGCAAACTTACTGATGACACTCTCTATGCCTGAATCAAGGTCATCAATAAAGGTATTAAAAAGAAGTGGTCCCAACACAGATCCCTGAGGAACACCACAAGTGACTGGCATTTAGTACAGATCTGTACTAAATGTATGCTTTCCATCAGAAAACGTGCTGCAACACCTGGAGACTTAGTTCTTTCAGCTGATATGTTCACAACTACCTATAAAAATACTTTTTAAAACAACAAATCAAATTGTCCTTAGGCAATGACAATTTTCCTTCAGAACTCAAAACAGACAGAGCAATACTGATGAATAAACAGAGCACTTCTAAGCACTGAAATTCATCTCCTCACAAAACAATTGAACACTACATATTTTTAAAAGGCATGGTAAAATGTTTTGGTTTTTTCCTTCCTGTTCCTCTATTTCTGGTCTCTTAAGTTTAGGAGACACTGAATAAAATCCTGGTCCAATTAGGTCCATATTACTTATGATATCAGAATTCTGACAATAAAAAAATATTTTAAAAGAGAAAAAAGAAAGAAATTAGCTTTTTACCCTAAAATGCTAGAGAAGTTAAATTTAACTCTGAGTATGTTCTGGATTTTTACACTACTGTATCCTAGATTTAAGAGACTTTCTGATTTACTGTGTGTATACTGTAATCACTTACCTGTACGCAATGAATCAGTACAAACTTGTTTTCTAATGCAATCCACAGTCTGGCCCAGTTTGCTTTTAGCACTATATGGAACTTCATTATCACACTTGTAGCACCTGTATCCCCCACAAAAAACCAAAAACCAACAATCAAAAACCCAATTAATCCTACCCTTTTTGGACTGTTTACAAATCCTAAACTATTTGTTCAACGCAGTTCATTGCAGAGTTATAAAATTACAAGACTTATTTTAAGATTTAGAAGTCTTAGAGCTCAACCTACTTCTGATCAAAAAAATAACATGTTTAGAAATTACCTTGCTAAACTATTTCAGTGACAGAAGGTTGCAATTTACAAATATAAATGAGAGCCTTAAAAGATGTGAATTTACAAATATCAATTAGAGCCTTAAAAGATGTGAATAGAAAGTTTGTTGCAAGAAAAATAAATGCAGGAGGGAAATTACCAGAAGAATCAAGGTAACAGGCCCTGAAGGAAATGACATATGAATGTCATGGCAAGGAAAAAATGCTCTTCTAGCCAAGCCATATTTACACTGGATAAGAAATAAAGGAGTGCCTTCCATTAGTCCTGCACACTTTTAGTTGCTCTTCCATTGCTGATACAAAACTATTTCTCCCATTATGATCCAAGAAGAGCACGATTAGGATGACAACAGGCTGGTCAGGGAACTGGTGACATCATCATCCCTGGAAGTGTTAAAAAAACATGTAGACATGGCACTTCAGGACATATAATAGTGGGCATGGTAGTGTTTGGTTCAGAGTTGGACTTGATGATTTTAGAGGTCTTTTCCAACTTCAACAATTCTAAGATTCCAATCTGTTTTAAATGAAATTGTGAGAGAAGCTGAAGTAATAAACAATCACATAAGGGCAAAATTCTGCCAGAAAAAAACTGGAGTTGTGTACACCAAACTCGTAGGTCTGCCCAGTCAGCCCTTTGAAAAGGTGACAACAGAGATTGGAGAGAACGCAAAACTTCTGCACTTTGTAACACACTGCAGTTCTTAGGCACAAAGAATTAGGCAGATTTCAGGATTACCAAGTCAGACTTGGTTTTCTGGTATCAAACACAGAAGTCTGCAGTAAAGTGCTTCCCTGAATCTCTAGCATGCCTGAAATTAGCTGTCATTTTAACACTTCCTTGTATCCCATTAAAAAAAAAAAGGCTCAACTTCAGGATCTCAAAGCATGTATTACAGTTTGCCTGCTTAACTACAAAAAATGGCATTCTCTCTCCTGGAATACTCAATGATAGTGACTTCCACAGGTAATTTTAACATCATAACCTTTTATCTGTCAAATGCTTAGTAAGTAACCTTGAAGGAATAAAGACATCGGAAAAAGTTTTTTCAGCAACAGCTGTTGTACAGGTGGGGGAAACAATTGCTATGTCATACCAGTACTAAAAATGCATACAATAACACTTGTGAACCCAAACCAGCAGTACTCAGCAAATTACTAGAACTCATCTCTTATTGACAATTTGGAATGTTTCTTTTAACTTTACAGGTAATACTCAAATTTCCACCAAAGATGTGTGCTCATCATCAAAAGATTTTTCATACATTTTTAGTATTGATAAATTTTGATCAAAACTACTTCTGGACAATAATTCTGTGTAGCACAGTTTAGAGATTTAAGTTTTCCTCTTATTTAGTTAATACACTATTCCTTTTAAGAGAAGGAAATAGTACCAGGGAGATGGAATTTGTATTGATTGATCCAGTAGCATCTTGTAATTCTACAGTTGTGCTTCTTAACTCTCTCTCTCTCTCTCTATATATATATATATATAGTATTAAGAAGTGCTATTTATTGAGAAAATAAAAATAATTCAGTTTTTCACTAAGTACACATCAAGAAGGAGCTGAAAGTTAAGGTTTAGAGCTATATATTAACATTTGTTTCCATGTGTCTTTGAATTCTTACCAAGCAAAATCAGTAAAATATAAAGTCAACAGCATTTACTAGTTGACTGATTTCAACTTCAGTTATGAAAACTTTCTAATTATGAATTTCACACGAAAGTAACTCAGTAAAACCCATCACAGCCTGCTGGGATTTTCATACGTGGAATTCGTAAAGAGAAGAATGTACAAATTATATCCCAGCCTCTGCTGCCCTCTAGCGGTGTCTTGTAACCGTTCCCTGACAAACTCACCACACACTCCAGTTGTCCAAACTGAGAACCAAACAATGAAGGTCTGATCTTGGCGTTGTAAAATGCTTTAAAGCATGCTGTTCTTGAGAATTTCTGCCACAACCCTACAACGTTGATAAACACAAGTGTCACAAAATCCAGTGGACTATCAATAAAACATACATAAAGTCAGGGTATAAACACAATATGAAAACAAGAACTGTTTAATTACGTTAAACTAGGACAAACAGACAGGTCTCTATTTCAAGACACTTATTTCTGCAGGGTGAAAGGTGACTTACTGGGTGCAGAATAACTGAAAAGTTGCTCAGGGACTGAGCATTTAATTTACAAATTCCAGTTTGAACAGCTTTAAGAGCAAAACAGAACAAAAACCTATTCAGCATGCAAAGTTCTACGTCTAATAACCTGCTGTGAGCACAAGGTGTTATTGGAAAGATCAAATTAGGAGCATTAACATAAATTTTTATTTTCTTCCAAAATAATTTGTACTTTCTAAGAAAGTAAGTCCTCAAGATGGTGTTTTAGCCTTAAGCCTGATAAATGCCACTGTGCCAAGCTTCCAAGTAATTTATGAACAGTTCAGAGCAGATATTTTTTAATGACACTAAAGTATTATAAAATTAATTTATCTAGCACCAACTTTAAAACGAGTTTAATGAAAAGCTCTCTTGTTCCACTGAACTGAAAGATATTAAGACAAATTAGCATAGATACCCTATGGCCACATTTTAGACATAACCATATCGAAGGGCTCTCATCAGTCTCCTCCTCAGACTTTTCTTGTGTCTTATTGTCAGCCTGGCAGTCCTGGCAAACATGCCACTCCACGTTTAGCAGTGCCTTTTTCAGATGACCTTGTCCCAATCCTCCTTTATGAACATGCTCGCACACTGGTTCTACAAAACAAAAAGGCCAAGAAGCATTTAAGTATCAGAACAAATGCAGTCTCAAAGAAACAGGTAGCAAGCCAAAAGCTAGGACAGCCTTTCTAGAGCCAAAGAAACATTGACCATTTAGCAAGCATGTCAGAAAGAAACCCTTTGTGACCCTAATTACAATGCAGGGATATTATTGCTGCATCTCAAACTTCTGCATTACTACAGGAAAGACAGTAACAACAAAAAAACCCCACAAATGTATCACTCACATCTACATCCAGTCAAAGAAAATTCACTAAACTTAGATACAAACCTACCTTCTCTGTCAGGCTGCAGACTTCTATTAGTGTGGTGTTACAATTTCTGCACTTCTTAGCCTACAGCCCACTGCCATGGTTCCCAGGCACCAAGGCAGCACCTGGCTGGTCTATAAAACAGGACATTATGGAGGTTATGCTTACTGCTGCCTCAGTGAAATTATGCAGCAGACTACTGTAAAAAACGAATGGTAGAGTCATTCTTCCTACACCATTATCACTTCACACTGCAAACCTGCACCTCACTTAGAGTTGCATCTTCTGGGCCTGGTGTGAACTCCACTTATTTAACCAAACTCTTCTAAGGATGAACAGGCATCTATTGCTACAAGCTACTATCAGAGGTTTAAAATCTCATTTCTTTGTCATTTAACTTTTAAGGTTACTGGTCACATTCTCACTTGTGCAAAAAGAACCTGTGTGTAAGCCTGCAGAGAAACTGACTGACAGATAATGCAAATACAAACTGATCTATGCTGTTTCAAATAAAAGAATGAGGAACATAATTTTTTCCCCTGCCTTTTCTGTTTTTTTTTCTTTTTTCTTTTTCTCCTTTTCCTTTTTTTCCCCCCCCACAATGTCAGTTTCTGAGACATTTAGTGAACCATATACGATCCTGTTTGCAGTTTCAAATGGCTAAATTTGCAAATACAAGGTAAAACATCTGACAGTATAGAGTTACTTCAAGTCAAAAAGAGTAAACAACTCATGCTAAAAGAAAATTTTAGGGAAAAGTAAGAATGTGTGAAACAATTGTTGAGAAGAATTACATAGCTGTTTGCAAAATTCAGCTGTCTAAAGTCCTTCGGTACAGAAGCATTTTTATTACTCAGCATAACAGGATTGAATCTATCTTCATTGAGGTCAAAGATCACAAGATTAGAAGCAATATTAACAGCCTCAAGATAGCAAACTTTTTATGAGCCTAAACCGGTGAAAATTCTCGTACCTATGGTTCTGTGTTTGTCCAAGATCATGAGATTTCACCACAGTACAAATAATGTCCAGTAAGGACAAGTGTAGAGTCCTGCATCTGGGTAGCACTAACAGCAGGTACTAGTTCAGACTAGGGGTCATTCTGCTGGAAAGCAGCCCCATGGAGAAAGACGTTGCTGTCTCAGCGGACAGAAGATTACCCATGGGACAGCAGTGTGCCCTTGTGGCCAAGAGAGCATCCTGGGGTGCATCAAGAAGACTGTGCCCAGTACATCTGCCTGGCTTTCCTCCCCTTCTACTCTGCCCTGGAGAGATCATCCTTGGAATACTGTGTCCAGTTTTGGGTTCCCCAGTTCAAGAGAGACATGAGTCTGCTGGAGAGAGTCCAGTGGAGAGTTGTGAGGATGACTGCTGCATTTGAACATCTCTCCTATGAAGAAAAACTGAGAGAACTGAAGCTGTTCAGTTTCGAGAGAAGGCATCTGAGAGAGGATATTATCAGTACCTACTAATATCTAAGGGGTGGGTAGCAACATGAAAGTGATGGTCTCTTTTTGGTGGTGCCAAGTGATAGGACAAGTTAAAATGCATACAAGCTAGAACACAGGAGATTCCACCTAAACACAAGAACACACTTCCCTACAGTGAGGGTGACAAAGCACCGGAACAGGCTGCCCAGAGAATCTGTGGAGTCTTCTTCTCCAGAGACTTTCAAAACCTGCCTGGATGCATTCCTTCAGACTTTTATGTTGTTTTTTTTCAAACAAGCCTTTTGTATGTTGGCTGCTACTATTACCATGGAATTAGTCACAATGATCAGTCTTAGTTTACACTTGTAGATTTATAGGACCTTTTTGAGGTAAGCTTGCCTATTTTCAGCCAAAGAAGTAAGATGCCATCAGCAACTGCACCATAAGCTACCACACGACCAGGATAACCAGGAAACCAGAGAAGAGTAGACTTGAATTTAAAATAAATAGGCCAGCACATCAAGTCTTTTGGCTAAAACTGTAGTTCTCTCATTCCCAGCTCAATTTGTTTCCCCAGTTAGACTCAGCAAAAATATGGGCAAGACACAACAGAAGGAGAGGAAGAGAGAGATTTTAACCAAAACCCACTACTGGAAAGCAAAGGTGATGAACTAAGTCAGTTGCTAGCACAAAGACAAGTGACAAAAAAAAATTCACAGCAATTTTAAATCACAATCATTTTTTGCTGAAGCAAGAACCTTCTGCCAAAGAAACTTCATTAGCAAAATGCTAGTTAAAGCTATTACAAGCTTAGCAGCTGACTCTACAAACTCATTATTGAGGAATTTAATCTGATTCAGTATGATCTGTGTGTCACTAAAGAATTCTGTGTCTATAAAGAATTGTCTTGAGTATCCTGGAAACCAGAGTTTCCAGGGAGACTCCTAGTTTCCAAGATAGGATGCTTCTCTCAGCATACTCCAAGAAGTAGCAACACTAATTCCTCTTGGCAGACTTCAGTGTCAATTACACAATCCCACACTTTGCAAATGAGACCTCAAAGACAGTCACTAGCATAAAGGTCTTCTAATATTAATAATCTTCAGGCCCTTTTTTGGGTTTAAAACAAACATTAGGACATAGAGTTCTCTGAAGAAACATACTCAGCCTACCTGAAGGCTCATCAGACTGCGATGTTTTGTCTTTGATGCGTTTCTTCCCCATATTTGTAGTCTGTAATTCCTCTTACATGGAACAGTGACCTCGTGAAGCAAAACAGTAAATCAGAAGACAGGTTTTGGTTTTACTTGTTCAATGTTAAACAGTATGTTATTTCTATGGTAAAGGTGTCTCTTGGAAGTGAACTAGTTTGTTTTAACTTGACATTTTCAAAAGAACATAATTATACTTTAACACAAAACAATTGTAACTGTTGTACAGGAAAGATCAAAACAGGAGTTACAAAAATTACAGGATTTAAAATTTTAAGTCAGAAGCATTGCACAGAGGAACAAAATGGGAGACTTAAGTATCAAATATGCTATTAATCTTCAGGACTTGTAACACAGAGATTTCAGGAAAAAGGATTAGATTTGTTCCAATTAAATCTTGAAGTTCTTCCAATTGCAATTTGTCTGTTTTCCTTAATGCAAATTCCTTCTGAGTCTGACACATCTAAATACTCAAGTGTTTGAAAACAGAAAGATTCTTGTAGAGTGATCTACTACTAAAAAGTCCTAAGACAAGTGCCTGCCTTCAGAAGTTTGCTACTGCACATATGGCAGGACTTTTTTAGTGTCTAGTCTGTAGCTCCTGCAAGGCTCTGCCTCAATTCATAAAATCTCATTCACATAAAATCACGTAAACTTGAAAACAGGTATGTTATAAAAATACAGAAACGAAAAAGGTGCAAAATTGATTCTATGCAGTCTTAGGCAGCCTATGTAGGCTGGCCTAACCCTGCTGCCCATCCTTCATGTTAGCACAGCAAATAAATCTGACTTGTAATATTTTGCCTTTCTAAATAGTATCTTAGCTCCTAATGAGCAGCACACCAGCCACAGACAACAGTTGCCAGCTTGGAGCTGGCGTAGCCAAAAATCAAAGCCAGCTCAAAAGAATTAAGGACATTATAGGCGAGTTCTTCAAAACGAGGGTCGCAAAACACTGAAACAAGTTGTCTGGAGATGTGGTGGAAGCCCCATCCCTGGAGACATTCAAGGTCAGACTTGATGGGGCCCTACGCAACCTGACCTATTTAAAGACGCCCCTGCTCACTGCAGGGGGCTTGAAGAAGCCGACCTGATGGTACCTTCCAAACTGATGCACCCTATGGTTCTATGAATCACAAAGAAATTAAGAGTATTACGTATGCCACTTACAGAGGACTTTGTGTATGAAACACCTTTTAGAAAGACGCTTTCAGGGCAGATTACCCAGCTATTAAATGACAGGTAAGCGGCCACTTCATCAAGAGCAGAATTAATCACCTTTTGCAACTCAGCATTCGATTTCCTCAGAAAAAGTAAATGCCAGCTCATCTAACAAACTGCTCCTACTGCACAGCAGTCCGCAGTGAGTTACAAGGTTTTGTGAACCACTCTAAATCCTTGAATTCCTTGCCAAACTGATGGTGTTCGTGACGGGAAAGCAGGGCAGCAGGAAAACATGTAGCTGTGTAAATTAACCCACGCTGTGTCTGGACGGACTTGCCTGACAGGCTCGTCACTACCCCTCTCCACTCAAACAGTCCACACCAGGAAAAACGCCGCACCGCCCCATAGCTAACGCAAAACCCGATTACTTCTATGTATTTCTTTTAAATAACACAGACACCAAGTGAGCTGCGTCGCGCGGGTAAAAGAGGAAAATGCCCCCAGTGACAGCGCCTGCGAAACCGCCGGGAAGGGAAGGGCGCCCGCCCCGAGCAGCAGGCCGGGGCCCAGAGGCCCCGCCGGACACCTGCTGCAGCGGAGAGCCGGCACTCTCTCGCCCTAGGGCAGCGGCGGGGAGGGGTGCCTCGAAAACTCGCACGGCGCAACGCTGCTGGGTGCTCGGCTGGAGGCTGCTCGCTGAACGCCGCCGGCCAGCACCCCGCGCGACCCACGTGCGCCCCGCGCCCACCGCCCGGCTCACCCCCGCCTGCTTCCGATTGGCCCGCGCCCGCCCCCCGCGCCTGCACTGACAGGCACCGCAGCCAATGGGCATAGCCGAGCGTCCCGGCCGAGGCGCAGGCTGCGGACCGTCGGAAGAGCCAGTCCCGGGGCAGGGGAAAGGCGGCGGCCGCGCTGGTAGGAGCGTGACAGCAGTACTAGGGGGCTTCCGTCCCTCACCTGCCGGTGCCGCGGAACGAACAGCTTGATGGCGCATGGCTCCGTCTCGGGGCAGCCCGGCAGCTTCACCTCATCCCCACTCGGTTGGGCGACGGTCACCGGCTGCCACACGCTCTTCCGGCGCGCTGCATTGTGGGCCCGTGAGGACACGGCCGGGAAGGGAACGGCGATGGGGACGAGCCAGGGGGACGAGCCGGCGCATGCGCCAGCCTCTCGCACCGCCCCCTCCGCCGTCCGGCCCGTGGGGTAGTTGGTGTTGGGCCCGGGGTCTTGGGTGTCGCTCTGGGGCTGGCTGGGCTTGTTTGACAGGGGCTCCCCAGGCGTGCAGATCCTCGCCTCTGGGGCCTAAAAGAGGCAGCGGCGACTGCGCTCCAGACGAGCGGCCCAGTGAGGGAGAAATGCATTTCCTGACGCTCGAGCACAGCTCGTCCCTTCTCAGGTCAGTGGAGGTCTCATGGGCTGTCACAGCACTGTCCTGCCGCTGACTGCCCGCTGTATGCCACCTAGTTTTGATGGGCTTGGTTCTGCGGACCGGTATGATTTATGCGGAGGTATTTAGTGTAGCTTTGTCCCATATTCAAGCCCTGTTTTTCTTTCCCAGATTCTTTGCTTAGGGAACAACAGAAATGACTGACCGAGAAGAAGCCGAGATACAAATTTCAGAACTGGATTTATTGTCTAGCATGTTTCCTTATGAGGAGGAGTTCATTGTGACTGACCAGCTGGCTGTGGCAGAGCTAAAACACTATGTCGAAAACGACTCTGCAGAGATGCCATCTTCCAAAGTTCAGTTTATACTGAATGTAAAGCCAGAGGTCTCTAATGCCTCTATGGTACTGTAAACACCTTTTAAAAAATCTTCTAATTTCGTGGGATTTGAGATCTTACACTTTGAACTGAATGTTTGCTCATTATGTTTTTTAGGTGGAATTCTCTATGGCTTGTGCTTTACCATTTAAGTACCCAACTGTTCTACCAGAAATTACTGTGAGGTATGGCATTAAAAATACAGCTAACTGTGATGGTTTGGCTGTTACCTGCCCTCCCCCTGCCATGAATGCACCCAGACTAGACTCAGCCAAGCTGGGAAGTAAGAATGAAGCTTTATACTTAGAGCTTAGCACAATATGCAAGCAGGTATTTACAATATATACAGCTATATTCAGAAATAAACAAGTTTTAAAAAGTAATACAGAAACACAATACCCCTCCCAGAAACCAGAGTCCCCATGAGCGGCTCCCAGTCACCCTTCCACCTCCTTTCCACCCCTCTGCCTTATCCCAGACTTTGCCTTACATTCAAAGTGAGTTTGGAGGATCAGCCAGGGGTGTTAGAAAGCAAAAGGATTAGTTACACAGACAGCAGGTTAGGGAGAAAAGTGCAGGCAGCCAGAGACACACAGCAACTGTGATATCTATGTTTGTGTTCTTGTTTTTATACATCTCAGCAAGCATATGAAGTAGACATCACCACTGTTTTCACAGCCTATAATCTAATTTCTCTCACTAAAATCTCCTAGTTAGCCTCAAGCTTGCACAGTAACAAGCTCTTATGTACTACATAAATACATTTATAATAGAAAAAAAAAAAGTAATTTTTTAATAGTTTACTGTTAGGTCAGAAGGACAGTAATGCTGAAAAAAAAAAGTCTCCATGACTGTGGTTTCTCTGATGTCCTCAGCAAATAAGTGATAAAAATCACACAGTCACAGAATGTTAGGGGTTGGAAGGGACCTCCAGCAATAATCAAGCAGGATCTTTGCCAAAGCAGGATCTTTGCCAAAGCAGGATCACCTAGGGCAGGCCACACAGAAACACATTCAGCTGGGTTTTGAAAGTCTCCAAAGAAAGAGACTCTATTACCTCTCTGGGCAGCCTGTTCCAGTGCTCCACCACCCTCACCATAAATACCTCCTTGTGTGGAGGTGGAACCTCCTGTGTTCTAGCTTGTACCTGTTATTCCTTGTCCTATCACTAGGCACCATCTAAAAGAGATGATCACCTTCATCCTGCAATCGCTGTAGCTCTGTTGGATTCTTTCCATCAGATCCCTCTTTCTCTTGAATTGGATGAGAAAAAATGTGGAGGAGTGTCATCTGTGCAGAGGGGTTACACACAGATGTTATTCATAGATTTTATTCTCAAGAAGTGAAGCTGTTAACTTGAGAAGCTAAGCACAAGCTAAAATGAAAAGTTAGTGGTCTTGTGCGCCCCTTGTCAAGCTGCTGTTACTTCCAGGTTCCTGTTAACTTTTCACAGGAACATTTCTGTTTTAAGAAATAACTTTATGTATTACTGGAAATTAGTTCAGCTACCATAATTACTTCTCAGTTACCTTCTTGATTTTGATTTATAGACTGACTACTGCATGTGAACATGAGTTGGCACACTGATTAAACGCTAATTAACAGTTTTTCATAGCCAGCTTAAGAATCAATAGCAAGTGCATGCTACTTAAATATGCCCTGGCTTTTTTTTCAACCTTGAAGTAAAACTGCTTGAAAAACATGCTAAATTATAAGCATATTACAACTGCATCTATATTTTTCTTTAGGTCATCGTTCTTAAGCCGCTGTCAGCAGATTCACCTGAACTCTGATCTCAAAACATACTTGATGCAAAACTGCAATGGTGAGCCCTGCATGTTGAGTGCAAGGGAATGGGTTAAAGATCACGCAGTTGCTTATATTGACAAAGAGCTTTCAGCTTCCTCGGTGACAACATCAAATTCTGTGCCATCAGAAGATACCACCTTCACTCGACTGTGGATCTATAGTCATCACATTTACAACAAGCAAAAAAGAAAGAACATTATTGACTGGGCCAAAGAGCTCTCTCTGTCAGGGTTTTGCATGCCTGGAAAACCAGGTGTTGTTTGTGTGGAAGGTCTACAAAGTAGTTGTGAAGAGTTCTGGTCCAGGTTTGTATTTCTTTCTACTTAAATGCCATTAGAAGTTAGAATATAATGTTTGATGTTGTGTATGTGTAAAAGAGGAAATCCAACCACCTTCAACCAATAGAAGTCTGCAAAATTAATATTTACAGTTCTGAATACCCACTGTACTGTTGGCTGCAGCAATCAAAGCTGCTAGTATCACATGATGCATGTTTATACCTTCCTCTGTAGTTTATTTGTATACTGATGGACTGCAGTATCCCAGTTGTGCTAGATCAATATGCTGTTAAATCACTTTACAATCATCTTTTATTCTGCTCCCATCATTTAGACTTTCAGTTGGTGCAGACTACATAAACATTGTCATTTGGTTATAACAGCCAAGAGAGTATGAGAATATGAGAATTCTTAGCACAGATCAGGCAGAAGTGAGCACTGAAACAGAAACTACAACTTCATCAATTATTTTGTGATGAACAATGTTAAGGTTTTTGAAGCCTGAGTACGTAGAAAGACAAGCTTCTGCTTATGGGAGTGTCTACATGTGCATAGTATTTCCGTGATCAGCTAGGGAACCATCTCTGTCAAGATAAATGTACAAATGGTATTTATTGAGTTTGGTGATAAAAGCTATTTTGTAGTATTTTCTAAAGCAGTGTTTATTGATAGATCCATAATTTTCTAATTGCTTTCAGAATAAGAAGACTAACATGGAAAAGAATTCTCATTCGACACAGAGAAGATGTTCCTTTGGAAAGTGGAGGACATGCTGAGATTCAGAAACAAAGAAAGTTCTCCACTTTGGAAGAAAAATGTTTTGATGCACATGGTGCCAGAGGAAATCATATGGATTTGGGACAACTATATCATTTTTTGGAAGAAAAAGGTTGTGCTGATATTTTTCAAATGTACTTTGGTGTTGAAGGGCACTGAAGGAGTTGAAGATCACCACAAGTCCAAGTGCCTGCATTTGTAAGTTAATTGTAAGTTAATCCTCTTAACAGATTGCTTAGCTGATCTGCAAAAATTGATCAGAAAGATAATTAATAATTAATAGTTTATATGATGAATACAGCTTTCATTGGAAGCAAATATCCAGTGAAATCCTGAATAATGAAAATTACTAGGTGAATACTTTATTACACTTTCTGCTTTTAAGGGCATTTGGGGTATATACCTAATTACAATGGAAGAAAATATGTGTAATAACCTACCGGGCACTTAAAGAATTATAGATGAATGGATGGAATTGCATTACACATGTTTGCTGGAAATACAATACAGCAGAGAGAAAACAGTCCCAGAGGCTCCAAAAGTGTATGGAGAAAAAAATCCTGACACAGCTGGTGATGGAGCCAACTAGGGAAGGCTCCCTGCCGCACCTGCTGTTTGTGAATAGAGGACTGTTGGGGACTGTCTTTGGTACAGTGATCATGAAATGACAGAGTTCTCCGTTGTTGGAGAAGTAAAGAGGTAGGGGTCAGCAGAACTGCCCAGTGGGCAGATTTTGGCCTCTTACAGAGACTGGTCAACAGAGTTCCTTGGGATACAGTCCTGAAGGGCCAAGGCATCCAGTGTCCTGGGTTAACTCAGCCCAGTCTCACAAGGCCCACTCCCTCCACATAGATCTATGATATCCAGGAAGGCTGAACACTGTTTGAGAAGAAGTCTTAAAGGTGCAGGCACAGGCTATCTCCCTGTATTAAAAGGTGAGCAGGCAGGGAAGAAGACTGGCCTGGCTGAGCAGAAAACTTTGGCTGCAAGTCAGGGCAAAAGGGATTGTTTAGTCTTTGGAAGAAGAGGCAGACCACTCAGGAGGCCTACAGATTGTGAGAAGGAGTTAGAAGGGACAAAGCCTAACTGGAAATAGATTTGGTTTCAGCTGTTAAAAGAGAATGACCAATGGTTTTACAAATATTTTAGCAAAAAAAAAAGAGGACTAAGGCATATCTCTGTCCTTTATTGGATGCAGGAGGGAACATAGTGATCAAGGATGTGGAAAACACCAAGGTACTCATTACCTTCCTTGCATCAGTCTTTAGTATGAGGATCAGTTGTTCACTGGATACCCAGCTATCTTGAGCTGGAAGATAGGGATAGGAAATGAAATGAAGGTCCCATATTCTAAGAGGAGATAGTTATCGTGATCTGCTGCACCACTTACACAAGTCTATGGGGCTGGATGGCATACACCCAAAGTTACTGAGTGACCTGGTGGAAGTGCTCACTGAGCCACTTTCCATCATTTACCAACAGTTCTGGCCAAGTAGGGAAGGCCCAACTGACTGGAGACTGGTGAATGTGATACACATTTACAAGATGTGATGGAAGGAGGATTCAGGGAACTATAGACCTGCCAGTCTGACCTCAGTGCTATCCTGACTGCCATTATGCAGTATGTCCAGGGTAACCCAGTTATCCCAGTCAGCATGGGTTCATGAAAGGCAGGAGGTGGGTGTTGGTATCTTCTCCCTAGTAACAAGTGGTAGAACAAGAGAAAATGGCCTCACGTTGCAGCAGGGAAGGTTTAGATTGGATATTGAAGACAGTTCTTCACTGGAAGGGCTTGGCTCCCCAGGGAAATGATTATATTACCGCCCATGTAGATGTTTAGAAGACACACATGCGATGCTGAGGGACATGATTTAGCACCAGACTTGATAGAGTTGATGGGCTTGAAGGTCTTTTCCAACCAAAGCAATTCTATTCTAATTAAAACGAATGAGTGTATGGGTGAGTAAAAACAAAAGTGAAGCCTGACTATCTCAAAAAAGGACATGTTATGTTTACATTACTCGTTACTGTTTACATACACTACACAAAGACTTTAAACAACCTTTTCTATTTTCTAACTGAAACTATTAAGTCAGACATGAGATTCATTTTTTAATAAAAAAAAAAAAGGAACAAGTTCACAATAAACTTGTTCATGCAAACAGGATGAGCTCAGGTGCCTATTCTGAGGCATATGAACTTTCCATAAATAAAATTATATATGCAGGTAAGAGGGGTACTCTGATGGCTCCATTAAATCTTTAGCTGAGGAGTCTAGTCTGTTTGCTTAAATGAAAGCAGAAACTATTTTAGGATTGAGGTCCCTTACAGTGCACTCCAAAGCAGTAAATATCTTCAACCTGTGGAGTTTGTGGGTCTGCAATCCACTGAACTACAGTACCTTAACCTGCCTGTGCTTCTGAGTCTGGTCTCAACAAAGTGATTATCACTTTGTTGTGTATTCTATGTCTATAGACATAGAGTATATGTCTGTAGCCATATACTACATCACGTATATAGACATACTCTATATCATGAGTATTCTATGTCTAAATCACATACATGTTAAAAATCAGGCATTAAGTTCCTTCTGATGTTGACTTCTGATTTCCTGATTATGTATTTCTGTGTAGATCTGGTAAAATTACCAATGTTTTGATGTCTGGTACAGATTTGGGCACTTTTTGCAGTGGTTTCATTCAACAAGTGCAGATTTGCTTCTAATTTTAAACTCTTCCAAATCCTAAGCCCTTGTCATTGTACAAGAAAATCACAGTTCAATAAAAGCCTCGGAATATGCTTTTAGTCTCTGCACTTTTAAGATCTATCGATGGGTACAAAATGTAATGATATTTCAACCTGTTTATGTCAACATTCTATTTCACAACAAGGTATTCACAACCATTTGCTGTTTTGGTGCCAGCGCTGGGTTGTCTGTCACAGGCACCTTCTGTGGACCACTGGCCCTGGGGACCTTGAGAGGCTGGAGAGGTGGGCCCATGCCAACTTCAGGAAGTTCAAGAAGGCAGAGTGCACAGGATGATTTGGGAGTGCTTGTTGATGAGGTGCTGGACATGAGCCGACAATGTATGCTGGCAGCCCAAAAAGCCAACTGTGTCCTGTGCTGCATCAAAAGGTGTGTGGCTAGCAGGTCAAGGGAGGGGATTCTGCCCCTCTGCTCTTGTAAGGCCCCGCCTGGAGTACTGCATGTAGCTCTGGAGGCCACGACACAAGAAGGACACGGGGAGGGGCCAAAGGAGGACCACCAAAATAATCGGCTGAAGGAGTTGTGGCTGTTCAGCCGGGAGAAGACTGGGGGGACCCTATAGTGGCCTTCCAGTATGTGAAGGGGGCACATAGGAAAGCTGGAGAGGGACTGGATAAGGGCCTGTGGTGGACAAAAAGCAGTAGTTTAAATTAGAGCAAGGTAGATTTAAACTAGGAAGTTATTTACCATGAGAGTGGTGAGACACTGGAAGAGAGTACCCAGAGCACTTGTGGGTGCCTCATCCTTAAAAGTGTGTAACACAAGGCTGAATGAGGGTTTGAGCAAGCGGGTCTAGTGGGAGGTGTCCCTGCCCGTGTCTGGGGAAAGTAGAGCTACGTGATCTCTAAGGTCCCTTCCAATTCAAGCCACTCGGCTTCTCCCCGGAGCTGGGGAAGGCTCGGCCGCCGCCGCCGCCCGCCTGGCTCTGCCCCCCCGCCCTCCGGAAGTGCTGCTCTCCGCCGCTTCGGCTTACTGTGCGTCTCCGCGCTCCCGGCCGGTGCTCAGCGCCGCAGCCGCCGTCGCCGCCATGGGAGGCAAGAACAAGCAGCGAACCAAGGGCAACCTGCGGGTGAGCGCGTCTCAGCGGGTGGCAGACGGCGCCTGTGAACCTCGGGTCCCGCGATCCCCGCTGGTGGCTCTGGCGGGGCGGGCAGGCGACCTGGCTGGAGAGGGCGGCGGGGCCTGGGCCCGCTCCTCGGCCTCGGGGCGGGGGCTGGGTTGAGCAACCCTTTCCTAGCCGCTGCCTCGGGAAGGGGCTGAGCACAGCGGAAGGCCGTATCTTCTGGGGCATGGCGCTGCTTTGAGGCCCGGTTTTGGGCCTCTCTGGGGCTGTGGTCACGGCTGGCCTTCAGGGGCGACTCGGCGTGGACCCATGTTTTAGGGGCGTGTGTTGCAGCTTCCTGCGGTGTTAGTACGGGTTTTCCAGGCAGGGACAGGGCTGGGGAACTGTCACTGCAGAATCGCCACAGACGTAAATGCTGCAAGGTATCGGGGGCTACATTCAGCGGTTTTGTTTAGTTGTTCTTTTTCCTGTCTTAGAGTACACCTGTGGCGGTGTCTCTGCGTTGCTACCGGGCTGAAGTGCTCTTGACACTGTGTCATGTGGCACTCGCTCAGGATGGGAGAATTGTGGGGTCCAAGTTTGTATTTAGGATACGTCATTCCTACAAACCTACTCTTTGTTAGCTGTTTAGGGAAAACTTGGAGATACAATCAAGCATGTCCTGATAGTTGAGATTTTGCACTCAGGAAAAGTGGCTTAATCTGTAGACATAACAGTCAGGTAAAAAGTCCAAGAAAATAAGAAAAATACAACACATTTCAGCAAATAGTCATTACTTAAAAGATCCTCAAACCCCAGCAAACTCTCAAAACTGCAACCATTATGAGAAAATAAAAGGAGAACATTAAAACATTGGGTTTGGAGCAGTCTTTTTGAAGGAGTGGGGTTGACATGAATACAAGCAAGATGTTGACTTAACTAGGGCAAACTAGAACTGAACTTCAAAACATTCACTGTAGTACAAAGCAGATAGTATTGTACCATGTTACATATCTAGATCCATTTCTCTTAAGTTTTTCTTGATCGTTTTGTTGCTGGTAACAACCTTTGTTTCATGTGTGTTCCTTGGGAGAGGTATTGGTACAATAACATGAGAAGAACTAAAAACAGAAGTAGTCAGAGAGAGTAAATTGTTTCTTAATAAATTGTTTGCTTACAGAAGGACTTTTTTTGTTAACCTTTTTTGTATGTGTATAAAAAGAATATAATATTCAATAAGGAAGGTTTATGAGCAAAGGGAATGCTGTTTCTAAAAAGAACAATTTTCTAGGTCAAACCTACACGTGGCTTTTTTGGTAAGACTTTCTTTTAAATGGAAGATTAATTACACAATATAAATAGGATTATTATGTGAATTGGTGCATGCACAATATAAAATTACTGAAATAGATAACTGACTTTTGTTCTGGATGTTTTTGCTAGCCCTCTAGCAGTGGTCAAGCTGCAGAGCTCCTTGCCAAAGAACAAGGAACAGTGCCTGGATTTATTGGCTTTGGAACATCTCAGAGTGATCTAGGATATGTTCCTGCAATCCAAGGAGCAGAGGAAATAGACAGCCTTGTGGATGCTGATTTTCGAATGGTGTTGCGAAAACTTTCTAAAAGAGATGTCACAACAAAATTAAAAGTAGGTGTATCCTTTATCCCTCCTCTTGAAGTACCTGAAAAAATGGTCCATCCTAGAGTGCTTCCAGAGCATTCATAAAATTGACTCTGTAGATCATAGAATCAGTCAGGGTTGGAAGGGACCACAAGCATCATCTAGTTCCAACCCCCCTGCCATGGGCAGGGACACCTACCCTAGATCAGGCTATCCAGAGCCTCATCTAGCCTGGTCTTAAACACCTCCAGGGATGGAGCCTCAGTCACCTCCCTGGGCAACCCATTCCAGGCTCTCACCACTCTCATGCTGAAGAACTTCCTCCTCATGTCCAGTCTGAACCTACCCACCTCCATCTTTGCTCCATTCCTCCTAGTCCTGTCACTACCCGATGTCTTAAAAAGTCCCTCCCAATCTTTTTTGTAGGCTCCCTTCAGATAAATGCTCAACTGCAAGAAATGAATTGGTTTTTTGAAAAGAAAGGGTTGTGAGGTAGAAGTTGGTGAATCACAGAATATCTTTCTGACTTCTTCAATCATGCTCTTGATTCTAGGCTATGCAAGAGTTTGGGACAATGTGCAAGGAAAGGGAAGCAGAAGTTGTTAAAGGTGTTCTTCCTTACTGGCCAAGAATTTATTGTAAAATCTCACTAGTAAGTATTAAAAGTATCTAAATGAGCTTCTCAGGATACTTCCTGTGAGAACCTCTAAGGCAGCTTTTGTTGATACATCTAACTTGTTGGAATTATTGACTTGTTCTAGTCAAGTTGAGGGAAAGTAGTCATCTTTATTGTGGAGATATTTGAGTACTGGCAGTGGGTGCAGTCTTGAAGCTTTCATGTCTAGGCTGTACTTGCTGAGTGTTAGACCTTTACATTACAAATATGACAAGATAAATATTCTCATGAAAAGTTCTTTACCTAGATTCTAGAATGGCTGAAGAGAATGTACTAGTCTTTTAAAGAAATCCCTTCTTTTCTCCAGTCTAGGACTAATGTCTGACCAGATTTGGTAGTTAGTAAACGAAGTAACCCCACGAAAAAATAAACATGAAAAAAACATGCGTAGCCAGATAATCCAGTTTTCTGATGTATTTAATACATCTCCAAACTATCTGGACTGGCTGCTATTGGAAATGTCTCACTATTCTGAGCTATTAGGTCAATTCCTAGCATTTCATTCAGGGGCCAGGAACCATCGTGATGTTGTAAATTCATATACAAATAATGGATAATAATGCACAGTTTGTGTAAGGTTATTATAGTAATTTTAATCCAAAAAGTGTCTTCAAGGCTTCCTGTTTCTCTTGCCTCTGGTCTTTCTGTGAAATGTTTGTATAAAATGGAAATTGAAACTATAGTTAGGGACATTAGGGAAAGATTACAATTTTGAATGTACAACACAGTGGGAATATGGTGATAACTTGGGAGTCTCCCATTGTCTAGAGATATCAAGATTTTTTTATTGTTGCCTATTTTCACATCCATACAGTCTGAATCAGTGTGGAAAATGTCTAAACAGAGAGGTGGCTTTTGGTTTTGGCCATCACTTCTTGTTTGAAGTCTTTGGCCTCAAAGGTACATTTCTTTAGTAGTAAAGCTTTCTCTTGTTTTAACAGGATCATGATCGCCGTGTTCGAGAAGCAACTCAACAATCTTTTGAGCAACTCATTCTTAAAGTAAAGAAACATTTAGCTCCTTACTTAAAAAGTATCATGGGACACTGGCTGATTGCTCAGTGTGACACTTACTCCCCTGCTGCTTCTGCTTCAAAAGTAGCTTTTGAAAAAGCTTTTCCTTCAAGCAAGCAACCTGAGGCCTTAGTATTCTGTAAGGATGAAATTCTTAATGTGAGTTTATATGTTTACATTTCTTAAAGGCTTTGTGTTTGTTTGTATTTCTTTAAGGCTTTGTGTTGAGCATATGTCAGCTTTTATTGCAGATTGAAAACTTATCCTGCCCCTGTCTATTCTTCATGCTTAAATTTCTTTCTCACCTGAAACTGCTTCTGCTCTTGTGACAAGAAGACTGTCCAAGTCATATCACTTGGTTTTTTTGTCTTATGGACCCATCATATATAAATGTAACCACTTTGTTTTGTCTCAGTTTGTTGCCTTAATACCAGAAGCATGTTCACAGATTGACAAGTTGCATTGGGTTGGAAGGGACTCTCAAAAGTTACCTTGTCCAACCCCCCATGCAGTTAGTAGGGATGCCTCCAACTAGATCAGATTGCTGAAAGCCACACTGAGTCTGATCTTGAATGTCACCGAGGACAGAGTCACAACCACATCTATGGGCAGCCTGTTTCAGTATTTTACCACTCTCACTGTAAAGAGCTGCCTCCTTATGCCCAATCTAAATCTACCCTGCTCCAGTTTAAAGCCATTGCACCTCATCCTATCATTACAAGCTCTTCTAAACATCATTTCCCAGCCTTCCTGTAGGTCCTCTTTGGTGCAGGACTTCAGTTTACAAAGAATTAGGACATCTTGATTCAAACACTACCACAGCTACTGTGTTCAGTAGGAGTCAGTTAAATTTTGTTCTTGTTAATTTGTATGTCAAAAATGTGTTTGAAAGACTTGACTTGGAGATTGTCAAATTTTATTGTGATGTCTCCAATATAAATGCTGGATTCTCACATTTATATATATGTTGCTATTTTTTTCCCTCTAGGTACTTCAAGATCATCTTCTGAAAGAAACACCTGATACACTCAGTGACCCCCAGTATGTTAGCTTGCTTTCAAGTATATGGTTTAGCCTTGGTCTGTGGCAGGTTCTCTCTGGCTGGAAGTAATGGATTGTTTTGTTTCAAGAGATGGAATAGTCATTTGAGTCCAGATCTCAGCAAGTTTCCTTGGGGAAGTGTTATCAGTTACCTGGTTCTTGTTTCAGCTCTTTTATGAGTAGTATTTTTCAATACCTGGAAGATGAGATGACTTTGTAGTGCTAGAACCTCTCGAAAGTTTACATATTTACTTTGCTGGCATTGCTGAACTCAAACGAAGGGCACAAAAAGTTTAGTTTAGACAGTGTAGAAGATCTTGAGAGGCCAACTGATTTATTTATTTATGTTTCACTTGAATTTATTTTTGTTTTCTGAGAACCGTACCAGAGGAAGAAAGGGAAGCCAAATTTTTCCGGATTCTGACCTGTTCCTTGCTGGCTTTAAAAACGTTGCTTAGTATGCTACCAAAGAAAGAGGTGCATTCACTGGAGGAAAAGTTAATGTTGCTTCTGTCCCAGTCTAAATTTTGGAAATACAGCAAGCACAACGTACCACAGGTGACTTTTTAATTTCTTCATTATTTTGATTGTTTTTAAATATAATACACTGAGGCTAAGCAAGTATTAATTACTTTTATTCTGCAGGAATGATCTTTGTACTTCACTGAATTATGTTAGAAACAGCCTTCAAATTTCTAGGCCTTAAATAGACAGTATTACTCTAAAGTTTTCTCTCTCACCTGATCTTTACCTAATCTGTTGTTTCCACACCATCATCATCTGCTTCTTGGCAATCTGTCATGATTTCAAGTGCATGTAAAAGATACAAATGTGTGTCAGTTGACTGCTCATGTTGTTAGTACTTTGGGATTTTTGGTTTTTTTTAAACCATTTTGTTTGTCTTTGGTCTGCTAAGCACAGTAGTGAATAGATGATAGTATTTTGTAAAAAAAAAAAGAATTAAGGTGCTTTTAGGAAAACCTTTGTATATACTTTTATAGAACTATTAAAATAGTTCTTTTTAAAATAAACTTTTTATCACCAAGTAAATTGCTTTAAAATATTAAATAGGCTTACCAAGTAATTGATTTTTAATAACACATATTTGCTGATCTGGCAAAATACAGGTACTGCATGTTGTAAGTTACAGTGACTTTAAAAAGAATGTTGTAAACTACATGGTATGAGAAAGTGTTGCCATTTGATTAAAACTTTGTTTTTTCTGGTTTATGTCAGGTTCGCTCAGCTTTCTTTGCGCTGGTTTCTGCTTTTTGCCAGTACTTGCCTGAGCTGGTGAAGGCTGAAGCACCAAGAGCTTGTCCTGCTGTTCTTCTCAGCATTGATGACAGCGATGCAGTGGTGTGTCCTGCTCTTTGGGAGGCTGTACTTTATACTGTTACCACTATTGAGGTAATGTGGAAAACTAAGGGGCAGTTGTTTTACTGGCATTTAACTTTTCACCAAATGCTGCTGTTCCATGTCTAGAACTAGGAGGAACAGCTTGGCTAAGTTTTCTTTGTTATTAAGAACGTAAACTTGTCAATGGTACATGGTCCTTCCTCTGTAGGGGTTCAGTGTAACTTTATTGTGTTCAGGATGTCTGAAAATCACGAAGTAAATTAACCTGAATCTCTTTGATTAAATGGTTACTAATAAGTAAAATAGTACTTAAAGCCTTAGTTAAAGACAATTACAGAAATGACCTGCAGTGCATTTGTTTGTTTGCTTGTTTTCTTTCCTAATTTTATGCTTATTTCTATGACTACTTTTTTTCTTTCCCTTTTTTTTTTAATAATATTAAGTGAAATAGCAGCTTTTAAATTATTAGGAGGATGACTGATTATCATAGTGTGGTGGGTTTAGGAAATCTCTTCCCCAAATTAAAATTTACGAGACCAGCTCAGAAGACTTGGAAGTAAGACAAAGCTATATTTTACAGCAAGCTAAATTTATGAGCATGTATACAAAACATATTTACAGTTATATACAACTTAGAAATTATACAGAAAACCAGTCTTTCCCCCTGGAGAAAGAAAAAGCCCAGAAGGAGCCAAATCCATCCTCTCTCTCCCCCCAGATAGAAGAACCAGGAAGGCTCACATGTTACCTAGAAAAGGTTAGTGTGGAGGAGTCAGAGAGGCAAAGGAACAGTGACAGAGCCAGCACCCAAAAACCAAGAGAGTGAAATTGTTTATATGTTGGCTTTTTATACCAATTAGCAAACTTATAAATGACAGGGACTTTATCATTATTACTCTTTCACAACTAATGCTGTAATTCATTTAGATTCTGTACTGAACTTTCAGGAAAGTTAATGATTTCCCTTACTAGAATATTCCAATAAGCCTTAAACTACCACACATAGACTGGGATTTTTTGAGGGTTTAAGACTCCAGATCTCTTTCATGACTGCTGCAATCTGTGGGAGAAAATCAATAATCTTTTTTTTTCAGATTTCTATAAGTACAGATATCTGGAAATATGATAGATGAGGTGACAGGTGGTGGAGGTGCCAAGGTATTTTGTAACCATCAGAAGATTTTTCAGGGGAGTTTTGAAGTTAGTAATTCTTCTAACATTAGGGTTTGGAAATCATTGCTTATTCTTGATAATGAGAATTCTGAATTAAATACATGACCAGTTACAATAATGATTTTTATGAAGAATCCTTTAAGTATTATTAAAGAATCATAGAATCATAGAATCATAGAATCAACCAGGTTGGAAGAGACCTCCAAGATCATCCAGTCCAACCTATCACCCAGCCCTAACCAATCAACTAGACCATGGCACTAAGTGCCTCATCCAGTCTTTTCTTGAAGACCCCCAGGGATGGTGCCTCCACCACCTCCCTGGGCAGCCCATTCCAATGGGAAAATCACTCTCTCTGTGAAGAACTTCTTCCTAACATCCAGCCTATACCTACCCTGGCACAACTTGAGACCGTGTCCCCTTGTTTATTGCTGGTTACCTGGGAGAAGAGGCCACCCCCCACCTGGCTACAATATCCCTTCAGGTAGAAGCCTTTAATTGCAGCTTGATGACAAGGAATGTCAACTGATTTTAAACAATACCTAAATAGTTTCAGTACATTAACTTCTTAAATTCAGAAGCTGGAATAGGGAGAAGGTGATTTTTAAAAATAGTAGCAAGTGAAATTAAATTTTACAATAACTTGTAAAATACGTATGGGAATACAGTAACATAGGGAAGTGTATTAAATGTATAGCTGAGTGGTTCTTCCAAGGCAGTAAATTCTCATTTCATTTTCATTAGCTGTATTTCTTTCTGTAGGACTGTTGGAGTCATGTAAATGCGAAAAAGGGAGTTCTACCAAAGCTATGGACAGTGCTTCGAGAAGGTGGACGAGGACTAGCTACTGTTATATACCCAAATCTCTTGCCGTTCATTAGCAAAGTACCTCCTGGTATTGCAGAGTCAAAGCTGGAGTATTTCAGAACTTTTTTCAGCTCTATAATTCAAGGGTATGAACCACAAATCTACTAATTTTTTTTTTCAGTCAGTCTCTCTTGCATTTTCAAATAGGAGAACTCTTCTTCTTTAAGCATTTAAAGATAAGTAATGTATCATTTTCACTGTCGTATTTGAAAATTATCTCTTTAAAATACTTAATACTGAAATAAATACCCAAAACTAGGCTCAGTCCTCGGTGGCTGTCCCTATCTTAAACTTTTAGTCCTCTTTTTCATTACGTTTTCCTTGCCTAAAGCATTTCTTGTCAAAGCTTTGGCTTTATTTCATAACAAGTTTAAAGTAAAAAAAAATGATTTAAGGGTATGAATGGCTTTGAGGATGTCAGTCTCTTCTCATCGGTGTGTAATTGTTAGTGGGATTATTGTGGATTAGCGTTGTGATTGTAAAGTTCTTGTGATGCTTATTTTTAAAGCATTGAAGTTGCTATAGTTTTTGCTTTTGAGGTACATCAAAATTAGCTTGCTGGCAAATCTAAATAGATGCACACACATTGCCTACCTGAGCATTGATAAAAAGACTGAAATGTAGCTTATTTAAACAAAAGACAATTCTTGATTGTTCTTGGTGTGGCCATTATCAGAGCTCTTTTAAGAAGAGCCTTATGTGTGGGTTGATTCTAAAAAGTGTGTAGATTTTTGTTTGAAGTATTAAATGGTTGTAGTATTTGTGTGATAATTTGTGTGATCTATTATTTTTTTGAAAAACAAACAAATCACAGCTGTTTGAACCCAAACTGGCTATGGCAAAACTGTTTTGGTGGCTTTATAATTTAGTGCTTTTTTTTTTTCCTGTAATGACAGGAAGTGACACTAAATCTGAGGTGTGTGTAGAAAATTGCAACACAGTTGACAGCTAAAACAGTAGACAGTATGCTTGACTGGTTATGTTTCTTCTGCTTACACAGATACTGTATTATAAATGCTAAACTAGATGAGAAAGTTACTTTAATATAAATTATATTAGATGCCCACATTGATTTTTGTATTTGTTTTGATCTGATTGCCATCAGTGATTCTACGATTCTGTGTTTTCATGATAGTGTTGTCTATATAAAAGCAGCATAACAAAGGTTGTATGTTTATTGCATGTGTGTGGTGCTTTCTCAGAAGTGAGGGTGACTAAGGGTGCCCTTCCTCCAATGGTGCTTTCCAACAGGTTGTCAAGTGAGCGAGCGACAGCCAGCCCCTCGGAAAGTTCTGCAATGACTGCTGCGTTCATGGAGTGTCTGTGCTTTGCCATACTACAGAAAATAGATAATGAAGATGACCAAGGGCAAATTCATCAGATGCTTATATGTGACCAGGTATTTAGTGGAAGTGCTTGATATTGTTATGTGTATGTTTAATAAGTTTATTTATGTGTTGAAAGCCTTACTAGAATTTATGGGGGGAAAAATGTTACTGAATTCATTTAATTTCTTCCTTCCTAGAAAATAACCCCTTTTACTGTACAGTTTAAATCCTGTTAAGGAAAAAAAAAGATTTCACTCTGTATATTTTTACTCAGTGTTCAGGCATGACTTATTCTGATGTTTCTGGAATTGCTTCCAGAAGGTTTTTCAGAATTGCAGAATTTTCTGGTATTGTAAAGAATAAAACAATCACCCAGTTGGATCGCTATTCCTTCATTTTTATTTCTTTTTTTTTGGTCTTTCTAGTTAATTCCTCTCATTGATGCTGTACTTAAGGAACCCAGGTTGCAGAATGGACCAATATTTTATGAAATAGCAGAAACGTTGAGCTCCTGGGAAGCTAAAGCAGAACCTTCCAGTGATGATGGCACAGATGAAATTTTCCAGAAATTATTGTCAAATTTTTGGGACCATCTTTTAAAAATGTGTGTACTTTATGTTGACACACTGGATGCTGATGAGAAATCATTGTTTGCTGTATCTGGTATGCTGGAAGTTCTTCAGAATCCAAAGAATCCTGCAAAACTAAACAACAGGAAATCTCTCAAAATCAGATTTACAGATGAGTATGAATCTGAAAGAAACACAGAGAATGGAAAGCTTACAGAATTGAGAAATAGTGCCTCTGAAATACAGACTGACTTGCAGCATAGTTCACTTTTAAGGAAACAACATTTGGAGAATTTAGTCTGCAGCCTTGCTGAACTGAGTATTGTGTATGTCAACGAACACAAGTCAGAACAGCATTTGAAATTTCTCTCTGCCCTGCTCAACTCTTTTTCCTCGAACAAAGTATTTCAAGTACTTTTAGAGCAGGGAAATGATGTAAGCTCTGCTCAAGGTGAATCACAGAATGAAACAAAAGCCCATCATGAGAGTCCCTCTGTACAATTTCTGTATGCGAATTTAATAACTTGGTTGAAAGAAGACTGGAGGAAAGACACACAGTTTCTGGTTGATATTTTGTACAGTGTGCTGAATTGTTGCAACAGTAATGATGAAAGGAAAGTCATTCTTGATGATTTGACAAAGGTATGACTGGTACATTTCGTTACCAGCTTTTATCAGATTGTTCACTCTTTGTGGGCTGTGGTTGGCCATTTTATTTTGGGGCTGTAGAATGGAAGATACTCTTTGTGAACTTGGCTAAATTCAGCGTAAGGAAGGTAGATTTAGGGAAGATTGACATGACAGAGCCCGGGTGAAAGGTTATGACATAGGCCCTTTTTTGTATGCTATGAATATTTATTAACAAAAAAGTAACCTCAGGATTTATCTTTTCTCGCTTCTTTAGACAGTGTGCTTTTACACTCAGTTATAAATGGCCTTTCTTATAAATACCCTTCATAGTGTCTGTGTTGTACAGAGGGACTTTGAAGCCGAAAATAATAGCATCAGTAACTTTATTACTGAAACTTAGCAAGTTCTGCTTATCCCTGCAGAAAATAAAGCTGTAAACCAAACAGTGAAAAGGGCACGAAACTCTTCTATTCAGCAAGTAATGCACTAAATATTATGGAATTTTTCTTTTCAGATGGATCTGAGATGGATTATTTTTCTCCAGATAATTCAAAAGGTATCTCTTAAGACTTTTTTTTTCCTTCCTTTTTTTTTCCTTTCTGTTTTGAGTATTTCCCTGGTGTTGGATTTGAGGGTTAAATGTATTTGAATTTGATTTTTTTAATATAATTTATTTAAGTAGTGATAATTTTCATAGTTTGAAAATCTTGTAGTAATAGTTCAGACTTGTTTGTTTTAACTTCATTTAAACCTTAGGCAAGTCTTAAAATGAAATTATGATACCAAAGCAAAAGCATCTTTATCTTTTCTCTTTTTGAACATGTAACTCTTTGAGCCATGGAGGTTTTTGGTTAGTTTCTGTTCATCCCTTCTAAGCTAGAGAGTTGGGTATTAGACTAAAAATTTACTATTTTTTAATCATCACCCTTGTGTCATACTTAGAAAGGAATGATAGCATACCATTTTTTTCACATGGAATATTGAGAGATTGACATTAAGTAATGGCCAGCAATCAAATATGAAGTGTACTAAAAAATTTTGAGCAAGAATTAATAGCACCAGCTTTACAATCCAGTGTATTTGCCGTAATACCTTTCCTTGACAGATACTATGAATTTTAGGAATCCTCCAGTTTTATGATTTTGTAACTTTGTCCTATTTTTTTTTCCTGATTTGTGACTTCCCATTTCTTTTTAGAGAAATTCAGATACTATAAATAGATTTTTATGTTGTAAATAGATTGTATTTCACCCAACCTGGTCATCTACACTAGAGTGTAGACATTCCCTGAGCTTTATAGTTGGAAAAAAGGAAAAAGAAGAGCTTGCAGGTGACTTGCTTCACTCTGAAGTAGAGATCTGACCTAGCCATAGGTTGTTGTCTCTGACTACTGATCTCTGACCAATCTGCTGGGGATTGTTTCAGATGAGAATGTTTATGATAGATTATATGATTCCCATTCTCTATGTACAAGTTTGACTTACTAATCTTACACTTAGTAGTAGGAAATACCTTCAAAAGGCTACCAGTTATTTTCTTCTGATTCAGGCATGCTCAAGCACAGTGAAACTTAACTTAGTCTCTGACTGGCTGAAAGGAGATACGCTTGGAGAAAGACTTGTAACGCTGGCAGATAATCTCTGTCATCTGGCTTTAAAACCTGTAGTAGCTTCATCAGAGTCATCGTCTTCAGAAAGGTGGACCCTCCTGAGCTTAGTTTTGTCACAGCACATTAAAAATGGTAAGCATATTTATTCCTCAGAATTTGTGAGGTGTAAAGACCCCTTACGCTTTGTAGACAGTTGAAAGGAATTTGAGAACTTCCAGAATACTTAATTTATAACAGCTAAGCTTTCTTCTGTTCAATTTTGTTTTGTTTGTTTGTT
Source organism: Pogoniulus pusillus (assembly GCF_015220805.1). Lineage (NCBI taxonomy): Eukaryota > Metazoa > Chordata > Aves > Piciformes > Lybiidae > Pogoniulus > Pogoniulus pusillus. Next base: position 14,940,689 of record NC_087275.1, on the reverse strand, counting down.
GTGGTTTAGTGTTTTCTTCTGAGTTTTGTTTTGTTTTGTTTTTTCACCTGAGACAGTTAACCAAGTTCTGTTTAATTTCATAAGCACTTAGCTTGGAACATTTACAACTTTTTTGTCTGTGTTGCTAAACAAAAGTCAGTGTTAAAAGAACAGATTCAGATTTATGAGTCTGGAAAACATGAGGAAAATTTTAAATTAGTTTGAGTTGCTAGCTGATGTGCTATAAAATAATATACATTTTTAAACCATACTATCAAAACCAAATTTACCTTCAAAACTGCAATACAAAAAACAATGGTTATGGGCCCTTGCGTGCATTGTCAGTGCACTGTTACAGGACCTATGAATTGCTTTGAGCTGTTTTCAGTTAGATTTAATGTATTTTAAGAACTGTGTGCATGTACTTATGCTGTATATGTGTTTTGTTTTTATTATAGCATCCTATTTAATTTCTTCCTTGCATTTTATGGTATCTGTGATGTGCATTTATAGTGGAGTTCAATTTTCTTGATGTTTTCCATGTCAGCTTGCCATTTGTGTTTTACTAAACTCAGCATTGACTTTGATCCCTGAGGGGTAATATACTATACTTCAGTTTACCTAAAGCTGGGCACATTTGTGGTGCTCTGAAGTTTCAGAATTGACAGCACAGAAGTTGACTGCAGTGAATGTTCATACATTGTGCATCCTTAAGGTGTTATAAATTGCTATTTATGTTACTGGAACTTCTGATGTAGAGGGGTGTCAGGAAAAGCTGTTTCTTCTCTCTAGAGAGAGCTTGCTTCTGAGTCAGCTGTGTTCTAGGACTTCCTGTCCAGTTACGTCACTTTTTGTGTTTAGAGCTGGAGGTATCACTTTGTGCTGGTTACTGTGTGACCTGTTTTTAATGCATGTTGGATGAAGTCTGAGGCTTTCAGGAGCTATGGTGGTTCTTCACGTAGTGATTTAGGCCAAAATAGACTATGTGAACTTTGAAAAAAAATGGTTCTTTTTCTTGTTTTTTTGTTGTTTGTTTGTTTTGATTTTGCTTCAGTTTTTGTGTCAAGATATCTCATCAAGGTTTCTCATAGTAAAATGTCTTGGAGTAATTGGAAGGGCCTTTCATGGTTCAGTAACCTGGCGGATGTAAGGAATTAAAAGGATTAAGGGATAAATACTGTAAGGATGATAATTGTTTCTGATAAAATATTGAGAGTAATCAAAACTGAGATTTGATGGAGCCATATCAGAGTGTTGCAATACTGAATGATTAACTTATATACTGAAAAATTAGATTCAAATCCAATAATATCAAAGGAATACATGGGAAGGCCAGAACAGTATCTATTCAATGGTAGGCTCTGAAAAATCATGAAAAAGATCTTCAGTCATTGTGATAACTCCCTGTAAGTGGCAGATTGGTGTTCAGCAATTAGAAAAGTAATACAGGTGATTAGGAGCAGCTGTGAAGAGAGAAGAGGATGAACAAAAATTCTTCCAGTATATCAGTATCTTGACTACTGCCCATTGTTTTAGTCACAGCATTCTTGTTCACTTGTGTATTTTTGAAAAAAAAAAAAAAGATGTGATAGAATTAAAATGTGCCCAAAGAAAAGTGGCAGGAATTGTCAGACAAATGCAGTGCTTCTGGTCGTCAAGGCAATAAAGCAAACTAGAATTTTTCAGCTTGCAATGAAAGTGATTGGCTTATAGTAAAGTGCTATAAAATCATAATTTGTGTGGGAAAAACAAGTAGGAAGGCTGTTCATTATTTAATTAAATAGAGAAGCCTGAGGTTGCTTACAGATATTAGGTAATACTAGATGAGTGTGGAGTAAGAGAGTTTAGGTATACATTAAACTTGAACTACTTTGTGCTTTGTTTTGCATTCAAAATTAGTAAACAGAAACAAATTGGTACACAGTAATCTGATGTCTTCGAATCAAGTTTCCCAAGTAATCAAAGCATGCTGTCTTTTTCCATTCCTCGATAGAATCTTTGATTGGTGAGACTTACGTGGAAAGGATTATTGATAAACTTCAAGCAGCTCTCTCTAAAGCTAAGGATCTTTCTGAAGCTGGAAATACTGAGCCATCAGTGTCCTTTATTTGTGATGTAGCCTCGAGCTTTTTCAGCTCAGTTAAAGGGTGTTTACTGCTGCCGTCTTCGGAAGACTTGCTGCTTACCATATTCCAATTGTGTGCTCAGAGGCAGAATGCTACACACTTAACAGGTAATTTGGAAAAGGAATTTCAGCCAAACCTTGTCATATTTAATAACTGCATATAAATTCTTATTTTTCTTGTAACAGGTTCAAGTATATAAGAGAATATTGAGTTCACAGATACTGATCACTTGCAGCTATAATTGACATGAAAATTGGTGCTTTTAATTTACAATGCTTTATTTTACTGTTACAAACAAGTAATTATTACTAAACATCGTCTTTTACATCTTTATAAGGATTTTGACTTTGCTAGTATCCATGTGCTTCAGCTATCCATGAGGCTGTGGTGCTCTACGCTTTATGGAGAGTGACATAAATAATTTAAGATCTGTAAAGTACAAAGAATGAGCATTTTTTTCTGGTTCATTTTGCAGTGTGGAAATCCTATGAAAAAAAAGATGCACATTTCAGCAAAGATAAATACATTTATTCTGAATCCATTTATATGGGTCAAGTTGCTCTGACAAATTGTGACCCATTCCTCTCTCCATCAGTGCTTTATTTCCAGACTGAAATCCCAATTTGTGTTCTTTGAATGCAGAATTAGAGTGACAAATCATATATTCATTTAGTGCATAATACAAAAGAGGAGATGTTGCAGTATTCTAGAAGTGAAGTAGGACAATACCAGCCTGGAACTGCTGCTCCTTTGGAAATGAGAATTGATGTAAATGTTCAGTGTTTTGATATTTTAAAAAGCTCTACGTCTCAGAGCAGACAACAGGAACATCACTCTTACTGGTTTTGATTTTTGTTGTGGTGGTGTTGTTTGTTTTTTCCTTTTTTTTCCCTACAATAGATTTGCTTGTATGTAAATTAAAACACACTTGGATGTCTGGCGTAAATTCACTTGTGCATCAACTTCGGAGCACGCAGACACAGAGTACCTTCTTGGATAAATCTGCACAATGGGTCAAGAACCAAATTCTGTCTTCCTCTTTGGATGTTAAAAGGTAATTCTGATGCATGCTTCTGTTTCATAATAACTAAGCAAAGTTCAGTTCTTTAGGTAGGGATTTTTCAGCCTGTTAGAAGTGAGAACTGTGAGTAGAGCCTAACGTAAAAGGGCATTGGTACAGCAAACACATAGTATTGATGCAATACATACAGTACTGATGCAATACATACAGCATTGTAGCAGTCTAAAATAAAGCAGCTTTCTTTTACTGGCTAGTGCCAATCTTGTTTACAATGTTTTCTTCTTCTCTTAGCCTTCAGGTTTTGATTTCTGCAGTTAGTGATTTGCTGTCTAAGCTTATGGAAGCTGAAGGACAGTCTGGATATCTTGTGGGAGCTTATGTTGAGCGTATCACACCAAATAAAACTGAGTGGGGCAAATTGCACGAGTCTCTGTCTGCTGAGGTATGGACATAATTATGGACTTGAAAGCAGTAGTCAATCTTACCTTAAGTCTGCTCTTTAGGGTGATAGGCATTCTTTATTTGGATGTGACACTGCAGTTACAAATACACATACATATGTCTGTGCAGAGGTTCTTATCAGCCTCTGACTGTGACAGAGGACAAAATCTTTGTGTATGGTTTCATCCAGTACTATTGGAGAAAAGCTAATCTGTGAAACTGTTTTCCTTATGGAGCACCACTGTCTTACTTTACAATTCAGGAATTTCCTGAAGGTGTTATTATCTTGAATTTAATTCTTCTACAAGATTAATTTTTTGAAAGACAGCAATATCTGCAGAGGAACACACTAAGCTTTTTCTATCCAACCACCAACCTTCAGTAATCTTAGTATTTCTTGTAAAATACATAGAGTTCTAAAGAGAAATACTTATTTCTGAGGCAGCAATGCAGTTTCAAGTTACTGCTGTGCATTTAGGGTTTTTTTAATATGCTGGAGTGGGTCATCCTCACCCCTTTTGGTCTTTCATGATGTTTGTTTGGGTTTTTAATCAAATTTTCAAGGTTAAACAGATCATAGCTTTTGTATGCATAATTAAAATGTCTTTTTTTTTCTTTATATTCTTTTTATGCATATACTACAGTGGATGCACAAACCTCTTTTGGAAGGAAGGCTTAGTATGAATTGTGAACCTTTGGGATCACTTGTTAAGCTGTGCAGCACAACTAAGCTTCCAGGCCATCTGTGTACTTCAGCCTTATTAAGTAAAATGGTGCTACTCATACTGGAAAAAGGTGTAGTCCATGGAAATGATGATGCTGAAAGGAAGAAAACTGACAATATAAGTAAGTTACAGTGGTGGAACTTGAATTCAGTTTTGTGTTAGTTGGAATTTAACCTGAATTGATAATTAGAAATGAATGGTTAGTTTGACATATAGGTATGAGAAATCATCCTTCTTTTTTTTCTTGCACTCTCCTTTAAAAGTATGAGTATGCTTAAATACAGTTTCTATTTCTAGGGCTCTTTGTGATAATATGTATACAATGTCAGCAGAAGCTTGAATTTCAAAGCTGTTCATTGCCAAAACATGTGCTGCATTGGCATGAGTGGACAATAGGAACTGTATTCATGGCATCAAAAAAATGCTCTGAATGTAAATACATTTTAAGGCAGCACTTTTTCTTAAATCCACCAGGAAGAATCTTATTTCTTGTTTATAGAATGATCAAATTTGAGATGCCATTAACAAATTTATCTCCAGAAGTCTCACCACGATGACAAGTGTAATTGTTCAGTGTACACCTTTGTGAACTAATGAAAAGAACACATGCTGACTGTTAGCAGTTAGCTAATCTGGGTTTTCTGCTGGGCTTGGGTTTCGATTGCCTTGTCTGCAAGAAACATTAATAAAATGAAAAACAAACCAAAAGAGAGAAGGAAGAGAAGTTAGAGTTCTTGTCATGTTTAATTTGCTTTACAATTTCCTAAACATCTGCAATAGATTATTATTGTAACCTTTTTCTTCTTGTGTTCTATGATGCAATGGCAGGTATTCATTTGAGGCTCTGAAGCTCCTGAGGTTGCATGTAAATATAATCTCTTTAATATATTAAAAACATATTTAAAAATCCAACTCCTGAGAACAATAGAAGCCAACAAAGCTTTGACCTGAAATCTCATGCTTATGCACTGAACATATTCAGCAGTTGTTAGTAAACTACAGCTTTGGTTTCATTAGTTGCAGAACTGTTGTACTCGTTACAATGGATTGAAGAATTGGAGAGTCCTCCTGATCTGCTTCTGGAGTATCTTCATATGTTGGAAAAAATGCACATCACATATGAGAAGTTCAGTACACTTAGTAATACAGCTAGCCTTCAGCAAACAGTGTTTGATAGGTATGTAAGAGCAAATAAAACAACTCTTAACAGTGTCTTCATAGTTTATGTTGTAAGGAGTATTAAATGCCACCATATTTCCCTACATGTAATGATTCAAACTTCATCCAAATGCTTTTATTGTGACTGCACATCTGTGTATATTAACCAGGGTCTTTCTTCTCCTTTGAAGATCAGAGGAACATGGAAGACTCTGGTCCTTAACAATGGCTAAAGTGATTCGTGTGGAAAACACTGTATCCTGTGAGATGAAGCATCTGTATAAGACAACAGAAGGGTATCTTCATACTACTGCCTATAAACTTTTTGTTTGTTGCAAATCTTGGCATTGCTGAATGATACTGATTTTGATGAATGCCAAGACTGAAAGTGTGGTAATATGTATGCATGGTTGGTTTATTTAGTGTGTGGGATTTAGTTACATCATAGGAAATTGGATCATTATGATCTGATTGATGTTTTGTTTACTAGTTAAAGTTTTAGGTTTATTTCAGTTGGGTGTTTTGCTTGTACGAATAGGTTTTTGCCATTAACAGAAGGCAGATTGCATACCCTTCAGTGTCTATCACCTTTTCTGATGGAGGAAGAAAAGAAAGAACTTGTTTTCCACTGTGTGGCCAAACTTATGACATGCACGCAGACAGAGCTTTCCAGCACCGATGGTGAGTGTGTTCTTACCTCAGTTCACTTCCTTAGAATTTAGAAACATTAGTTTACAATGTTTGCTTTGAGGTAAAATGTGTCAGCTATAAAATATAACACAGTCTGTAGGCTTTCCAGTCAAGTTGTTGTTTGTGGGTGGTGATTGGTTGTTTTTCCAGATCAGGAAGATTCTGGTAAAGTTCCTGTAAATCATTGCACTGCTGCTTAAAGGAAGAGCAGGTTTTGTTTGTTTGTTTTTGCTGTTTATATCCTGTACTGGGTTGTCATTGTGCTTATAAGAAATGTTCCTGTTCTCCAAAAAATCTAAATAGATGTTTTCCTTAAAAATGGGAAACAGTATGAATACAACAGTAGTATTTCACTGTGAAAGTACTAATTAACCCTTTTACAGTAATACTAAAATTCACAACTTGAAGTTGCAATTACTTAATTTATCTGTCCAAATTATTACTTGACACACTACATTTTTAATAGCAGAAATAGATGTAGCAGCATTTCTTTTCCCTTTTTGTTAACTGTTTAATAGTTAATTTTATAAAAGTGGTTAGTTGGTTTGAGGTTTGCTTTGGTTTTGTTTTTTTTTTTAAAGTTTGGATTGGATACAGTCCCTTTTATTTAACAGTGGCATCTCTGAGTTAAGTGCTCAAACAATATGGCTTAGATATCATCCAAACTGTCTTAAGATACTAACGTTGAATTCAAATGAAATGACTCAGTCAGTTAACACGTGCTAATGTTTGCTTTGTCTTGAAAATTACGACCTATAGCATGTGACATTTTTACTATGTTACAGGAGCATTTGGGTGCCTTTCCATTTTGAACTCCTGCTTGAAGGATAGCAGTATTGACTGTGATCATCTACTACCTGGAATATTAAAAATCATAATATCTTGGAGAAATGATAATGAGGACAGCTTTCTCTTTACCTGGTGGGTACAACTTTGAGCTAGACTTTTAAAAAATCTTCTATCTAAACCAAGAGTTTAAAACAGACCACACCTTGAGTACTGTGTTCAGTTCTGGGCCCCCCAGTTTAGAAGGGACGTTGAGATGCTTGAGCGTGTCCAGAGAAGGGCGACGAGGCTGGTGAGAGGCCTCGAGCACAAGCCCTACGAGGAGAGGCTGAGGGAGCTGTGATTGTTTAGCCTGGAGAAGAGGAGGCTCAGGGGTGACCTTATTGCTGTCTACAACTACCTGAGGGGTGGTTGTGGCCAGGAGGAGGTTGCTCTCTTCTCTCAGGTGGCCAGCACCAGAACGAGAGGACACAGCCTCAGGCTGTGCCAGGGGAGATTTAGGCTGGAGGTGAGGAGAAAGTTCTTCACTGAGAGAGTCATTGGACACTGGAATGGGCTGCCCGGGGAGGTGGTGGAGTCGCTGTCCCTGGGGCAGTTCAAGGCAAGGTTGGACGTGGCACTTGGTGCCATGGTCTAGCCTTGAGCTCTGTGGTAAAGGGTTGGACTTGATGATCTGTGAGGTCTCTTCCAACCCTGATGATACTGTGAAAATACAGAGTGGTTGTTGACTCAAAGAAAATCCACAAAATCAATTTGTAAGTTACAGCCACCATCTCTAACATTATGTTTTTCAAGCTCTTGTAGAGCTACATCACTTAGTTTAATATATCTGCCTTTGAATATCTGATAACTCATACTGAAGAAGATTACCTGAGTGGTTGAAGGGTTGAAACACCTTTTCTAATGCACTAAGAGAGCAACAGTTCTCAAAACCATTCATAGCTAACCTACTTTTTTAGGTGTTGCTGGGTGTTCAGTTCCAAATTCTGATTGCTTATTTAGATAGCAGCAAGCAAACTTAGATACCAAACTTAGATGTCTTCTTTTTAAAAAAATCTAGACCTCAAAACTTAACTTGGAAAGCTTCCAGCAAGGAGTGAAAAATACTGAGGTTCATGTTGAGTGCAGTGAGAAGAATACAGACAACAAGGTCTGCAAACAGTGTGTGCTACTTGGGCCCTTTAAGGCTTCTATTTTATTTTTTTGTAATTTGCTAGTAATTTATTATTTTTCTTACATTGATCTAGTAAATATTACTACATTTCATAGTTTATGTAAGCTTACTATTTGAGTGAATATGTAAATAGTACAATTTTTTGGAATCTGTATAACAAGCAAACGAGCAAGTAACTCTGATGGCCTTTTTATGTGCCTGATGACTGACTTACTTAAAAGACTTGGCAGCTAGTGTGGTACTCTTTGAAAATGGCAGTACCAAAAGCACACAGGGCAGAGCAGGGCCTGCTGCAAGACTGATTTGTCTAAAGAGAAGTGAAGGCAAGAAAATAAATACTCTGTCTACAACATGAAGTTATGTAAGCTTTAGTTGTGTTTTTATTACAGCAGTCTGAAAGAAACAAGTGCTCAGTTGCTTGGTTTCAACATAGAGATGATCCGTTACCTGCCCTTGCTGCTGAAGCATTCCACAGCACCTTTGACTGATAATGAATGGGACTTCATCATGTGCTCCATGCTGGCTTGGTTAGAGGTAATATGAAAGGCTGTTAATAAACATTGCATTGTAGCTTTTTCTAGGATCTTTGTGGTGCCCACTGAACCTACTGGGTTGATGCAGAGATCTCAGGGTTAAAAACCAGGCTATGACAGAAATTAATCTTTATAGTCTTTCTGGGCTGTCTGATTGACCTTTCATCCTAAAACTTGGAAAGCTGTATGTTAAAAGTTTACCTCTCTATTTACAAAGTGGAAAGTGGAGTGTCAGGATGATGCAGTAAAACATTGTATGCCACATAGCAATTAAACTGGAGAAGAGGTGCATAAGCAGTGCCAACAGGAATGAAAATCAGAGTGCTCCAAACTTACAGTACACAATAGTCTTAACAAATTTAACTTGGTTCCAACTAATGTGTGTTACCTCTCTGGCACGTCAAAGTAACAATAACTTTTAACAGCTGGGTAGTCAGCATGTCTAAAGATAACTTACTTAAAAAAATCATGTCATTCAAAATACAGACCTAAGGAAATAAACTTTGCCTATTGCACGAGTACTAATTTTGCATCACCAATTTTGATGCACTTTAGATTATTCTCTGGATATCACAGAGATGCAGTTAGGTTGGCAAGTATTCAATGCTGTTAAGTAGAAGTGCACTGAATTCTTTTTTTCATTGAACTTTGGCAGAGGTCCTGTGTGGCTCAGAAGCATAAGCAGTACAGTTATCTCCTGTTTTTTCATATATATATATAGAGATAAAATTACTTCCCCATTGAAATAATTGGAGGGATAATTTTGAGATGTGTCTAGTGTAGGTCTCTAGGTTGTGTAGGTTGAAAATAATTATCCCTTTAAGACCAAAGACATAAAAATTAACTGAATGAAAAGCAGTGTCTGCATTTCAGTATCTAAATAATCACACGAAACGTCAACATTATATTCTAATGCTGTTAGGGAAAAAAGGTTAAGAGTGAACAGCAGACTACTTCTGTATTAATTAAATAGACTCTCAACCAGGTTTTGACTGGTTGCTGCCATGTGTCCTTTCTTGGTCACTCTTACAATTTTTGAGGACCTTACAGCATTGGTATTTTCTTCTCTTTAAAAGAAAAACAAAGCAAAAAACATTAAACTTGTATGAACAACTTGTTATATAGATTAATGCCTGGGAATATTACTAATATTTAAAAATAATCCTTTTGAGGAGGATATTAGTAAGAAGCAAAATCAAAAGGAGCTGTATTGGGTAAGAAGAATTAGGAGGAAATATTCTCCTGATCACCACTTCAAGAATTTCCATTTTACGGAAGTGTATTGCCAGTTTTCTTCTGCAATTTGGAAACAGATGCATGAGACTGGTATGGCTTTTAAGTTTAGGAGAGAAAAGTGAGAGCACTTGATATATCAGTTTGGGCTTATTGTGTGCACAAGTGCTCCAGGTAAGCTACGGCTGTGTACATTTCTGTTTGAATCCACTTGGTGGCAGCAGCTTTCTGTCGTTAGAAAAATCGTATCAGGGAAGCAATCCAGGATTCTAAATGTTGATGACACTTGAAATAATTTTTAGCACGTATTACTAAAATACAAATCATATTTTACTTTTTTTCTATATTTAAATATTTTTCCTTCCAAATAATTAATTCTTTTTGCAATTTTATCTTTAAAATTACACTTTCTAATATAGATAGAGAATGTGAAACACACTTCAAAGCCAATTTATAACTAAGAAATCTTCCTCTTATTTTTTTTCTCCTAGACAACAGCTGGAAACCATTTGCTTTATCATCTTCCATTTGTACAGATTTTTGCTTGTGTTAGTTGTGACTTGGCATCTGCTCTTAGTGCTTACTTTGAAGCTGCAACTCCTGAAATTATTGAAAAGCTTCCTGTGAACTTGATCACGGAATGGCAAGAATTCTTTTCTGATGGAATTCACAACTTGCTGTTACCTTTGTTAGTGAAAGTCACAGGCAAGTACATGGCAAGGAAGATACTGGTGATACCTGCCAGGTTATTCTGAGATGGGACTTCATGGGATGTATTTTTAAATTTGTAGGAGTATTATGTCAACATAGCTTATAAAAACCTCACTTTCTTGAGTGCTCTTGTGCTTAATCAGTAAAGTAATTGCTCTTGACATACTGACTTTTAAGTTTAGATGGATTTTAAATGAGTCTGAGTTGTTTCTAGTAGTGTTCGTTTATGGTGTCAGCCATACATTCTGTCTCACTGCTTCTCTTTCTCTGTTTTAAATAGGAGAAACAAAAAATGCATCTGAAGGCTGCTTTCAGAATGCTGTGCTAACATCTTTGGGTGAAGCTCTGACATACATCTCAAAGGATCAGCTGTTAAACCATACACTACCTGCAAAGTTTGTTGCAGGCCAGAAAACAAATCTTCCAGATAAACTTCAGACTCTACTAAATACATTATCTCCCCTGTTGCTTTTCCGTGCAAGACCTGTGCAGATTTCTGTCTACCATATGCTGTATAAGTAAGGATCAACAATTTTCTCACTTCCCTCACTTCCCCCACTTACCTTTTTTGCTGTCTTAAAAAAAATAGTGTTGTGGAACATGCACTTACAGATGTGTTTATTAAAGTTGTGTTCCATTGTTGGAGAAAATTTGTGTGTGCTAAATTTAATTGTAAATGTCCTCTGAATATCATACTGAGAAATTTTACTGCAGTACCTGAAGATACAGTTTTATTATCTGTACCATAGTTACACAGATATCAGTACCATAACTATAAGGCTGTTTCTATTTTAATGCTCAGAGAATCCTAAAATGTAAACTGAAATATTCCAGGTTTGTTCTGGGTCTGGCAGTATAATTAAGTAGAGTGACCTTTTTATTTTCAGTAGTTCAGATCATGGAAATGAGTAAAATGAGGAAAAGTCTGCAGTGTTCTTGAGGAAATGTTGGGTATCTCTAACACCAAAAGAGAGAACATAGACTTAGAAAAACAGTGTCTGTGCTTCACTGTTCTAGAGCAGATTGTGAGGCAGATGGCTTAAACATAAGAAGCTACCATTGCCTTTTGCACATACTGAGGGGTGAAGTTGCAGTAGTTTTATTCTGAGACAGAGAAGTGTGTTGTAGCATGACTCAGGAAGTGCAAATGATCTGGAAGAGACTGCAACAAGGCTATGTTCTCATTGTCTACGGTAATTCAGGATCCAAATTTGCAGTGATTCTGTGTTCTTACTAAGGAATAACTACTGTTATTTTATTGCTGATCATTAATGTTGACGCTGATAAACTATATATGCATCACATATATTAAAACTATCTAAATAAAATCTGATTTCCTTTCCATATATCTATAGATTAATGCCTGAATTACCTAAATTTGATGATGAAGATCTCAAGTCTTATGGTGATGAAGAGGAGGAACCAGCATTGTGCGTATTTTTTCCTCATTTTTTAATGAGTTTTCCATATTTTTAACATGTGTTACAGAAGATGAGATTTGCAGCAGAGCAATCATCTGTCAGGAGATGTTAAAAGGAAGAAAAATGATGTGTCTGTGACAATAGGGATCATAAATATTGAAGATATTCAATGTAATTGGCTAAGCCTACTGTAGTGATAAAACTGAAAACAGTATTTCCAGTTGTTTTCTAAGTACAGTTACTGAATTAAGTGCAATGTATATACTTTATATTGTAAAATCTTAAGAGTTATATTTTTACTGGACTCCTGTATTCTGAATGTGTCCAGCTGCACAGCTTCTTGAAGCTCCAAAACTGACCTGCGTGTTTTATACAGCTTGATTCTGATCAAATCAACTGTTTGAAGAAGGAATACAGTAGCTAAAAAAACAATTCCTTTTGATTTTTTTAACCTCAGCCCAATGATAATACTTTTCCTTACTGTGGAGCTGCAGAAGGGTTCTTAATCCAATGTAAATACCGCAGTCCAAACCCAACACTTTCAGTGATTAGGAGATCTGTTGCTGAGTTGCTTCTTGTTGGTGTGACTTGACAAATAAAGTAGGCAAGTGAAGCAGTTGTCCACAATGTAGGTTAAATCAGCTCAGTTATAGATTACCTTTACAGTAAGTGATCAGCATTCAGTTTATATTTGTCTTGCAAGAGGTAAAAAATTCAGCTATCCATTTCAGGAAAAAGAAATGTATAATTGCAGTGATCTAGTGGTAATGTGTGACTCAGAAGGTACATTCTCCTGTAATGACAGGGCCCTTTTATGTTCTACATACTTGGTTTTACTACCAAGTTTCTAGGAAAGCTGTGAATATAAATGCAGTTAATGCTGTGAACAAGATTTGAGTTTACTGAGACTGGTAACATTTTTCCATAGATCACCACCAGCAGCTCTTATGTCTCTCCTTGCCACTCAAGAACTCTTGCTGGAAAACATTCTGGAATGTATTCCAGTTGGAGAATTTGCGGTTATTCAGCCCCTGAGTGATGAGTTCTGCCTTGTTCTAGGATATCTTCTTACTTGGAAGTTAACATTAGCCTTCTTCAAAGCAGCTTCTTCTCAGGTATATGTTCAGACTCTTTCTTTTAACTGAATTTCTTAATGTTACATACTTCAGTCTTGAAGTTTAATTATGTATGTTCTTACCTATTTGTGTGGAAGTAGTGGAATTCTGCAACCATCAATAGACTTAAATTTCTGCTCTGCAGTGGCTAAGGATTCATTAATAGGAGATTCCTTCTGGCATTTTTAAACAAGCTTGATACATTTATAGTCTTAACTCAAAACAGTGTGGGGACCTGCCACTCTTCTAAACTCTTCAGCCTCACAGTGTTGCTTTTCCTTCCTACAGAAACATATTGGTATTGTTTACAAAATAACCTGTAGTTGTTAAATCTCATCCTTATTTTGTCTTTTTGTGTGTGTGTGTTTTTTAATGCAATCAGCTGCGGGTTCTCTACTCACAGTACCTTAGAAGAACTAAAAGCTTGAATAAACTGCTTTATCACTTGTTCAGGCTTATGCCTGAAAACCCTATCTCTTCTGGGCCAACTTTAGAAGCTCCAAATAAGGACACAAAAACCTTCTTTACTGAAAGGCTTCATCTAGATGTTAAAGGTTAGTATAAATTTTGTGTGTTAGTGAGTTTTGATATTGCTGAAGTTTCAATACACTTCTGCTTAAAAATACATACTTAGAAAATCTTATAAATGTAAACAAAAATGAATACATACCTGTGTTTTAAAATATTCATCTAATACTCTCCATTTGAAGCTTAACCAAAATTGAAATGTTTATCAGAAAAATCAAGAAAAAAAAAGAAAGAAAATAAACAACAACAAAGAAAGAAATGCTTAGATTATTAATTTGGGACAGAAGTAATACATCCCTACCTATCTTAATCCTGAACATATGCAAAGATTTCAAAATGCTGAAGATACCTGATTGTTCTGGGACTTCTCCATTTTTTCTAGATTTATTTTTTAATTCTAAATGGAATTTTATTTTTTTTTTATATTTCACTATATAAATGAAAATATTTTAATTTCCCACTTCTTTTTTTGAGATGTCAAATTGTTTCCATCATGCTGTTCAGAACACCCAGAGTTAATCAACCACGATGAAAGAAGATAGGCTGTTTGATGGGGATTTTTTTGGTGAGAAACATGAAAAAGAGAATTAGGTTTGAAAGTTACTTCATTGAGATTTGTTGTTTTATATACTTGTATAGATGTGAGCAAAGATAGTGAGCTTTCATAATTACATCACTGTATGTGGTTGAACAATCTCTCTGGGTGACAGTAAGAAAGAATTCCTAACATGATGTCCTGAGAGAAAGATTTCCCTTAGCTGTTTGGGTACCTCTGTGAAACACTGCAAACCTCAAACATGCTCTGAACACCTTAATGTTTGCTCACTTCAAGGTGAGCATTTTGTCTTTCCTAGGATATAAATTATTCTTCATTTCTGTTAGTCCATCTAGTGTTAGAAGATGTATTTGCTCTCTAAATTAGAAAATGAATTTCCAGTTGTGAAGTGTTAGCCTAACAAAGAAACTAGTCTGATGGAGGAAAGCAAAGTCAAGCATGCACTTAAGAGTAGCAGCTGTTAGGAGGACCATATGCATGAAGCTCCCATTACCATAGTTATGTTGGTCTCAAAGTTACTGTATGTGGTGTGGAGGAACCACCATTTGTAAGTAATGGGTTAGAGTATTTCAACATCTTTGTTTTCTCCTCCCAGGGACAGGAGACTTGTCATCCCAGATTCCGCACTTGGCCTGCTCTGTGTACCACATAACCCTGAAAGACTTGCCAGCCATGGTCAGGCTTTGGTGGAATAGCTGTGAGAAACGTGTCTTCAACGTTGTAGACAAATTTACAAGCAAATACGTCAGCAGCGTGCTTTCTTCACAGGAAATATCTTCTGTCCAGACTAGCACGCAGTTATTTAATGGCATGACGGTCAGTAAGACTTCTTGTCCTTTTTTTAGATTTCCTTTAGGTTTTTGGTAGCAATTTTAAGCAATGTTACTTCTCAGAATCAGTCTTTATTACAGTATTTTACATGATCACATTTTTGTTGTTCTGAATGGTTGACGAGAACATAATTTAGCTTGGTACTGGTCTGTTGTTAATGCTTATTAATGTTCTGCTTGGAAAAAGGAAAAGAATGAGGTCTATGGTGTTGGAGGAGTTGAGGTTAGTGGAAGCTAACTGCTATCAATATACTTCTTTTTGGTTTTAAAAATTGTAATACATCATTTAATGTGGGGTGTCATAGAATCATATCATAGAATGGCTTGAATTAGAGGGGACCTTAAAGATCATCTGCTTCTTACACACTGTCATGGGCAGGGACAGCTCTCAGTAGACCAGGTTGCTTAAAATCTCATCTATCCTCACCTTGCACACTTCCAGGGATGAGGCATCCACAGTTTCTGTGAATGGGCAACCTGTCCCAGTATCTGACCACTCTCACAGTGAAGAACTTCCTCCTACTGTCTAATCTAAATCTACTCTGTTGTAGTTTAAAACCATTGCCCTTGTTCTATCACCACATGGCTATATAAATAGCCCTGATTGAGCTTTCCTATAGGCCCACTTAGAGTCTTGGGAGGCTTCTATAAGGCCTCCCTCAGAGCCTTCTCTACTCCAGGCTGAACAGATCCATCTCCATCAGCCTGTTCTCGTAGGAGTGGCATTCGAGCCCTCTGATCATCATTGGAAGATGGCTAGTAATTTATTTTGCATTTGCCAAGATAGGAGTGGATTTTTGTCTTTAAGTGTTTTCTGGTCTAAGAAAAACACTTACTGTGTGTAGTGATGTATTTATGCTTTATTTACATATGCACCATCTCTAATCATTATATATATATATATCTATCTTTCTGGAGTCTTTTTAATATGTGCATTTTTTTCAACAGGTAAAAGCTCGGTCTGCAGCACGGGAGGTCATTGCCACCTATTCAGTTGATGATATATTTATTGAGCTAATCATACAGCTTCCATCAAATTACCCCCTGGGATCCATAACAGTTGAGAGTGGAAAGAGGGTTGGTGTGGCTGTACAGCAGTGGCGCAATTGGATGCTACAGTTAAGCACATATCTTACACATCAGGTGAGTTTAGAGAAGGCTCTGAGTTTTGAAAGCTTGAGTGCTGATGACAGCAAAATAGTAGTGCAATATTATTTAGATCTGTATGGATCACATCAGTAGAGATCAAAGACTTCACAATATTGGTCACATCTACTTTTCTTTGCATCCTGAAACATGAAATATTATTGTCCTAATAAGTTCTGTTAACCCAAAGTTGAAAATTTAGTCCTCTTTAAGACCTGAGTGTTTGCCCCATCTGGCTGTGCCATCTCAACTACAATTTGAAGCAAAAAAACTCCGAAAGCTAGTACATTAAAGTAATTAAAATGGTGGTTGCTAAAGTGGCAGTATCTGTGGTTAGACCAAAACAGGGTATGAAGATATTAAAATCCCCTTTGGAGTGCTCTTGTTGTGGTGAATGCTTGCATTTGTATAGATTAGACTTACCTGTATTTCACATCTTGACTTTATTCACTATGTGTGCTGCATATACTTTCAGGTTTTGTTTGCTTCTTGTGTTTTAAGAGTATGCTGCATATACTTTCAGATTATAAAGCCTTCAAGGTTTTGTTTGCTGCTTGTGATTTAAGAGTAGCAGTGAGCATATTCTGAAGGAATAGTACAGTGTTAACAGCTCCTTTTCCTCTGTTAGAATGGAAGCATTATGGAAGGCTTATCTTTGTGGAAAAATAATGTGGATAAACGTTTTGAGGGCGTGGAAGATTGCATGATCTGTTTTTCAGTCATACACGGTTCCAACTATTCTCTTCCCAAGAAAGCTTGCCGAACGTGCAAGAAGAAGTTTCATTCAGCTTGCTTGGTAAGTACCTAGACTAAATATTTTAAATATGCAAAGAAATTAGTTTATATTTTGAATTGGGAACTTCTGCCATAGTACCATGAATTCTTCATTATGTCATTGGAATAGCTGGGATTGGCTGAACTCTTTGAACTATCTGTATGGATTTTGTAGTTAGCTGTAAGGGCACCTGATAAGAGAGGAGTTGCTACACTTCACAGTCTGTTGGGAGTTCACTAAGACAGAAGTCATTGCTTCTACATGGTGTGGTGACAGCATCTTGTTTTCAGCTCAGATGGAAGGAGAAAAAAGCTAAAGTTGATTCAGCATGCTCTTTAGTAAACCGTGCTGGTCTGGATAATTAACCTTTCACTGTAGCCATCACAGGCACTGGCTGTATGATCACAGAATTGGCATCTGAGTGATGGAATTACTGCTGCTTGAAATACACTGGCCTTTTATTCTGAGACTAGGACTAGATGAGAATTCCTTTGTGTCAGGGTTTATAGAGTAACACTACAGTGTTGTGTGTTTGCAGACATGCATATATTACATGCTTGCATACACGAGTGGAAAGGGTTTTGGCTTTTACTGTTTCTTGCTGGTATTTTTAAAGTACAGTTAATGTTTTGATATATTCATTACCAAATAATGGTTATTATTAGTGATAGAGATGTGTTCAACAGTTGTATTTCTCTTTCAGTACAAGTGGTTCACATCCAGCAACAAGTCCACCTGTCCACTCTGTCGAGAGACATTTTTCTGAAATAAAGTGGTCTTTCTTCTTTCTGTGAGCTAAATAATAAATGAAGAGGCGGCAATAAAACTCTATGCTGAAAGAAGCCAACTACCTGGAAGTAATGTCAGTTACTTTAAAATTCTTGACTAGTAGCATAAGACACATATTTACCTCTGGACTGTTTTTTCTAAGTTTGAATATTCTTTGATATAAAGAACTATGTAAGAGTAATTTAATTTGTATATTTTAAAGATACTGAGATCTATTAAAAATTCCAAAATACTGCAGACTTTTGTCTGAAAAGTGGTGTTTAAACCATGGCATAGTGGATTAAAACCTCTTATTCTAGATATATCTTAATATGGTGTTATGCATTTAACCTAGATTATACCTTTTAATAGAACAGCTGAATTTAACATAGATGATATGAAGACTTGGTTTTTCTATTATAGTGTGTTTGTAGTAGTTCCTCTTATGGAAGAAAAAAAGAAGTTGTTGCTGCTTGACATTAAGGCATGGAACTAGGGTGATAGCCTGTTAAAGCATAACATTTACACTTAGAAGGCTCTAAATTAAGACCTTTATAAACTAAGCTCTACCTTGACAGTCTCATTTTCCCAAAAACCCCTCAGCCATCTAGCATCCTAAACTCATGAAGACTTGGAAGCCCAAAAAATTAATAGATGTGCAGCCACTTCCACCTGACAATGAAAACACTCCCTATTTGGTATTGATTGGCTTTTAAAGAGGAGGCCTATGCACTGATCAGGTCCTGTTCTTACTATTTCATTTAATATTTTAATTAGCCAGTGAATTAACTATCACAGAATGTACACTGTTACTTCCACTATCCCATAATAATGACTATTAAGTGAACATAACAGATGAAGACTATTAAAGTCCAATACAACTGTACATTTTATTAAGCTTTTTTTTTTGGTAGCAACAATAGCATAGAAAACCATTTGATTTTAGATGGTATTTGAGTAGATTTCTTTGAAAAGTCAATAAAAGGGGGGATAAATAAATTGGGACAGTCTCTGGATTGCTGCTTTTTTTCTTCTTTTATTTTTTGTGTGTGTGTTTTTATTTATTTTTTCTCTTTTCAGAAATTAATACCATGAATTTTCAGATGCTGAAAGGTACCACTCAATTGGTGGTACCTTAACAGCTGGGTTCTTTTAGGCAACAGCTCTTGGCAGTGATTTTTAGCTGTTGATAACATAGGTTTCAGTTTTTAACGGGTAACATTGGGCTTCCAGAGGAGAGATTTCTTGAGATTTGAGAAAGACAGAACAGAAAGTATTTAAAAGTGGTATTGAAAAGGCCTAACTGAAAACAGATTAAGGAACAAGCTGTATTGCTTCCTAGTTATTAAAACTCCAGGATTGTTTCTAATCCATCACTTTGATTATTCCATACAACTTCATTGCAAATTTAGTAACAGATTTTAAGGCTGGTTGTGGTTAACTAGGTATTGCTTGAAAAGAGCCATCTTAAACTCTTCTAGCAAAGACTGACATGCAAATTGCCTACTAGGAACAGACTGGGGGGAGAACTTTTGTTGTGGTTACAGGATCACAGGATGTCAGGGGTTGGAAGGGACCAGAAGAGATTATCGAGGCCAACCCCCCTGCCAGAGCAGGACCATACAGTCTAGCTTAGGTCACACAGGAACACACCCAGACAGGCCTTGAAAGTCTCCGGAGAAGACTTCACAGCCTCTCTGGGTAGCCTGTTCCAGTGTTCTGTGAGCTTGCAGTAAAGAAGTTCCCCCTTGTGTTCCACCAGAACTCTCAGGTTACACTAGAACAAAGGAGTGCAGGTGCAGATTTTCTCACAGCCAGACACGAAGTTTCTCTCAGATTCTCAACCCTGACATGCCTGAGACAAGTTATGCAAGAGGTAAGAATCCACAAAATCCTGCATCTTAGTCTCATTCTGGTCAATGAAATGCACCTTTTTTAGACTCAGTTTCAAGGACTAGAATTTCTGGTTAAGGATTTTACTTAACATTTATACTACATAAATGTCAGTATCTTCCCTCTAAACCCTTCTGCTGGGTGACCACATTCATATTTATTTGTATTTTTTAAAAGTTGATGTATTTGGTTTAGCTGAGCTGAAGTTAATTCTCAGATCATTCTGGATGAGGGAGGAGTTTTATTCTACTTCTCTACTTGCTCTTATTGTTTCCAGCTACCCAGTACTCCATAGTACTCTCCTTATAAAATGGTACAGTCACCACACTATCACCCAGAAGACTTTAGGAGAGCAATAGCTTGCCTTTGTTCCAGCTCTTGAGATAAACTTACTGCATCTTTCTGTTCAGAAGTACATTTACATGAGAAACAAACTCTTTAACTGTGCTTAGACCTGTAAAGGTGCTTTATACTGCATCAGAATCAGTAACACTGATTGCAAGTATTCATTTACACACAGCACAGGTATAGGCTAGCTATTAAAAATGGAAGAATTGTATCAAGCACATATTTATAAACCACAATGACAAATATACAAGTACCTCTTCATAGAGAAAAAGAGCTTTAAGTGCTTCAGTGCAAATGCAGCTGAGTAGGGTATTTCAGTGTCCCCACAACTGCCATGTGGAAAGTCAGAGTACAACTGTACCTCTGACAGTAGATAATAACTGGTTAACATCCAGAAAACAAAATAAAAACCCCAAAACCAAAAATGAACAAGACAGTCTTGGTCAGTTTCACTGTCATAACCAGTAACCTTGTAAGAGTAAAAATCTTGTCTTAAAAATTTGTCAGCTTGAGTACTCTGTGTTCAATTTTCTGTGTAGCTGGAAGGTTAAGACTTCCTAAATTTGAGGACAGTAAGCATCTCTTGTCCTGCTTGTCTGGCAAGTAGTCGTGTGCCTTCTAAGCCATATTTCTTCATGGTTTCCAGAATTTCATCTGTAATGGAAAGTGCAGTGTTAAAACTGATTTTATGTAGACATCAGCTGTGGGAGGCAGCACTAAGTTAACTGTCAAACATAAGCTGTAAACCAAAGATTATAGAACTGTCCTCTTACAGTCCGTACTCTTTCGAATAGTATTTTTTATGCAGCATAGTCTTACAGCAAAGACAAAGTTTACAATTTATTATCAGAAGTTCTGTATTTTGGTATTATTAGTGGCTATGAGAAATTCAGTTATGAAGCTAATTGGTAGGAGAAACTCTAATTTCTAGCACCTTCTCCCCAAAGATGCCTTATCAATCAGGAACGAAAACTTTTTTTTCTTTAAGATACAGCCATTCAGCATCAGATCAGAGGGAGCAAGTTCAAATCTTTTATCTATGTGTGTCAAAATTAAAGACATCATCACAGCTTCAGCTAAAGGCTTTTGCCTTTTAGTTTACAACACCATTCTATGTGATAGGTTGGACTGGATGATCTTGGAGGTCTCTTGCAACCTGGTTGATCCTTTGATTCATGAGAAAGGGTTGGTCTGGTCTTGTTACTTAGCAGAGATTTAATCACCTTTGAAACTTGGAACTGGAGTCTTACAGAGCTGCTGGGGTCAGGACCTACATATTAGTATTTTTCAAACTAGCTTAAGGAGCTCTTAATTTTGGTAAATGTCTTTAAAATTTTTGGTCACTGGATGTGTAAGAGATGAATTAAAATAAAAAAATTCCAAGAGACATCAGGTTATGTAGAAGCCTCTCTGTAGATTACAAAGTTTGGATGATGAGAAGCACAGGAGTTCAGAGATGCCACAGTTTGTATGAAGTGTGCAGAGGCACTTCAGCCATCTACAGCATTTCTCATTGATGACCTGTGTGAATTTCAATACTTGCAGTCAGTCTTCCAAAGAGTTATCACTACATGTTCTATACAACTATTGTACTACTTTTTATTGTTTACTGAAGTCTGATTATCTAGAGAACACTGCTGTGATTAACATTTTGATTAATATGCTCTTACATCTGATTTGGCATTATTTAAGGGTCCATGAAAGTGATCACCTGGATCATTTTCTTTAATTGTGACCAAGTAGAATAATCCTCCTGGTGAAAGTAGGTCTGGTACTAATGGAAAAACTCTATCCATTACTTCTCTGCCCTTTTTGCCACCAGCCCAGGATGCTTCTATTCCATGGCTTTTCACCTAGGAAGAGTGAAAGGAAAGATACAAGAAATAACACAGAATGACAGAAGTGTCACTGGTACTTATATGAGAAACATCGTAAGTGTTTGCCACTGGGTAACAGACAACTTTGATTCAGTAGATGAGTTCATGCAGCAAAATCACTTAAAGATTCTTGATGAAAATAATATTGTTTCAAATTCTACTCTTAAGCTGAATTAATAGATAGATTTTGTCACAGGCTTTGTGTGTATTTTCTTACAATGTTTTATGATCTTATTTGTGAAGTGGAAGGTGGCCAGAAAATCCTTTAAGTGCTCACAAGTCAAACACTGAGAGCCGAGGATATTTAGTAGATATTTGCAGAAGCAGAGGGTATTTGTTTTGTAGGGAACAAATGCATTTCCCATCGAAAGTCTTCTGTAATACCTTAGCATAACCAACACAAGTCTTACACGTCTTAGATTTGATGGAGAAAGTACAGAGAGGCTGCAGCTAGCAATCTTGACTCTCATGTAGTCTTTACAAGCAGCTCTAGTAAACTGGCTTCACCATGACAGTGCTGTCACAATACAACAAACAGTGCTAGTCCTACAAAATCCCTTACTATTTCAGAAAAATGCTCCATTTTTCATACCAAAGCTTATTTGATTTTGCCATTCCTCTTCTGTCAGCAGAAATACCATCTTTATTGTGCATTTTTAATGTTTCCTACCTCTTCAGACGGTGTTACCACATACGGTGGATTAAACAGGAGCAGATCAACCTTCCCATTTAATCTTGGAGACAGTCCTTTGACCTACAGGTGAAATTGATGATTCTTTTGTCAGTTGTTTTTGTTTGTTTGCTATTTGAAACATAAAGAATGCAAACATTCTGAAACAAAACCAAAATCAACAAATTACATAGTGCTGGATATTCTCAGCATTTCAGCCAGACTGAGGAACGCTAAACTTTACTTTCTATGTGCAAGAGAAACATCAAGAAGTACTTGTACACAGCAAAACGATTTCAATAGTCTTAATAATATTTGTGTAGGGGATGTAGAAGGGCCAAAGAAACACAAAGGAAGTACTTCATTCTTGCTCAGTTCGGAATTTTAAGTTAGACATGAAAGAACCTTGAACTTTTCATCAGTTAACATTTGTTACCCAAAATGATCAATTCGTGATGGATGCAGTTCAGTACCCAAGTATGAGCAGTTATTTATCCATTTTATATCCATTCATTGTTACCTATCTTCAGGTGGCAATTTTTTGAAACATACATATTCAGTGTATTTTAAATGAACAGCTTCTAAAGAAACTTCACCTTCCTACATGCCAAATTTTGTAAGAAACAAAAAGTAACAACAAATACAATTCCTAATAAAATTGGAAAGAAATGTGAACCAAGAATTGCAGAGCATTAGAGGAAGGGCTATAATAATGTCAGCTCTCTGCACAATTCCTTGTGCAGCATTTCCCAAATTACATCTCTGTAATTTTAAATTTTAAATCCTAAGTTTTCATTTGAGAGTGGACGTAGTTAGTTTCCCTTTTCTTTCTGAAACACTGACATTCTGTGTTTTTTCTTCATCTGTGCTTTTATTAAGAAAATGTTTTGTTTAGACTTTGGCTAGTTTTCAGTACCTAGTAAATACTAAGAAATTACAAAGGATTAAAATAAGAAATTATTGTAACATCTATCTTACCAAGTCAGTAATGATTGGTTGAAGGTGAACGTTGTTAAGCAGAGCTGTCTCTAGTGTACAGTAAGCTGCCATCGGGTTGATATCTGTACATCTAAAACCAGATTATGAAGAAATTACTGGCTACTGCATCTAGAAATGTAAGCCTGTGAACCACAAGCTAATTCATGTACTGAGCTAATTCATGTAACAGCCTTTACTTTGTAAATAGCCAAAAATAGCCAATAGAATACACACAATGTATCAGCAGCAAAGCTACTCTACAGTCTGCTGCTTTAACCACTGTCTGTAAGCTGAAGAACAGGATTTCTTTTTCAGTGCTAGCTCTGCACAATATATATATATGCATACAAGTCTCTAAACTGTCAACACACTAATGTTCCCTCACAACATCTCGGTAAGGCTAGTCAGTGGCTAAAATGCAAGATTCAACCCAGTAAACAGAAGCATAAGCTTGGAATTTGTCTAAGTGGGAAAACATTATGCTAGTTGCACTACTACTTCAGGTTGTTACAGAACATGAAGTAAGGAGTTAGGCTCTTGACTTTGATTTCTTTATCTGTAGAATTGAGCTACCTTTGAGAGAACACCAAAGGGAACAAGAAAAACATCTATATGAGGGCAAAGTATTCTTCATTACCACATGCAAGAGTTTAAGACCTGTAATACTTACATGTAGAGTGCACTGGATCCAATAATAGACGCTAGAAATGCTGAAACTACACCAGACCCAGATCCTATTTCAATGCAGATCTCAACTCTAAGGAGAGAAAACTGTATGACTTAATTGTAACATATAACAGCACCTCGAACAGATGCAGGTTGGTCTAGGCAGTGTTATGAAATGTGGTGGCCTTCTCCCAAACATGGTGAAATACTTATTGATCATAGGCGCTCAAGGCCCACACTACATCTTCTGCTTCGTAGTCGCTGCCAGACCTACTGGTGCCCTGACAGCCAATTCCTGGTTATCACAAGCCACTGGGAAACGCAGTCCCCTGCATCTAACATTAAGTTTCCATTAGCTACACAATCTCAATAGTACAGGCTACATTTCTACAGCATTTAATGCACATTTATCACAACAAGTCTGAATGACAGAAATTACTGAAATTCATCATGTAGCCACACAACAAAAGCAGAACTCAAGTGCAGAATACCTCAGGAGCCTTTCAGCCAGCTCTGGACAAACAGTAGTGACAGGCAATTTAAAAATAAGCACTTTTTAAGATCAACTCCCTAGGAGGCTTCTATAGTGTTTATATTATGTTTACAGATGTTTATGCAATGTGCAGATGACATCCACCGACACCGTGCAGTAAGCCAAGCTGCTATGCAACTTCTGTACCTTCTTCAGGGCTGAGATATGGACATTTTACCACTCTCACAGAATCACAGCACGGTTTGGGTTCAAAAGAGACCCTAAAGATCCTACCCCTCCTGCCACTGGCAAGGGAAACTTCACTAGAGCAGATTGCTCCAAACCCCACACAATCTGGCCTTGAACTCTTCAAGGGAAGTGGCATCTGGACGACCTGTACCAGTGCCTCACCACCCTCACAGCAACGAATTAATTCCTCACATCTTAGCTAAACATATGTTCTTTGGATTTAAAGACATTACCCCTTGTCCTACTGTACCCTTGCAAAAAGTCCCTCTCCAGCTTTCTTCTAAGTACTGGGAGGCCACCAGGTCTCCTCGGAACCTTCTCCAGGCTGAACAACCCCAGTTATCTCAGTTTGTTATCACAGGAGGGGTGCTCCAGCCTCTTGAGCATTTTTGTAGCCCTCCCGTTTGGGCACTCAGGCAGGTCCGTGTCTTTCTAAAGCTGGAAGCCTCAAGAGTTGACCATTCAGGGGACCATTCAGGGGTGTGCTGCTGCCAACAGAAGTTAAGCCTCAGCCCCTGCGCAGCTGCTCGGGCAGTTCCCGCAGTGTGACACTCCGCAGCCAAGCAGCAGCAGCCGAGACCGCTGCGAGAGCAGAGCCTGCCGGCCGCGCGGAGGGCAGCTCGGAGGGGAACCGCCGTCCCCTGCCTCTGCCACAGGAGGAGGCTACCTGCCTCCAGGGCCTGAAAACCCACCCGCAGCTCCGAGACCCGCTCTGCAAGCCCCAGACACTCCATGTGCCCTCCCCGGGCCCGACGGACTAAGCGAACCTGCCCCGAGCGCCAGAAGCCCTCCACACCCACCTCCGCCCCGCCCCTTCTCCGCAACTGGCGGCTCCCGAGCGATGCTCTCGTCCCTTCCTGCCGTACTTACCCAGCCTGCCGCAGGCAGGCCGCCTCCTGCTCCAGCGCATCCAGCAGCAGGAAGGTGTCCTCTGCCGGCTCGTACACGTCCCCGAAGGCTCCGTGCGGCCCTACGTGCTCGTACCGCGGCGTAGGGAAGGCGGGCGCCGCCATGCCGCCCCTCCGCGGCAGGGGTGAGGCGCAGCGCTGCGCGGGCCGCGCGGACACCCCGGGAGGAAGGGCGGGCGGCAGCGGGGCCCTCGTGCGGCGAACAGCCAATGGGAGGGCGCCGGCTGGGCCCCGCCCCGGCGCGTGGCGGGCGGCAGTGGCGTTCGCTGAGACGTGACGGTGGCGGCGGGGTCGGGCTGGGTGTCAGTGACCCTCGAACGGCAGCTGCCAGTGGAAATGCGCTTCTCGGTGAGAGCTCAGCGCATCGACTGAACCGAGCCAACGTTACAAATCTTAGTCTCGGTCCCAGCCAGTTGAAGTATGCATAGCGATCTCTGCAGTGAGTAACCCAGCCGTCCACTGAGACTGATGCAGAGCTGGCTTGCAGCTATTGCATGTTCTTGTTCCAGACTCCCAAGCTGCCTTTCCGCGACGAGAAGCCCCCCCACCTCTGCACGGCAAGTTAGCAAGAACCTATACGGAGGAGCTGCTGAGAGACTTTCTAAGTGCCAGTTCTACAGTAAGCACCCTGGGGAAAGATGTCGATACTCGACTGAAGCTAATTTTTCTAGTTACTGAAGAATGTGTTTCTGAATTCTTTGTCAGGGACACTTGACAGCATCCTTAAGTCCAACTCCTGTAAACTCCAGGATTCCGATAAAAATGAGGCTCACCAAAACCAAGAATCGAAGGGAAATTTCAGGGCATAGATCAGATTAATTGCTCTACACAAAATGAGCAAACAAGTTCAGATCAAAAGCAAGAAAGAGCCATAAGAGTTCCAATTCTCTTGAAATGTCTGTATTCAATTATTAATGTACTGCACACTCGCATTGTGAGAGTGAGATGACTGTCTAGGCTGTGGAAGGAAAAGTGGTGTTATAATAATTTCAAAGACCATCAAAACTGAGAAAAGAGAAAAAAGGGGCTGACTGACTCAGTAGATTAATTTTTGTCAAGTACATTTAAAGGTTGAGGTGAGCCCCGTTTTCCAGCCTTCATTTTTGGCTCTAGAACTAGGGAAAGTTAACCAATTACCATCTTTTACTTGCAGCTAGAAACAGCCTCTGTGAAACAGGGAGTACCCTCCACTCCTGATTTTTCAGCAGCTCACAGTTCCTAAATGCAGCTAACTCATTTTGAAGCTAGGTTTGTTCTGTTTATTCCTATATCCACCACAGGTCATTTTTGCACAGAAATATAGGGAAATGCTGAAAGGGAGTTGTTCCTGCTACACAGGAAGGTGCCATCCTTTATCACTCACTTCGAAGAACCATGGAACAGATACTTTGCCCTGCAAGTTCACAGTTGTGTGAGGTAAAAATGTCACCAATATACTGAGTCTTTGCAATAACAAAGAAATGTTTGGGTACATCCTCTTAGAATGCTGGAGACAAAACCAAACCAATAACAACAAAACAAAACAAAAAAACCTCACGTCAAACATGCATCAAATGGTGAATTTACAGGACTCTTAGCAGGGGACACCATTCTTACTGTGGATGTGATGACTGGTGTTGCCTGACCTGGTGTTAGACATAAGCTCATCACGCAGGTTTCTGGAAGATTTAACTGAAAATTCAGTATTAGTGCATCCTGCCTTGCATCTGCCTTTAGCTGTGGCCCACCTTTCCAGATGAAATCAGCAGGCTACTCTTTAGCCTCTAAGTCCGTGCTTTTTCATGTAGCCAACAGGAAATACAGAGAATCTTAATTAACATACCAGAAATACAGGCAAACAATTATGATCAATCAGTAAGCAAATGTCCTTTATGACAGATCTTTTGGTCAGTGCAATCAGATATTCAGAGATTTAACAAACAAAGATCTTAAGGATCATTTTTGTCCTGTTGCAGAAATGAAATTGTCAAGCTTTATCTTAAAATGTTTTAGGTTTCTTGCTCCACTGTCTAGTGTATAAAGCAATTCCAGAAACTTAGAAGTTAAGAAGACTTCATTTTGAAGTGTAAATTTAGTCATGGAGCTGATCTGAGATTGCTGACTTTTAGTTTAAAATGTTACTTTCTCTTGATTCATTCCCCCATATGAAGTGTTGTTATAACTCCCCTTCATTTGGCCAACAAAATGAACTGTTGCTGCCCCCTAACTTAGGTCCCTACTGCAATCTTCTGCATTTTTTTTTTTAGTTATTCTGTCTTTCAATGTGGTGTCTGCATACAGGTTAAACAAGATCATAGCTTGTGAAAAGATACTAATGGCTTCCTTTACTGGAAATTCCTTGGTTAATGTAGAGCAACCTGGAAAGGGTTGTCCAGAGATGTGGTGGAGATCCCATCACTGGTGACATTCAGTGCCAAACCAGATGGGGCACTGAGCAACTGATCTAGTTAAAGATGTCACCGCTTACTGCAGGGGAATTGGCCTTTGAGGGTCCCTTTCAACCCAGTGCATTCTGTGATTCATTCTAAGATGATCATGCTTGTGCCAGAATGGCAGGTTCCATCAGAGGTTAGCCATGTGTTGGCTCTTCTAGGTTACTTTGGTCATAAGTGGTGCACAACAGGCTGCTTCAAAGTGTAGTAGTGAATAGGAGCCTTGCTAGATACAATACCATTTTTAATAAGTTGCTGCTGTGCCAGTGGAACAAGTACTTGTAAAACATACTAAGCTTGCATAAAATTCCATTACTTTGGCAGAATGAAGTCATATTAAGAGACAGAATTTTGCACTGTGTCCATATTAGGAAAATGAATTATTTGGATTTTTTTTTTTAATCTTCACAGGTGGTCAAACTTTGGAGTGCAGTAGAAGAAATGACTTCACCATATTCAGCTGTACTGGTTGTTATTTCTGGATGTTACATACTTCATGAAATCTGATTAATTATTATTGTTTTTTTAATACACATAACTCCACTGGGTAAATTTTCTAAAACATTTATTTTTATTGCTTATATAACTACCTAAAATGTTTTTCTTGGTAGACAAATGTACTGTTTTTGCCAAACCAGATTTTGTTTCAATTTTGGGAACTTGTTGGAAAGCTAGTATTCCCATTTTCAATGGTGCCTATGCCATGTTATTAAAGTAGGTTTCATGGAGATGAAAAATGTTTCTTGACAAGAATCATAACCATTCGTTTACACTAACTAACTATATGGCTCTATTCCATTTGGAATTCAGTGTCATTCCTCTTATACAGTGATGCTTACCCATTACCTCTTAGCTGTCTCTAAGCCTTCAGTGGTCTCCATTGTACACATCTCAAATATTTCATGCCTGTGTCTGGCCCTCCATGTTCCGGAAGAGACATAGACTTGTGCTGGACCTGTGAATACTCCTGTTTTGATGCATTTGAGGAAGTGGAGCCACCAGGATCACTGAAAAGATGGGATTGCTAAGAGAATTCTGGAAGAAATTTCTTTATCTGTGTAGTCCAGCAGGAAACCACATTATATAAACTGAGCAAGTATCTTTCTAAAAGTAGATAGGGTTCTTGCCATTAGTATTTCTAATACAAAGTGATTAGAAACCTTGTAATTCCCAGCCTAAATGTGGTAGTGATAGGTTTTATACTCACTCACTCTTCTGGAAAATATGTGTAAGCCTAAGCAGCTATTTTCATATTTTTTGCTTGATGGATTTGTAGTCAAAGAAAGTCTCTCGTGAGCCTTTGTTTTGCTTGAATAAGTAAGACATGTTCTTAAGTTTCCTGTCATAAGACATTCTTTTCATTTATCTTGCCATTCTCTTAGACTTTCCACACACAGATTCAAGCCTGACTTCACTCTGAATGTGACTTGTACAAAATAGTCCAGGTAATGCATTACTGATGCTTTGTGGAATTTACTGGCTTCATTTATCTCTCTTGGAACTTTGCTGGTACCTCCCAGGATCATGGTTGCATTTTCTTGCAGAAATGATTTCTTAAAATTTTGGGATCAGCTTTTTTTCCTCATTTTTTTCCTCAATGGTTTCCAAATGACTGAAAATTGAGAAACATAAAGCATTTTACTGTTTTTACTAGTCCACTTTGCGTGCCTGTTGCTCATGTTCTGGTCATTTTGTTTCCCCTGTGTGATGTCTACTGACTTCACATTGTCATCAGAGTGATGTGAAGGATATTGATAGAAACACTAAGTAAAATTAGGCCCAAGACTGATCTTCCAGGGAGTCACCATTACTATCTTTTAACCTGATACTGTTCCTTTTCAGTATGATGTATGGTTATCTCACTTTTATTAGTTTTTTGTTCACCATGTTTCCTATGCCAATACCATTGTCTCCACCTTACTTCATACTTTTGCATGTAATGTCACATCAAAAGCTACATAGGAGTCTAAGTAGTTTCACTGCGCTTCATTTATCTTGTTGAAAAATAGACAGACAATGCAGTAATATCACAAGTAATGTAGCCTTTGACATCATGGCCAAAAACATCATCCATCTGTTGTTTCCAGTCATTATCCCAGTTTAATGGCAGAGCTGTCCTGCTGCTTTCCTTGTCTTTTTTTACGTATGAAAACCTTTTTGCTCTGTTTTGCAGTCTTCATTACGACATTTTCAAATTGAATTTAACATTTCTTATTTCACATATTTTTTTAGATTCTAAGACAGCTTTTTTACTGATCAATATTATTCTCTTTTCAACAGTCTGCATATTCATAATATCTTGCCTGAGATGATTATCTAACAGGTTTGAAGCCCTATTCCTACACACATTCATTCCCACACTTCCACCTTTATCTACGTTCAAATATGTTCATTCTCTTTTAATGCAAAACAGTATCTCTCAGTCACATCCTGAAATCCCTTCCATAGTTTGATTTATTTCATTCAATCATGCTTTTAGAATAGTGTGTTTTAGGTACAGACCCATTTTTATTTATCCTTTGTTTAATTATATTCAATTTGTACATGGTCAGCCATGCAAGGTTTTTTTCGTGATGCCCTTGACACAACATAGTAATTACTTACCAGACTCAAGAGTAGTATCCTGTTTTTATTGCTTTCCTGTCTACTAAGTGAAGAGCTACACTACTGTTGACATGAAGAACACTTAGACCTTACTTGTTTCTAGTGTTTGGATAATTAACTTATTTTTCCATGTGTCACATTTCTCAGTCACATTTCCCTTTCTAATCATACTGCTGAGTTCCCTACACATACCAAACCCCAAATCTTGGAGTTTATGGTCCAGTAAAACTTTTCTACTCCACATTCTCCATAGATACAGTCAGATGAGTCAGTGCTGTGGTTTACATTCATTAGTCTGTGTTTCTAAGGTGAATAGTTTTAATCTTTTTTCACTTCCTTGCTTCCTTACTCACTGATGGAAATTCTTGCCCTTACGTCAAGACATTGCTTCAGTACACTGTGGCATGGTTGTGTTTAATCACAGCTGTGGAATTTTTAGACCTGCTAGGGAAAGGTCCAGGGATGCATATTAAAGAATGATGGATAATTGTTTATAGCCCTTCCTGAAAAGATCTCAGAGTGCATGCTAAACTTTACAAACCAAATACCGATTATTCTGTCGAAGGAATTACATCAGTCATCATTGAAATGCAGCTACCTCCGGGAGAAGGCAAGGAACTTTTTAATAGTCTACAGAAGTTATTTCATCACTTGAGGAAAGAAAATTAAAAGGTAGTACCATGATCAACTAAGCAGAATGTTGAGGGAAGTAAGTCATATTTTTACTGGATGTGAGCCAGATACCTAGGAAAGACCTACTGCTAATGCAAAGAATGGAAATGTGACTTTAAAGTCACAAATGGCCAAGTGCTTTGGTTTATATTTGCATCTTAAAACACAATTTTTCACACAGCAGAATGGTAGCAGAGATTTCTTTCATAACTAGGTCATGAACATTTCCTTCTTCAGTAGACAGGAAAGATTGCAATTTTAAACTGGTTTAGATGTAAATTAAGATATAAGAAAATGTTTTATTGCATTGATTTCTGACAAACTAGCAAGACAAGAGATTCCCTTACTTCCTGCCTGCCCAAATACTCAGGAGAAGTCTCTATCCTGACTACTAGTTTTGAGTGTGCTTCCTTAGTTTGTCTCCAAGGTATTTGAATGGAGAATTTGTAGAGAAAGAGAGAAAACAGGAAAATGATGGGCAGTCACAAGGCCATGTTTCACCTTAATAATTACAGAAGATGAGGAGCCCTTTGTACAAAAGTTAAAAATAATGTGGATGACTCTAATCACGGTGTTAGTCTGTCAGCAGCACTTGTGATAGTCTGAACTGTAGCTGTGTTCCTTGTAAATTGTAGCTAGAACCATCACCTGCATGAAGGTGAAAGGGGTTGGAATCTCTTACAAGTAACAAAATTGCAGCACAGTCAAGCTCAGTAAGATCATGATGATGAATTAGCTGTTTTGAACAGATGCGTACACAATACAGAGACTTTTAGTCATATTAATTACATTTTAAATGAAATATTGTAAGAATGCTTTGGAGATTCCTTCAGGATGATCAGAGGCAGCATCAATCCATCTGCTCTTTTTGGGAGATTTTCCACTGGAAACTGGGGCAGACTTCTTCTGGGAAGGTTTTCCTTGCAATTCACAGATTCGTGCAGCTAGAGCTGAAGTGGACTTTCCATCCCACTTTCTCATGGCCTCCCCTGGCCACATGACTAAAATGAGAGGATACGTCATCACAGAATCACAGAATTAACCAGGCTGGAAAAGACCTTCCAGACCATCAAGTCCAACCTATTACCTAGCACCGTATTATCAACTAAGCCATTGCATTAAGCGCCACGTCCAGTCTTTTTTTAAACACTTCCTGGGATGGTGACTCCACCACCACCCTGGGCAGCCCATTCCAAGGACCAGTCACTCTTTCTGTGAAGACTGGATGATCTTGGAGGTCTCCTCCAACCTGGATGATTCTATATCACTCACTGGTTCTGCTGAGGGACATAAAATATAAACAACGGCAGGAACTTCTGCTTCTTCTGTCTGTGTGTATGGCTGCATGCCTTAACTCCTCTGTATGAAAATAATGTAACCTGATCTAACCATTTCGGTTTTAACTCCTTGTAGCTTCTGACATCTCACCTCAGATCTCTGCAAAAGTAATCATGTGAGCTATACAGAGATTTATCTGGTTATTTCTGAGATAAGGGGTAGGGTGGAAAGGATGGGAGTTGATCAGGAGCCCTCCTGGGCTGTCTGGCTGTTTGGGAGGGATTCTGAATTTCTGTATTACTTCTAACTTGAATATAATTGTAAGTATCTGTAAACATTGTGTACATATGCTTGTAAATACGTGCTAGGCTGTAAAATATAGCTCCAACCTTCCAGCCAGCTGAGTTAGTTTGGTGAATCTTGTGTGTGTGTGCAAACTCCCAAACCACCACATGAGTTTTGAAGAAGAGGCACATATATGGGTGATGGAAAACTGCTAAAGCCAGGGAGAGCCTGTCTTCCTGGAGAACAGATTGGGATTCTAGACAAGGGAAGGGAAAGAACAATATGTGCCTGAAGCTTTTAAAGTGGTGAATGCTGAAAATGACATCGTGTGAACTGAAGAAATTGAAACCAATGATTTCTCAGGAAGTGATAAAATTTAAAGGCAAGAAATTTATTTTTTTCACAGTAAGTAAT
Organism: Pogoniulus pusillus; assembly: GCF_015220805.1. Lineage (NCBI taxonomy): Eukaryota > Metazoa > Chordata > Aves > Piciformes > Lybiidae > Pogoniulus > Pogoniulus pusillus. The sequence goes on along the minus strand of NC_087275.1, from coordinate 14,907,227 downwards.
TAAGTAATAGAATTATTTTTTCAGAATGTGTAAATGAAGCCAACAGTTTGGAGCAATTTATTTAAGGAACAATAAAAATACTAAGACTTTTGCTTCACCTAAACAGCAGCTGTCCACAAGCGGGCATTTAGAGTTGTTAAATGGTCAGGTTATTCCAACATCGTGAACTTTGTTTTAATTTTGATGGGGTTACTCTATATTAAAAGTGACTACTGAGAGTCATTAGCAGAAAAGAAAGTGCCATTTTCTGTTGACTAACTGAAGCAGTTTACACCAGGAATATCAGGAGAATAAGCACTAAGCAAAGTGGCTCAGTTTGAAGCAAAATATCTTAAGAAGCCTAAAAACAACAAAACATTTTGAGACTGTTTGAGCTGGCTTTTAAAAAAATCTTACTATTTCTATTGAAAGGCCTCTAATTATAGGATCAAAGAGTAACTCAGATGGGAAGAGGCATCAGGTTTCTGGTCCAGCCTCCTTCCTAAAGTGGGGCCATCTCTGCAATCAGACAAAGCCACTTGGGGCTTTCTCCATGCAGGCCTTGAAACATGGTAAAGATGGAACCTGCACAACCTTACTGGCAACTGTTCCACTGCTTGACTGTTGCCCGAGTGAGAATATTTTTCTTTGTATCCATACTGAACTTAACTGTTTTCAACTTGTGTCTATTGCTTCTTGTCCTTCCGTCACAGAACTGGTCTTCCCAGTTGTTCATCTGAAAACTTGCTTGCAAGTCCATAACAATACAATGTGCTTGTGAAACAGATGTCAGGGAAAACACCCACTCTGGAGATTCTGAGTTCCTCTTCTGGCCAACACTGCTGATACTGAAACATAGAAACTAATATTAGATTAGGCAGGCTGTGGTTCTTAAATTTGTAAATGTTATGTCTCTCTCTTTTTGTTTGGATATGATGAACATTTTTCCAGCACCTTCTTATCCATATTGTTTCCTGGACAATGTTAATGTTTTCTTTTAGTCAGTAAATGAAAGCATGACTACTAAGAAACGAAATAAAATCTTCATGTAATTACGTTTTGGGTGGCAGTTTTCCCTGTATATATTTTAGTATGAAAATTTAATAAAGAGATATTAAGAAAGATTTTCACTTTAAAACAACCTTGAAATGACTTTCATAATGACATTTGATATTCCATTACTGTCATGCTTCAAAAGTGGAGGCTTTAGGCAGCCGTCTACCAAAACACTGGATGTTGATGTAGCAAGCTTAGAAGGCTCTGGATAAAATATGTCATCAGGCACTTCAGAGGAAAGATTTTTTGAGGGTTATATAAATAATGCATCTTGATGGACTTGAGAAAAAGACATTAATGTAATGCAAAATAGATGTTGTCTGCAGCTGTATATATTGTAGATGATTGATGAGTATACATTGTAAAAGGTCAGGTCATAAATATCTAATTCCATATAATCACACATTCTTCAGTCAAAGAATATCAAAATCTGGCCCATCACAAAGGACCTTATCACAGTATAAGACAGTCAGAATAAGGTTGCCACAAGCTAGTCTAACTTAATGCTGAAGACTGTGGACAGGAGTCCACTTTTGCTATGCCTTTCCATAGCAATGAACATCTGCTAGCACTTAATAATGAAGCAATCCTGCATTTAATGGGATCTGTGGGTTGTCAATAACTTTACATCAAGACTTTAATTACATTTCCAAGTTTTTTTTTTTTTTCAAGAAAAGTGTTGGACTGGATGATCTTGGAGGTCTCTTCCAACCTGGTTGATTCTATGATTCTAAGATACAGAAAAAAACATAACTTAAAGAAAGTAAATATGTTGTGGGAAGGAACTTGAAGATTAGCTTACTTCTGGCTGAGTTAGCCTGATCTACAATCAAAACGTGAGATTTGGGAAACTTTTTTTGGCTTGTAAGGCCATTTTCATTGGACTACACTCAAACTGAATCTTTGTCCAGTAACAACAACCTCCTTAAGCTGTCCATTTTCACATGCACACCTGTTAATATATTTTACAGGAAATACTTAAAATACATTACAAGTAGAGACATAACATATGTCAGTAAGAATAAATTAGGTGATTTAGAATCACATTAAAAACCTCAAGGTGTCTGGTTGGTTAGCCATGCTCTAAAGTGTTGCAGATTGACCTCAGCTGGAAACAGGATATGTCCAAACAAGTAAAACTGCTGCTCTCTGTGTAGCACATTATGGTTGTGCTCTGGTCTTCTGGTGTGCAGCTGAAGTCTGTTGAAAAGTATTCTATGATCTGTGATGAGCTGGGCCAAATGTAGACAAAACTCTGTGGATCTGCATCTATTGCACAGTTGCGTGTACACTTGGAGGACTGAACTCAGAGATGCATTTGGCCCCTTTCAGCAGCAAAACCACGGCTGGGGGCAAAGAGGGAAATAGACTGGAGGTTTAAAACTACAGTGGCTGAGAAGCTGAGTAGGAATTCAACAGGACAAATTTCCAAGCAAGAAGAACCATTATAAACAAAAAAAAAAAAAAAAAAAAAAAAAAAAAAAACAGGCTCCACCTTGAAACAAGAAATATGTTACTTGATTTATAAAGATCCAGGTTATTTCTTGTTTAGGATAAATTGCAGTTTGTAGTCTTTTAGCCTAATCTGTGTGTGTTTTCCTCAACTGTCACCTATATCAACAGTAAACTGGAATGTGCCAGATGAGTTAGGGAATGCTTGAGCTCCTGACATACCTTTATGCCTAGACAAAAGGATAGAGAATGCCTGGGGTTTTTCGAGCCTTAGTTCAGGAAAGTGTGGAGCAGTCTGCTCTCATGAAGCAGGCTACTGAGCTAATTATTTAATCCTCCCTTACCAGGAAGAATCTAAATTCTTTTAAGACTAGCATATCTGTGCTGACATAGAAATACCTCCTATGCCTCTGCCTATGGCGGAGGAGTTGGAATTGTATGATCTTTATGGTCTCTTCCAACCCAAATCATTCCATGATGCTGTGATGCGCAGACTCCCTGCTGCTGCACTGCACACAGCATCCTGCCCTGTTCCCTGCGTGGGAACCAAGAGGGTAATTTCTGAGGTGAAGCTTGGTGCTGGCTGGGTTCATAAAATAAAATCATAGAATGGTTTAGGTTGGAAGAGACTGCAAAGCTCATCCAGTTCCAGCCCCCCGCCACAGGCAGGGACACCTCTCACTAGAACAGGTCACTCAAGGCCTCATCCAGCCTGGCTTTGAACACCTTCAGGGAGGGAGTATCCACAACCTCCCTACGCAGCCTGTTCCAGTGTCTCACCACCCTCACTGTAAAGAACTTCTGCCTAACATCTAGTTGAAATCTCCTCTCCTCCAGTTAAGAGTTCAGGGCGCACAAGGCAGCGCTGCGCTGAGGGCGCCCGCCTCGGCCGCTCAGGCACCGGACGCAGCCATGTCCAGCGCAGCGTCATAACTGCGGCGCCGGGCGCTGCTCCTGCGGTCGTGGCCACAGCGCCTCCTGCCGCCGTCGGGCAGCAGCGCCACCTGCCGGCACAGCCGGGGAGCGCCCTCCGCCGCCTGGAATCCGCCCGCGTGCCCGCGGGTTCCCGCCAAGGCTGAGGGAAAGGGCAGGCAGAGGCCCCGCGCCTGTGCGCCTCCCGAGATCTCTCCCAAGCCGAAAGCCGTGTGTGACACAGCTTAGTTAAAGGTGAAATCGAAATTTGTGCCGCTGGTGTGCCGCGCTAAGAAGTTGTGCCTGGGCAAGGGTGCTTGTTCTGCATCCGTCCATGAACCATCTGCAGTGGTCCGTGGTAAGGACGGTATGAAAAACCGAATTTCTCAGTGCTCAGCAGACTGAATAGTGTCAGCCTGGCTGTGTCGTTCTGGGAGCAGTCATGGCAGGCTCAGCACGGTTTACTTCACCGTGAAGATCGTGTAGCGCTTGGGATAGTGGCAAGCTCCATTCAGGTCTTCTGAAGCTGGCTGGTCTTCCCTCCGGAGAATGGGAAAAAAACATCAAAACCCCACCCCCCAAATGCCATTGTGGTCTTAATCCTTAGTCATTACTGGCTTGCTTGTAAGTGGTTTTGCTGAAGAGACAAAGACTTACTTCATTTAAAACTGAACAGTGCTGTCCATCCTCTCTCTTCCTCTTTGTGACTCCCTCACTTCTGTTTTCTGCTAGCCTAGGCCCTGCCCTGCATATCAGCGGTGTTCTGGCCAGGAGAAGGTACCTGAGAACTGTGGGATTGCTGGATTTTAACCATCCAGGAAAGTAATCAGTGAAAGATACATGGCATGCTCTTTTTTTTCCCTGTAAACAATGGATCACAGTATGTTCCCAGCATTCCCAGCATTCCCAGATCCACCAGTCTAAGAGGCACACCACCCCTCAGAACAGAAATAAACACCTGTTACAGGTTTAACTTCCAGTCTGGTTTCTGGATGGAGCAAGCGAAGGAGTGGTCTTCCAAAGAGAAGAAAAAGCATCAAAAGGCAGTTACTTTATATGGGGTTTTGTTATTGCCAAAGCAATTTTTAAGGAGAAAGAGAAGAGTCAGCTTTACTCACACACTGTATATAAACCTGATAAACCTTTCCTTTGAACTATTTGCATGCAGTGTAAGCTGCATCCAAAAATCCACAAAAGTCTAAAAAGTAACAATTCATTGAGTTTCTCTGTTATATTTTCATAATACAGAGTGCAAACAATTTTACTTTTCTCCACATCTAAGAGGATTTTACTAAGCTAAGAAGATGTTCAGAAGTTAGGAAAAATATGGTCTTAGTGCAAACATAGAACCTCATAATGGAGGGAAAGAAGGAAGAGGACAGGTCAAAAACTGACAGGGAGGGAGTTTGTCATTTGAAGAAGACCTGTGATCTGATGAGGTAAAGATGGAAATCTTCAGCCAGCAGCAAGATGTTCAGAAAAACAGAACTGAGCTAAGTGGACAGGGGTGGATGCTGGAGGTGGCAGCTGGTTACTGTAACAAGGAAAAAGAGGATGAAGATTTCTGAAGGTCAGCCAACCTGGCTGCTGGGAAAAGTGAGCGGATGAATAAAGAAGAAGGAATAGGCACTCTTCATCTCAAATAACCTGCAACCAGCTTGATGCTGACCTTGGATTACTAGGTAAGATGCAGTTTTTAATTTTTTTTTTCAGGGAGACTAAAAGAACCAGAAAAATGTGCTGCTAAAAGAACTTAATTGTTTTGGCCAATCCATAACATGAATTTAATTTTTTTTCCTTCCCTCTTTTTTTTTTTTTTTTTTTTTTTTTACATTATGACTTCACTAATATGAAGTTTATCTGCTTTTAACTTTCCCAAATACGTTTTCTAATGTCACACCAACACTGGAACGTGAGCAATGTTTTTACAAGTGTCATCACTAAGAATAGTAAATATTAATGATTTAACTAAAAGTGAAAAGATATGCTTAGCCTTTTTCTAACTCTGTCTCAATATCCCATACTTGAAGCAAACACCCCCAAATATTTGGTTATTGATTAGCAGCAGCTAGCTTGGAAAGACTTCTCTAGAAATAGAGAGATATTTAGACAAACATAATGAAATATGTAATTTTGGTATCTCAACAGAGAATTCTATCTTTCCTTCTGGAAGAAAAGGAATATATTAATGGAGAGCTCAGGTTACTAAATATTAATGACATGTGTACATTTAGTGTTGACAGAAATGGCTTAGGGTCATCTGAGGACAGGTTGCTGGCGTTGAGGCTGTTCAGCCTGGAGAAGAGGCTCTGGGGAGATCTTATAGCAGCCTTCTAGTACCTGAAGTGGGACTACAAGAAGCCAGTAAAGGACTTTTTACAAGAGATTGTAGTGATAGGAGGAGAGGGAATGGATTGAAGCTTGAGGAGGGTAGATTTGGGCTGGATATTAAGAAGACATTCATTACAGTGAGATACTGGAAGAGGTTGCCCAGGTAAGTTGTGGATGCCCCTTCCCTGGAAGTGTTCAAGGCCAGGTTGGATGAGATATTGAACAACTTGGTCTAGTGGAAGGTGTCCCTGCCCATGGCAGGGGGTTGGAACTAGATGATCTTTAGGGTCCCGTCCAACCCAAACCATTCTGTGAATCTATGATATTCCTAGTATGCTGCCTTGTCTTCCACTACATAAAATGGATGAAGGAATTGTTTTATTTTCTGACCATCTCTTTTTGCCCAAAATCACCTCCCAAAGACCTGAGCAGCGTCTATCCAGAATAGCTACCCCAGCCTTCTCTTCCTGATTGTGGCACAGGGTAGGTCAGCTTTGCGCTGTTTCTGGATAACCACTTTCAAATTCAGGTGCACAGGAGCTATGGAGGGTGGAGGGAGTTGGGAGTCAGGGCTACACATACTCCTTAGCAGATTCAAAGCTTCTAGGAGCATTTGACACAGACAAGTCTTTCACAGGCCAAGAGGTGAGGAAATAGGAAAGATGCTTACATCTACAATTATGTTCGTTTCTATCAACTGGAGAGGATTAGGCAGCCCATCCCTGCTGTGCAAGGCAGGATCAACAGCACTGTGTCCGTTCCTGACAGATACCTGCATTGTATCAGATACAGGCCTCATAGTTTTCTAGGCAATCTTCTTCATTTTTTTCTTAAAATTAGAAAGGACTTTTCAAAAGGTGTGTCCTAAACAGCTTTCATTCAGATCAAGCCTGTGGCTCATTGTTGTTTCCACCAAAGACACAGATAAAAAAAGATAACTCCTTGCAGTAACCTGCACTGAAAGATTATAAATGTTTATTGCTTAGGATACCTGCCATTGAGCTGCCTGCTCAGTGTATGTATGTATAATGTGTATATTATGTCTTTTAAGACATATTTTCTGAAAAAGCATTCAGTTGGAGAAGTGTGTATTGAAATCTACAGCAAGGGCTGTACCGAAGTTCCTTCCCAAACAAAACTATTATTTAGTGCTTAATTACTTGCTAGCAATTTGAATAGATGCTGCAGCTAAACATGGTCACACCCGATTCACAACATATGTGTCAGAACAAGAGGAAAACAATTACTCCTCCTGTTCTATTCACATCACATTTACTGTGGAGAAAAAAGTTTCCTCATGCAGGAAGATTTTTAAAAGGGTTTCTTTTTCTCTCTAGCAGTGCCAACATTCCTTTCACATTAGAAACTTGAACAGATTCAAACCCCCATTCAAAGCACGGTTGGTAGTACAAACATGCTACAGTTGTCAGCACACAATGCACAAACACATGGGGGCAAAAATAGAATGAGCAGAGCGGCTGCTAGCCCACACTGCTAAACTGCTCGTGGGAGGGGGGAATGAAACTATTTTTATGAATGCCAGCCAAGTTCATCGAAGCCCTAGAAAGTCTATATTTGGAGTAATTATATGACTGTGCTACATCTTTGCTAATTACAGCAGCCATGTTAAATAATGAAATTATTCAGCCGTTTCCCTTTGTGTGAGAAATGTCCCCAGATGGTCACTCTCATCCATTTCATACCAGTGTGGTGCAGCAGCATTACTTATTAAGAGCTTACAGGGAAATATTTTAAGTGCAGTGTAACTAGCTTTATACTGCAGTCCATTTTAAAGAAATAAACAAACTGCACTAATTCCTTAGATTTTTTATTCCACAAATGTTCTATAAAATTCTTGTTATATCCGTGCTTTTACAACATAGTTTTAGAACCTGGCAAAGGAAGGAGGTTTTATAAAATCAAGTCACTGTTCTGTATAATTCACAATGTAAAAAAACATGGTAAAAGTAGTGTTGTCTGTGGATTTTAAGTTATATATTCAGTAATGGAAAAAGTTTGATCTCTATAAAATACAGTTTCCCTCAGCACACTTTTGCTTCATCAGCTTGGATTCCACAGATTAGCTTTATAACACAGCCAAGGAGACAAGAGTTAGTGAAATTCCACCTGTCCCCAGTGGTATGTACCCAAAGATGATGCCAAGTCTAGCATGATGTCAAAATGAATTCACTCACATAAGAGAAGAATTAGCCTAACTGTAAGCATTTAATATTATCCAGACACACTTAGAAAAGGGAGAAAAGCTAAAGTGGGCTGAATTTTCATGAGGGAAAATATAATGCAAAAACTAAGTACTAAGATTTCTGCTGAATATTCATCTTTGAAAAGTATATTTTTAGTCTTTGCATTTAGTGCTTAGACATGCCATGGCACCAATATGTGCTGTCAGTAGTAGATATATACACAAGGCTCTCCCATTGCATCTTAATTTAATAATACAATAAACTCCTAGTGCTTATGCACGTTGTTAGGGTGAATAACCATGGAAAAGCTCCTGGAAGTCTTACCTGAAAAGATAGCTAAATAAAACCAGAATCAGATAGATGTATTGCAGTGCCAGCCTCAAGGTGGTTTTCTAAGAGAACAAAACATCTTTTCTTTACTTGTTTGCCTTGCATATTAGTTTTTAAGCTCTCTGAGGTTTTGTGTAGACCATTTATTTTGCATAGTATGTCTGAAATAGGAACCATTTGGAACAGAGTCTTGGGTTAGATTTTTCAAGAGTACTTTGATTTCTCCTTAATAAAAGAATAGCTTATTTACCTATAAAATAACAGACAGGGGATCTGTTAATTCAGTGTCTTGAAAAGTGTTATTTCCTATAACTGGATGGCTGTATTCAAGAGGTGTCCCATTAAGGTCATCTAGTGACTCATGATGCTGGGCCCATTTTTTAAAGGTTGGCATTCTCTTCCTCCTTAGTAATGTTGGCTGGCAGTTTCCTCCAGGCTCCTATAGAAAGGAGCTCAGGCTCTGCAGATTTAGCAAGTCATCTCTCAAAGTCCCTGGAAGGTGAAACAGCCTCCACCTGGGAAGATGTCACACAGTACAGATGAAAGGACCTGTCTGCTTGACAGACACCTGACAAGGGGCTGAGGCTTGCTAGAAGCTGATGAAGGACAGCTCGATGCCTGCCTCACGCCCAGGCTCTCCCTTTCCCTGCTGTTGGGTGGTTCTGTGAACTTGGCCGTCTGACTAATTAGAGCTGACCACAGTGTACCCTCCGACTTAGACTATAAATGGAATCCTGCTAGAAAGACATTTGGAACTTGTTTCCCTCAAAGCAGGCAGCCTGTCAGTTGGGTCATTTCCCCTTACAATGAGACTCCATCTAAGGGTAATTCCACAGACTGAGTTCTCACTTCCCTTTGGTGAGGACATATTTTTGGGTACCCTTGAATGGGAGGCTTCCCCTTTATAAAAGAGTGCATGTACAGTTTGGGTCATCTTTCTAGAAGGAATATTCCTAAAAGTATAAGTTTAATTAATTGTGTATATTGCAGTATATTCCCGAGTGATGTCTGAAAAGGGAACTTAATTGTGTTGGAAGGAGTGAGGAATGATTTTGGTTACAATAAATCTGCATTTTGAGTCACTATTGCTGTCTGTTTTGTGGGTGCCTCTGCAGCAAGTTGTGATTGGGGAAAATTACTTCGTGTGTATCTAAAAGATCTTACAGAGGAAATGTCAGGAGCTGATGTGGAAATACATCAGGATGAAACTGATGGGAGTTGTGAGGTACAGTAGAAAACCCGATCAGATTTTGAAAAGACCGTAATTTGGTGCTTGAGAGAACAGTGAGGATATTAACCATCAGCACAAGTGCTTACAGTATACTGGGTTTTGTGGCAATGGTTCGTGATTAGTGGAGAAATAGGCAACTGGCTCATGGAAAGGGTGGGAATAACATTATGTCCACAAGTCTTTGGCAAGGCACAAATTATTGTCACCACTGAATGATTTAAAGGATGATTTCTGTAGCCTATTGTTTTGCAGTCAATTGCTGAATCATCTCTTTTAGAGTCCATAAGTTTTATTAAGGTCAGAGCTTCTTTTTGGTGTCATATTACAATTGAATTGCTTAAAGTAATAGTTAACATACAGCTCATGAATGGATATTTATTTACCAAGAGGATAATGGACAAAAAAGAAGTAAAAAAAAAATCTGTAATGACCAAATGTATCTGATGGTTGTAGTAGCATTTGGCTAAAGATGTTTAGAGTTCCTTTAGTGCATGGTTTAGCAGCACACAGTTGTTCCTTGAGAACATAAAAATTCAAATGGCTAAATATTAGAAACATATTGTAATTGAAATTACTGCTTTCATAATATGTGGTTTGTGAGCTGTGTCATACCTCACTCCAGCAAAATTTGTTATACTAGCAGCTATACTTGATGAACTTTAGTTGATCAGAACCTAGAAATTCAATCTAAGTACAATGTGTCATAAAGTGGGGAAAGCATCTGTATGTATAATGGAGTATAATTATGGAAATATATGGGATTTTGAACTGAAGCTCAAAGAATCTATATTTCTAAAAATACAAGTAGTCTCAAATCAACATAATTTCCTTTACTACTTTTATACATGAGATCATCCTTTAAAACTTTTGGAAGGCACTGATGCAACTGAAAGTTCAGAGAGCAGTCTTTTAAGGTTTAGCATTCCTAACACAATGCCATTACACACACAGTAGAAGGTGCTCTTGTAACAGCAAAAGATGTTTCTTGATATGACCAGTTACAGCTCAAAATCATCCTGCCTCTCATGCAGCCCAGTGTCCTGTATTTCAGAAGCCATGGAGCCAAAAAATTGTGTAACATGATAGTTTTTTAATCAAGCAAGACAAGTTTTAGTTACACTGAAATGTACAGAGATATGCTTTTCAAAGTTTTGGTTGATCTCTTGGGTATCTTCACACATTGATTTGTAAATTGTATAAATATATCCTTTTGTTGCTAGGATTAGATATGGTTTTATAGGTAAAGAATAGTGTGAAGGATTTGACGGGGAAGGTCAGAACATGTACTTCATGGCGTCACGGAGCACTGGAACAGGTTCCTCAGAAAGGTTTTGGAGTCTCCTTCTCTGGAGACTTTCAAGCCCATCTGGATGTGTTCCTCTGTGACCTGGTCTAGCGTATATGGTCCTGCTCTGGCACAAGGATTGGACTCAATGATCTCCGGAGGTCACTTCCAGCCTCTAACGTCCTGTGATCCTGTTAACTCCCCTTGTATCAAGTACAGTCACAGTGCTAATTTGTTCTAATGGTTACATTCATGCTTAAACGGGCTTGAGTTTATGCAGATCGTGCACTGCAATACAAACAAATTTGCCTCTGCTGCTTTACATACAGCATTGTTAGGAGCCAGTGCATCCTCATGCTCACAGCACTGTTTCCATTTGCTTTTCCCATTTGTATTCTTTGCACAATTCAATCCTTAAATGGATCTTGCATTCCATTATCCATTTCTCGTTCCACAACAGGTACCTCTCAGAGAACAGGTCACCATGGAGGGAAATTAGTCAGTGTGGGTTTTTTCTTAGATGGATTTTTGGCAGAAGGGCAGGTGGCTCAGAGTGTAAATGTTATGAAGTGCAGTTGACAAGTCACAAGGCACTTTCATTTTCCTGATCAGCTTGCTCTTCTCAACCCTGTCTGATACAGAGGTTTTGCTGCAACTGTCTCATGATGTCTGCATCCTCCAGAGCTGCGTCAAACTGTTGTCTTTGCCCTGCTGCAGCTGATAGGTTTTGTTTATGCTTTCAGAGTCTTCCTTCTCCTTACTTTTCTGGCATCTGAGTGATCAGTGTAGTTCTGACTCTTTGGGTCTGCATCCTGTCCTAGCACCAGTGCAAGGGAGGCCTGGGAGCACCAGATAGAGTATTTTTAGGAAGATTCATTAGCTTTTGCAAACGAACACAAGGTTTTTATGAACAAATGTAACTAATAGCACCAGTCAGAGCCAGACAAGATTTGGGAGAGCACAGGCATTGTGTAAGCTCCACACGTATTTGTATCACAGCTAGATCTTGACCTCCAACAACTACTTTCACCTCATATTTGATTTTCTTTTGAATAGAACCTGGCAGAAATGTTCCACTTAGCAGTACTTTTGCAGTGTGCGAGGTGACTTCTGAGGACACTGGTGATATAATTAAGATATTTCAAAAACTGGGGAAGCTTTAAACCTTCATATCTGGAAGTGTTAGAATCGTGCGTGAAAGTCCTCTGGTGTCTTGCAGAAATCCAGATTCACTGTATCCTAATTCCATTTTCCAAATCTTCCTTTAAAGTGAAGAGTACTGGAGGAAGTTTACTTTGCACTGAATACAGATATGAGTCTATTTCAGGACTTTGTAACTAGTTAGATGATTTCACAGAATGCTACATGTGGCATGCAGGAAGTGATTGCAAAATGAGTAATAAATTAAGCTGTAAAAAATGTGAACCTTTGGCTCATGACAGATTTGCAGACAAAAGTGTTGCACATTGAATGTTATTTTGATATTTAACACCTGCAAACACATGGAAATTTCTCCGCCATGCTCCTAGCCTGAAGCCACAGATGTATTTGGTTCATATTGCAAACAAGCTTATCTGGAGCTTAGGTTTTAACTTCCAGTTAAGCTTTCAGGTGCTAATGCAACAACAACAGTTATTTTAAGATGGTTGTACCTATTCCAGCTTTGTTCTGCCACTTCAGCAGATTTTGCATTCTCATGTGTGCATTTATTTTGTAGTTTGTCTTGGCATTACAAGAAACATTCTTCATGAATCTCTCTGAATCCCAGCAGTCTTCTCCTTTTATTCTTATAATGAAGAGTTTCTGGCAGGCTCTAGGAGGTCTGGTAATGTTATTTCTGACCTGGACATTAAGTGTTGTGCAAGTGTGCTGTGAGAAGCTTTTGCCTTCCTCCCCCCCCCCCCCCCCCCCCCCCCCCCCCCCGCCAATTTCTTTTGACCCAAACAATTGGCTCAATCAGCTTGTAGAAAGCATCATGTAGCTATCACATAAAACGTCTCATTTTACGACAAACATGGTATGGGATAAAGAGTGAATTAGTGAGTTCATCTCATTATGCTAATATGTAGATTTTTGCTTGGAATATATTAAAATATGCTTTTTATTTTATTTGTGTTCTCTTGTGTCCAAACTATTCCCAGCAATTAGAGAAGAAGACTGTAGTTTCTTTTCTGATTTATGGAACCTTAAAAAATTGTCTTCAGTGGAACTTGTCTGTCTGGTTGTATGGTCAACACATGTTAAACACTTGCTCTCTAAAAGCATTGCTAAACTCCATAGAAACCCCAAAGTATTTAGAAGAAGCTAAAGTTATAATCTAAGTTTAAAATAAATTGAGTGTGGGTTTTTTTGGTTGGTTTGTTTGTGTATTTTTTTGTGTGTTGTATGAGTGTGAAATACGTGTTGTTAGAATAGAATGGATAACTTAAACCCCCTACTCTTTTGGTAGATTATGTGTAGGTTTGTTAAAAACAGAGCTGTAGTTATTACAAATGAAAATGAATGCATGCACTTAAGTAAATAAGATAAAGCCTGCAGAATCATGCACTGGCAGATGCGTGGTCACCAGGGGAGTGAGGACAGAATTAAGGCATGGCTGTATTAGTGAGACAGTTTCCCTATTAGTCTCCACTTGAAAAGGGGGACGTGACTATGATCCCCTTCTTTCTGTTACAATGTTTGTCTTAAGGCTGCTTCTGAACGGTGGTGAACTTCAGCCCTTGTTGAGGAGCCTAGCTCTGGCACCGTGGGACTTAGCACAGGCTGCAAATGTCTGCCAAGAAGGTGCCCTGTGCTACAACCACAGGGCTCTCTGACCACACTCTTCCAGGAGTTAAAAACAACTGTGTTTGTTGCCGCTGGCTCCTATCGTACCTGTACTATTGAGTGTGAGTCACAGAATCATAGAATCATAGAATGGTCTGGGTTAGAAGTGACTTAAAAAGGTCATTTAGTCCAACCTTCTGCAGCAAGCAGGGGGCATCCTCAACTAGATCAGGTTGCCCAGAGTGCTGTCGAACCTCACCTTGCATATCTCTGGGTATGAGGCCTCATCTACCTCCCTGGGAAACCTGTTCCTGTGTTCTGCTACCCTCATTATAACGAACTTAACAACCAATCTAAATCTACTTTTCTCTAATCTTAAGCTTGTCTTCTGTATTCTTGTACTCTTTCTGACACCTCTGGTTTTGGCTATGGTGAGATAGGACAGCAAGGCAGAGTAACCCAGCACTGCCATGCCATGTACATGTGGGCACTCAAAAGTGTACCTACTGTTTTTAGAGGTCATTTGGGAAGTATAAATTGCAGTTCAGCTGCGTGGGTGATAATCTGATGATATTTTGATCTTCATTTGAAACAATCAGCAGAGATAACTGGGACTGCTGTCAGGTAGATATCAACATGCAATCTGTAATAAATTAGCAGTACCTCATGCATGAGTGTCAGGGGTTGGAAAGGACCCAAAGAGATCATTGAGTCCAACTGCCCTGCCAGGGTAGGACCATACAACCTAGCTCAGATCACTCAGGAACACATCCAGACAGGCCTTGAAAGTCTCCAGAGAAGGAGACTCCACTGCCTCTCTGGGGTTGCTCTGTGACCCTTATAGTAAAGAAGTTCTCCCTTGTGTTGAAGTGGAACCTCTTGTGCTGCAGTTTATATCCATTGCTCCTTGTCCTATCACAGGGAACAAGTGAGAAGAGCCTGTCCCCTGCCTCCTGACACCCAGCTCTTAAATATTTATAAATATTTATTAAATCCCCTCTTAGTCTTCTCTTTTCTAGATTAAAAATCCACAGGTCCCTCAGCCTCTCCTCATAAGACAGGTGCTCCAGTCCCCTGTGGTCTTTGAAATCACATGAAATGCATGATTACTGTACACCTAGTTAGGTTTAATATTTGGTTAGGTTTGATACACTTTTCTAGGTCCCGTGACAGTACACCTTTAATAGCAGTTATAACTTCTGGTAGCTCTTAGTTGTTTATGGAAAATAATTTGATAGTTACTCTAGTTCTTGTGGATGTATCTGCTTACATCCATACCTTGACCTCAAGATTTTGGTCCTGTGCAATGGTTTTGAAAGATGCCACATTATCTAAGCAGTGAGGACTCCAGGACAGTGCTGTGCCAAGATATGCTTGGGATTTGGCTGCAAGTGGACAACAGTGTAGGTACGAGTGGTAACTTCTTGTTACAGTGAGGGCCTTTTTCTCTAGGGGTTTCTGTCTGTACCTTGAAGCTCAAACAGTAGCACAGTCAGGCAAACTGAGCACACAGTGAGCGTGCAGGCATTTTTGGGTGTTCACCTCAGCCATGGTGGTTCCATCTGAATTTGGAAATGTATGCAGCTGGCTTGTGTATTATAGCTCTTGTCTGCAAATTTGAGGTTGCAATGTCATATCTTGCCCACTCTAGAGAGGATGTTGAAATAATGCTTTCCTCTTTTTTTTTTTCTCTTTTTGCATATTATTATATTACTGTATTTACTTAAAATAGAGATGCTCCTCTCTGTGATCAGGCCTCTTGTTATTTTTAATTTGTTAAAATTTGTCTTAAATTTTGTTTCAAAATGCTATTCAGATTTGTTAACAGTTGATCTCTTATCTCGGAAAGCAGTCTTGAAAAAGCCATCTGTCCTGGTTTGATCTGGGACAGAGGCGATTTTACCCCAAAGGAGTAAATAAGCACACTAGCACAGAACTGGAGGTTAAATAATAAATAGTTATATAGTTATTTATGTAACTATTTATATAGTTAGTGGTTATTTAGTTATAGTTATATAAATAATAACAAAATACAAAAGGTGCATAGGTGGAAGTATATCTGTACATTCAGAATCGTATGTGGGCTAGCCTCCCCTGGCTAAGCTGCAAAGTAGGCTGCAGATGGCCTCAACCAGCCAAGCCTCTCCCCATGCCATGCTAGGCCCTGTAGGCCTGGTATTAGTCCTGACTGCTCCTCTCCCCACCCTTCCCCCCCATAGGCCCAGCTACACAGTAAGAAATAGCTTGCGAGCTGGGCCCAATCCCATACGAACCAAAGCAATAACAGCAACTGCACGCTCAGAGGAGAGAGGTGAGAGAGGTAGAAACTGGACAGTCTGCTCCCTATGTAGGGGGATACAGGAAAGGGGAATAACAAATTATGTTATCCTATGTCCTCCTTCTGGGACCTTCTGGTCCTCTGCAGGACTTTATCTCTATGGTTGTACCAATTAACCATAAACCTACGGCAAAATCCGAAGCAAATGTTACTGTGCAGCTCTTTAGACTGCAGTTACAGAGTGACCTGTTAGATTTTAATTAACAGACATAATTCACTGTTTAGCAATTTGGGAATTTAATTGTCAGTGATGGAAGAATTTCAGAATTAAATGAAGATTTAACTTCCTACAAAAGCAGTTTGCCAAGTTGTCCTGCCTTAAATCTCCAGGAAAAATGCTTTTGTTTATACAGCCCTTGGAATGATTCATCCAGATACCTGAAATACAACTGATCTGGATGTTTGGGCAGGTAGAAAATTCTCTTCAGACCGTGCCCATCTCTGCTGAAGAAGCAAGTAGAGAAGAATAACCTATACTGCTCATTTCAGGTGGAGTGTGAACCTGCCTCCATGACTAGACACTGGGATAGCCATACAACAAAGCCACCTGGCCTTGTTCTGAGAATTTCATACTATATTAGTTTCAATCTAACCCCTCTCCCCCTCCCCCCCCCTCCAAAATCTAAAAATACCTCTGAAAGGGTTTTGTGGAAAATTCAACAGAATTGGGGCAATGTGAGCCTGCCTGCCCCACATCCAACAGAAACCAGGGGGACAAAGGAGCCAGCTTGCATAACTTGTGGAGATGGGCTTGATGGCGATGCTAGTGCCATCTCCCTTTCATCCAGGCATCTGATAACCAGAGCACAGGTAGGATTGACTTGCTTCCCTGCCTTATGGTGTTTGAATGTATGTCCTCTACAAGAGGTATCATGGAGGAACTTGACTCTAGATGATAATTGTTGGGAAATTAATTCCCTAGTTAACAAAGCTCAGCTATATGGCAGTCATTTGAGTCATGAAAACCTCACTAATGAGAACTTCAGCATCAAGGATTCTGATCTGCTGATCTGCACCTCCTGTGCTACTTTGCTGATGTCTGCAGTCCCACATATACACACTACTCTTCAGACTGGGTTGCCCTTTCTTACAGTTTTCTCCTTCTGAGTACTTCTGCTGCCGTTTTACTTGCTTTAATCCTTATCCTCCTTTAGCTTTGTCACCCTTCCAAAATAGGAGAAGGTCAATGTGTAACAACGGCAGATTGTAAAGTCACAACAGAAATTACACAGATTGGAGTTTTCCAGCGTAATATGCATTTGAACTTCTCTAAAAGGCCTTTACTTGTTCTTTTTTCTCCTATATTTTCTGGGAAAGAATGTACTTGCATTTGTGTTTTCCCTTGTCCTGTCTTTGGAGAAATGCCTGCTCTTCTCATCATTTAGATACCGCTCTTGTCTGTTTCTTTGTGCATGTTGCACTGTGTTTACTTCAGTGCTATGGTAAGCAGAGTTGCCTGATTTCTGCAGTGAGGTAGAGTGGTTTACTTCTTACCAAAAGTCAATACAGTAGTGATGCGGTGAGGGAACAGATGCCTTAGGGCATCCTGAACATGAGCTTGAGAAGCCTGAAACAGTGTTTTGCCCTTGCTGTTGCTCTGTGAAGTGTTGCACCTCCCCAAGCCCAGTGCCATACTGCCAAGTTTAGTACAAAGAGGCACAGATGGTTTCAGGTCTGGTAAATTAAACAAATTTGAAACCAGGATATATCTAGCTGTGTCTAGAATTCAGCAGGCAGGAATTTGTGCAGGCATACAAGAAAGCAGCTTATATTTCATATTTATTATGAGAAAGGCAAAAAGTCCAAATCAACTAAATAAACTCCCTGAAGCACTTCCTATTATTTAGAAAAGTCCTTAGACATCAAGTTGCAAAATGAAGCACCTGATTTAGGAAGTGCCAGTTGTAAGATTTTTTGGCCACCCTCAATGCTTCTGAGTGGTGCACCAGAATACTTGCAGAACTGAATCATGTCTTGTTTGCAGCGCATGAAAGCCTACAAAGCGATTTATATATTTGACTTATACATACAAAAGAGGATTTAGGAAATTATGTGCTTGTCTGATGTAGCTTGAATAAAAACTATGCAATTATATCCTACAGAGTTAATAGTGTCTTAAGGCTTTGCCTGTAGTTTATCACAATGTCTCAGAGGGTTTGTTGCCTATCCCAATGCAGTAGTTTTGTGTTGCGCAGAAAACCCAGTCCAGGAAATACATACTAACTGCATGCAAAAGCCTTTTTGATGAATGTGGGTCCTAGCAAATGGTGTCTACCGCAGTATCTTTTCTTTAAAAAAACAGTTGTGGTGATGATTTTGATTTGGAGAACTTTCAGTTTCACATTAAATAAGAGGCATATGTAAACTCGGATTACTCTTTCCATACATCATGGCAAATAGTAATTTTTAGTGTCTTTTCACAGTCCCTTTGCATTTAAATTGCACGTTTTGAAGGCAAAAACCTACCCTCCTAAATACTTCCTTGGCAGCTCCAGCTAGTAGCTGTCACAGGACTGGTTTTGGATAATGTACTTTTACTGAGGTACTGATGATATGTAAAAAGCCAGTGACAGGTCTTGATGAAGGCCTTAGGCTGCAGGTGGAGGCAGGTATGTGTACCAAGAATTGTTTAGATATCCAAATATGCTTTCTACCAAATGGATGAGTCTTACCATAGTGTCCTATCTAATAGAAAGATGGCATACCAGTGTCAGCAGGAGGTTAAAATATGTCATACTGGTCCCATGAAACTGTCTTTTACAGGTGTATGATGTTTCATTGTGAATAATATTAAAGATTTTAGTACCATTCCTCGCTTTCTGCTTCTGATTTCATGATCTTTTGTTGAATTCAGATCAGCAAAGGAGGGCAGCAGAGAGGAATTTGAACTTTGTGCTTATCTGTGCCAGTTATTGCAATCAGACAGAGCTTATTAGCTGCAGAAGGGTATTTATTTTTCCAGGACAGAAGTGGTAGTCATGGCAGTGGCAATACTGTCCAGCCACAGATGAAGCTTTCTTAGTTTTTGTGCTTCTAATGGAGGTTAAAGATGCTGGAGAAGAGTATGGGAAATGACTACCAAATGAATGCATTTAGTACTTCTACCTAATATTTTCCAGCCAGTAGCTTTCTGAATCATATGAGGTTCATGTGTAATTAAGGAAACCCCTAAACAGTGCATCTGCTTTATTGCTTCATGTAAAATTTTATCATCCACAGCATCTGCATCCTGTGGGAAGCAGATCTATAGCCTGACAAAACACATCCTTTGGTTTGCTCAGAACGTGGATCCAAGAAGGTTTATGTAATGTCCTATAGTTCTTATAGGGGAAGAGAAAGCAACTCCTCCATTTCACACCACGGTTTTGTAGACCTCTATCCACTTTCAGATCTCTCCTTTCTGGAGAGACCTAGGTGAGAGTATATCCATTTGTGCATGGATATACTCTTGGATGCAGAAATTGACATTCCTAGCCTTTGCAAACCCACTAAGACTTGGTTGTCTCTAGGCTGCAGTAGAGAACTCTTTGTTTTCATTCACAAAACACAGTATTTAGCAGCTGTGTTGGTAGATCTTTGTGCCTCTCAGTTATCTGGAGCTCCTGGATCCAGCCCCAGTGCTGGAAACAAAGAATAAACCCATATACACTTACTTTTTTGTAGGTCACTTAAATGGGCATAAATTATTCAGAGCTGGAATTTGTCCAGCACAGCAGAGTTTAACAGAGCTAATCTCACAAAAGAAAGAAAGAAAGAAAAAAACTACCATAGAAATTTTTATTGGTCTTGAGAACTGAAACACTTGTGACTTCAGTATTGTGCCTACCAACACAGTGCTTCTTAGGAGCAAGCTGAAATGCTGGATCAGACCTGGTGAATCATCAGTGCCCAGGAACATCCTGAGGACTCCTAAGCCGAAGGTCAACAGCATTTGACCCTGCATAGTTTGTACCAGATGAAATCCTGATTTTGCATGGCTAGAGCAGATCAGTAACATTCTTCATTAGTTTACTGGCGCCTCCTCGAATTTGAAATCGTGCCCAGCTGTATCGAGTCCCCAGAACTATTTGTTCAAACTGGCAGAGGTTTTGTCTTTTTTAACCATTAATCACAAAATTGTGCGAAGTAAAGAGTGGGAGACAGAACGAGAGCAGTGTACAGCCATGGACATAATAGTTTGCCATTAATATTAAATGTAATCTCATGTAAAGTCCTCTAGTTATTTATCTTTAGTACACATCAGCAAAGAGTGGACTAAAGTACATTTGTGCGCCATCAGGAAAACATTTTATAGAGCTACTACAACAGCCCAGATACTGCACTAGGAATGATAATGACAGTTCTGACATAGTACCTGAGGAACTCCTCTCGGGCAGAGGATAGTTTTAGGAGTGTGGATGGAAAAGATAACACATTTGTCTCATCAGGAAAATTTTGAAAGCAAATTAAAGTGTTTTTCCTTTGTGGAGACCGTGATTTGGCAGCTGATTTTGTAAATGTTCTTTAACTCAAACAGAAATGTTTTGCGTTCAAAAAAAAGTACTCTTTTGCTCTTCAGTTGCGTAAGACAAGCCTGAGACAATAATTTTATTGCTGAAGCCTGTTTAAATGTATCTTGTGACTAATTGGGCTTTGATTAAAGTACAATAAAACTTTTAGTGTCTGTATCCCGAGTCCAGTGATTTCTTTTCTGTCTCAAAAGGTGGATGGCTTTTGAGCCTATATGACCAAATATTTTAGGGTTCTTTAGTTTAAAGAACTGCTTAATGCTTGTGGTTATTCTTGGGATGCGGGCTGGGAACTCCATGTCTCCATGACTGTGAAGCGTTCAAAATATCTCTTGCTCGAAGCATTGCTGATGGCAATTTGTATTCTGCTTGCATGTGTATTTTGGTTTCCTACAATTCATAAATATATAAAAAATATATAAATACAAACAACATATTTTGAATGTTAATGCAAGCAACTATTTGTTTATCCCCCAGTCCTATGTCTTGACTGACATAGAACTGAAGTGTCCCAATGGAGGAGCAGAGCTGGCCTGGGGATCAACACAGAGCTGGGCATGATGCTTATGCTTTCTGCTATTATTTTTTTATAACACTGATTTATTTTCTGACTTTCTTGTGGGTCAGCTCTTGTGCTGGTAGGAAGACTGTACATGATCTAAGTGCAGTTCTCACCATTTCTGCCCACAGTCATTGTCTGTCCTCACTGGGCTTTCGGATGTGCTGTTGTCCTAAAATCTCAGCCATGCAGAAAAAAACCCCTCTGCCTCAAAACCTGCAGCTGTGAAAGTGTGAATAATGTGAATTTATCCCCTAGTATTGAAAGGACATATTAAACATTTATGTGTGTAATCAGAATTTTTCTTCCTTCTCTGTTTCTTTACCAGAAGAAAAGTGAGTGCAAAATACATGCTGAAAGGCCTTCGGCACTACTGAGGTCATACTCTGAGCAGCATCACAAGAAATATGGCATGATATATTTTCATGTCTGTGTAACAACAGCTTTTATGGGATTTTGTTGAGTTTACAAGACGTATTTGTCCACCTGCCAGCTCTGCAGGCTTCTGATCTTCTTGAAACCCAAGCTGCATTCTCCTTGACTTCTTCATTGTCATCATAACTTCCCATCAGCCAAACTGTGTCTTGCATTGTATTTATGCAAGCACGTGCTCTTCAGATTCTGTTTCTACTTAATCTTTTTCATTCTGTGTTTTCCAGAGTCTGTCTGGAGAGACAGGGTTATGGCCTTGGATTTGGAACATGTTGATACATGATGCAGAACAGTAAAACATATCAATATGTGATGCAGCACAGTCTTATTCTTCCTTAACAGACATGACTGCAGTACTTAGAAGGGGTAGAAGTAAGAATATACTTTTCTTCCTGTCTGCTTCAGGAAGGAAAAAAGAAGTGTTGTGACTCTTAGTATCAGCAGAAATACGTTAGTTTTACAAGTCTGCTTTCCAGAACAAGAACTGACTCTTGCTATGTGCTAAAGTTTGTATCCTGTATAATTTAGAGGCCAAGGTAGAGTGGGCCATGGGATGGGTAGACAGAACTCAAGAGGGTTCAAGTCTCATCTTGGCTGTAAATTTGCTTAAGCAAGTCACTTCTCTGCTTCTCAGAATTGTTATGAAAAATAACCACAAGCAGTATTTGGGATAAACACATCTTAAATGGATTGCAATAACTAGATTTGCTAATATTATGCCTATAAAAGCCAAATCATTTTTATTCTGTTGAATTTTCCAGAAGGACCTGTTAAAAAAGTAGTGATGATCATGAACAAATCAAGAATTTCATTAATGTGGTGTTTTGAAACCTTTTCTCTTGAAAGCATTTTCTTCTAACCATCAGGTTTGTCTGTGTGGGTATCATGATTTCTCTTGTGACAGAATATCACTTCTCAAAACTCACAGATTATTATTTGTGCAATGAGTTGCACTTGATGGTTGATTTAAATGTAAGAAACATTGCAAGGTGTGTTAAGTGATGTTTCCTAAAACTTTGGGCTTTTGGAAATTTCTCAGTTTTTTGTTGTTCAGTGTCATTGGATCTTGCATGATTGTTTTAGATGAAACATACCACAGCAATAAGATACAAAGTTAAGAAGAGCAGCCTACTTGGACTTAACACTGACTTACACGTAAGTTCCCCATAGTAGTACAAGAGCAGTCTGTCAGGAAAATGGAGTATGGGATGTGCCTACACTTTGCTGACTGTCCCCTACTCTTTGCATCCCTGGTGAATCAAACATGACTCCCATCAGTAAAAGAGTACCAAATGCCTAAAGAACAATATTTTACACAAGAATGCCTGCATACATTTCTCAGATAGAACTCCCACATGCAATCTCATTGCTTGTCTAGAGTCACCCACACTAACCCACACCTGTCTACTGTCCACAAGATGACACTGCTGGCTGTAAGGTGGTAGAGATGTCTCGGCTGCCAGAGTTAACCTGCAGGCCTTCATCAACACAGGATCCAGGAAGTGTTCAGCAGCACAGTGAGAGCTGAAAGTCTGCTGGCAGCTTAGCTCAACATCTTCCAGGGAGTGCAGTGTCTTCATTTTGCATCCAGTGGCACATGCCACTGACTGAAGGCTTCACATGCTGGCCCTCGACTGTTTGGCTGCTGTTTTGCAGAGCTGGTTCCCAGCTACTGCTGTCATACTGACTAATACTCTATTATCTCTGGCATTCTCCAGAAGTCTGTAAGTCTCATTTACCTCCTGGCTTTTACTGTGTTAAACATGGACAAATTCTTTCAGACAGGCAGCATCACTTGTGCAACATCTGTCCTTGCTCCATGGCTAAATTTCCTGGTCACTGTGCTAAGGTGAAAAACAGCTCACTCATTTTTCATCTATTTCTCTCAGAGATCAGCTCTACTTTCATCAGGGAGGAGAGCCTGCGGAGATCCTTGCCCTTCATGTGTATTTTCTCATCTGCTTTCATCTGTTTTCAACTACCGAACCTGTCCTGTGTCTATCTCATCACCTGAATGTCTTGTTCTTAATGTTTCTAAACCTCTTTAAGAAGAGAAATCCAAAATTTGACATGTGCCCCCTCCTTCATGCTTTCACAGAATCACAGAAAAGCCAAGATTTAAGAGGACCACCTGCCACACCTGTCCCTGTCTTGAAAGCAGGACCTTATGTTCAGCTAACTAGGGATCTGTCAAGCCAAATCTGGAGTTTTCTTGGTTAAGGAGGTTCCACCACTTCTCTGAGCAACCATTTTTAATACTGAATTGTTCTCATTGATTATTTTTTCTTCTTTTATATGGATGGCATTTCCCCTGTAATGACTTGTGCCCATTGCTGCTTGTCTTGTTGCTCTGTATCTATGTGAAGGCAATACTCTGTGCCTCTGCCTACTACCGTTGTTTGTTAGGCTATGATCAGAGTCTCCAAGGGCCTTCTCTTGACTAAATAAATTAAATCCTTCACCCTTTTCTTCTACACATCACCAGTGATTACTGTCTACCAGCATGTCTCTGATTTTTTGATGTCTCTTTTGAGCAGAGAGAAAGCAAAACTGGTGAAACAGTCCAGGTGCAGCCTGAAAAGTGCCAAATAGAAAGGAACAAACACATCTCTTGGTTTGCTGGATGTAGTCTTGCTGATGCAGCCCAGGACACAGTTTGCTGCCTCTGCTGCCAGCACAAGCTGCTGGCCCATGCTTCAGCTTGCTGTCTGCCTAGACCCCCAGGGCTTTTTCTGCAGATCTGCTTCCCAGTCAGCCAGTCCCCAGGCTGTACTGCTGCTTGAGATAATTCCATCCCAGCTGCATGACTTTACATTTGTCTTTATTAAACTTCAAACATTTATTGTTTTAACCTTGTATTAAAAAGCCATCTTGTTGGCTGAGTCTTCTAGCAGGTTGAGGTCTCTCTGTGTGGTGATTCATCTCCTTCCAGCATATCTCTCTTCCCAGTTTGGTGTCATCCATAAGCTTGGTGTGAGTATTCAGTCCCATTATCCAGACCACTGAAAAATATGTTGATAAGTGTTGGGCCCCATATCAGCCCTCAAGGAATGACATTTGTGACTGGCTGTTGGTTTGATTTTGAGCCATTAATTAGCCAACACATTTTGAACTTTTAACTGGTTTTCCACCCATCTTGTTTTGACCTATTTTTTTTTATTTCAAGGGAGATCAATGGTGTTGGTGCGTATCTATGGGCTGCAGAATACATCAGGCAAGGAAAACTGAACTTTCAAGTTGAAAAAGATGACTGTGAAGAACCGTGCATTTGGGAGAAATGTTGAAGTGAATCAGCAAGAATCAGGAATTAATCAGGAAGGTGGAGGGAAGTGGAGCAGTTCTGAAAGTAGGAGTTGGAAGCATTATGTGATTTGGGGCTTGAAAAAGGACAGAGGTTAGCAATGGAGAGAAAAGGCTTTTCAGATGTAAAGAGCTAGGTGGCTCTAAGTGGCTAAGTTTCTTCATAAGAGAGAGAGGTCTTTGAGTGGCCGTACAGAGAGCAAACAGAAGGAAAGCAGGGAGTAGGTGAGAGTATTAAATTGAAGGAAAAGATGTGAGAAAGACTAGGGAAAGGAAGGAACACTGAAGAGACAAATCAAAGGTCCAAGTGCAGTGGGTAAGGCCAAAAGTGATAGAGCAGTAACTGAGTCACTGAATGAAGAGGACTGACTATGGTGTTTGAGTGTGCTTTATCATGGTGTCAGGCTATTTGTGATGTTCAAAACTGTCATGTAAACCCATCCAACTCTCCTGAGTGTTTGTAAGATAAGTTAGAAATTTATGTAGTTTTTTTTTCCTTGGTATTTCTGAAGATTTTAGCTTGGCACCCACCTTTGCACATTCCAATGACAAAAGAAGCAGCTTGCCATGTCAGTGCACTCATTTATCATCAAAACCTCTATTTAGAGTCCCCATGTGTTTCCCTAACTGTTACACATGCTAAATTCCCTAGCTGGAAGCCATGGTAGTGTTAGTATAAAACATAACAGTGTATGATCAAGATTTTTGGCTTAATCTAGCTATCACCAAAATTATTGGAAGATGTGCTATTGATGTCAATGGGAAGAGATTTGGGTCCATGATAGGAGTTATAGTAGTAGTAACAGTGTATTTGACTTACATAGCTGACTCTGCTTGCCAGGGCCTTTGGGCTTTGCATGTAAATGAATACAAAACAATAAAATATATTAAAATGTTTCTGATTCTTGCAGGATTAGAAAAGACAGTGAAAAGCAAAGTATGCCTATATATGGTCCATTTCTTATGCAATGGCTTTGACTGTGTCACCACACAGTTTATGGCAGGTCTTTGTGTGGATTGTTGTGGATTGATCTATGAAACCACTGCCTGGTTAGACTTTTCTTAGCATGCAAATAAGTACAAAAAATGGCTATTGATAAAAGAATATTTTTAGGTTTACAAATCAGCCAGAATTAGTCAAATTCTTGGCCTCAGACATGTGCTGCTGAGTAGTGTCAGATGCTCACACATACAAAAATTGACATTTACAAGGCATGCTATGCCTAATGCCAAGTTCAGAAATAAACTGCCTTTTTTGATAGGTTCACCAGAGCCTCCTAAGTATACCAGAGCCTCCTAAGAATCATTTATTGTTTGCTACTGAAGAGACTGGAATGCTTCTGGACACAGAATGAAAATCCATCGAGTGCAGCATAAGGGAAACTACATAAATTGAAGTACAATAACTATGAAGCTGCAGTTTCATAGGGTAACATATTTGACGTGCTGCATGTGGAGAATTAGGTGCTTGACTGTCATTAACAGCAATATATGCTGCGTAATTAACTCCATGTGTATGCTGCTGAAAGCCTACTCCAATAAATACCAGTGCCACTTACCTAGAGAGCATAGAGGAGGCTGGTTCTGAGCCTTAGAACTTTGCTTGTAAAGGATACAGCCCTGAAAGGCTTTCCTTCAGCTGCATAGGGGTGATGTGACTGCTGGTGAATCTTCCCAAGAAGACATAGTATTTTGTTGCTGGAGGAAGCTGAAGATCTTCATTTTGCCTTTTTGCTTGTCCAGTCAGTGAGAGATGAAGTTCTGCAAGTCCCTGAGAGGCAAAACCTGTACACATTTCTAGTGAAAGAAAGAAGATAACCTCACTTAATCAGGTGATTCATTGATCAAAAACCAGCATGCAGTCCTTTAGGCTGACTGGTACAGCTCATGATATCTCAGGGAAAGCATGTAATTCACTTAGGCAGTTGTGCTCTCCTGTGCAATAATTAGACATGAGTATTAGATACAGCAACCACAAACTTACTTCTCAGAGCCTTCAAAGCCTATTTAAACATCTTCATGAAGTTCTGAGAGGCAGCATTTGCCAAATTCAGTTCTACCAGCTTTGTCCTTTTCCTTGGAGTTTTTTGCCTCCTGGAGAAGATAAAACCACTGACTTTGCTGATGAGGCTGGTTTTCAATAGCATTGTTTTTTTGCAGATAATTATAGTATGTGTTTGGACAATTAAAAACTGTGATCTCTATTGCATAGTGCTGTAATATTTGTCAAGGGAGCTGAAGAAGACAAAGCTTTACCACAAGTTAGCCTAGTTAGGAAAGATGGTGCCTGTGGTGAGAGGTCCTACTGCCTGTTACAGTAACTGAAAACAGTGCAAGAGAAAGACTGGCAGGGTCTTTTTTGTAGTCATCATTCTGAAAAAGAGCTTTTGTGTCTGCCAGCTTGTCTAGATTTTCAGATCCAGGGAAGATCTTGAGTTGTGTATTAGTGCCACTAGCAGTGATCATGTTGCTTTGATTGTCTCCCCTGAGAGACCGGAGATTTCTAGGGATAAGTCTGGTCCTCCATTGGGCTAGCTCATACATGTGGGAAGAAATGGACAAACTTTGGGGCACATAGGCCCTTTTTGGACCTCAGCTAGAGTGCTTTGTAACTTGCCTATTTATCCCAGTTTTATCATTTGGTCTAAAAAAAGGCACCCTTCAAACCTTGCTCTGCTTACATTCATAGTTCTTAGCATATTCACTAATACTTCAAGAGCATTTATCCCATTTAAAACCAACCTATAGAATCACAGAATCATAGAATCAGTCAGGGTTGGAAGGGACCACAAGGATCATCCAGTTCCAACCCCTCTGCCATGGACAGGGACACCCTACTCTAGATCAGGCTGGCCAGAGCCTCATCCAGCCTGCAGCTCCAAGGCCCAGTATGAAATAGTGTCTTGACTTCAGCAGTGCCAGTGCTGACAGCTGTGGCTGAGATGGCTACTCTGGTTTTAAAGAAGTTTAGGGATTTTGATATGTACAGTTCAAACATCTCTAAACCTGGTTAACGTCTCAAGAATTTCTTGCAGCCACAGTTAATGATGAGTTGATACTGCCTGCAGTCATTTGATACCTCTGGATACAGTGAGCTGTGCAGGCCTGCAGGGAGGGTTTGTGTAACTGTGTACCTGAGTGCCAGATGTTGTTATTAGAACCAAATGGTCCTGTGATTAGTTATTAATTACAGTGTCACTATTCATAATTATCTTCTGTGGTTGTTACAAGCCATGAAATGTGTTGACTTGACAGACTGGAAGGCTGAACACTTAACCATCTACATGGGTGATTGTGTTGCAAACACTGCACGCTGCCTAGCAATAACAACAGGCAAATGTCTCAATCTTTAGATAATCCTTGTATTTAAGGGCCTGTTATCAAGACAAATGGGAAATAAGAAATGGAATGAGCTGGTGTTTTCCTCTCCATTGTATGAGTTTTTAAAGGCAGTGCAAAATCAAGTGCCTGACAGGCATGGGCTCAGGTGTAGTGGAAATGGAGTGGCATAGCTGGGAGATCTCCTGCAGACAAAGTGCCCCTTCACCCCCACAGCCTTCCACCTCTGCTTTTAAATACCCTGCTTTTAAATATTTGCTCCCTTTCAGGGTTAGAAAATGGAATCATCTTGTGGGAAAAATAAGGGAATATGTTGAGGGAGCATCTTTCCTACCCTTTGCCCTTCCCATGAAAGAATTTTAGACATATTAGAAGCAGAGTTTGTTTAAAGTGCAAAGAAGATGAGAAGTGACTTGGGAGCAGTGTGCTGGGGAGGATGGGAACAGCCTGAGGCTTGGAGATGTGAATTCCCACTCTTGTCTTAGTAACTGTAACCAAATAGTTCCCAGTCCATTTTTATTAGCAGGCTTTATGTGTTTAGGGATAAATATTAAACTCTACAATTTGCTGCAAATGTCAGCTGTTGATGAAAAGCAGATCCCAGCTGGGACAACAAGGACATTGCATCCAGGCTGTGTTTGAGGTATATTGAGTGGAGCTGTGTGGGAGAGGCTCCACTGAATTTATTGCTCAAGGCTGGCTTGTGCTGTTGCTTCTCTGTAACTTCAGCCAAAGTCACTTGATCTGCTTGCTTGGGCATGTGGTTCCATTCTTTCCTCAGAAATACCTCTCTTAGAATGGTGACAGTTATTCCTTTTCTGTTCTCTCATAGTAGAAGTAAAGAGGAAAAAAATCCAGCTTTTATTGGCAAAGTGTTTTGATTGTAGTAGGGGACTACACCCACAACTAGCTTCCAGCTCCTGGATGCAGTGGATACCTGAGCATGTACAGTGAATGTACTTGCCTGGGGGTCATGCTTACAAAGTCGTGCAAGTTGGAACCTTTGCCCTTTAGTTTAGGGCAGTGACCCCAGACAGATCTTTCTCAGCTCCTTCTGTGTCTTACATTGAGAGAGAGGGAAATGCTGACTGGATGCTTCACAGCTTTAGGTGCATTCTTGCTTTGAATTTTTCCCTGGAGGAGCCTTTCCTCTGTTCATAACAGAGGCCTGTTTTTTTGGCAGTTCAGTAAGGATTTACACTGCAGATACTGGGGACATTCAGTGATGTGTTCAACATCAGGGCAGAGCTTTGCAGTGTGGCCCTAAGAGTGGTTTTTGGTTTTTTTTTTTTTTTTTTTCCTCAATGAAGCCATGAAAAGCAAGGGGGAGAGGATGACTGACGTTTCTTCTAGCAGGTTTTATCTTCCTTGCTTTCAATTTTCACCCTGTTTTATCTAAATCCATCTAAACTCATCTCCTCACTCTTCCTTGCTCCTTCCTCTTAAAAAGGTCTACTGGGTTTGACCAATAATGATAGCTTGGAGTAAATGTACACCATGAATTAGAGTGTGATGCAAAGATTGTAGAGCTCATCTAGAGCCTCTCTAGTATTGAGTGACGGGCTGGAGAGAACATAGCTGCAAGTTCATAACCAAGTAATCAGTCAACCTTTGCATTGTGCCTAGGTTTCCCAGCCCTGAAGTCAGGAAGGTTAGGAGGCTTCATATGCTCCTGACTTGGCTGCCAGTAACTTGAAGATTTGTGCCAGGTACCATGATACAGTGTGGATGTGCCCTTTGGCTGTCTTTGCACATACTCTTGTATCTAGCCTTTCTCTTACATATTCCCAGAAATCTTTCCTTGCCATTGTTCCACTGTTTCCCCATTCTCTTTATTTTACAGGCTGAAAGATATAAAAGATCTTATGTTCTTGACAATCAGGTTGTAATAAAACTGGTGTGAGGATGATGTCTTATTAAGACTGGAGAAATGAGGATTAGTCGTTCTTCCAATTTCATTTGGGCCAAACTATATTACTACTCTTCCATAAGCAGTTACTGCTGGTTGCTAGGTAATGATGTAAGGGCATATGACAGCTGATCAAAAAATGCCATTTTTATATTTCATAAAATTTCACCCTGAGATTGAAATTGAAGAAAAGTAATAAGGGCATGTATTTAGCAGCAGTCTGTGAAATCTCATGAATACTGAGCCGGTTTTACCATTTTTACAGTCAAACACTTTTTGGAGTGAGTGGCTTTGAGTGCAAGTCAACTATTAGGCAGAGATTTACAGATGTATAGAAGGCTAACAAGTACATGCTAAACCAGAAATTGAAATAAGAGTTTATATATAAACTCCATGATTACAACCACTGATATGCTATGTGAGCCACATACTGTTCCACTGGAATAAAAAGAGTATATCTTACCACGCCATAGCAATTAACAGGTTAATTTCCCATCCAAGTACAAGTTTAAATGTTCTACATAAGCCACAAGGTGTCAGTCTGGCTACATGAAAATTCAGCCACAGTCCTGCGTGCTGATTCATGCAGCATGATTTTAACTCTAATTAATCTCTAGTAATATAATCTCTTTATTTGCCTCTACAATTTATCCTGCACTTTTCACTGTGTAATCATGAATCTCCTTTGTCTTTACAATAACTCCTTCACATGGGGCAGTATACTGAAGATAAAAAATGGATGTCAGGGAATATAACTTACCTCTTTTTAAAACAGTTTTGAATATTGATGTGTCCTTGATCTTTATGTTTTGGCTACCGTTTTGCTATGCTAACACTTGCAAGGGCACATACTAGCAGTAGGGATTAGTTGTACTATTACAAACCATTTCCCTGAAGCAGTTTGTGCTGCGGGAGCATTCATTATGTATTAGATAAGTCATAGGTCACTTTCTCTCTGTGTTTCTCTACTTGATCTCTGTGGTATGGTTTAGGTTTCTCTGTGCATTCCCTAAGACCTTTAACTCTGCAATTAACTTTGTATTTTTTGTGTCATTGGTATCTGGGACAATGCAAGTGCTCAGTCCAGGATGCTCAACCTCATCAGCTGTGGGGCTTGATGCCACTTTTGCAGTCCTTCTTGCTGATTTCCTTGATGTGCCTCTAGCTCAACCCTTGTTTTCTGAGATAATCCCGGGTCTAATACTAATCACTATTTGATCAGAAACTGGGGAAAAAACATTTGTTTTTTAAGATAAAGCCAACCAAATAGTTATTCCCACTCTGCATCATGAGGGGAGCAGGTACAAGCAAGGGCAAGAGCTGATGTAGGCTGCTATTTAGACAGTACTGAATCTTTCATAACATGACTATTACCCCAAATAAATTTCTTGAGATTTCTGATCATCTTAGGCCCATTCGCTATTTCAGATTGAAGCCAAACAAATCCTTATATGATACTACCAACAATGAAACAATTTACTTTGATAATGTGCTGTAGAGCAGGGGTTAGCACCAGCAGTGAGTTCCCAAGCCATTATGTGGGTAGATTTGAAATAACCAAACAGCATAGAAATGGCAGGATGGAGAGTTTGGTGCTGCAGCATGTCAGGAAAAACATTCATGCAGGACAGCTGTTCATGACTCCTTACTCTGATGACTTCTGAATGCAGTGATTGCTGAGAGCTGCTGCCTTACATGGAGGTGAGGTACTGCAAATAATGCATGACATCTTACCTCTCTAATAGGCAATATCTCCTTTGCTCCCACTGAGCTCCCAGCAGCATGCTTAATCTCTAATCTGGAAAAGGATGATCTGCTCAGACAGCCCCAGTCCTCTATCGGCTTGGTGATCCCAGTGCAGCTGTGGCAACCTGCACTCAGTGCCTTGCAGTTCCTTAAGAGCTGCAGCCTGTTTTGCAGCATGCACATGGATTGTGATCAGTGCTCACTGACTGATGATGTGTCACCTCCTGGTAACTGATGGACAATATGTACAAACCCAATGTTAAATCACCCATTAGTCACTCAGGTTCTAGCAGTCTAGCTTACACCAGGTCTTAGAAGGGCTATGGTAAATGGTGCAGCTGAGCTGCACCCTTCTTGATGTTCTGGCATGCCTTATTTGCACATTGACAGTGAGTAGATATTTTTGGTTTGGCTTATTACTATAAACCAGCTAATTCATTCAAAACCATGTTTTCACCCCTATTTTCTTAACCCAGGACCTTTTTGCTGCAACATCTCCTAAGAGGTTGTTGGTTGTTGACTGGGGGAAGTTTTGTGGAGGATCACAGTCAGCTGTGGTTCCTCACCACTGGTGCATGGTAGCTTGCTCAGCCACTGTACCATGTTACATTCAGCCACATGCCAATACCATGATAGCTTCATGCTAATTTGGCTGATCTACTTCCATGACCTGGAAGAGAGAGCATATTCTTGCATGTTTTTACCATACAAGCAACTTTTGCATACAAGGAAGGATGTTTGCATGTTTCTGAAAGTAGATGCTAGAGGATATATTCCATTAGAAATCAATTTTAGTGCTATAACTATAATTATACAAAATAAACCAAATTTCATATGCAGCTAAGACATCCTGTTCAACTTCAAAAATGCTCAGCATGTAAATAACTTTCTGGGTTGTGAAATGAGTTGTAATCCTGGCCTGACATTCAACTTCAGGTAGGAAAAGCAGCAAAGAAGTGAGATATTAAAAAAAAGAAAAATCTGTAAAAAGAACAAGAATATCACCTTGAAAAAAGATAAATATTTTGATTATTTTAATATGGTAATACCTGTGGATAAAACCATCTGCCAGCCACTGAGTGCTCCTAAGGTTTACAGGCGTGATACCATTGCTCAGGTGATGTGAGACTGCTGGTTTAGAAATCCAGCTATTGTCAGAAGGCTGCAGATGGCAGTGCAGGACTGTGGATGGCTAGATAGATGTTAAGTATCAGAAACTGCTCAGTTTTGATACAGTTTTATAGATATTATTCAATGCTTTGTTATTTATGGTGAAACTTTGCACTGTAAGCAATGCTTCTTGTTGTGTGCTCACTGGTGACTGGATTGCAGGTAGTTTTACCTGGCGTGACAATCCTCCTTACAAGGCAAGTTTAATGTCTGGAAAGAGTGATATACATTAGCAGCAGATGTGAAGATTAATTTACTTTTTTTAATTAGCACTTTTTGGTACCATTGATCTGTACATTCAAGTTTCTGATGATTTTAACTTGTTTTCTGTGAGTCTAATATTCCATTTAGATGTTGTGCTGAGGGATTTGGTTTAGTTAAGAACTTGTCAACGTGAAACTAATGATTGGACTCAATGACCTTGAAGATCTTTTCCAATCTTAGAAATTCTGTGATTCTGTGATTGTTTTAACAGAGCATGTTAGGAGACTGAGGAGGACAGGTATGTGCCCAGGCTCTGGGAATTCTTTAGCTTTACTCCTAAAAGCCTTCTAAGATATGTCTCAGCTGTTCAGAGGCAAAATAATTTCTTACAAGAATGAGCAAACCCAAATATAGGCCCTGATCTTGCAAACAGTAAAGTAATATGCATAACATTTTTGCTACATAGAATAACTTAAAAATAGAATTATAGTCAGTTTGGGATTTAAAAGACCTGTGTTTGAGTTCTAGTTCTTTCACAGACTTCCTTCTGAGATCTCTGAGCAGGGCAAGTCACTTGAGCTGTAACGGAATGCAAGGTTCTTGGAGGCAGGCTGCAGGGATTGCAAAAGCCTTGCAGTACTTATTATCTGTTCCTAATGACACTGGCAATGAGAAATAAATTCACTTTCTGCCCAAGAATCTGTGTGTGTGACTTCTGTTGTTTTGCCACTGCAAGCAGAGAGAGAGATCATAGGTGCCATGCTTGACATAAAAGCATAAGAAGCGCTAAGGGACAATCCACACACCCTGTTAAAGAGTTTGTGCACGTGGGTGTGCGTGTCCCACTCAGCCAGCGCAGTTACATCATTAGTGCTGGATGCTCTCTGTTTCCCGAGGACTTAGTGTGTGCTTACGAAGACCAGAAACACAGTGTGCCGAGCCAAGCGTTTGACTGTGCCTCCACCTACAAGAAACCACACAGTTTGTGTCTGTAAATGGTGCTCAGAAAAGCCTCACTTTTGCCAGGCTGTAAGATTTTTGTGAAGTGAGAGCCAGTATCTTGTGGTTTGGAGGAGGCTCTTCGGAGATTAGCAGCAGATCAGTAGTTTTCTCCACTGCCTCTTACTCTTACGAGCAGGAGGAGGGACATCAGCCCCGGGTTTAGGAGAGCCAGGATTACATCCCCTGCTCTTTCACGTTCCCCTTTGTGACCCTGAGGTACAGAGCTGGAGCCTGGGTTAAATTAAAAGTGACAACGCACTCTGGGAGGAGGACAGAAGAGGAAGAGCGAACCCTCAGTGAGCCAAGTTTGCTGCAGTGGCAGCTTCACCCACAGGCCTCAAAGCTATTTCTTAGTAGACCTCCACACAGGTGAATCAGGCAGGCTGGAGGCTAGGTGTGCTTTACTCTCCTGCTGCAGAGGGTCCTTGCTTTACTTTGCTTAGTCCAGTGCCAGTGCTGTGGGTAATTGTGCTGGGTGAGATGTGTCCCTCCCAAAAGCTGTGCCTCCCTGTTCAGCCCCTTGTCCCATCTGTCGGCAATTATCACCACTCTGAGCTGATTTCCTTGATCTTCATGTCCATACAAACGTTTTTCTTAACCCTTACTCTTTTTCATGAACTGTGCAAAGGAGAGGTTACACAAGCAGTTATTCTGTCAGCCTTTGTTGAGGGGAGAGGGAGAGCAGCTGGAGACAGGAGCATGCCTGCAGCCAGGGCAGGAGGTGTGGAAAAAACCTCAGGCTATTGTCACAAACATGTAGCATCTAACAACTGTTTGTGTTGTAGTCTCTATAGGTCCAGGGCTTAATTTTTCATGTCTCAGCTGCCTGTCAGTAATGTGAAGATGAAGGCGTCTCCCTGTTGCACCCAAAGAGGGTTGGCCACGTCGACATTAGCATTACCAAGGGAGTCAGATGACACACACATGTATCCTTAGACTGGAACTAGATTGAAATGTGTGGCTGTTTGGTTATTTTAATCTAATTCAGAAGCCAGGTTAGATAAAGTTACACTCAGCTCTGAGATAGTGCTGGAAGGCCTGTGCTGTGAGTCTACCATGGGTGTGCCTTTAAACTCATCCTGGTCCGTGTGTGAGATAACAGAAAGAAAAAAACATAGTGTTTGGGTAGGCATAGTAAAAATGCAAATATTGACACTGACTACTACATCTGAAAAAATGCCTCCTTATGGGATGACCCAAACTTGAAGCCTGTGAGCGTGAACTTTTCTGTTTATCTACACAGCAAGTCCTGCAGTTGAACAAACTTCTCATATTTCTTCATCAATGCACCATCACTGGCCTCTCTGAGCCCTCTGCTGAGCAATGCCTAATCAGTGCCTGGCATGTGGCCACCAATTCATGGCACACAGATTTCTAAACAGCTACTGGATGGCTTTGGATTACAGATGGCCATACCTGAACTCAGACTGGTGACTGGGAGATTTAAAAAGATCGTGTTTTCCTTCCTGCTTTTCAGGTGACTCATTCTCCCAAGACTGCAATTTTAAAAGCTGGAAAAAGAAGCAATTGATCCTTGAACCTTTGCATTGTTAGTTTTCCATTGTAGGGAAAGGACACCTTCATAATGACACCTGTAAGGTGCTGTGCTGTCTTCATGCTTCCACAGATTGGAAAATATATGTTCAGTTATGCTTACATGCTTGCACAAGATAAACAGCTGGGATTTTTGTTTCATTAAGAAACATCTCATGAAAGTGTGGTTGGCAAAGTATAGGTGATCTTTATGCAGGAGAGAGTTTACAGTGAAAATATACATATGGGATTAAGGAAATGATCTTATATGTAAACTATGTAACGCGTGAGAAAAATAGGTGACTTATAAACAGGTTGTATAAATGATAAAGCACTACAAGGATAATATTCATCTGGGCCGATTATGAGTTGCAGAGGCCATTGGTTGTTCTGAACTCTGCAAACTCATTGTAATTATCAACAGAAATGGGACAGAAGCTGTAAAATGTGCTCCCTTTCATCTAGTATGAAATGTTCTATTCTTCTCTCTGCCTGTACAGGTTTGAATCAAATGCTTTTCCAGTTCCATTCATCTCTTGGAAAATTTGGAGTATTCAAAACTACACTTCATTAAAACACCTCATCTAATGTCTAGAGGGGCACAAGTGTCTTGTGTGTGGTTTAACTAGAACCCTGTTCACTTTTCCCCAAACACTTTTTTTCTTTCTTTTCCCAGAAAGCTGCTTAAATTCCTACCAAAACTGTCACTGTAAGTTTTTCTGAGTCTTTGATAACCATGAGAATTGACTTTCTTCCTTCTCACTATGATACTAGAGGAGCTTTAAAAGACAGTATGTCATTCTTCTGATATTTTGAAGAAGCTGGACCAATTTACAAAATTTTAGGAATGAGAAATAAGCTAACTGATCTGCTTGACCTGAGGCAGTTAGTATCACTAACCCTCATGTAGTAGAATAGATGTGGAGTGTGGTAGCTGAGGTTTCTGGGAATTTGTGTTAGAGCGGTTCTGTTCAGTCAAGACACACAAACCAGTGTAATTCAAACAAAAATCCCCTGTTAAATAAGGGGCAGCTCATACCTTGCCATGTCCACTGGCAATGCTGTTGTTACTCTGTATATTGTCAGGACTAGTGAAATGGGTTTCTAGCAGTGGGTGATAACTTTATTAAATATTTATCCCAAATAACTTTCAAATGAGAACAAATTATTATGATTATCTTTTGGAGTCCTTTGAAACATTTATAATGATTAAAATATGTTCAGAAGTAATTAATAAAATTATAATGCTTAATCTAAGCTCCATCATGAAGATTTGTGAAGATCCTAAATACCAGACTATTTTATGACTCTAGTAAATTTATTAAGTCACATCATCTGATGCAGATAAAGACATGTCTGTTGGGTTGCTTGTATTTTTCCACAGACAATTTAATTGTAATATAGTAAAATTTACCATTGTTGAACTCTTTGCTATGAGTTGGACTTGTAGAACAACAATATACATCACTCCCACAGTCATATAACATTCCTTAGTCTAAAATTTCTTTTTATAGACTGGAGCTATCTTGCTAATAGTATTATAGATATCCTCACATGATTAAAAACAGTATCAGTAACTTCTGTGAGTACATTATCATGTTAAGTAGAAAAAAGGATGTATTGCTTATGCAACTTAACTAAAGCAACCCCCCCAAAAAAAAACACCTAAACCCAACCAATTAACAACTGCCACCCCCTAGCTCTGTTCTTATAAATTTAGTTCTACTTTGCTTTGGCCCTTCTTTAGTCACTGCAATGCTCACTGCAGTCATGTAGATTGTTGTAGTGCCTTTTACTTGGGCATCCACAGAGAAGCACAGGTTGCTTTTTGGCACATGTATAAGGGCATAGAGTACACAGGAATAATAAGCTTGCACTTACAGATGAAAAAGTGGAGCATATAATACAACATGCTTTAGCTTTGAATTTCTTAGATGCTGTTGAGGTAATCTACAGCCAAATCAAAATGTGTGTGATACCTCATTACTTTTGTTCAGAGGATGTTTTTCAGTTGTGAGAGCAATAAGCTTAATTTCATGACACAGAATCAGTGGATTAAAATTATCCACTGTTAAGCAAGCTCTCCCTTACTCCAAACCTGTATGTGATGCACTTTCTTAGTACATTTTGTGCAAAGTTTAAAATAGATTGTTTATTACCAGTAAAAATATGATCTTCAAGAATGAATTCCATCTGGAGCTCTAAATTAAAATGTGAATAGAGACCAAGAAGAATTGATAAAGAAAACCAATGTCACATATAGACCCATAGAATCAGTCAGGGTTGGAAGGGACCACAAGAAGCATCTAGTTCCAACCCCCTTGCCATGGGCAGGGACACACTATCCTAGATCATGGCTGGCCAGAGCCTCCTTAAACAGCCTGCCCTTAAACTCCTCCAGGGATGGGGCCTCAACCACCTCCTTGGGCAACTTGTTCCAGGCTCTCAGCACTCTCATGCTGAAGAACTTCCTCCTCACATCCAGGCTGAATCTCCTCACCTCCATCTTTGTTCCATTCCCCCTAGTCCTGTCACTCCCTGATATCCTAAAAAAGTCTCTCTCCTTTTCTATGACCTCTTCTAAATCCATTTTTAATACATTGTCACCTGTGGAATCTTCTTTAGATACTACCATCATGCAAAATTATCATGCTCTGTGTGCTGTCATCTGTGTGTATCTGTGTTGAGTCCTCTGATGCCTTGGTCTCTCTCACCTAGTACTTCTCCATGGATAGTTAAAGGAGGTGTAGCATCAGATAGAAATCCATGTGGCCTTTACAGGGGAGTCAGTGTTGTTTTCTGTAGAGGTAGCAGAACCATTTATTATAAATAACAGTATGAGAACAGCTGCTCTGAGCCTGTTCATTTGGTCAGTGGTCAATAATGAATGCATGAGGAAGAATGAGAACAGGCAAGTATGAAGCACTTCTTCTAAAACACTTTGCAGCCTATTCCCCTGACTAAAAATCTTTCATTTTCATGTTCGTGTTTTCAGCTGTGCCCATATCCATTCCTATTCAGACCTTCCTTCTGTGCCAACCCAGAGTCAAAGGGAGCGGCTCTTGGAGGCAGCCACTGTTTTTTCATTTGGGGGCAAGGGAATAAAGGTACACACAATATTTTTCAGTCAGACATTTTGGGTGATGAAAAATGTCTTTGCTTTGGAAATGTAAATGATTTTTTTGTCATTGCTTTTCAATCTTGCAGGGATTTGTTGCTCAAAGGCCCATGCTCACTGTATTTAAAAATGCTTTGATCCAACTCAAAGCCAAAACTGGATTTTTTTTCTTCCCAGAATTTTCCATGACAAATCTTTTAAACTACTTTTTTACCAGTCCTTGTGGGAATTTCTCTGTGTGACTTTTTGATCTTCTGAAAATGCAGGTATAGGTTTCTAGGCTCAGGGCTACTACACCTGTGCCAGAATGTTTTCATCTGTACTTGTACAGGCTGCGTGCATCTTGCATAAAGTGAGTCCTGGATAACACTGGAGAAGATAATTGTCTTCTGCCCTCTGGACCCATGTCTATAGCTACTTGCACCATACCCTCACATCTTAAAGCTCTCACTTGGCTCACTGTATGTTTTCTAGTGAAAGCTCTGTCTGTCAGCTGAACTCAGCAAGATCATCTTGTTTCAAACCATTCCTTTGGGTGAAGGTGCAGGCAGTGACTGTTACAGCAAGCAATAAGGCCTCAAGTCCTGTGAGCTTTGAGCTACGACTTTTCAGTATTGTAAGACATAACAGATCTGGTTTAGGAGTGTAGTATTACTTGTAACTGCAGTTTTAATGAAAAATCACTCCAGATTTAAGCTGATAAGGTAAAAAGAGATCCTGATAAACTTGA
The DNA here is from genome assembly GCF_015220805.1 of Pogoniulus pusillus. Lineage (NCBI taxonomy): Eukaryota > Metazoa > Chordata > Aves > Piciformes > Lybiidae > Pogoniulus > Pogoniulus pusillus. Next base: position 14,867,793 of record NC_087275.1, on the reverse strand, counting down.
GAGATTCGGGGGTTAAGGAATTAGATGCTATCTGACCTTCAAATATATTGCAGCAAAAATTCCTAACAAAAGCAGCTCTTGTTAGCCAAGCATAGCAGATGAACAATAAATGCAAAAGGAAAAAAATACAAACCAAGAAAACTGAGAAACCAGCGACCTGCATCTGGTTTAAATACAACTGCATAGTGCATTGCTCAGAAAAAAATTAGCAGGCAAAAAGGGAAAATCTCATGTTGCCTAAAGATGGTAAAAGAGATGTGGTGGTGTTCATTACTTGCTTTTGTAGCTGCATGAACAGTATATTAATGCATCATGCCTTTTATGTATTTCCTAGGCAGCAGTTTGGTTGGTTGAATTGCCCTTTCATGTTCCCTCCTGTTTTCATTTAATGTTAACTTCAAATAAATGAATAAAAGGAAAAAGCAGCAATATAAAGTAGAAGATCTGGGGATTGCACTTTGTGTGATCTAGTTCATCTCTGAGAGCTGCACAGCTGTTTTTATCTGGAAATGCTCCCAACTTACCAAAGCTTGTGGAGGGACTTCTCTGCTGTGCTGCCTGGCTTGGATCAACCACAGTGCAGGAGGATTCCTGCACTCTTGCACCCTACTGTGCAGTATGGACATGTTAATCAACACTTCTTAGCGCATACTTTAACCTGAGCAAAGCCACATCAGTTTTCTCCGGAGACAGAGGAGCAAAATGGGAGCCACTGACTGCTGTTGTCACAAACCCAGGCCAATTATCTGTGTGGCATATCCAGCTATTTCTCTCTCCTTGAGCAGTTGAGGATGGTGATCTGCTTTGATCTCAGGAGCTCAGGTTTGGAAGGAGCTGAATAAATCATATGCATAGCAATTAATGATCCTATTTTGTCAGCTCCTCCTTCCACTTCCCACACCACATAGAGCAGTTTGAGAGATGCTGAGGGATGTGTGAGGCTGGTTTTGGGAGCTGAGGAGCAGGTACTGACCTTGGTACCCTGAGGAAGAGGTGCTGCCCCTAGTACCCTGTGACGTAGAAATAGTCAGATTCTGGAAGCACAACCCACAGGCCTGTGATTCCTTGGCAGAACCATGATCCCTTTGAAGATTAAGTTGCAGCAAAAGAGATTCCACCTCAAGACAAGGGGGAACTTCTTTATTGTAAGGATAACAGAGCACTGGAATAGGCTTCCCAGATTGGCCGTGGAGTCTCCTTCTCTGGAGACTTTCAAGGCCTGTCTGGATGTGTTCCCCTGTGATCTGTGTTAGATAGTATTGTCCTGCTCTGGCAGGGGGGTTGGACTGGATGATCTCTTTAGGTCCCTTCTAACCCCTAATATCTTGTGATCCTGTGATCCTGATCCTGTGATTAGGGAAATCCTAGCAGAATGCAGAACAGATTATTTCCTTTATGCTGTTCTTTCTGTTGGCTTTTTGCCTACATCAGTATGTGGGCACCCAGCCACAAGGGGACACAGAAGGGCAAGCTGATGCTGGAGGTGCTAGTGTTTGCTCCCTTGAGGACTTCAGGACAAAAACAGCAGTTCCCAGCAAGATGATGGGAAACAGCTCTGCAGAAGTTGGTGAAGGATCCTTTGGCATGCCAGACTAATACTTTATGGACAACAGAACAGCTTTAAAGAATGGAGAAGATTTCCTGGCACAGGGAGGGAAATGAATTATTTCTGACATATGTACTTCTTTTGTGCTTTCTGCAGACTCATTCTGACGTTGCTCAGACAGAAATGCAGAATTTGCTGCAAATGCAGTTGTGTGTGGTAATGAACCTCCTGAAGTTATTTTTGTTTTAAATGCATGAATGGTAGTCATTTTAAATGCTTATCATGGGGTATGGAGATCATTAACAATCCAATTAAGTAAAGCAAAGTTCCCCTTTTTCTGAAATGCTCAGTTCAGCATGCTTGTGACTGCCGAACATAGAAATGCGGTGGGGTCCAGGCTTGGAAGTATGTTCAATACTTAATTTACAATTGGGTTAGAGATTTGGCACAGTGAAAGTAGGCTTGATGCTTTTATTTTTTAATTTGGTTGGTTGGCTTTTTGGCTTTTTTTGGTTTGTTTTTTAATGTGACACATTTTCACAGAAATGGCCTGCAAAAAGTACTTCTGATAAGAAAGCTAGCATGATGCACTCAATTATGCTGACTTTCAGCTTTTTTGGTTAAAAAAAAAGGGACATTTGCTGACATCTTGCATTGCCATATGACTGTTTTCAGTGTTTTCCATGACTTTTTTTTCCTGGACCACGTTTGTTTTTGAGTGATGTATTTCCTAGCCAGGAATTTTAGCTGTGCTCTCCATCCAGTTGAGCAGTGTATTGTGAGATTCTGTCAGAGTGACTTGAGCTCACAGAGAGCTTCTTGGCTGGTGTGCAGTTCAGGCACATATGGAGAAGATATCATCTGGGGAGATTTTTTTTTTTCACTGAAGGCCTATTTGAAAACTCCTGTCAATTTTGTTTTCAAATGTGTTTATAGAAATGGCCTAAATTCTCTACACATTGGTTCAGTTTGCTTTCTGTGACAGCAGAAGTTCATTTAATGGTTAGTTACACTCTTTCAAACTGGGAAATCCTTAAAGAGTCAGTAAGACCTGGAAATCTAATTATTAGTTGCTTAGAGCTTCCAAGGGTGAAACCTTGCTCTCAGGTCCTTGCCACATACTGCTGATTTTATGAATAATTTATGTGGGTGTGTTGGGTTTTTTTTTTGTTGATAATCCATGTTGTCTGATTTGGACAATTTTAGCTGGGGACTGAAGGGGTCAAATATGGCTTTTCTGCATCAAGGAGATTTTGAAGAAGCTCCTACTCACTAGGACTGAGCACCCAAGACATGAAAACAAGTAGAATTTGCCAATTGTTGGATTTTTTTTCTCTGCGTTTCATAGTATCATAGAATCATAGAATGATCTGGGTTGGAAGGACCTCCAAAAGTCATCTAGTCCAGTTCCCCCTGCAGTCAGCAGGGACATTCTCAACTAGATCAGATTGCCCTGTTGAGCCTCACCTTGAATATCCAGGGATGGGGCCTCAACCTCCTCCCTGTCCAACTTGTTCTGGTGTTCCACCACCCTCATAGTAAAGAACCTGTTCCTAACATCCAATCTAAATCTGCCCTTCTATAGTTTGAAGCCATTACCCTTTGTCCTATCACCACAGGCTTTTGTAAACAGTCTCTCTCCATCCTTCTTGCAAATCCCCTTCAGGTAGTGGAAGGCTGCTATTGGCTCTCCCTGAAGCCTTCTCTTCTCCAGGCTGAACAACCCCAGCTCCCTCAGCCTGTCATTGTAACAGAGGTGCTCCAACCCACTGATCATTTTTGTGGCCTTCCTCTGGACCCTCTCCATCAGGTCCATGTCCATCCTGTATTGAGGGCTCCAGATCTGGACACAGTACTCCAGATGAGGTCTTACCAGAGTGAGATAGTGAGAATTGTTCTGGCCCAGGTGCAGAACCCTGCACTTGCTCTTGTTGAACCTGATGAGGTTCACCTGGGCCCACCTCTCCAGCTTGTCCAGACCCCTTTGGATGACATTTCAGTCACTCCCTGGTGGAAGTGCACTTTGTGAAGCATGTTAGTGTTGCACGTGGGTGCAGCAGTGATTTGCATCGTGGGACCTAGGTAGGCAAAGGAAATGGTGTATCTTTAATGCTGGTGGTGATCGCTTTTAACTTAGTTTTCAGCTCCTTTGGGAGTATAGATTCCTGTTGGGCAAAAGCTGTCATAACACGCACTTAGTAATGTAGCTTTGGGATATACTCTGATGTCAACAGGAAACATATCAGGAAAAAAAATCATATAACTGGCTCTCAGTTAACAAAAGGTTATAGAGCAAAGGCCGCCTTTGGTCAGCTTCCAATTACTTTCACACTCTAGTATCAGTTGCTGTATAAATCCAAGGTAGACAGTGATGAAATCTAGGCAGAAAAATTCTTCCAAATAACTGACTTTCCAGATAAGCACAAGTAAATGGCTAAGATACTGTTAGTGTTTTGTCTAGGGAGTCAACACTAGTTTTGTAAAGAGTTCTTACAGATTTGACCCAGCATTATTGAATTAGGAAGTATTTGCAGATTTAATTTAAACTAACCAGAATCAAGCTAAGAGGAAGAGCTACTGAATGTTCTGATAAAACACAATTTGATCTTTCTCCTAATAAAGCTTTACAATCCTGGCCAGGCTATACTTTTATTACTTGTAAAAAGTAAGCATCTTCTTCCAAAATAATCATTCCCCAAACATGGTAGATAATGATGTTAGCAAAGGTATTAAATAGGAAGTTGGAGCTTTCTTTTAAGCTACCTAAAATCTCTCAAATTGATGTCTGCATTGAGGCAGAGAGAATTTAAGATACAATGTAAGAAGCTTGTTAAACTTGCTATGCATTTTACAGCCACTTGGGAAACACTTTAATTCCAGTCCAGAGATGTTGAAAACACCTCACTTAGGGGTGTAACTATAACCTGTTCCTTGTATTAAAAATTCAATCTCAGTATTAATTTTTCAGCGGAACAAAATGTGTAAGATTTATGGGTGAAATTCCACCTTTGCAAGGAGCCAGAGCTACCTCGAGGCACTACTTAAATATCAGTTTACCTCTGTTTTGCCAAACCTAGTGACTTTTAAGTGGTGACTAGGCTTCTGCCGGCTTTCTCCATATGGATGGAGGAGTTTCATGGCAGGTGAGAGAAAGAGGACATCTGTCTCTGAAACTAGTTTCCAGCTCAGTGCGCACAAATCTAATCACCAGAAAGAAGGTTTAATCAAGAGAGAATTAAAACTATGAAATTGCCTACTCAGTAAAATTCAAAACCTGTGATTGCCAACTGTCCAGGAAATATGAAATCAGGATTTCTCTTTTCCTCTAGACATATAGTTGTTACTGACTGGGGATGGAAATATTCATCTATTACTATTTAAAGTTAACTGAATAGCTGTTGATAATGAGAGCATGCTTAGTGCTTCCTGAGACTTCAGAAGCACCTTAATTGTATGCAGTTGTTACTGATCATTAACAAGGTCTCTATCTCTGGAGTTTTCTGTGCTTTTATTCTGTTCTTTAATCAGCTAAGTAATGGAAGGCTTCATCAAAATGCTCAGGCAACTAATACATATACCTCTTATTATGTACAAATATATTTGTATGTGTACTCCTTATTTTAACCTGTGCAGTTGAACTTTATTTCTATTGAGAACAGATTTAAAATGTTCAGGTATTGTAATCAACAGACATAATGGTGGAGTGATTGACTTCCCCAAATTAGTACAGAATCCGTGTAAGAACCTGCCTCTACAGTAATAGTACATAAATATTATTTCTAACATATTTCTGTTCTGCCACACATGCCAACATATACACCTGTACACTGTTCTAGTGCTTTATGGTATAGTACCTCACCGACTAGGTGTTGGTCAAGGAGGAAGATTAGCCCAAATGTAAAATGGAATAGCAATAGTTTCTAACATAATGCACAGTGGAATCAGAACCTAAGCCAGTTAATGAATTTTATTTTATAAGTAATGCAAACAACAGTTTTAGAAATGGATTTGAAGAGTAAGGGTGAAAGAGGCCATAATGTCTTTTCATATGTTTTCAGCTTTGACATTTTATGCTCCTCTGAAGCATGAGTGAAAGCAAGACAGCACAAAATTTTCTCATATTTTGGCTCTTGTTCTTTTATTTGTGACTTGTGTCTGTGCAGATTCTTTGGGTATGTAGGTGAGTTTCTTGGTTTATGTTAAAGAAAAACATATACATTTCAGTTTTGGAAGAAAAATCTACAGTGAAATATCAAGTATTTTTCTAGTGCAGATCCTGAGTAACTTCTCTTTAAGCAAAATTGAGTTATTTATGTACAAGGCCCTGAGAGGTTTGTGTAATAGATGCTATTAGATGCTATTGTAGAGAATAAATGAACAAAAAATACAGGGCAATATATTCCATATATGCAGGGAGTTCAATTTACTATAACTAACATTTTTTTAACTGTCTCTTGGAGACACTTTCAGAAATGTTATTTCTGAAGTGAAAGGCAATTATAGGTACAGAATGTGGGACATTAATATTTATATTCCTATGCATTGTGGAAAAACTCAGTTTGAAATGGACTTAAAATAAAGGGAGAATTGCACAATGCACAACTGCAAATGATGGTTGAGAGATGAGATCATCAGAGCAGCGAGAAATGAAGACATGGTTTGAATTAGAGGTATCTACTTTCTAGATGCTAAATATATTTGATAGAAGATGTCTCAAAAGCGTAGAACAAGTTAAGTTATGGCAATCTGGTGAAGTCCTTGCTGACTTGAAAAGGAGAAACATAACACCCATCCTCAAAAAGAGGAGAGGAGGAAGACCCCAGAAACTATAGGCCAGTCAGTCTCACCTCTGTGTCTGGCAAGGTCACAGGGCAGATCCTCCTGAAGGCTTTGCTAAGGTATAGAGAAAATGAAGAAGAGGTGGTAGGTGTTAACCAGCATGGCTTCACTAGGGGCAAATCATTCCTGATGAACTTGGTGGCTCACTATGATGGAGGTACAGCATCATTAGATAAGGGGAAAGCTACTGATGTTATCTGCCTGAAGTTGTGTAAAGCATTTGACACTGTCCTGCATGACATCCTGGTCACCAAATTGAAAAAGTGTGGTCTGGAGGGGTGGGTCACGCTCTGGATAAGGAATTGGCTGGATGGCTGCACTCAGATAATGGAGGTCAAGGGCTCAATGGAGACCAGTGATTAGGAGATTTTTTTTTCTTCACAGGGGCAGTCATTGAAAAACCCTAAATGGGTGAGTTTTGAACCACAGTAGTTTAGATCTTTGATACTATTTAAGCATACAGAATCATCAGACAGCCGAGCTTTAGAAAGAGTGTAGAAAAGGCAGTATATTTACCAGTGTTCAAAAGTATAATATCATCCTGTAAATGTTTTAAATACTGTTTTTGCAACTGCATACTTTACTGGAACAAGTATGATTTGTAATACTGATCATTTTGTAGTCCTCCGAATGTTCACACTCAGAAATACACAGCGAGGAGACTTCTTTGGTAACTTTACCTGTTGTAAGGTGAATACAAAAGGACAAAACATTTTTTGACTGCATTCAGTAATTTGTTTGGGCCAGCAAAAAATAGATTAATATTGATGTGAGCTTAAAGTTCTAATGATAACCACTGTACATGCTGCTGAATAAAAGGAGCCTTCTTTAATATAAACACAAAGATTACTCTTTCAGTACCTGGAGTCTGTTCTCCAGGGGCCCAACTTGAGCATACTTTACTAAAGTCCTGAAACCTGAGTTTTGCAGGGAATGCTGGCAGTGCCAGGTGTTGCTCCCTACAGCTTTCAGGACGGTGATACTGCAGGGCACTTTCAGCCTGGCTGTTTGGTGTCATGCCTGATTATTCATTGGCACCACACTCAGGGATCTGGACAAGCTTGTTATGCTGGGTGTAGTGTTGCAGGAAGGCATCAGTATGGGGTTGCACTGTGCCACATCTGTTCTAAGAATCTTTCCTGGATCTGGAAATCACTAGGGGTACAATATAAACATCTGAACAAAGTCTGCAAGATGCACTCTGGATCTCAAAGCTAATATTTTCATTATCTGAGATATCTTTAGCTGCTGTTTACATTGTGTAATGGAATATAATGCCAGGATTGCATAAACTCAAATGTTTTCCTTGGACTTGATGAGGATTTCATGAGGCCTATGGATCTTGTTTAAATGACATGTTACTGCAGAGAAATTCAGCTCTTAATGTCTGAGGCCTTCTGCTTTGCAGCCTATGACAAACTGCAGTCAGCTGAGAATGTCTGTTTCAGTGGTAGCATAATATTTGAAGTCAGCTGAGATTTAGATTATATTGTAGGGATGCCACTAGCTGGCCACATTTGAGCTATTTTTACTTCTACTGATGTTGATAACACAACTTCAGTCAATTTCAATGAAGCCAAGGTGTGCTTTCAATTAGAGTAAAGGTAGCCTCAGGCAGGACTCTGATCCTCCATTTCATTCTTGTTACTATGCCATTCGCAGAGACTACAATGTTTGTGATGCTTGAATAACATCAGCTGTAAGCGTTCTGAATAATCTGCCTTGAAAGAGTCAGCTCTCACCCTGGGATTTGTCACTCATTTAATGCTTCTGTTTTAAACCTCAATTCCTTTAGGTTATGCTCATTTTATTTGCTTTGTTCAGTATCAAAGACTCTGCCAAGGTACACATCAAATAAAGACTTAGCAAAAAAAGCAGCAGTGTCCATTTTAGACTATTCCAGTGGTCAAGCAAATGCTTCTCCCAGGCACTGTGAATGTGCATGCACATGTATGTAAGAACAGAGTCTCTCTAACAGACCTTTTATACTGAAAACATTTATAGTAGGAAGGCAGAAATATGTGGAAAAGAAAAACTCAGGGAGGAGAGTGGAGCAGGCTGTTTACAAGCTGCGCTGTCTCTCACTGCTTTCTGGGGAGATTGTTTAGACTCTGATGTCACTTATTTCATGCAGCTTAATAATATTATGTCAGGACTATTCAGTGCATGTTGGATATAGAAGTACTCTGGATACCTCAAAGGAATGATCTTGCTTTGTTAAGTAATAGTGTTGTGTGCTGTAAAGGGATGCTCAAATTCTGAGTAAACCCTACCTCATTTAGATTCAAAATATCCTTTACTTCAGCAATAAAAGAAGCCAAAGAAATGTAACTTCCTCCCTCAAAGTGTTCTCTGATATAATTACAAAATTGAGTTGAAAAAATTAAGCTTTGTAATGGTTGAGCACAAGGGCTAACCTGCCTGCTCCTCCAACACAAAAGTGAGGGGAAGAGTGACACACACAACACAGGGTTGAAATAAAGAGATAAGAGTTTAATATAATATGAGATATCGTAAGTGCAAACCGTAATTACCTTATCTAACAATCTAATTAATCAAATAATACAATGCATGGTTACCTTATCTTAGCATATTTGCAGAAGAAGCACTGTGAAATACACAGGGAAAAAGAAAAGCAGCACAAATAAAACCAAAACCAGCAGCTACCTGACTCCCCTCATTCTGCCACCATGCCTCCAGAGAAGAGCCAACACCCAAGAACCTGGAACCCTGAAGCAGCAGCTGGAACAGGAAACCTCTCATGTTGTGATCTGAACTTTAAGCCACATAATACAGCACTTTCATTTTTTGAAGCTGACATGAATGCAGCATGGTATGAATAACAGCAGCAGGTTCAACTCAGACCATGGCATTCCCCACCCCTTTTTCTATACCATCTGCATCCTGCTCAGCAGCAATCAGCATTCAAGCAATAGACATACATCAGACACTGTCCACTCTCACTCAAAGTGAAATTGGTTTACAGTACACAGTGGACTGCTCATTGCAGATGCTCTGAGTTTCACTCTGTTCCAGTACAGTCTGGATCAGTCCATGACCAGTCCAAATAGTGGAGCTGAGATTCCACCCCTGGGGCAGTCGAGTGCAGTGACTCTTTCCACCCTCCAAGTAAAAGCAAACTGTGGCTCCCATTCTGGTGCTCAGCTTCCAGCGCATGCAGGAGTGGACTTTCCTCTGTCACACAAGAAATACAAACAGGTGTCACCTCTTCTGCCTGCCAAGCTGTTAGTTCTGTATAGTCCAACAAACCCAGTTGTCCCTCTTCTCCATCTGGTTGGAGGCAAGGCCCCTCTAATTCTGACTTGATTCACCTGCATCTTGTGAGGCTGCTTTGTGAGTCCTTTCAGAAGAATCAGAAGCAGTATCAGATTGTCTGCTCTTCTTGGGTGATTTGCCACTGGGAACTGAGGCAGTATTCTCTGGGGGAGAATTCCCCTGTAAACCAGATACTTCTGAAGCCCAGACTCAACTGGGTTTTCCATTCCACTTCTTCATGTCCTCCCCATGGTCACACAAGTAAAAACACAGGGTACTTCAAGTTGTGTACCTTCCAGATTTTCTCCTTCAGACAGGAGAGCATCTGTTCCTCGTGGCTGAAACACAGGCCTGTGCAGAGGAAGAGAGATTTTTTTTCTTGCTTCCCTAAGGCCTTTGCTATTTTCATCCACTGTCCTTGGCCATCTGCCAAAGCCTGATAAGAGCTGAGAGAGCAAACAGCTCGCTTTTTCTCTTGTTCCCTGGTTCATCCTTATCTTTTACAGGATGAGCTGCTTCGTGCTTCTTTTTCCTTACATTTCACCAACTTGTCAGGATTTTGCACTTGCTCAGGGGTGAAATTCCAAACCACCAGAGAGGACCACTACCCTAAGGTGACACTTAGCACTGCAGCAAGCGCATACAGGACCCCAGCACATTGGCCCCTGGAAAGAAAATACAACATGCCACAGAAAAGAAAAAAACAAAAGAAAATTTATATAAAACTCTCTTAACAGGTTTCAAGCCTTAACTGACTCCTCTCCTCATTTATCTTAACCCTTGTGTCTCCTGCCAAAATTGACTCTCTTAATTAAGATATAATTAGAGAATAGAGTTGAAAAAATTGTGTTCTTGGGCTTTTTACAAAGAATCAAGTTTGCAACACCTGTGGTTCACACTTCCCTTTGCTGGCTGTGGCTAAGGCAAAAAGTACAACATACAAATGAATAGAAAGCCAGACATTTCAGAAGAATGAATATATATTTTTGTTTTCTTACACAAAGAGCAGAATTGTGGAGTAAGGGTTGTGGGACAATTGGAAGCAATGAGATACTACACAGTGATAAGGAGTAGAATTGCTGGTATTACAGGAAAAAAATCAAATACATCAGTAGCTGAAAGATCAACTACTTAGTACATGCTAAAATGCCTGAGACCTGTGCCCTAGAAGACTTGTGGTGACTTTTTTTTTGCTAGTGTCATATTTCTCAGATCCACATACCATTTTAGGGGTCATAAATGCACTGACTGCAGCTCTGGCAGACACAATTTGCATTAAGTGTCATTGAATTTTTACAATGCAGTTTTTTAATTGATTTGAAGGAATAATGAAAAGGAGAATGATAGAATAAAAGGTTAAAAGAAAGTGGAAAAGGAAGTAAAAAAGGGAAGAAGAAAGAAAAGACAAGAAAACAAGAAAGTAATAATAAGAAAAAGGCAGTTCTCTCCCTCATCTGCAAAGATGAATGAAGAGCTAACAAAAGGGTTATTCAATGTTCTGCTCTAATACCTTATTTTAGTTTCTGATCTGAAATCCTTTGACGTCAATGAACTTCCACTGACTTTAATATGCTCCGGATCAAGCTTGTCATGTGAAACTCAGACTTACTGTCTATGAATTCACATGAATCTGTGCATTAGTTTTCCAGAACAAACAAATAACTTTAAAAAGTAATTAGGCTTGTTTTTGAACATTAGCAGGTTACAATACACAGGTCCCTAAGCAGATGTGTGGCACAGTGTTTCTGAATGGTGTATGATCAAGATATTTTCTTACAGGGTGTTTTCTGTTGGGCTTAACAATATTTAGGTTAATGGAAAACATGCCTGCTTTGAAAAGTATTTCCACCAGAAATATTGGAGTCTGAACAAGAATCTTCCTCTGTTCTGAAAAAAAACAACATGTAGAGCTGCAGTATTTTCTTCTGTCCATTTAATGTACCTTCTTATATCTGTGTGCCCATGTCATTGTAATATATATATGCAGTAGTTCACACTATATGCATACAGTAAAATGTAGACATACCTACATTATACATCTATAATAAGTATTTCTAAGGCTCTAATACAGTGTATTATTCCAGAATTATGATTTTGGCAACATGCAGATGTCACCAAGCTGGCTGAAGAGTGGATCTGCTGGAGGAGCAGGGGGTTCTACAAAGGGCTCTGGCCAGGCTGAATCTACAGATGAGGCCAGTGGAATGAGCCTCAACAAGGCCAAGGGTTGGGTTCCACACTTGAGTCACACCAACCACATGAGTCCTGCAGGCTGGAGGCAGAGTGAATGGAAACTGCCTGGTGGAAAAGGCCCTGGTGGGGTTGCCAGCAGCAGCTGGAGATGATTCAGTGTGTGTCCACATGGCCAAGAAGGTCATCAGCATCCTGGCTTAGATGAGCAATGGTGTGATCAGCAGAACTGGTGCAGGCATCACCCCCCTGGACTGGGTACTAGTGAGGCTGCACCTGAAATCCTGGGTTCAATTTTATGTCTCTCACTCCAAGAAGAACAAGGATGGGTTGGAGAGGAGAAAGGCAACAATGGTGATGAAGGGTCTGGAGAGCAGGTCTTGTGAGGAGCAGCTGAGGGACCTCAAGTTGTTCAACCTGGGGAAAAAGAGGCTGAGGGGAGACCTTTTAGCTCTGTGCAACTCCCTGAAAAGATGTTTGAGCCACGTAGGAATTGATCTCTTTCCCCAAGGAACAGGAGAGGATGGAATGGCTTCAGGTTTCCCCAGTGGATGTTTATGTTGGACATGAGGAAAAACTTCTTGTCAAGTCCTGTCCCAGGCTTCCAAGGGCAGTGGTGGAGACCTCATCCTGGAGGGAGTGTCAAAGCTGTGAAGATGTGGTGCTGAGTGGTTTTGTAGTGCCTTGGCAGTACCGGGTGAATGGTTGGACTCAGTGGACTTAAAGATCTCTTCTAACATAAGCCATTTTGTGATTCTTTTATTCTGAAACTTCAACAACTATTATAATGTTCTTTGCTGTGGCATCAGCTGATCTTTCCATTCCGCTTCATTGATTTCCCATTGGAATGGGCTGTCCAGGGAGGTGGTGGAGGCACCGTCCCTGGAGGTCTTCAAGAAAAGACTGGATGAGGCACTTAGTGCCATGGTCTAGTTGACTGGATAGGTCTGGGTGATAGGTTGGACTGGATGATCTTGGAGGTCTCTTCCAACCTGGTTGATTCTATGATTCTATGATTCTATGTGGATGTGTAATAATGTACACTGGTGGTTGGCAATATACCAGTACCACTGAAATATTATGGACTCAAATAAGAAATGCTGCTGCAGTTGTTAGACATGAGGCCTTCCAGGGTGTTGTCTCCCCTTCCCTCAGCCAATAAATACCCTTTGGGCTCTTCAGTGGTGCCCATTTTTAAGCAATAGTTTGTACCAGTGTAGGAGTCCCATGCGAAAGGGAGTAGTGTCCAGGGTACCCCATGACGTCTCCATGTGAAATCTCTGGCACAAATTCAGCTTGCAGAAACATCTAATTGCCTGGCAACAGAGGCAGCCAAAGAGAGAAGATGACGCTGTCCTCACATACAGCTCCAAGACCTTCCTGACCACCTAGAAATTTTAATAGTGTGGTATTGGAAATGGTTCAGATTGCATCAGCTGTCAGTAACAAGTTTAACTAAGGCAGTTTTAATGTAGCAGAGAAATCACATCAGTACCCTAAAATAATTGGTGTGAACAGAAACTGCTAACAAGTCCTAGTAGCACTATATGGCACCCAAATGAAAACAAAATACCCAGTAATATGTGCAAGTTCTTTGCAGCTCCCCAGCAGAAAGGCTGGAATGCTTATAAAGCAGCTAGGGTATGTTTTCTGTTTAGCTCTTTCCATCAATTTTGTATATTTCAGCACAGTCATGTGATTTTTTTATTAGTACTGATTTACAATTTGTTATTGAAAACATTGTTCTGACCCTCAAGATGGTGAATGCAAGTGTTAACATAAAATTTTAACTGAGAAGTTTTGTTTTCTACATTTTTGTCCATAGATTGGTTTTGCTTAGAGAAGAATTTTCTGATTGAGCAATGTTATTAAGATATTTTAAAGATCCCACTGCCACTTGATGAGAATTTATATGTAGTATTATTTCAGGGAAACTGTAGAGGATGCATGTGTCTTTGTGTGCATATAAAGAGGACAAAGAATGGTTTTGTTAGCCTACTAAGACTAGATTTTTATATATGGCATTTTGTATTATATTTAAACATGGAAACACCTATTTTAAACCATTAGCTAAGTTTGTCTGATCAGTGTTCCAAATGCTGCCATTTCATGTGGTCCTATCAAATTATATTGCAATCTCTGAACTGCACACACTTAAAGGTTCTGCCAAAGTATACAATTTAGTACACAGAAATTAATACCTGTGGAAAAATATATGTGGTAGTTAGCATATTGCATGCAATTTCTATAGATACTATATTTTAATATGTTGGCAGAAGCAGGGAGCAGACCAAAATGACACCTAATGAGTGGAAATGACTTCCAAAGTCTCTCTGTTGTTATTATAAAACATATTATTTATAAAGCTCGAGAAGTTATAATACAGCCCTTTGGAAAGGAGACTGGAAAAGCTCAAGGAACAGTTCTAGATTGCACAGTTCTGGAGCCCCCCAATGCAAGAAGGACGTCAAACTCTTGGAGTGAGTCCAGAGGAGGGTCAAAAAGATGATCAGAGGGCTGGAGCACCTTTGCTATGAGGACAGGCTACAATAGCTGTGGCTGTTCAGCCTGAAGAAGAGAAGGCTTTGAGAACACCTTGTAGTAGTCTTCCTGAAGGGTGCCTACAGGAAGGCTGGGGAGGGACTATTTACAAGGTCTTGTAATGACAGGACAAGGGGTAATGGGTTTAAACTGGAAGAGGGGAGGTTCAAACTAGATGTAGGGAAAGGGTTCTTTACAGTGAGGGTGGTGAGACACTGGAACAGGTTGCCCAGGGAGGTTGTGGCTGCTCCCTCCCTGGAGGTGTTCAAGGCCAGGTTGGATGAGGCCTTGAGCAACCTGTTCTAGTGGGAGGTGTCCCTGACTATGGTGGGGGGTTAGAACTAGATAATCTTTAAGGTCCCTTCCAACCTAAACCATTCTATGATTCTATAATTCTATGAACAAGGCAATAGAATATTGATTCTGCTAATCAGTGTAATTCAGGTTCCTAGCTTCAAGAAGGAGCATGGGTAGGCAGAGGGAGCCATTTGTGGTTTTCTTTCTGAGGTTGTCTCCCAAGAGCAGTAAAGAGGAGAAACAGATATGAATTGCATTGTGTCTACTGCAGCTCTGCTTTTCATGTTGAATGCTAATAATTTTAATGCTTTCAGAGAAGTTTCATGAGGCAGGACAGAGCTGCACTCAGTGTCACTGGAAAGGTGATGCTGCCTCTTTTTCTGATGTTCTGTCCCTTCATGGTTTGGTTGCTGCATCTCTGTCACTTCTCTCAAGTTCAGGAAATGTGCTCCAAAGCCCTCTTTTGGCTCAACAGACTGGCAAAAATATCCAGGAACACCTTCCAGTAAGATGGGGCATGTGTGCTCACCCAGCTGCCAAATAAGAGCCAAAGCCAGAGCTGGTAGAATCAGGCACTGCAAGGGGACATCAGGGATGGGACATGGGAGAGCTGGGACATACTATCAGTGGGACCTTCCTCCCTTCACTCTCTTTCTGCACTTTTCCAGCTGAACTCCCTGTGTTGCTCATAACAAGTGTCCATATGCATTCCAAATCAAAGATTAAACCCATAAATGTATTCAGAAGTGGTTTTTTTTCTTTTTTTCCTTTTTTTTTCCTAAGGATCAATTTATTTTCCTTTCTTGCCACTGAATCAGGTGAAGAATTCACGTTTCTCAGAGCCCCTTTGTGTGCAGAAAATATTTATACTCATATAATACTAAATTAGTTCCATTAGGAGACTGGATCAAAACACAGCAGTACAGTTTCATCCCTGTATATGGGAGCAAAAAGTCTTGATCTAGTTCAGAATAGAAAGGGAACTTCTCTATATGTTAGACATTGTTATTCCTTCTTTGTATTGTTCTTTGTTACACTCTGGTCATTAAAAAAACAAACAACAAAACTGAAATGCTGGAAGCCACAAAGATTCAACCACAAGCCACATTCTTCTTTCTATGTATGTATTTATGCAGTTTGTGCTATATAAGTAAAACAAATGATTATATTTTATTCAAACAGAAGCTAATCCATGTGGCAGTGTAGCACTGACCCATCAAAAAACCCCTTGTGTTCTGAGGTTGCAAGGGAATAAGAGGTTTGTGTGTTTAAAACAAAGACACGTTTTATCATTGTATGCTCTTGCACAAATGCCAGTAACCACAATTGAAAACTCCTTTCTTGGATGATGTGGTAACACTGATCTGATCATGTTGTTCTGCTGCAGTCTCCTTATAGATCTCAATCACAGTCTTCTGTTTCCTGTGACTTTTCTTCAGAACCTGACTCCTTCCAAAGCTCTGTGGACTAGTGTTGCCATCATTGTGATGATCTTAGATGGACATTTATGGCTTGACTCAGTTGCCCTTTGAGACCCCTTTGACAGACCACAGTCTAGGTGCTGGACCCAGGAACAGAATTGAATCCTGTTGTTTTCCTTACAGTTTCTAAATTATTATTGCAAAGTTGGAGAAACCTAACCCATGCTCAAAGATTATTAGATAAGTGAGTTAGACATATCTAAGTAAATAAGTGTTGTGTAGGCATGTTTGTGAATGAAAACAACAAATACACACTTAAATATGAGTAGGGTGTAAAATCTACTGCACTGGAATAATTTAAGCCTTAATCTAAACCAAATCGAAGTCAAGAAATTGTATTTTTCTAATGAAGAATACAGAAGTGTTTGGAAGACAGAGTGGAGTTAGTATTCTGTTGCTGTAACCAGCTAGTAAAGCATTGATACATTTACTAATGTGTGAAAAAGTCTGAGACTCAAGCTTGATTCCAGTCTTGCACCAATCTTGCATTTGCAAAGAAGGACGCTTCATCCAGCTTAAGTGAGGTGAAAAGGCTGTTTGAGGTGCTGAATGTTTCCCACATGCCAGAAAGATTTGATCTAAAGTAAACAAACCCAACTTCACTCTCATGGACTTTGGTTATCACAGAATCATAGAATCAACCAGGCTGGAAGAGACCTCCAAGATCATCCAGTCCAACCTAGCACCCAGCCCTGCCCAATCAATTAGACCATGGCACTAAGTGCCTCATCCAGTCTTTTCTTGAGCACCTCCAGGGATGGCAGCTCCACCACCTCCCTGGGCAGCCCATTCCAATGCCAATCACTCTCTCTGGCAAGAACTTCCTCCTAACATCCATCCTATACCTCTCCCAGCACAACTTAAGACTGTGTCCCCTTGTTCTGTTGTTGTTTGCCTGGGAGAAGAGACCAACCACTACCTGGCTACAGCCTCCCTTCAGGAGGTTGTAGACAGCAATGAGGTCACCCCTGAGCCTCCTCTTCTGCAGGCTGCACACCCCCAGCCCCCTCAGCCTCTCCTCACAGGGCTGTGTTCCAGGCCCTTCACTAGCTTTGTCGCCCTCTTCTGGACACTTTCCAGTATCTCAACGTCTCTCTTGAGCCCAGAACTGGACACAGCACTGAAGTTGTGGCCTGACCAGTGCTGAGTACAGGCACAGAATAGCCTCCCTTGTCCTACTGGCCACACTGTTCCTGATCCAGGCCAGGATGCCATTGGCTCTCCTGGCCACCTGTGCACACTGCTGGCTCATGTTGAGCCTACTATCTACCAGTACCCCCAGGTCCTTTTCTTCTTGGCTGCTTTCCAGCCACTCTGTCCCCAGCCTGGTCTTAAACAGGAAGCTATTAATCTGTCTTTGCTAAAATATGCATTGTGGCCACTGCAGACTGCAGTTATCACCAAAGTTTCAAGGTATGTGTATTGCAGAAGAGACAGAGAGAGTAAAAAGTAGAGGAAAAACTCAGAAAGATGAGGTGCCAGTTTCTGATTTGGCAATATAATTTCTTCATCAAAAACTGAGAATTCCTGTGTAGTCTACTTCACTCCAGTGGGAAATGCTGAGTGTATCTTCATCTGGTTTATCAGCAGTGTGTGTGCATATAATTTCATTGTATACTTTATACTATTCTGGTGTACGTTTAGATGCCTGCAGTGAAAAATGGAACATAAACTGAAAATGCTTCTTTCTTGCTCTCACTATATGACAAGATTTTGCACTTAGTTTCCTATAATGGCATTAGCAAAGAAGCACTCAAACTGCTCAAAATCTGCTAAAAACTAAGAGAACAAGGAAAATGGGAAGAAGGAATTGTGATGTGGTGAGGCAACAAGAGAAAGAGTGAAGGAAACACCTGGCTTGTACCAAGGGGCTTCTGTTTTTATTGCATTTTCCATGGTAGAGAGGAGAATAATTTTACATGAGAAGACAAAGAAGATACATAACTCTATCTGGGTATGAAGGAAGCAACAAGGCAGAGAAGCCTAAAACATAGTTAATACCTAAATACAACAATCTAGTTTTGAATAACTACAGAAAATGTGTGGGTTTTCTGTTCCAATGTGTCTGAAACAGATCTGTTTTCTTTATCTTTTTTTTCTCTAAGTGGAGGGATTTGTCTTTAAAATTCGAATCAATTATCTTTATAACCTTTCAACCGTGAAAAGAAGCAATTCAGATTAAAGGGGAAAATATGCTATAAAAACATAATTTTCCATGGATGTTTTATCCAACATTTTTGGATTTGTTGTCTTTAAAATGGGATCAAAACTACAAGCCAAAGTGAATGGAGGAATTGTTGCCTGTGACAGGAAAGTCAGTGGAGGGAGAAATTTGGAAAGATAGGTAAAATTTTGCACAGCAAGACAACACTGTTGAAAACTGCAGTGTTACTTGGATGTAGTTGAAGGCTGAGCTTGTGTTTATAATTATAAATACAATTCCTGTGGCACAAAACCATTACTTGTTATACTCTCAGAGAAACAACAGTAAAAATATTGGTTTTCATACTGGAGAAACAATAGGAAATGAAGTCAGGACCAAATGGCTCCTTAAAGGGCAGTAGCAGAGAGACCACCCAGCTCTATGAGATCAGGCTTTGGCTGGAGATGAGGCATGTCAACACACTGAATCTAAAATAATGCTGAGACATGAAGGTGGAGATGTAGGAAACAGGGGCACAGCTATGGTGCTGGGCCAAAGTGGATGCTGAGAGGTCTGAATGGCAGAGCTGAAAGAGGCAAGGTATGGCTACAGGGCCTGTGATCTCTGTACTTCTAGTGAGCTGTAGGCAAAGGTCTATAATGAGGAACTTAAAGGAAAGAAATGCCCCTTTCTGTTGCATTTTGCTCGCCCCATGGTGCCAGCTCCTTTGGGATCTTGTGAAAAGCTTTCCCTTTATTTTGCAGACCATGAGCTTTCATAATGCTTTGTGCAATGTTTTAATTTTTTTGCCATGGTTACATAAAACATCACCTCGTCTCAGCTCTAAATCCATGAGAAAAATGAATAAGAGGCCAAAAGGAACTCCGGAGAGTACAAAATGTATCTAGAAAAGCACTCTTAAAGTTAAACCCAGGAAAATTTCTTAACCCATCTGAAAATCACCAGGTTCTTTGGAAAGTACTTTTTCTCCATTGACCTGACAGGTTGCCTGATGATTTTGCAATCTTTTGCCTCTAAAGAGAAGATGGGATCAAGGTGACTTGATACACTTCAGCTTCCTCTGTGGTCCTAATCACCCTGGCTGCTGCATTTAGATGCCAGTCTCTGCAGGTGTCCCTTCAAAAGTGTAACAAAAGCATCCCAAGCTTTGCTGCAGTTTCTCCATCACAGTGTAGTGAACTTGGCCCACAGATTTCTTGTCTGACAGATTCTGCTATGAAGAAATGACAGGCAGTCACAGAACTGAGAGATACCAAACCGGGATGGTAATTTCAAATCAAACTTTATTGCTTAAATACTTTGAGGCAATTAAAACTTTGTGGATTTTCAGCAGTAACTGCTGCATGAATATTTTATGTAAGAGAATTCTGAATATTTAAGGGAGAATTTAGCTAGCATTAAATTGCTGCAAAACTGTAGATTATAGATTCAATAAGTGCCAGCATAATTTTTTAAGTAGCAGAGGGTACTTCAGGGATTTCAGCTTGACTGAAAATTAGGTAAAGGTAGAACAGCAACTTTCACCCAGAAGTAAGAGATTGTATCCTAAAGTAGGATTAAAATCTCCATTTGACCTCCATTGCCTGTCGATTTAGTGATGCAACATTTAAAAACTAAATAATGATTTTGAATGGCAAAGCAGAAATGTGTACAGATATCCTTTCCAGATTCCCTGAGTCTGGATATCTACATGCTGTGCTTGGAAAATCAGGTTAAATATCTCTTATCACTTATCCCTATTAAAAAAGCAGACATGATTTCCAACGTAGAACTGAAATGATGCAAATACCTTTTAAACTCAGAACATCAATAATTTGACAAGTAAATCTGTGACTGATAAGACTTGTTGAATGCACTCGAGATTTCAAATAGGTTTTTACCCCATGAAATCTGGGTAAAAGTCTTCTAGTAGATATGACAGCTTTCCAAATATTCTGCAGTTATAATAAGTGTCATAATGCAACTAAAATTCACTGTTAACATCTTTCTTCAGGTATTCTAGGTAATCATTGGTCTCCATGTCTTCTCTGCTTCTCAGCTCTAGATTGTCCTTTGCTTTCCAAGAAGGTGTACCTCCACTCTGCTGTTATTTCATTGTGTTTTGGTTTGCATTATGTTGCATTTAACTTTCCAAGTTAAGAAAGATAACTGGAGAAGAAGGCTTTATGTACTAACAGTTAATTCATTCTCACTCACACCACCTCAACCTAACAACCTTTACTACTGACTTTTTTATTCAGAGCAACTCTTTGAGGTGGTAAGAATGTTGTATTTCAGCATTAATGAACAAGCATAATGTGTAGCTCTGCTGAAGCCAGTAGGCCTTCTGGGTTGTTGAGATGAAACTCAGGACAGAGATAATTTTAATTCCCATGTCAGACATTAGGAATAAGCCAATGACTGTCAATACTGGGACACAAATGACAGTAAAAATCCTATTTTTCTCATTTGTGTCTTATAAACATGAAGGGATGAGATTTGATCCAGTAACTGGTATGAAAAAACCCCAATTTAAAAAAAATAAACACCAACCAAAAAAATTCATAATGGCTTTCCTCCTTATGTTGAAAGACAGGAAAAAAGTGCATCTCATCTTCAGCACATTTTTGATACATAGGTAGTCTACATCACAGGCTATGGCCATCCCCTGTTCTGTCCTGGGTCACCTTGCTTGAAGCTGCAGCATGAAACCTGGCTGGGGAGGAAATAGCAGACACCATTGCTGCTCACTGATGCTCTTCTGCATGAAGTCACTTTACCTGCAGATTGAGAATTGACTTATGTGATCATGTCAGAGACAGACAAGCATAAGTTTTTCATTGTGATTGCAAACATCAAGTTCCTGTCAATGGAAAATTTTGTCAATGATTAACCTGGGTGGTTCCCACTATTAGTAATGCAGTGGTTTGGTCCTTTTATGAAAGTTTATTTTTTCCTTTTCAGGTGGTCAAAGCCCCAGTGGCCTGAACTATATCCATCTTCACTACATCCATTAGAGTGCTTCTAGTGTTATCAGCATTATTGGCACATATGTTAAAACAGTTGAGTAGGATCTATGGTTGGAGAATATGGGGAGGGGTCAGAAGACCATTTCACTGTATTCTGGGTTGGGATTATTTTACCCTCTTTAATTCAACTGGGACAAATTCAGATACCATGCCTCTCCAAAGGTGCTCCATGTGCTTATATTAGGTCTGAATTTGGCCTGACTGACACTGGGCATTTTCTTGGCACCATCAGAAGGCAGCACTTCTGGGAATCTAGTTATAGTAACAGAATGTAAATTTGGGAAAAAACCTCAGCAGTTAAATTTAGTCAGCATTTCAATATTCATGGTAATAACATTCTTCTACCTTGAGCAGGTAGCATGAGAAGGGGTGTCAATACTTTCCTAGCATGTACCAGCTCTGTTTTGATAGACATATTCCTCTAGAGCAGTCTGCGCTGGTAGTGGTCAGAGACGACAAATGTCTGCCTCTTACGAACAGGCAGGACAAAGACTGCAACTGGACTGTTAAAAGCCATTTGGGATCAAAAAATTGAGAATGTTCTCTAGGCCCTGCTGTAGCACATGACAAAATTTCCATGGGTTTCAGTGGATCTGGGATGTCCTCCCCAGCCATCATCAAGCTGTTTGTAATCTAACTGTAATTGGAAGCTACAGACAAGGATGTTCTGTAGGACAGAAGAGGTCACAATCTCTCTGACTGGGGAACACTGACATGTTGGGCCAGGAGAAGCTTTGGAAGGAAAACCAGCAACTCTATTAGAAACAGGGACTTTCCCTTCTGTGTAGAGGGCAGCTGGCATATAACTTGACTAAATTAGCCTGGAAATGGGAAAATGCTGATTTCCTGTCCCAGCCCCCTAGAAATTCAAAACTGGCTTTCATTGCTTTTTGAATAATACAGACAATGAAGTGATAGATGATGATTTGTATCCTAGACTTTCTCCTGTTGCTTTGATTTTTCCACTGGGCAGTGACAAAGTCTCACTGTTTTGACATGAACAGATTGTTTCTTTCTCTGTTCCTGTCTCTTTTGAGACACATTTGAAAATGTGTCTTCCTGAAAATAGAAGCCTTTGCTTGCACATTGACTTCACTCTCTCTGTTTTGAATTTTCCCCCACTTTAGCACTTATTTGGGCTATTAGAGATGCAATCAACAAATCACAGTATTTTCAGTCATTTTTCTTATGGAGCTAAGATGAGACTAGTTCTTTCCAAACATATTGCTTGGGCCCTGCTTCTGGGTTTTTTTCTCTAATTTTATCACCTTGATAAACAAATTATAACAAGGGTAAGAAAATCAGGTTAAAAATTAACTGTGGCACTCTCTGGTGACAGGCTGTGCAGAGATGCACCATATGTGCAGCACTTCCTATGGCACATGGAAGAAGTCTTAGAAGAGTCCTGGTGTAATTCTCAGGACCAAATATATGAAATTAGCTGAATTTCACTTCCCTGAAGGAAAATTAAAACTGATACACGAGTGTTTTTCCCCCTATGTCTGTGCTAGCTACATGCAGAATTTGAAAGAGATTCTTCAGCAGTACCTGCTTATTTAGCAACAATTGTTTCATTTAATCCTTTTTCAGTCAATGGTTTTAAAATTGCATAAAAGAATAATTTATGAGAGCCCTGACAGGAATTTGTGTCAGTTGGAGTCAAGGAGGATAATAAAGACTGTATCTATGGAAAAAAAAGGGCCATTCTGGGCAAATTTGCCAAACTTGACTCATTTCTATGCACAAAAGGTTGGAAAAGATATGAAAATTCGAGTATGGAAAACAAAGAGAGGAAATGACTCTGCAGGACAGTAGCCAGTGAGTTATTTAGTTCTTTGGAGGACTGAAATACAGAGCAGCTTTAGTCGTGTTACTTGAAGAAGACTGAAGCTTTGTTTTTGAGATTGAACTACCTAAACACATCAGATGCACTCCAGTTTTTTTTGTTTGTTTGTTTTTAATAGTCTGCTTTCTCCAGTTATCTATGAATCTTTGGATTTTCAATTAAGACATAGGGAAGTGCTGTGAAAAGATACATAAATGATGAACATTTATGTCCTTTCACATTCAGTTTTATATGTGTTAATGCACTGAACAAAGGCCTTTTTGTGTACATAGAGTTTGTTAGTCAACATAATTTGGGTCCAGACATAATAACCCCTCTGAGGAGAGGCTGAGGGAGTTGGGGTTGTTTAGCCTGGAGAAGAGCAGGCTCAGGGGGAACCTCATTTCTGCCTACAACTACCTGAAGGGAGGTTGTAGCCAAGAAAAGACTGGATGAGGCATTTAGTGCCATAGACTAGTTGACTGGATAGGGCTGGGTGATAGGTTGGACTGGATGATCTTGGAGGTCTCTTGCAACCTGGTGGATTCTATGATTCTATTTCAAAACCTTGAAACTGTCCTTCAATTTATGCTCTACTAGTGGACAAGTATTGTGTGCACAGGTGCATCTGTATGTACTTAGTTGTTTCCTTCAGAAGCAGAAATTCTTTGGGGCAATTAATGAGGCAGGAGTTATAAAATATGTAGTTAATTTATTTCTGGAAATTCCTGCCCACAAACTGTATACAAACTAGTTAAATTTGGGCTCTAATTCAGTCAGGAAAATCTTCACAAAGATGCTTATGGGCAATTTATTAATTTAGGAAAATCGGAAAATTGGAAAAGTTTTAGCCACAAAATGGCTCTGCCCCACTTATGAATAGGCAGCCTGGAGCCCTAGGAAAAGTATGGTGCAGTAGAATTCAGAGATAGTCCCTGGCTTCTTTGCAGCAGTGTTGGAACTGCTTGGCTTGTTCCCACAAATGGTTTGTGGGAGAGGCAGGTCCTTCAAGCAGGAAGTCAGGATGCAGTGGTCCAAAAGTGGCAACTCCATGCTTTCTCTTCACCCTTCTTCAAGATGCTTCTCAAGGTTTGCCTAGGCAATGTCCCTTCTGGCAAACTTGAAGCACTTCAGTTTCCAGGTAGCTCAAGCCCTAAGCATCAGTGCTAAGCTGGTCTGCAGCACAAGGCAGAGCACATTGTGTGAGCAGAGCAGTGAGGCAGGGCAGAAGAAAGCATCACACTGCTTGCAACTTAGCTCCATTTATATTATTTGCCTGAGTGTACTGACTCCTTCGGCCACAGAGATTTACCAGTCACAATGGCACTTTGCCAGGCTGACCATATTAGGTGAAACCAGGGCTTGCTTACCCTTACTTGGGCAAGACACTCACAAGTGCATAAGAACCTGTTAATCACTTTGAGAGGGGACATACTGGACACAGTCACCCAAGCCTTTGTTCTCCTCCTGCCCTTGCTTCCCCCATCAGAAGTTCTAAGCCTATTAGCTTTCCACATCAAAGCAGTTATGCCAGTAGTGGTTGGTGTCTTTGTTCCATAATAATATTTGATTCTGTGAACTGTTTTCAGATGGACATGAGAGGGAAGAGACAGTAAAAGCCTTCTGGATGGCAGTATTAATGCCTCACTGCATTACAGTGCCTGCCTCTCTGAGTAAAGGTCAGGTCAGGTACTTAGGTGCTCCACACTTCTTCATCTGAGGGAAATGTAGGTGTTTTCTTTGACAGGTCACAATCACAGAATCACAGAATATTAAAGGTTGAAAGGGAGCTTCAGGGATCATTGAGGCCAGCCCTCTGCCAAAAGCAGGATCCCTTGGGGTAGTTTGCACAGCAATGCATCCAGGTGGGTTTTGAAAGTCTCCAGAGAAAGAGACTCCACAACCTCTCTTCGCATCCCGTACCATCACCCTTACTGTAAAGAAGTTTCTCCTCGTGTTGAGGAGGATGTTCTGTGTCCCTGTTAGTGTGCTCTGTTTCTTGTCTTACTGCTGTGCACCACCGAAAAGAGACTGGCCCCATCCACTTGAGACCCACATCTCAGATATTTATAGACATTGATCAGATTCCCCCACATCTCAGATATTTATAGACATTGATCAGATTCCCTCTCAGTCTTCTCAAGAATAAACAGCCCCAGGTCTCTCAGTTTCTCTTCATAGGGAAGATACTTAAATCTGAGTGTGGTGGGAATTGATCTACTTGGAAAACCAGTAGGAGCCAGAAAAACAGCACTTGCTTCTGCAAGCCATTTTGTTTGCCTCAGCAAGTAAACTAGGGAGATGGGCTGACGCTGCTGGTTAGTCAGGATGCAAAACCCAAAGACATCACCTAGGGTGGGAGTTTCAATCTGCTTGTGAAAAGGAACCAGCAAAGCAATTATCTTTAAATGTGTGGCTGTGGAGCCAGCAGGACTTGCAGCTTGCTACTCTTCAGGAAGGTGCCTCCTGGCCAGAGGAGTGGCTTGGGGAGTGAGTTGATCACAAGCAGGATGGAGACCAGGTATGCACCCAGCCTGACAGTGGATTTCCCCAGACCGAACTGCTGCACAGAAGGAAGCAAAAGAGCTACTGACACTTAGAGAGAAAAAGATGCTCTTCCATGGGAAGTGAAGAAGGATGATTGTTAGCAGCAGAGGCTGTGAGTTTCAAACCAAGACATTCCTGGAGAAAATACAATGCCCCTCCCTGTTCAACACAGAAACTGCTGAGGATGATGTTTTTATGTCACAGGATGGGAGTAATCCTCTTGGAAGTCAGCTGAATGTTTTAGCTGAAAAATAATGCCCAAGGCTATTAGATGTTTGATAAACCTTATACCAGAGAAAGCAGGAGGAGAAACATGTTGGCTTAAATATTCAAGCACAGGATGGGAATAAATTCCCTTGACCTCTGGGGGAGTAACTCCCATCCTGACAAAGAAGAACTGGCTTTCAGGAAAAAAACCCACATTTTTTTATTGGTGTCCAACGTCTTTCTTGAGCGATGAAGTGCTTGTGGTGACTTAACAGTTGCTTTTACATGTAGTCTTTTATAGGAATTTATAATTACTCACACTTGGCTAAGTTTAAGGAGTGCTTCTAACTTGAATATAATGATGCAGTTCTGCACGTCTTTTTTACCTTGACCACATAAAGGATGAATCCTATGACAGGATGTTTGGAGAGAAAGAGTTTGGGACAAAGTCCCTGCCTGTGAATGCAAGAGAGAGACATGACCTTTGTCTAGGGGCACAGAAACACTGGGCATTTTCAATGCTCACCTTTATATTTGCTTCTCTTGTAGTTTCAGCTTGTCCTTCAGGGTTTTGTCTTTATTCTGTGTGATTTTTAAGTGACAAGTTGAGTCAGTGGATGTGACATTTTCATTTGTGCAAGTCAGGGTTTATTTACACCATAGGTGGTTATTAATTAGGTGCTTACAAAGCAAATGATGGAACAAACATCTAGTGTTGGGATTGGCACATAGAAATATATGATTTGGAATTTATAAAAAAAGGAAGTTCACAGACTTGTCCTGGATCAAGAACAGGTTAGAATCTAAAAATAGGTGGTAAGAGTTGAGTGTACTGAGAATAATTATCCATAAACAGGAATATTTTTCTTCTAGCTTGGCAGCATATCAGTCAGAAAATGTGAACTGGGTTCCACAGTAATGTGTAGCAATACAGGGATTTTTGCAGGGTAGCTGAAAAGACAAAATGGATTGTGCACAAACCACATAAACTAAAGCAAGGTAATACAAATAATTTTTTATAAGATGTATGGCTATTGAAACCACTGACACTAGAATGAACTTCTTTCAGCAAGGTTGTTACTGATCCATTCAACTGGAGATTTTGAAGTGGGACAAATTTATTACCATGTAAGCTCACCAGGCTCTATACAAGCATCAGGAGCAAGTAGTACTATTGAGTAAAGGGGAACTGTATCTGTCAACGTCACTTTAACTTTCCTTTAGGTCTTCAAAAGTTTGCTAACAGGCTGCTGATTAATGTGATAGGCATTTAACTGTGAGTGACTATTTCTAATCCTTGCAATAACTAATATTAACTGTATTTCTGTTGATAGAGAGGGTAATTTACAGTCAGAGTGTGATGGTTTGGCTGAGCTTGGCATCAGGCTGTGGCAGTTTGAGAAAACCTGAATTTTCTTCCCTGTGAACTTTTTGGCCTTAGGCTTGGTTGGCCATTGGCTCATTCCCTAAAAGAAAAAATCCAGCTGTGAGGCTGCATTTTTTCTGGTAGTTGCAGACTTAACCAGAGGAGATCAGTGCAGAGGGCTGCTAGGTGGGAAGGTGGCTCCTTCAGTTGCTTTTGCCTGAGGCTATCCTGGGAGTGGGGAAAGACCATCTCCTTGTTGATGGAATTGTTCCCACAGCAAAGAGCCTCCTCTCTTTACTCACACTGGGCTAGAGGTTCCTGAGCCCACAAGAAGTGGCAGGGAAATCTTCCAGTGAATCTTGCTTCATGATGGGATCATTAGATACTTCCATAAGAGACCCTGTACACCTAAAGGGCTCTTCTGTTCCTTTCAATCACCAGTCTTTCTTGGGTGCAATCCACAGTGGGGTACAGCTACAGGACAAACTCAGAGCAGCATGATATTCTCATGATTGCTAGTTTTCCAATACAGTAGTTGCTAGGCCAATTCATTTTGGGAAAGCTGTTAGTTAGAAGTGGGAGAGCATATGTGAGAGATCAACCCCCGTGGCTCTTTTTTTGTCATGATGTGTCCATCTGCAAGTGACTAAATTTCACTTTCTTCTACAACCATGACTTATGTAGGTATTGGATAAAAAGTAGGTGAACCAGTTCTCATGCCACTGTATTATAGCTCCCTTTTCAGATTTCCCTGACCACTATAAAACCTATCCCTTAAGTCAGTGGTGAGTGCCACTAGGTGTCCTTCATCTTCAGGGCAGCAACCTGATCTGCAGCATATCTACATCAGCCCTACCAGACTCTTCAGTCTAACAGTGGTGATTCACTTCAGTTAAGGAGCTGGTTCATCTTTTTTGAATTATTTCTTCCTTCCCACATTTTCAGTTAATTTTAGTTGACTTTTCCATGAGGTCACCAGCACTATGTTGGCTTCCTGCTATTCTCATTAGCATTGCATTTGCCCAGGCTGAGAAATGCAGCTTTCACACATACTCAATTCAAGCTTGGTATGAGATTTTTTTATTTGAGTTAAGGAACCTGCTTAATTAAACCTCCTGTTACCTGAATGGTAATAGGACTCTTTCTCTGTCTTCCTTTTTTACTGGCATATGACATGTATAGGTCACAAATATAATACTTCTGGGCCAGAGTCCACATGACAGCTCAGCAATTATTTAGGTTGGTGCACTTCTATTTCCAGCTGTTGAACATATGTATTGAGGATAAGTTCTTCTTGTATCTCCTTGTGAAATTTCTGACAGTGTTCAGTTTCCTTGGAGGCAGGATGCCATTTAGTATGATCAAATTTGATATTGCTGTGTTTCAAAGATGACTCCAGAGCCATGTTGGTGATCTTGTGGGAGGACAGCACTTCCTTACAGTCCTGTTTACCCGGTTGTGTCACCTCATTAACTTCAGACAGATGCCATAAGGACACTTTGTGTAGCTCCTTGTGCTAGTTTGAAGCTAGCTAGAATGTTTTGGTGAGAAGAGCTAGATTACAGGCTGTGAAAGGGAAACAATGGTGATGTCTACTTCACTCATAGGCTTGCTGAGAGGTATAAAAGCAAGAATCCAAACATAGATGAAGTAGTTGCTCTCTGTCTGGGCTGTGAGATGCGTTTCTCTCTCTCTCTCTCTCTCTCTAACCTAACCTGATTAATCCACCTGCTTCCTAAACCCCCTGGCTGACCCTCCATTCTTCCTTGGGCACAAGGCAACATCTGGGGTAAGGTAGAAAGGGGAAGGAGAAGGGGCAAGGGTGGTCAGCACCCCCTCCTGGGGACTCAGGTTTCTGGGAGGGGAGCTGTGTTTCTGTGTTACCTTTTAACTTGTATATTTCTGTATATAACTGTATATACTGTAAATATCTGCTTGTATATTCTGCTAAGCTGTAAATATAAGCTTCATTCAATTTCCAGAGCTGGCTGAGTCTAGTCTGGGTGATTTACAAAGTGTAGGGGTGCTGGTAACACCCAAACCATCACACTCCTCACTGAGAGAAAAGGCTTCTCTCCTGCTTCTGTAACTAATGCACTGAACAAATTCCTTCACTGTTCTTTATATCCACATTTCATAGCTGGAAAGAAAAGATGAAATTGTTAGCCTGGCACCTGCTGAAGTGCAACAGAAGGGTATGCAGAATGACTAAATGATGTATATCACATCTGTAAGATGTTCAATATGTCAAAATCCTAAGCTTTTCTCCTTGAGACAGACATAGATATATACTGTCCAGCCATTGCTGTGTGGGTGTGAAATGTTTTACATTTCATGCATATGTCACTATTTTGATATATATGACTAGTGTAGGTTTTGTTTGTTTCTTTGCTTGCTGTCAGAAGAGGGTCAGGCTCTAGTAATGTGAGAAATTAAAAATTCCAGATGAGGAAGAGAAGTTTCCTAAGAAATTTTTGGTTCATCTCATTGACTTTCTGAATCATCAACTCATCTTAAGGTCCTGCAGTATTAGAGGTTATTTCACTGATCTGTTTCCTGTGTGATATGGCAATACATGATATATTACCTAAAAAGCAGGCAGTGTACTTCAACCAGTAGGTGACTTTATGTATGGAAACCATATGAAGTATATCAAATACTGTAATAACATAAAGTATACAAAATACAGCAATAAAATGGAATAGGCTTTGTCTCAAACTAAAATGATGCATTGGGGGTTGTATTTTAGGAGAAGCCTGATTGCATGAGACATGGCACATTTGCTGAGCAATGTGGGAGATAAACCACCATCCTTGTTTCATTGTTTATAATTGGCTTTCAATCATAGGATGATTTGGAAGGAGCAGTATCCAGGTAACCCAGTCCCTAGTGCATGGAATGGAGATTTGTGTATTTGTGGGTATGAATGAAAGAGGGGAAGTCTCTTATTAGATTTCAGATAGAAACCCATCACTTGTGCACTAAAATGATCAACCTAATGTATTTTAACTCTCTTTTCCAAGTAATCCATGTCTTTAACATCATCCATGAAACTACCAGTTTCCTCAGGTGACCAACTGTCTGGAAACATTACAGTAAGAAAGATGGGGCATGAGGAGTGTCCAACATGGAGATGTATGCTAAGCTCTACTGATTGCTAGAAAAACAGATGAGAGTGATGTGTGGAAATGGGACAAACTGGTTGTAGGCAAGGGAAAGATGGGCCATGGCCACTGACTAAGAGTTTTGATCTAGGTTTGGACTATTTGAGAAACAGAAGTCCATGACCCATCAAAAATTTGTGCTTAGATTTTTTCTTCACCTCCAGAGGAATTGAAAAATGACCTGGCTGCTGTAAGAGCCAGGATGCAAGAGAGCTCACTGTCAGGTTGAGTATCCCCTGTGAGCCAAACAAATGCAGGGCAATTTCTCTTCGTTGGATGGTATCATCTCTGGTATCTGGTGCATAGTAAGAGAGAAAAATGTGAGCTGAGATTGCAGAACTAAGTAGCAAAATCGGCCACAGAAACCAGAGCAAATGGTTTGGAATAGCATACTTTGGTTACTAATACTACCTTCTAGAAAGACAATTTATATTATCTTCCATTTTTTTTAGCAATATCCCAGTTTCATGGATGAAAAAACTGCTGTGTGATACCCATTTTCTGCTTTCTAAACTAAAAGTAAATAATGATGTTGGGGTTGTCATTCCATAAGTTGTCCAAGAGCAAAAGGCAATTACTTTCCTCATGGAAAATCAAGATCCTTTGAGATAGCAATTTTCATTGCCCACAGTGTGGTAAATACTTGTAATGGGGTATAATAGCTTTAATTATCTAGTGGTTGTCTTCTAGTATTGTGGTAACTGCACTATAATTACTGTACAAACATTGCAGAAGGAACTTTGAGTTTGAGTGTCTTTTTTTCAGGTACTCATGACTTTCCCAAAAAATGAGGAAATGAATGCTTTGTTTGAAAGTTCTTTTGTTAGTTCAAGACCCAAAAAATGTGCTTGCTGAAAGTTTGCTGAAATTGTTTGTTTGGTTTTGCAGTAAGAGTTTGTGGAAGAAAAAAGATGAAATTTCATACTTTGCAAGTGTTTTCCAATGCATCTATTTGCTATTGAAGACTCCAAAACCTGACTTACTTTAAAATGTCATGCTGGGCTTGGCATTAAAACATCAATGAGGTCAAATTCCTTTGATGAGGCAAAAAGAAGGTGACTTATAAATCAGATAAGTTCTGTGTTACACAGCCTTACAGGCACAAGTATTTGAAATGCAGTTTGACTACAAGCAGCAATAGAGCCATACTAATGTAAAGGCCCTAGTCTGGTGAGCCTTGCTGTATAACCACATATTAAACTGAGCATATCCCGACAGCCCCCAATAAGCCAGAGCAGAAACTGATGACATTGGAAGAAAAAAAAAGATATCCTGCATTTGCAGGCCTGTTGTAGAGTGATATTTCAGCTGTAAGTGCTCTGTTACCTGATCATCCAGGAATGGCAATCATTACTCTTGCTGCTATTCCAAGTAGATTTAGTCTGGAGAAGAGAAGACTGAGAGAAAATCTTATTGACATGTATAAATATCTGAGGGGTGGGTGTCAAGTGAATGAGGCCAATCTCTTTTCGGTAGTCTGCAGCAGTAAGACAAGGAACAATGGCTACAAACTGGAACACAGAAGGTTTCGCCTCAACATGAACAGAAACTTCTTTACAGTGAGGGTGACAGACCACTGGAATAGGCTGCACAGAGAGATTGCGGAGTGTCCTATGGAGAGGATGCATTCCTGTGCACCCCTGTGTGAACTACCCTAGGTGATCCTGCCTTGGCAGAGGAGTTGGACTCGATGATCTCTGGAGGTCCTTTCCAACCTCTAAGGTTCTGCGATTCGCAGTGTTGATCACTCCCCTTGCTTCCATGGCAGAGAAGAAGAACCTTCTACCTTGAGAAAGAGCTCCACTAGCAGGCTAAACCCTTTTGACATATTTTATTTGTTTGGTTGTTGTTGTTTCATTTTGCTGTGTTTTTTTTGTTTGCTTGTTTGTTTACAATGAACCTCTCCCTAAATTGGAGCTCAGTTTGCAAGTGAGTGGGACTCACTTCTGGACCCACTGGAACTCCCTGCTGGACACATTGGCACTTACTGTCAGACCCAGTGTTAGGCTTTCACGAAAGGGAGGGAAGGCCTTAACTTGCAATATGTTTGGTGTACTCACTGCTGTTGGTTCTGGTCACTAAGTCTGAAACCTCATGACTTTGCTTTGAGATTCCTGGCTTCAGAGCTTTTTAAGACAGAGAGAGCTTTACACAGCTAACGATTTGACTCAAGCCATTCTGCCATGCATGCAGATCTAAGTCTATTTGCTCATGCTCTTTATGGTACTGTTCCTGTGAAAACTCTCAAGCGGAAACAAATACATGTTCACAGGAAGCAAATAGAAGTTGCATATCCCATCAGCAAGATTTCCTGCTGTCAGTCTACTAGGCATTATGACTCAAGACACACTCATTCAGCCTGCTGTGAAGGAAATACTGAAATCTGATTTCCCACGCTAGCAGGAGAAAGAGATTTTTAAGTAGAAGAGTTCATGTAAAGCCAGGTCACCACAGAGTGAGCTCACTTTGTGGTCTTTTTAAAGAGTTTGTGTAGGAAACACACCACAGTTGTTTCTCTCTGAGATGTCTGACTTGGAAATTGTCTGACTTTTTTCCTCTATTATCTGGGCTTATCAGAGAATGCTACACAGAATATTGCCAAAACCAAGGTAGCCAAGTGGCAATTTGAAGACTAACGACTGGATATAAAACCCACAAAGTTAGAGATGAGATTAGATAGTTTACATGCTGTTACTTGAGAGAAGCATCTGTTGCCAGATGCTATTCCTAGACATCTATCATCCCACTAGATTGTGTCTTCAAGTGCATGCAGAAGAGGCTCACATGGAAGCTGGCAATGAATGAAAGCTGCCTTGTGTAGATCAGGGTCTGAAGAAACATGGAGTTGTAGGGAAGGCAGGAACAATGTAGGACTTCTCTAAACATCACCCGTATCAATCACTTGCTGTATCACTTAGAAAACTTTGTATTATACAGAATGCCGCTTCACTTACACTGGCTGTTAAAAAGACAATTGCATATATAGAGGCAGCACTGCAATACACAGAATGCAGTCTTAGCATGACTTTAACATGTTGGTATGTGAATTCTCAGTCTTTAGTTGTACTGGGTCCTGTAGCATTAAAGAATTTTGACGAACTTTGCAAATAACAACACTTTTACTACATTGAAAATTTGCAGTAATCTTATTTTTCTCACCTCCTGAATGAGTGGAAACTTAACTCAATGGTCAAGCTGAGAAACATGATATTCTAAATCATAGAATGGTTTAGTTTAGATGAGGTCTCAAAGACCATCTGGTTCCAAACCCCCACCATAGGCAGGGACACCTCTCACTAGAACAGGTCACTCAAGGCTTCATCCAACTTGGCCTTGAACACCTCCAGGGAGGGAGCATCCACAACCTCCCTGGGCAGCCTGTTCTAGTGTCTCACTGCCCTCACTGTAAAGAACTTCTTCCTAACATCTACTTTGAATCTCCCCTCTTCCAGTTTAAACCCATTACCCCTCAACCTGTCATTACAAGACCTTGTAAATAGTCCTTCCCCAGCCTTCCTGTAGGCACCCTTCAGGAAGGCTACAACAAGGTGTTCTCAAAGCCTTCTCTTCTCCAAGATGAAGAGCCCCAACTCTCATAGTTTGTCCTCATAGGAGAGATTTAAAAATTATAGATATATCAATACTCAATCTATAAAAATTGCTAATTATTCTATTTTTCAGCTCTTCTGGTGTTATGTTTTGTTTTCAGTAAAGTATAATTAATCTTATTTTGGGTTTTTTGCAGCACATTTGGCATCAATATCTCCTTCAGTTTCATAAATACCTGTGGCCTCTGTGTTTATTATTGCAGTGAAAGATATTTATTGCCTTCGATACTGGAAACTGCAATGAGGTCAACACTTAAATATATTCATAGTATCTCAGTTCTCTGATGTAATAAATTTGCAGCGTGTGAAAGCCAATGTCAACAGTCTGGTCTTTTAGCTTTTTAAAAAGAATTCTTTTGCATTTGAATCCTTTGATACTGCATTTTTTCAATATCTAATTCAAGAATAATTGAGGGACAATCTACAGATGAGGGGAAATGGCCAGACAGTGCTATTTCTGAGCAGTCCAGATGCAACTCTCTGTATCGTAACACCAGAGGTCACCCTGTGCTGTCAGAGAAGCTGTCATGTAATGTAAGGTGCCAGGCAGGACAGGGTGCAGAGGCTGACATGCCTACAGTGACCTGGACAGTCTACTGACACTTAAACTGGGCTGTCTTTCCTCTGTGAGCTGTTTGGAGATCTGTCCTGGATCTAGTTTTCGCATAGCTTGTGTTTGGAAGATGTAGCCTGTATTCAGATTTTTCAAGGTGGAACAATGGATCAGAGATGTCCAGCCTGAACAAGTCAGGGGGCTTGTTAGAAAATTGCCTTTATTATTAAGATGTAGGGTTCTCCTACTGCTGCATTTATATTTGTCCCCAGGACTTTCAGAAATGGTCAGATTTAATATGTACTAGTCCCATGTGTCAAGCTATGAAATCTTCAATGGATGCATTAAAAAGCTGATCTGTGGGGACACAATGGGTGAGAATGGCATTTCTGAAAGTCCTGCATTCTAGTAAGGAGTAGGCTGCAGGACATCTGGAAATTCTAAGCAAATGTGCAAAATTCTTAGACTCTGCCAGGTTAAGATCTTGAGTGAAAAAAAACAGGATGCAATTGGAAAAAGACAGATGTATGAAGGCATTAAATTTAATAACAAAATCTCATAGGTGAATAAAATAACATTGTACTCTGCCTTTCTTGCTATATAACATACATTTTTTTCTTTCATTTGCCTTTTTACTCATAAGCATGTCAGGTTCTTTTAAGACAATTAGATTGTGGAGTTGGTTCAGGGGAGGGAAGGTTCCTGGGGAACACTGAATACTGCATCAATGCAGGAATCCCAGCATAGGGCAGGGACAATGCAGCTTGCTGGGGGAAGGACCTGATGCAATAGGGAGCCGCTAGGTGGGTTTCAAAGGGAACATGAAAGCCTTCTTGGGAAAAGAGGGGTTTTGATGCAAATCAGAAATCCACTGAGTCTACTGCCACTTCACCTGGAAACAAAATACCTTCAAAGACATAGTGGGCCAGGGAAAGCTGTATATAAATCCTTTTAATTTCTATTCCATATCCTCTAGTCACTTTGAATTTCCTGTATTAAAAAAGTTAAGTATTCCAGTTTTCCTGGCTATTTTCAGTTTTAAAGTGTTTTGGTTTTCTTTGGGGAGCTCATTATAAAAAAACAAGGTCTAAGTACCTCCACCTCAAAGTTATGGCTGACTCACCGGGCCATTACATCACCCTCTTTCCCCTAAAGCAGTCATCCAAAGGGAGACTTTTGAAGGTGCAGATGTTTTAAGACTCTGTCTCTCCAGAATATTGAAATTTTGCCTGTCATCTCTGAAGGAGTTACCTGGAAAAGGAGTGCTTCTGTTGGACTGCTTTATGCTGAGCCAATGGCAGTGCAGTGACGCTTAGCTCTGTGCCGATTTAACATGATATTTATTATACTCTCAATTTCTGAGGCTTTGACTATAGGAATTCTGCAGCTGAAAACCTGATGGCTTTCCTGGCTGTGCAGATATACTCTTTTATAACACATAGCTTGGATGTGGTAGCAGTCCTGTGATAGATCTCGTTTGTTCAACCTGCCTTTTACAACATCCATTTCCCAGTGCTGCGATACCTTTACTTTGCCGAAATTTCAGGAAATTTCTGACAAGGCTATGAGGTGGAGATTTTAGTCTCATTTTACAGGTGAGGAACTGAGCTGCTGTAAGACCTGTTCAAGCATTTATAAAATTTACTGCCAAGGTACAACTGAATTTCAGTTTCTCAGTCCAGTGCTTAAGACATAAGACAGTTTTCCCTTCTATGTGTTTATCTGCTCAATTAACGAAGCCAGGATTTTGTTGTTGATATCCTTTTAAAGGAAAATTGATTTATTGCAGTCACTGACAAGTTGTGGTTTTGTGATGCCAACATTTTATATCAAATATTAACTGATACTCAGAAGAGACCAGTATCAAGGCTAGTTCCACTGGAATGTGCTTTTTTTGAAGCTTTTATGATACTTTTTCAAAGCTTTTTTCTTTGCTTTGGGGCTCTCCTGAATGGAAAATGCCAGAAGTGGGGAAAGAAGTGGCAGGCGTGGCAAGATGCCTACGTGCACACTTGAGAGAGTGAGGCAGCAGGGGTGGTGCCAGGCATGCAGGTGATTTAAATGAGAAGCAGCAGCAGCGTGAGACCCTGATTTGGGAAGAGAGCAGCTCTCTGCTGAACTCAGCCTGCAGTGTATACTGGAGAAAGAAGGCAAAACCAAGAAAAATCCCAAAACCCAAACATGAGGTTGGCTTCTGCCCACCTTTCCAGCCTGTCCAGTTCTCTCTGGATGGCATTCCTTCCTTCCAGTGTGTCTGCTGCACCACACAGCTTGATGTCATCAGCAAACTTGCTGAGGGTGCAATCAATGCCTCTGTCCCTGTCACCGACAAAGGTGTTGAAAAAGACTGGTCCCAGGACTGATCCCTGGGGGACCAGTCAGCAGCCTCCACTTGGACATGGACCCTCTTTGGGTGTGGCCACCAAGCCATTTCTTTATCCATCTAGTGGTCCACCCATCAAACCCATGTTTCACCAACTTGGAGACCAGGATGTGGTGCAGGACAGTGGAAAAGGCCTTGCTCAGGTCCAGGTAAATGACATCAGTTGCTTGCCCCTCATCTATTAACGTTGTGACCTTTTCCTAGACGGCCACCTAGTTTGTCAGGCAGGTTTTGCCCTTGGTGAAGCCATGCTGATTGTGCCCAATTACCTCTTCACTATTCTCCTGTCTCAGTAGTGCTTCCAGGAGGATCTGCTCCATGATCTTACTGGGCACAGAGGTGAGACTGAC
This sequence comes from Pogoniulus pusillus, assembly GCF_015220805.1. Classification (NCBI taxonomy): domain Eukaryota; kingdom Metazoa; phylum Chordata; class Aves; order Piciformes; family Lybiidae; genus Pogoniulus; species Pogoniulus pusillus. The sequence goes on along the minus strand of NC_087275.1, from coordinate 14,830,448 downwards.
TGGCCTGTAGTCAGTCAGGAAGGTTCATGTAAACATGAGGAAGAATTTTTTCACTGTGAGGGTGACAGAACACTGGAACAGGCTGCCTAAATGGGTTGTGGAGTCTCTCTCTCTGGAGATACTCAAGATCTGCTTGAGTGCGTTCGTGTGTGATCAGCTGTAGGTGATCCTGCTCTGGCAGGAGGGTTGGACTGGATGTTCTTTCAAGGTCCCTTCCAGCCTATGACATTCTTTGATTCTGTAGTCCGTCTGTGAAGGATTATGCAAAATGAATAATCTGTATTAATTTTTGATACCCAGGCGATGATTGTTAACAACTATGAAAACTGTTTGTTAACATTAAAACTTGCTGGAAACTTATTCACAGGTTCAAAAAACACACAGGTTGGAAATTTATACACGCAGGGCACAGGCAAAACTAGATCACTTATTTCTTAAAGTGGCAAATGCAAATATTATGCTGGAAGAGGCTTTTAAGTATTTACTCACAAAATTATAAATCAGACAGTACCCAAAGCAGGTGGAACTCTGTCCGATTGGCCACTGAGACTTGATTTCTCCCAGGCTTCTGGTGAAAGGAGGCTGACAATCTCTGACCTTGTGCCCAGCTCCTCTGGATGATCTGGGTATCTCCAGGACTTGTAGTCTTATCAGGAGGACTTTCAGGGGCAGGCAGGATGTCTTGAGGTGTGCACAGTCTCAGCACAGTGTCACGCTGGGGGCTATGCAAGGCGACTGAGTGCAGGCATTTGGAGCCTGTTCCTGGTAAACTCTCCAGGTGAATTCAGGATGCAAAATGAGGCAGCAGCAGCCTTGTGCTACCTGCTCATCCCTTGTATCAATATCCAGCCCATGACTAAGAGGGGCATCGGACATTGATTAGCCAATCAGAATGGCACTTTGCCAGGCCTCACCATATTAGGCAAAGCCAGGGATTTTGCCCTCCCCTCCCAGGGTTGCTTCTCCAGCACAGAAGGAGGGGACTGGGGGGGCAGGCAAACATGTCTGGGCATGGATGAACCCATGTTTGCCCCATCAGGCCTAGCATCACACCGTCTCACATCCCTGCAGTTCCAGTTGTATCAGGGCTGTTAGAAGGTTTCTTTCTCTCTCATCCTATTAGTTTCTGTTTATGGATCCAATGTTCATGAACTTGCCTAACCTTTCTTTGAATCTGCTGATATTAATGACCAGTTTCCTGAGGCAGTAATTCCCAAAGGTTCACAATCTGCTGTGTAAAATTACATCTTTTACATGCCTTTTCCCAAGACTCTTCTAGATGTTACCCAAACACTGCCCATGTAACATTGCCCATGTGCAGAGAGTAAAGCACTGTAGACGACATACAATGATAACTGCAAGATCTCTGTCCTGAAAGGCATCTTCTGAGTTCAGCAACATGTAAGCATGGTTGAGATCTATTTTGAGAGACAGTTTATCTTTCATTTATTTGTGTTTATATGTGTCATACTAGGAGTGTCTGAGGGAGCTGAGGTTGTTTAATCTGGAGAAGAGAAGGCTAAGGGGAAATGCTATTGCTCTTCACATCTATCTGAATGGAAGTTGTAGTGATGCTGATGTTAGTCTGTTCTCCCAAGTATCTAGCAATAGGGTGAGAAGAAATGGGCTTAAGTTGTGCCAAGGGAAGTCTAGATTGAATGTTAGGAAAAAACATTGTTGCTGAGAGAGTGGTGAGGCATTGGAACAAGCTGCCCAGGGAGGCAGTGGAGTCACCATCCCTGGAGGTGTTCAAGAAGATGTAGATGTGAGATTCGGGACATGGTGTAACGATCATGGTATTTGGGCTGTGGCTGGAGTTGATGACCTTAAAGGTATTTTCTAGTCTTAGTAATTCAGTAATTCTATGGTTTAGCATTAAAGGTTGCTGTAAAGAACTCACTGTAGCCTTATCATTGCTGTGTGCCTCTTTAGGCAAACTGATACAGCTCTTGAGCTGGAGTGACAGTATTTGAAACCACTGGAGTTGGTGTTACTGAGCTAGTAGGAACTTTTTGGATCCGTAGGACTGGTTGTAGGATCCTATAACAGCTTCAAATGCCTGACATGGAGCTTTGCTTTAGAACTCATTTTTCTCCCACATCTGTATGGGAAGGCGGTTGCAGAGTCTCATTAAGATTAAGCTACAAAAAAAAAAAAAAAAAAAAAAAAAAAAAAAACCAAACCAAAAGTCTTTCTGCTTGTATTTACTTGTGCCAAATTTATATAGGTTTCTGCTTGGCTTTCCCTTTCCTTCAGTTTAAAGCACTGTTCTTTTCGCTCGGGTGTTTATCCTTTTGCTGAATTTATAGGGACGTACTAACTTCTCTCTTAGCTTTCATGTTAATAAACTGAGAGCCAAGCTCTTCTGGTCTGCTTTTATAAGATGGCTTTACAAGGTAACTTGTCATCCTAGCCACCTTTTCCACATCTATTATTTTTGAGTTTTTCTTTAAGATTTTGTCTACAATTAATCGGAGATCTTTTTGATGCATCAGCAATGCTTGCTTTGAGTATTCCAAAATAAATTGGTATAGGGTTAAAACAACATATTGCATCACTGGTTACATCTGAAAGGATATAAAAGACAACGACTCTTCTTCCTTCCTTCCTGAGCTATGTCTCAAAGTGACTGCTGTGTATTTCAGTGCCTGATAAACACTGGAAAGAAATAGAAATGTGTTTAAAAGAGGGAGATAGCTATTTGTTACTTCTGTGCCCAGTAAGGAACACCGTTTGAAATCACAGCAGAAAAAAGGTATTTTTTTTTCCCCTGGAAACTATCCAAGCAGGATATGATGTAAACAAGTGAGAGACAGAAAAAATGGAAAGTAAATATTTCCAGCATTTCCTCTTTCCCCTTCTTGCTTTTAGGACTCACATTACACTGTGCATTTGATTGTTCTGGTTGTTTTGTTGCACCTCTTGTGGTCTAAGCTGCTCGTATGCAATTAAATACAAGTCTCCAATCTCTATCTTGACAAAATACCTGACAAAATTAACTGTTTCTCAGTTAATCATGAGTTTTAAACCACAGAATCAATGCATGCTTAAAAATAGTTAATCAAAGGTGAAAGTAATATGGCTATTGAGTATATAAAAAGAAACAGTTTCACTGTGCTTTTTAAATTGCAAAAGTTTAATGCAATATCAAGGTGATATTTGACATGCTTGAATCAGAACATGACAGTTCAAGGCAGATCTGCAGCTGGGAGTGGCGTAGACCAACCTGAATGACTTTATCATCTTGGCTGCATATGAATTGTAGTAGGTGAGAGCGCTGGATGGGTTGCAGTCTTGTCCCAAAACCCAAAGTTATGCTTGAAGGATTTGCTTGCCCTTAGCTTGACAGTGCTCTGGCTGCTTGCATCCCAGTGAGACTTTATAGTTCAAGTATTTTTCTGTCATTAGCATGCAGAAAGTAGAATTTTTTGCTATTGGCTTTTTCTTGACTTTCTTTTGCTCATCTGTATGGATTTCAATGTGCTGTAATACTACTGCCTCTCACTGAACTGTGAGAAAGGGAAATAGATTTAAATGTTCAGTTTAGTCTGAATTATAGAAAACCTGGTCTTAAATAAGAACACCTACAACTTCTTCTCCCCTTCATATATTCAGATTCTAATTCACAGTAGACTCACAGCAAAACGATCCAAGATGTGCTTGAATACTCTTAAAAAATTTGAAGAAGCCAAACACTTTATTTGCATAGGCTAAATTTCAAAACTGATGACCTTCGTTTTCAAATGCACAAACCACATTCTTCACTCAGTCTCATGTTTCTTAAAATAATTTGGGCTCTTGCCTTTTAGAATTTCAGAGCTGTAATCCAACAACTGTGTTGTTTTTACAAGAAAACTCCATGCAGTGAATGCCCTATGCAGTGTCAGTCAAATTGATGCAGAGTTTAGACACTGTGGCTCTTGGATCGAGGTTGGAGGTGACCTGTTCAAATGAAATTGTAGCAACATAGCCTCAAGAATGAAGCAAGCAGCCAGGCTGTCTGAGTGTGGGTGAAATCTGATGAATTATATGCTTCTTGGATTCCCTCCAGGATCCCAGTCAGTGTCAGTGTAATTTGTAAGGGCTGTGAGTTCTAGAAGGAGAAACACATCATATGCAACATGTGTACTTTGTATTCAAAGAAGTTGGGAATGCATGAGCGTTTTCTGTAGATTAAATCAGTGGGATTTAGTTTCTAAAGAAATAAAGTAATCTGAACACTTTGCTTTGTTATTTGTCTTCTGCTGAAGCTAATCAGCTTATCGTGTTTAAAATAACCTGCTTGAGAATTGTGTCAAAATTCTGTAGCTGTATGCAAAAACTTTTTGAAAAGTGCAGTTTCTGGGACCTATGTTGACCTAATTAGTGACTATGCTGGCGTGTAAATCAGATGTCAATCCATTCTTCTGCAAATAGGAGCTTAGTCTCTGCACTGTCGCAGATGTTGTCCATGAGCGGCCACCACTGCTTGGTTTGAGAATGCCCCTGTGGCATCACGAGTCTGCACAATTGCATGGAAAGGTTTGGTAAGAATGTTCAGGGAAGTAGGGAAACAGACACAGCCTTCTTTGCCTCTAAACCTCTGGTCAAATAAGCATATTTGGAGTGGGATGGCAACAATGAGTCAGTATGAACATGTAGGTAATAAGGGGCTGATGATACAGGAGGGTGATTGGGACTGTGCATGTATCTAACAAGATCTGTCCTTCACTAAAATTTGCTCTGCAGTGAGGCTTTCCTCTGCAAGGTCTTGGGTTGCAGGCATAGAAATTCAGAGTGGACAAACATTACAAGATGTTGACTATAAACAGCTATGTTTGTAGACACTCAAAAGGAGTAACTTCACACTCAGACCTGTGGTCAATGGCTTGATGTCTGACTGAAGACTAGTGATGAGTGGCATTTCTCAAGGGTCACTATTAGGACTGGCACTTGGTGACATGGGCAGTGGAATTGAATGCACTCTAAGGAAGTTTGCTGATGACACCAAGCTATGTGGTGGAGTCATCATGCTGGAGGGAAGGAATACCATCCACAAGGGCCTTGACAAGCTTGAGAGGTGAAACCAGGCAAAGCTCATGAAGTTCAACAAGGTCAAGTGCAAGGTCCTACACACAGGTTGGGGCACAGTCCCAATCATAAATACAGCCTGCACGGGGAATGGATTGAAATTAGCCCTGAGGAGAAAGACATAGAAGTGTTGATTGATGAGAGGCTCAGCATGACCTGTCAATGTAAACTCACAGCCCAGAAAGCCAATCATATCCTGGGCTGCATCAAGAGAAGTGTGGCAATAAGGTCAAAGCAGGTGTTTCTGTCTCACTCTTATGAGAGCCCACCTGTAGTTATCCCACTGAGGTCTGGAACACCACCAAAAGACATGAGCTTGCTGGGGCTGCAAAGATGATTGAGGGCTGGAGCATCTCTGCTATGAAGACAGGCTGAGAGCGTTGGCATTGTTCACTCTGGAGAAGTTTCTGGAGAGATTTTACATCAGCCTTTAGGTACATAAAGGGGGCTTACAAGAAAACTGGAGAGGATGTTTTACAAGAGCTTGTGGTGATAGGACAAGCGGCAATGGCTTTAAACTGAAAGAGGGTAGATTTAGATTAGAGGACAAAGTTCTTCACTGTGAGGGGTAGTAAGGCACTGGCATGGGTTGCTCATAGAAGTTGTGATATTGTCTCCCTGAAAATATTCAAGGCCAGACTGGATGGGCTTTGAGAAACCTGGTTTACTAGAAGGTATTCCTGCTTGGATCTTCTTGGTGATCTCTAAGATACTTCCAAAGCCAAACCGTGTATGATTCCATCAGAACAGGTAGGGAGTTGTTTCAGCATTGCAACCACAGTGCGTTAAACAGATTTTGTAGCCACAGCAACAGAAAGCAATTTTAGATGTTGCTGACATGCTAAATACAAATATTCTGTGGTAGTGTCTAAAATGATGTTTTTCCACATTATAGAAGCTCATATTAGACAAGTCATGTTTACATAAGTTACCATGATATATCATCAAAAACAGGCAAAGAGCTAATGAAAAGGAAAACAGTATCTAAGCCTTAACCAATGATGAAAATTGCCACCTCTATGTACGATTAAGCACAGTAGTAAGTGAAAGAACACAGATCAGAATAAACTTTTAATCTAATTTTCATAACTGTGTACATGACTTTCAATGAAACCATGATTTTATAAAATCATGGAATCATTTAAATTGCAAAAACCCTTTACAATCAAGTCTAACCATTAACATAACACTGCCAAGTCTTGTAACAGTAAAGACTAAGTAGTGATGTGAAAACTACCACAAAAGTGGCTGAGAAGGGGCAAGGCGTGGACTGTTCTGATGTCCCAGAAAATATTGTTGCCTATGCAAATAATCTAAACCTATTTCACGTGAGATAGTATGGAACTTTAATCCCATAGTGAAACTTTAAATTTGATTTATGGGGTGAGAAAATTAAGTAAAAATTACTCATTAGCATTTTTGTGCAATTAGGTTTACTTGCTTTTCAGCAAAAGCTGCATTTTTGCTTTTGCAGAAGCTCTTTAGCTTCCTCCTTGATTTTTTTTTCCCCCCAGCTGTATCTACAATGTTTTTGTGTAACAAGAAACTTTTCTGTCAGAGTTTTAAAGGAGATCCTCTTTGTTGGCAGACTTTCTATATTCTTAGAGGGTTTTACTTCTGAATAAAGCCAAGAGTAAATGCATGATTTTGATCTCAACTCTTCAAAAATGTGTATATGTTGCAATGTGCTATGGCATTGTAGTACAGTATAAATTGAGGAGAGGAGAGGAGAGGAGAGGAGAGGAGAGGAGAGGAGAGGAGAGGAGAGGAGAGGAGAGGAGAGGAGAGGAGAGGAGAGGAGAGGAGAGGAGAGGAGAGGAGAGGAGAGGAGAGGAGAGGAGAGGAGAGGAGAGGAGAGGAGAGGAGAGGAGAGGAGAGGAGAGGAGAGGAGAGGAGAGGAGAGGAGAGGAGAGGAGAGGAGAGGAGAGGAGAGGAGAGGAGAGGAGAGGAGAGGAGAGGAGAGGAGAGGAGAGGAGAGGAGAGGAGAGGAGAGGAGAGGAGAGGAGAGGAGGGCAAGCCAGGGTCCTGGAGGACCGTGGAGCCATTGCTCCAGGTTCTTTGTCCTCTTTCCTGTGGTTGCTTCTTCCAAACGGGAGGGAGAGCAGAAAGCATGTCTGGGCAAGCCAGGACATGCTCAAGTCTATTTTTAGCCTATTCAGGCCTACCATGACAGCTCTTAAGCACAGACAAGGTTGGGGCATCAACTACCTCTTTAGGATAACTATTTCAAGGTTTGACCACCCTTTTCTAAAGGAATGCTTCCTAATGCCCAGTTGAACCTTTTCCTGGTGCAGCTTTGGTCCATTCCCACATATTCTGTTCACTGGATCCCAGGGAGAAGATCTCAGTACCTTCCCCTCCACTTCCCATCCTCAGGAAGCTGTGGAGAGGTGTCTTTCTAGTTGAACACTGAGTCTAATATAACATGGCTCCTTGACTCTGCATTTCTTCATGTACACTGTTTAAACTTGATTAAAAATTACTGCCAATGCACACTGATATGTTGGATATGGTGGTGCTTGAGATATTACCTTTATGTCTAGCTGCACCTCGTGCAAATGCAAGTTACTGGCCAAACACCCCCATTTCCAGCAAAGAACCAGTAGGTTTTGTGATCCTCTTCCTTCCCCGCACCTCAGCTACAATGTGACTTTCTGAAAAAAAAAAACAAACCACCCCATATTCCCTTCTGGCACTTTTCATTGTTTCTCTCTTTCAGTCTGGCTGTGCTTAAGACTATCTGCTCTAGCCTCAAGGTGAAGACAGTAATTTTTTTTGAGTGATAGCAAATCAACCCTCCCATTTCTTTTACTGAGTTCATTTTATCCAGTCATCCTAAGGATGTTTCATTTCAGTATCAGACCATGTTTAGCTGATGCATACAATCACTTTTCTTGCATGTGAAAGCAAGAATTAAATTTAAATGCAGGTTGTGCATCCATTTTCTCTAAACTTTTTTAATCATCAGTAAACGAAGCATTGCTGCTGCCATCAGATTGCTGTACTGCCGAACTGACATAAAGAGCAAATCCATGGAGTGAGTTTGTTTGTAGACTTTTACCTAAGTTTGGAGCTGGTGATGATTTGTTGTTTTTTCTGCAGTTTGACCTTGTTTGGTCTAGCTGGAAATGTGTCAGTAGTGATGTCAGTATTTGCCAAGAGCTATACTTTTACAGGAAACTGTAATAGACATCATTCACGGTTTTGACAAGATTTCACACAGCCTACCAGGGCAATCCAGCACAAATTCATCATAATAAAAGCCTTCCATGCCCATTTTGGGCTATGTGCTCATAACCTTACAGATGTGGTCCATCTGTAGCTGAAAGAAACTATTCAGTTGCTGCTTTGTGTGAAGTGCTTGAACACTGTGACAAACGTCTACTTGAAATAGTTTGCTGCTAACGTGAATTTAGAGACATTTAAGCATCAACACGATGTAATACAGCATAATTTAAGGTCACACATCAGAAAACACAGAATTGATTGTTCACAAGATTTTTTTCCCAATGCATGTTGGAGGTGGGACTCTTCCACTATATGGTGTAGAAAAGAAATTTGGAGAAGAGAAGAAGGGTTCCTGAGCCACTTAAAATGGAAAAGAGTGATCTGGACCTCTTTTACTTGCAAAAATCCATATGTTCATTCACCTCTACTGAATTGGTGGAAGGATGTGGTTCTGGGCTACCAAGAAGTTGATGTTCTTTGTGGTTTCCATGTCTTCTGTCAGTATGGCAGGCTGATGGGAGTTCTTTTCACCTGGTACAATGGTGACCTCTAATCGGCATTAAAAAATTGTTGCATCGCTTCTTTGTTCCTTATGGTGTTGTTCTCCCTCAGCTCTGCACTGTTATGTGCCCTTCAAGCCTTCTCATTACCTTTGTTTTCTTCATTCCAGGCACTTTCTTGGCAAACCACTAGTGGTTTTCAAAGCAGACACTTCATGTGTTCCTGTTGAAAGAAAGGTTTTTTTCTCATAATTCCCTTCCCACTGTGTCGTGACATTGTTTGTCATGTGGACTTTTTTGCTCATGTTTGTTTGTTTGCATTACTCTTTGAGGGCTTGATTTGCTTTGCTGCTTTTTGTTTGTTTGTGTGCTTTTGTTTGGTTTTTTTTTTTTTTGTGTGTGTGTGAGGGGAGGGAGAGTGGTTTTGGCTGTGAGATTTCTTTTTTATTTGTTTGTTTGTTTCTGGTGTGGCAACTGAACTTAAAATTTGAACTTAAAATATTGAAATCAATATTCCACAGGTCAGATTGCTAGGTAATAATTTGTGACTTCCGATCTGTCAGGATAAAATTGGCTTTCTGGGCTGCAAGTGTACACTGATGACTTATTGAGTTTCTCATCCACCAGCACCCCCCAGTCATTTTCTTCAGGACTGCTCTCAAGCCAGTCACTGCTCAGCCTATACTGGTGCCTGGGATTGCCCAACCCGATTGCAGGATGGGCACCAGGGAGAAAACAGACCTCCCTATGGAGTGGTTGGGTTTGCATATCAGGCCTATATACCATAATGACACCTCGATTTTTCTATTCAGAGTAAGGTTTTATGGCCAGCCTGGGGCAAGTTTGCCTTGGTGGCCCTTCTGGCCTTCCCTTGTTCTTGCTCACAACCAGTTCCTCCTGCAGAGTCTCATACCTGTTCCACAAACTGCTTTCAGTAAATTTCTAATCAATATAAAGTACCAATATATAACCCACTGTAAAACATTTTCTTCCTCTTCCCTCTCTTCTTCTTCACTTGTTTCAACAATGTTTGCAATACTCATTGAGGATTTAGAAAGGTTTAACCCAAATCTGCTTTTATTAACTGCGACTGAGCTGATTGTGAATGAGTGCACTCTTTATTTTGCCAACATTTTAACTCAATTTACCCCATTGTTACTGCTGTTCTCTGCTTTGTAGCTTATATGAAATAGTAACTTCTGCCCTATGTATTTTTTTCTCTTTTTTACTGTATGGAAATAGTCATGATGAGGAGTGTTTTGGATTTGGGAGACTGGCTGCTTGGTTTTGTTACTGCATTTGTGTTAACTCAGAGTTGGGCTTGTGCTTAGGGTGGAAAAGGGTGAGACCTGTCATGCAGACATACCTGTTGGAGTCTTGTTTCAGAATCTCAATACTTCCCTCAAAGTTCAGTCTTTTACAAGGACTTTCTTAATACTTGAAAAAAAGTTACTGTTATGTGTGTCATACTGGAGCTTCAGATCTGTCTTCAGTTTTCCTGGGCCCAGGCCATGAAACTAAGAACTGAGCTTTTCCTTGGAAAGCTAGCAGAGATCTAACATGCCAGCAGTAGCCTCTGTCCATTGAAAGGATGCTTCTTTAAATTACAGTCCGTCTGTGGGCAGGTAAAAGTGATGATAATTTCTGAAGGTACTGTAAGGTTGGTGATGGATTAAATCCTTAGTTTTATAGAAAGAGTTACCATTGGTGTAGATATATACCAGTAGTGGTGTAGATATATACCAGTTGTGGCACTTCCCGTCCTCAAGACATCCATTTACTTTACCCTTTGTGTTGTGCACTAAACAAGTGTTTCTTGGGAAGCTGGCCTATAACAGACTCCTTTACATCTCCTTCCTGTGCACAGTCTCATGCTCATCCATGGCTACCATCATCCAGCCTTGCGCGAGGCAGTGCTGGCTCCAGCACATGAAGCCAGTTGACAGAGTGCTGCTAAATCTTGGCAGCATTGCAAACAATCTAAGTTCTGAACTTTTATTTTATTAATTATTAGGTTTACATTAAAGTGCAGGAGATGAAACTTCAAGCCCAGGATCCTGAGGTTGTCATATTGTCACAAGTTCGCAGTGGAACCTTTTTTTGGCAGTAAGCTTGAGACACTAATGTACACCATATGGTTGCATAGGACAGCTTTTACATCAGCTGTATTAGCAATTCCAAGAGCTGCTCCAGTTCATACTCATTCCATTTTTTTCCCCTTTTACTTTCTTTACGACAGTGCTACAGAAAAGTGATACTAAAAGCCTTGTGGCAAATCAAAACATATTTTTTTATTCTGTATGACAAAAGTGCAGCAATCTGCTACAGCTACATTCAAATGGAACTGCTGCAACGTTACAAAGATGATCATGCAACCAGAACGTTTTGCTGACAGTGATTTTTCAGGCAACCAAATTTGCTAAACATACAAAATGCAGGCCAATAAGTCTTCAAATGTTTTGACCTACTTTCCCCTTGAACTCATTCCAAAATAATAATAATAAAAAATAACTGTGGAGAGAGCAGATTACACAGCTCTACAATTTCACTGATGGGAATGCAAATGCCATTAAAGTAAAAGTGCTTCCTGCTGGCAGACCAAGTATGTATTTGTGTGGTTGTAACTCCTCAATGCTCATTCAGAACTTGGGAGGGAGATGAGGCCAGGGAAGGACACTTACGCTGACTTAACAGGGACTTTTCAATTTAGGGGGCCCTTCTGGTGTGTCTCTCTTAATTCATCTGTGTAGAATTACACAGTATGGAATGGACAGTGTTTTCTTTATGTAGAGACCAAGTTTTATTTTCACACAGTTTAGTTAGTGAGTCATTACCAACAACTTGCATATATTCATAGAGTTGCCTTCCTGGATGTTCTAATTTTTGATGCTTAAAAAAAAAAAAGGCAAAACAAAACCCAACAACAAAGTGACCTAATTCTACTAGACATCTCCCTTTGTTCTGTTTCTTTTTCCCCACTTCAAAGTATTTCCTTGTCTTTGGAGGGGGGGTTGTGAAGTGAGGAGAAGGAAGATGCATGTGTTCAGAGGTCTGTAGCCTCGTGTTTTTCAAGGTCTACATAAACCCATGAATGATAGGTACAGGTTGATTTTGTCAGTTCTCAAATTATTTAAGAACCTTACTTTACTGGCAAAGGCATTAATGAGCTTTAAAAAGAGGAGAGGGAGTTGACAGGAAGAATTAATCCCTCCCAGTCCAAAACAAAAACTCAGGCCTACTGCATTTCCTTCCTTTCAGCATCATACAAATTGTACAGTTTTAGTGTCCCTCCCTTGGTTCACCTCCCCAAGGTCCTCTGGAGATTTATCCTGTAATTTCCAGTAGGAAGATGATTTGCATAAACCAGTTCCTTTTCATGATTAGATTCAGGAAATAAGAATTATAATCTGATATTGTTTTGCCTTTGTCCTAGAAGTTGTTAAAATGAGTCATCTAGCAGCCTCTAATCCCATTTGCAACCATATATGGATATGCATGGGACTAGAAATGAAGGCAGGTTTGTGTGTTTAAGAAATCCAATAGCCTCTTTCTCCCTAGGATTTTAATTTTGCAAAAGGAGTTAGTGAAAAGTAATAAGACACTGTTAAATACTTTGGCTAAGCAGGATCTATGTGAGCTAGGAATTGTCCTAGAAGCACGATACATATTTGGAACAGGAACTCCAAAAGACTTAAAAAATAAATTAGAGGAGGAATATATACACATGCATAAGCCGTAGTGTTGTAGTTCTCCCAGTGAACCTGTTTTCCACAGACTGTGAGTGCCTGTACTTCCCTTCAGTCAACAAGTAGTTCTGCTGATCTTAGTCCAAAAGAATTCTCTGTTCAGCACAAATAGTCTTTTTTTACCTTTGGTATCATAAATCCTGGTTATGACATTACCTCTCTAAAGAAAGAAATACGTCTTGCCAGCATCAGAGGGCAGTCTTCTCTAAGCAAGCACACACACTGCTGGATTTTTTTCCCCACGTATTTCTCTTGTCCTGGATGACTAATTTAAGCTAGCACCTCTGTACCAGACTTAAGAGGTACAATAGAATGCATGCACTGGATATTTAGTGCTTTACCTTTCCTTCTCTTTTTTTTTTTGGTTCGAAACAAAATACAATCTACAAAATCACCTTTTCAAAGTTAGGAATTTAGTTTCCAGAAGTAGGGCTGCATATAGGACAGCAACGTCAACCAATGAGTGAAGGTTCTCAACGGGAATGGACATGAGGGAAAGGTATATAACATATCACATAGTGTTTACTTATTAAATCAAGATCACAGGGCTGGGGTCTTATTTTAGTTGCCATTAAATATTTTACAGTTAATGTGTAATTCTGTGGCAGGCTCAATTTCTGTTTTATAATGGCTTCTGTTTATACTTCCTATACTTACCACTTTTAAGGATTAGCTTTATCAAATGCAGCAAATCTTAAAATCTGAACTTACATTAAATTGTGCAGAGGTGGCTCACAGACCAAAGCCAGCTACAGAGCCAGATACTCTCAAGGGCTACATCTCCACAGCCTTCCTGACTTTGTCATACTTCATAGATATGCCTTCCCTTCAGGATGGAGGATATGCAGTCTTGGATAATGGACAGGCAGTTGGAAGCACACAGCTTTCACACAGCTCCATCATCTGTTAGTAGCTATTTAGTAGGCTTGTCATAGCTGCAGATGAATAATTTTGTGTTTTATTTCTGTATATGTGATTCTCCACTCTCATAAGCATCCAAAACTTATGTAATATAAAATTGGATCTGATGCATATGGACTAAGAAAGTGAACCTCTTGCTCCTCTGTAGGAATTCTATAGGACCTTACTGTATTAGGATCATGTTCTAATGTTCTTTCACTGTGTTTGTAATAGAAGCATTGTTTTGATCAAGTAGATGATAAGCTACTATGATATAAAAACAATGATTATGAGCCAAAAAATGCAGACTGGAATAGCTCAGTAGAGGTCATATAATTGAGAGGCTTGGCTTTATCTTAAAGAAATGAATAATAATAAAAGTTTGTGGAGCTAAGCCTGAGAGAGTGAGGGGTTCCCTCTGTTGCTCCATTGTCCCTTCTCTTAGATCATCCCCCATGCAGCTAGTCCCATTCTCGGCCTTGCTGTGGGCAAAGCTGACTGCCTCAGAGAGACAGCAGAACTGATGTTGGGAAGCCAAGGCTGGTTAAGTCGTCTGCATCTGTAGTCAGAAATAAGGAAATAATGAAATTCAAAGTAAGCCACTGCACCATCCCTGTTTCTTGTACAGCTCTATAGAGCATCGTGATGTTACTGGCGCGCACTGAAACCACTCACTTGTCTCAGTTTTTGTAGGTGCTTTATTCCTACAGCAATGAGCCCTGACAACTTGAGAAAGCACAGAAGTGAGGCAAAACTAAACTAAGGTTTGGCACAAAAAAAATCACTGAGCAGTGGGTTTGGAGTGGATGGGCTGCTATTTGTCATTGTTTCATGATGTTTAAACAAAGTTTGTAGTAGAAAGCTTGTTACGGTAAGCAGTTGCATCAGATTGTTAAATCTCAGATGAATCTCCCAGTTGCTCTGAACCAAATCCAAAGATGAACTATTGATGTCTGGCTGACCCTTTAGTCCTATCTGCAACTTCCTCTGTGGAACCACTTTTCAAAGATGCAAATATTCTCTGGTGAAGGGAATGCTAATGCTACGTAGGTGGGCATCAAATATCTGCTTTCTTGATCTCTTAAACCTTCTTTTTTTTCTTTTAACATACAGGAGTTGGATGAACTATTCATCCCTGAACTCAGCACTGAAGTTCACTTTCTGCTTTTAGTATTCTGTTCAGCTCCAAGCAGAAAGGAGCAGGATGCAGCCCATACCTGCTCTGAGTTCCGAGTAGTTTTTGATTAGTTTCTCTGCAGTGTTTAGTTTTCACATCTAAAGACAGGACAAAAATGACAAGCTCACATTTGTCTCCTGCATTCTCTGCAACTAGTTTGGCATTTTAAAAAATCACCACTCTGCCAAGCTTGGCTGGAAGACTAGCTGAAAGTGGAACAATGGCTCATATTTGGTGAAGAGAAAGCAAGCATGCTGATATGAAATATCTTATAAAAAACAACTTAGTTGTGCTTATACAAACTCATATGTACTTAAGTACTTAGACCTGGATGGACATTTCATCCACCTGGATGGACATTTCATCCACCTCTCAGTAACACACAAAGTGTTTAATTCATGTAAATAGAAGGTGAGTTGTAGTGAATCTTTCTAGTGCTGGCTTGGTGTCTTGTCTACAATATTTTTCACACTGTAACTGGGTTAGGTACTCAGATGCATGGAAAGGTACAGGTTAGTATTTAAGCAACAAAAGAAGTAAAACCAGAAAACCTCCCTTCCATGTGAATTTTTCCGACATCCTTACCTAGGTTCCCAAATAATAAAAATAAGTCTGTGCTGATTTACATATGAGATACATATTTTTGTTTCAATGACTCTTCTGTTTAGGAGTCCTATACCTTTAAGAAAAAAAATTAATAATTTTCAGCTGGAGAAACAGAATTCACATGAGAAAAAAACCCTCTACCTGTGAGATACAACTCCCATTTCTCTTATTTTACCTTCTAAATGTCACTTTCTTTTTGTAATGAATTAGTCAGGAAACTCTGCCCTTTCCTTTGAATGACTCATGATGTAATGTACTGACAGATTAGAAATACTATTTGAGTAATGTACTATATGCCTTTAAGTGAGGTTTTGCCCATTTTATCACGTTTCTCCTCGTGGAAACCTAGCACTATATCTCTTGTGCTAATATTAGGGTGTTTAGATCATGACTTCAGAAAATCTTGTTGAAGTTCATATGAAGGCAGACTTTTCCATCATATTAGAAATGTGCTTCTCTTGTGTACAAGCTTTAAATTCATTTACCTACAAAGGTCACTGGTGGAAATTGAACACAAAAAGCACCTTATTTATGTATTATTTGTAGCTGTCAAAGAAATCCAAATGACATACAAGTGCACATTAATTTTAACACAAAAAAACCTCTTATCCAGTTGATTTGGAATTTAATATTTATAGTATTTGTAGCATTGAGTAAAAATCCTCAGTAAAAATGCTGAATAAAGGAGCATGGGTAAAAAGCATGAATGTGTTATGTGTTAGTACTTTGCACACTCTGTTCTCTTTTTAAGCCATAGAGAGGTCATTTAAGTGGTATATTATTTCAGAAGTGTGTTTCACATTTTAAGCTTCTGATGCCTGGCTAACTGTCAGATAGATAGAATGAAGTCACAGGTCTGAAGTCTATAGAAATGGCAACCCACCTGCACACGAAGCTTTTCCTCACATATTTTTTTCTCATGCAAGAATGTGGAATATGTCTAGGACATATGACTGTTGGAGGAGTGTTGATGGTGGCTAACCCTGGCTAAGTTATGTGTCCAATTTCCTTTTATCTGAAGAGCCAGAAGATGGTCTTCCTCAGACAAGAATTCAGCAAAAGAGGAATCTAAGTACATTCCTTGAGTTGTCCTATAGAGTTACGAGTTCAGCCTTGGAAGAACTTTTAGTCAAGCTAGACATCCCAAGCTTGTTCTTGAGACTTTGCCCATCTAAGTTTCTCTGTTCTTTCATGTATAGAAATATATGGTCACTACCTTTGGAATCAACTCCTTCCAATAGAGACCTTTGTTTTTAGAAAAGGAAAGATAATAACAACAACAACAACAACAACAAAAAGAACAAGTAATAGAAAACCTCAACATCCTTTAGCTGGGTCAAAAATGAGTGGATAATGTGTCTATGGAAAGGTTGCCTGTCCTTTTGAAGATATTCCCAGTGAACAGAAAAATCTGTTTCATTTTCTTCCTTTCTTCACATGGGGTTTGTCTTTCAGCCCTTCAGCCAAGTGTCCTCCTTACCTAACAAACCTAGTGCCTTCACACCAGACAAGTGTAGCCACTGTCTACCCTGCTGCTAACACCTGTAATTCATGTTGTATCTCAAAAGAGCTCTTAAAAGAAGCAAAAGGAAATGCCTTAAGTGAGAGCAACATTATTCTCTAAGGTTAAAAGTGGATATATGACAATACCAACACCAGGAGCTTCAAAGGAGTAGACTTCAAACAGAACTTTAGCTGTTTTAATTGACAGTCATGCTTCCGTCTCCTCCCCTCCCACATTGTACCAATGCCCAAACAGGGACTATTATCTTTCCTATAATCTTTAGTAAAATGAAATTTTAGAGTTTCTGGGCATGATCCAGTTCTCAAATGTCTAATGCCATTTGAGATGCCCTAGGGGCCTACCTGGCTCCATCTGCCAGTTCAAAAGGGCATGGGTCTCCCGGAGGTCACCTCATATCTACTACCAGATTGCTAACATCTCAGATCATTTGGACATGCCAAATGACATCTGATGCCTGTGTTAAGACAACTGAACTGAGGTAGCTGTATGTGTTAATAGACATAAATCTCAATTAACATCTTGCTTAACTCCACCTGGAATAATCTGAGTTCGTATTTGAGCTTTAACAAAAAAAGTAATCTTCAAATTTGGTAGACTGTTTTTTTTCTTGACACTTTTGGTAGCTTAATTTTCATGCAGCATAAATCTATATCTCTTCATTGATATCTATTTAGCATTTCTTATTTGCCACAAACCAGTCCTTGTATTATTTATATAGTTTGTTTATAGTTTTGAACTGCTGAAATAGCCCAAGTTTTGATCTTTTCACTCTAGTGCATTTATTAATGTCCTTGTCAAATATTAACCTAGAATATCTTCACTGGAACCCCCCCAATAGCTTTAATGCACAAACATTTATGATATGTGAAATTAAGCTGAAGGCCTGAGATACATGGTTCGTGTGGTTAAGTGGAATCACATTTGCAAACTTCAACTTCTGTGAAAATAGGATAGAAGACAAGAGCCATATGCTAATCATCTTCTGTTTAATTAAATGTAATACACTGTAAAGCAAGTTTATAACTTGCTAGTGAAGAGAGAGGAAAAGATAATCTCATGATTAAAATTTCTGTCTTCTATGTCATGATTTACTTAGTTTAAATTACAAGTGTACTGCAAGCTCCTCTGTCATGATAATGATAAACAAATGCCATATTAACTACTTGAACGTTTGTAGGAGATGTACCCGAAAAGGACTCCATGTTCACTGCTATTTCTGAAGTGCTTATCAGCTTGGTTAAGAATTTTTCCACAGATGTGGCAAGTCTGCTGTCTTATAGTGTCAAATGCCTTTAAGATTTGCAGCAAAATGAGAATCCTGTTTTCATGCAGTTTGGTAGACCACAGTAGAAGGAAACCATATATTATCTGGAGCATGTGACAGATGACTCCAGCAGGGTTAGAGCATCCTCTCCTTCCTGGGAAGTAACTTGCGCTTGCCATTCGCGGGGCCATCACAGGGTCACAGCAAAGAAGAGGAAAGATGATTTGGACAAAGCAAACTTAGCTTTTCATGAGCACAGTCTCATGCTCATGATGAGAAATGAGTTGAGAAATCATCCACCACAGGTATGGGGACAATTCTTTCAGTCTAGTCCTGCAGATTGTTGAAAAAAAAAAAGTCTGTTGTTACTAGGAAGGTTATTAACAGGAAGATTTGCTGATCAGCACAGAACTATAGTCATAGAATAGCCCATGAGGGAAAGGATGGTCATGGAGTTCAACTTCTGACTACATACAGGGAAACCTGAAAGTTAAATCGTATATGTAAGAGCGTTGCTCAAGTGTTTTTTGAACACTGACAGGTCTGGGAGCACAGCCACTTTGACCACTTCCCTAGGGAACATGGTCCAGTGGCTCACCAAATTCTCAGGGAAGAACATTTTCCTAATATTCAATAAGAACTTTCTCTGACACAACTTTAAGCCATTCCCTGACATTCCATCACCATGCACTACAAAGAAGAGATCAGTGTCTTGGTCACTGCTCCCCTTTATGAAGAAGTGATAGACAGCAGTGAGATTATTCCTTAGTCCTCATTTTTAGAAGCTAAATAAAGCTCCTATCTTCAGTTGTTCATCACAGGAGATTCCTTCTAGTCTTTTTGACTGCTTCCATTAGAAACAATCTTCTGCTATTAACGTTTGCTATGTTGGATGTTGTCTTGAATGTAGAAATTATCATCCTGTTTATCAGTGTATTTTCTCTCCCTTTAAATGATAACCAATTATCCCTGCTTGTCATAATATATGATTCCCTCAGCTCATTAGTGGTCTACAGTGCCAGAAACAATGATGTAAGATTTCTTACATAACTTCACTACCCTCTTCTCTCCAGACACAATCCAAGATCAAACATTCAAAATGCAAATTCTGTCACTATTTTTTTTTCCTGTTAAAAAATGCCACAACATATTCCACTAAACCATTTCCCTGCCTTTAAAAAAAATAGTAACCTATTTTGATGTCCAATCTGTTTTTGCTGGTCAGCAGCAATAAAACAAGGAGTAACGGCTACAAATTGGAACATAGAAGTTTTCACCTCAACATGAGGAGAAATTTCTCTACAGTGAGAGTGACAAAGCACTGGAACAGGCTGCCTGGAAAGGTTGTGGAGTCTCCTTCTCTGGCCACTTTCAAAACCCACCTGGGTGCGTTCCTGTGCAAACTACCCTAGGGGATCCTGCCTTGGCAGGGGCATTGGACTCAATCTCTGGAGGTCCCTTCCAACCTCTAAAGTTCTGATTCTCTGATTCTGTGATTTGCTGTCTGAAAAAAAGTTTTGCATGACACTTTTGGGGACTATTGCAGCAGGACAACCAATAAACCTGATTCTTTGACTGCCACCATTGCTTTGAGATCTCTTTCCTCTTAGTCCACCATTTTAGAAAAGCTTGCTGAGATACATGAAACATAATGAGTTAATCATGCCAGTGCCAAACAACAGTGGCATAACGCAATAGTAGTGTGGACCTGTGAGATCAGCCTCTCCAGAGAGCTAGATACTCGCCCTGAGGGTAAAATTCCTAAACGCTCTGACCTGTTTGTCTCTTTCTGAAGTTGAAAACAGCCATTAAAAATCTATAATCCTGCAAAACTCAGGCCCTGTGTTTTATCTGGCCTTGAACATAGTCTTAAGTTGTGCCAGGGGAAGTATAGGCTGGATGTTAGGAGGAAGTTCTAAGAGAGAGTGATTTGCCATTGGAATGGGCTGCCCAGGGAGGTGGTGGACTTGCCATCCCTGGAGGTGTTTAAGAAAAGACTGGATGGAGCATTCAGTGCCATGGTCTAGTTGACTGGCTAGGGCTGGGTGCTAGGTTGGACTGGATGATCTTGGAGGTCTCTTCCAGCCTGGTTGATTCTATGATACAATTGACTCAGAAAGCGATATCAGTTTAGGTCAGGAGTTATGTTGTACATTGGTCTGGAGTGTTTTTGAGATAACAGGTACATCTTTGTCATGAATTCAGTACAGAGTTTAATAACTGTGGGAGTAATTTTCATTAATGAAGACATATGTAGCATAGTTACTAAAAGTGAGTCATTCTTCAAATTTAAAATGAGGACATAAAGTGACAGAAGCCAAACTACTACTATGACTTCCACTTCTACAAACTACTGCTTCTACTTATAGATTCATCCACTGCAAGTTCTGACTGCATAAAAACAGTTATGAGGCCTAAATTGACTACTTCTGCTGGATTGAAGTAAATGTTTGAGCTTTTTTTTTTAAAAGTTATTTTTACAAGAAAAAGTCATAAGATCACGGTAGTCCTCCTCAGGCTTTATCAGAATAGAGAAATAAATGAAAAAAAAAGTACTAATTAATTTCTGTTGGCCAGTTTAAGATACCTTTTTTGTTAGACATACCTGAAAGTATTTGCAAGGTGGAGTACTTCCTAACAATGTTATGATCATTGTTGCTGTAGTTTAGTTTTACTGGTCATTAAAAAAAAAAAGGCTGGCAACTCCACCACCTTTTACAGTTTATTCTCCCTCAAAAGGCATTGATGGGTTTGAATAGTATAATAGCTATATAGTGTAGAATTTATAAGGAATCTCTTTGATATGTCTACTTATTTAAACTACTTTCCAGTAACGAATTTATGCTGAACAGATGTTTCTGTGCTATTCAAGCAAGGCTGAAGAAACATAAGGGGGAAGCGAGGGGGAATCTGTGCTGCTGCAGCACTGCTGCCCCTTTGAAGCTTGCTTTTAAAGATGTGTCTACTGTCACAAACCCAGCAAAAATTATTACAGCTGTTCTCTAGAGAAAAAAGCATCCATTGCTTTTCAGGCTATAATTGCCTACAGAGGGTGGGTGAAGTAGTGATAATGTTGAGATGCTGCTATGTTAATAACCAAGGATCAAGGAGAATCTGGCAAGCTGAGAGAAAAATCTTTGACAGCACACAGGAACTCTTCTGTGTTCATCATTAGGTATGGAAAAGAACAAGACAGGAAATTATATTCCAAGCAAATTAACTTCAGTTCAGTGAAGAAAGCAGATCCACCTGTGACTTTAAACTTGTTAATTGTTCTATTGTGAGGAGGACAGCTTTGAACTTCTTCTTTAAAACACAGCAGAATTACTATTAAGAGGTGTTGAACAGCTACTATGTGGATTCAAGTTATTATTGAAAATTATTTGATAGATTGGATAACCAAATTCTCAATGGGTCTGTGTGAAGGAAGTAACTGGAGATACATTTATGTTTAATGTCTTAATATTAAGACATTAACATAAATAACAAAACATTTTACAGTTTAAAATCAGCTATAGGAGATATTCTGTCAGGTTAAAATCATTAGTATATTTGGAATTAATACAATTACCATGAAAATAAAGTCATTCTTTCTCTTAATTCCTAGTTCCTTTTGTTGAGAACCAGAAGAGTTAAATAACCGTGATGAGACAATTAATTATCTTTTTGAGAACATGATTTTCCTATCATAGTAAGGGAAATTTTTGCCTGAAACAAAAATGTTGCCTGAAATTATGTGCCTCCAACTTGTTGAATTCCTTTATCTGATAAATAAATCCTGAAAGTATATTTGGTGGAGTAAAAATGTT
The DNA here is from genome assembly GCF_015220805.1 of Pogoniulus pusillus. Lineage (NCBI taxonomy): Eukaryota > Metazoa > Chordata > Aves > Piciformes > Lybiidae > Pogoniulus > Pogoniulus pusillus. Next base: position 14,808,623 of record NC_087275.1, on the reverse strand, counting down.
TGAATCTCTATTTGCTTAAATTTAATATGTAAACAACAACAACAACAACAACAAGGAAAATATTTCCTACAAAATAAATATGTGACTTGAAAGCATTTCCTCCAACTTCTAGCCTCGGAAGGAAAACTTCCTGCTTTCCTGAAACACATTTTCTGTTACACTACCATTTCTATTTAGTTGGTTGTAACTCTGTTAACAAGTAGTGACCACTCCTTATCTGCTCGTATGGTGTACATACTCGGCTACTTTTGGAGGAAAAAAGATGAAAAAAGCATTTTAAAGCCTTACCTCACAGAATTTATTTTTAAAACCATTGTATTACAAGACAGTTCTTTTAAGCTGGCAAGCCTTTTGCTTATCACTTCTTTTTCTGCTTGGCCACGTTTTGGGTTTCAGTAGTTTATTTATGTCTTATGTATTTATGTTTAAGTACCACTCTGGAGAAATAAACGTACGCCACGTCTTTATCTTGACCAATCTGTTGGGAGAAATATACATCTTAGGTACATTGTACTTTTTCTGTGCAGAGAAGAAGAGTATCTGAAATTCAAATTCTAGGAATGAGATTTTTATTTATTTTCAGCAGTAATGACTGGAGTACTGTGGAGGTATGGTGAATTACTTCTGTTGTTAGACTGAAATTGGGGTTGTAAAATACTAGAATCTCTTTGCAGCTTTTGAGGCTAGCAGGTAAGTGATGCCTGTTCTGCTGTCAGGATCCAAGTTTGCAGTCATTATCTACACTCATGTCCTCCAGCTGGTGCTAGCCATATTATACCTTTATTTGAATGCCTGTTTGTTCCCCTGCCTGTATATCACAAGGAGACTGTCTTTGTTGAATGTGTTTTCCAAAACTGTTAGCTTGAAGTCAGATCTGCCAATGTAAAGCTGCACCACTCTACGGATTTTTACCTCTACTGCAAGTGTGGCCTTATGAATCATCACCAATGTTATTAAACATTAGAAAAACAAAATAGCATTGAAAGCTTGGTGAAAAATGAGAGGTGTCTATTACTGTCCAATTTTGTGGTGTTCAGACCTGCTTGAGACCCTTGGTATTTAAAACAGAGCCAGTGAAAAACTGCTGGTTTGTGTATAGCATTAACATTGAAAATATACTATATACTTTGAATTATGAGGGACTGGAATGTGATCCCAAACCTAATCCAAACATTTTCTCATCCATCCATTCTGACTTGGAAAAGTTAATCATAAGGAGGCAACTCCCGAAATGGACTCAGCCAGTATCTGTCTTCTCAATAGGTTATACTGATGGTGTGAGACGTGATGTTGGCTGGATTGGCTTTATGTGTCTTAGTGCTCTGATTGAGAGTAAATAACTCCTTCCTTCTTTTTTTGTTGGGTGTAACAGAAGAAAATGAAGCAAAAGCAACATTGTATTTCAGATAAACATGCACAGAAAACAAGTCCTTTTTAATTAGTAAAATGGGCAGGAAAGAAAAATCTCTAACCAATTTTCTTTGCAAGTAATGTGCTCCTTTATAGTCTCCTCCTCATTCACATCTCATTGTCCAATTTCTTCTGCTTCACAGTACAGATAGGAGTGTTCTTTGTTTCACTTGTGTCTTCATTCCCCTTTTATTTTGTCATTTATATATTGAAATCCCTTTTTGTTTCCACCAGAGTGGAAACTCTGGTTCTGTTTTCCTCTGGTCTAAATCTCCATGTCTTTATTTCCTTTAATGGAGCATGTCTTACTCTCAGCTTTTGCCCATGCGCTCATCCAGACCTGGCTTCAAGTGTTCCTTTTCCCTCTGCTGAGCACACAGAAGATCCCTAGGGATACCTTTGCCTGTTCCTTTTTCCTGCACATATTATTGCATTTCTACCTGTTCCCATCCCTTTTCATGTTGTCAGGGCATGATTTGTGTTATGCTCTTTATATGTTTAGGCAATCTTTGACTTTACCTGATCATAGCAGTCCAGCATTTTGCATCCTGTGCAATTGGGTCACCTTCCCATAGAAGCAGCTGTTGGAGGAAATCTGAGCTGTACCGGCTTTGGTATGTTTTAGTTAGAATGGAAATACTTTTCAAGAAATACATAGGAAGCATTTGGGAAATAGAGCTCATTTCACCCAATATTGCTCATAAGTGCTGTTTCTCACTGCCAAGAAGTTAGGACCTGAACTCCAAAGCAGGCCTTTCAAGATCTGGCATCAGATCTTTTACCAGTACTCTGAGGAGCAGTCATAATCATGCTTTACAATGCTGCAAGGAAGTTACTCAGTTAGGACCAGCGAGATTAACTCCTCATGGAATTCAAATAAGATCTGTAAAGACACACTGTCTATTTAATGTTAGCTCCACAGTGTTTCCCAAGTTAAAAAATCATGATAATGATCATAATAATCTTTCTTTTCTTTCTTTCTTTCTTTCTTTCTTTCTTTCTTTCTTTCTTTCTTTCTTTCTTTCTTTCTTTCTTTCTTTCTTTCTTTCTTTCTTTCTTTCTTTCTTTCTTTCTTTCTTTCTTTCTTTCTTTCTTTCTTTCTTTCTTTCTTTCTTTCTTTCTTTCTCTTTCTTTCTTTCTTTCTTTCTTTCTTTCTTTCTTTCTTTCTTTCTTTCTTTCTTTCTTTCTTTCTTTCTTTCTTTCTTTCTTTTTCTTTCTTTCTTTCTTTCTTTCTTTCTTTCTTTCTTTCTTTCTTTCTTTCTTTCTTTCTTTCTTTCTTTCTTTCTTTCTTTCTCTCTCTCTCTCTCTCTTTCTCTCTTTCTTTCTTTCTTTCTTTCTTTCTTTCTTTCTTTCTTTCTTTCTTTCTTTCTTTCTTTCTTTCTTTCTTTCTTTCTTTCTTTCTTTCTTTCTTTCTTTCTTTCTTTATTTCTTTCTTTCTTTCTTTCTTTCTTTCTTTCTTTCTTTCTTTCTTTCTTTCTTTCTTTCTTTCTTTCTTTCTTTCTTTCTTTCTTTCTTTCTTTCTTTCTTTCCCAGTGTTATAGTTATTAAACTGTGATAAGCTGATCTCATTTACACTGAATTAGGTTCACTTGAAACTTTCTCTTAAACAGTTAAACAGATTTTGTGCTGGCAGCAGCTATAATAATTCCCAGAAAGGAGGATCTGAAGCAAAGCCCAATGTGTAATAATTTCAAGCAACGGTTTTAAGAAGTCCCAATCTCCTTTCTAATCTATAAAACAGATTCCTTGCAACATTTTTATATAACTGAAATTTCCTTTCTTAAAAAAAAAATCTAGGAATAAATTACCTTTTTCACCTTGAACCAGAAATCACTGCAAAAGTCAAATTTCTATGTACATACATAATTCCTTGGCTGAAAGTGTGAAAATAAGACAATAGAAAGCTCTTTTCAGCCTTATACTCAAGTGCCCATTTCCATCTCAGTTTCATATTTGCACTGTCTTTAGAGGCAAATTATTCTTTTACATACAGTAGGTGAACTCCATCTGTATTCAAGAGGCTAACATAAGGACTGTTTTACTGCCTAAGTTCTGTCTAAGTCCACACTGTGGCCAAGGAATTTATTCATTAGATATTTTACCTTGAATTGCTGTTGTGTTTATAGTAGAATAAAATTTTGTATTCCCTCTACAGCAAAGTACATGAAAGAACACAGATCATACAATATTGAAAGTATTTGAACCTATTCTTGTAAAGTAATAAGAAATTAGAAAAAAATGAAAATAACAAAGCTGTTTCTGAGCTACAGGCTGAGGTTACCCAGTCCATGTAGATTAGTAAATATATATTGGAAGTAGTTTTGAAGATTTTTTGCTAGTACTCTGGTGATGTCCTTTTTGAAAAGTTAAAAGACAGGGAGAGTTTAGTATCTTAGCTGTTTAGCATCTTAGCTGTTTTTTATGCAGTTTGAGATTAATGCTTCTTACTTGCATGATGCCATTCTAATTTTAACTGCAATTGAAGATAGACACTATCTGGTGACAGAAATGACTCCTTTGTTTTATATGTCAGATTGATATGCCAGCCAGGTGTGCTGCTACAGAGTTAATTGGACAGGTGCTTCAAAATGCTATAATTGCAATCACATTGACTGAAATGTTTATGCAGAGTTGAAATCGTGGTAGGTCCAAACCCACAAATGTCACAGTGGAAGTCCAGGCAAAGTCTATAGAGAGATTCTCCTTATTTTCAGTATGTTTCAAGTAATAGTAAGAATCCAATGGATGGATCTTAAGTTATGAGCAAAGCCATAGTGAAAAGATTGTTATAAACTTAGTGTTTTGTAATTCTGGGAGTGCTTTACACTTTATTGTGCTAATTTTTAATACCAACTCTGAGCATAAAATCATGGGTGCAGGTAGATTTTTCTACAGCTGCCACAGAGGAATCCCATCATTTGGAATATGAAACCTATTCAGCAAACAATTTTATAACATGGGAGCTTGCCTTACATATGCATGTTTCCTCATATTAGAAAATTAAAAGATTAATGTAATTTGTAGGTGCACCAGAAGGCTAAGAGAAATTACTGTGCCAAATTCTCTAAAATAGGAACTAAATCAAATGTTGGCACATTCTCTTGGTTACTTTCATGTTGTTGTTGCTGCTTTGATTTTGATTTACTTTGTATTGTTACTTTCCATCTCATCTGTTTCAAGCCTGTTCTTGTGAGGCCCTACATGTGCCATTTTGAAGCCTTGCCTGGCTGCCAGTAAAGCCCACCTTCTTCTTGTCTCAGTCTTCATTAGTGTGGATTGGGATGGCTGGCAGTCTTCTCCCCTGCTTTGGATTGGTCCTCAGGGCTGTATCTTGTCTCTGGGCAGTGTCCTGCCCTTCCCTGCAGACTGCCTCTGATGGTGCTCTATGTTGTCAGGATGTCCATGTGCAGGCTCACTCTGTTGCACTGACTGCCTGGGCTGTCACTCTGCCACCCTTCCTTGATTGACTACGTAGGATTTCCTCCTTGCTCCTTCCATCTGATGGGACAGACAGCTTAGAATCACAGAATGGTGGGAGTTGGATGGGTCTTCCAGAGATAATCTAGTCCACCCCCCTTGCTAAAGCAGGATTACCTAGAGTGATGGCACAAGACCCTGCCAGTCATTTCCAATTGCAGAAACAAGCCCTGCTGTAGTCTTCAGCTTTTCCTTCCCCTGCTGTTCACAGAAGAACCAGTTATAAGCTGGGGCTCACTTGAAGTAGGATGAACAGTCTGTCAAAGCCTGTTCATGTGACCTGCTAGAAAACTCCTCATGTTTAGTGGGGCATGAATTTTATCTATCAATGCATTAGGAAGCTATGACCTGAAATGAGAAACTCCATGTCTCATTGATAATTGCCTCAAAAAGCATTTTGTAAAGCCCAAGATGGTTGCTTGGGCTGTGGCAGCAGCCCTTAACCCTGTGTATCCTAAAACAAGATTCCTGAAAGAGATTCTATGAGTTTTTAATTTGATGCCTATCCTATGAATGTCAACATTCCTAGTTAGTGTAGTGCTCATTAAAGAAGTTAGAAATGGAGACAGTATGATCTGATAATCATGATAATAAGAGAATGGGAGGGGCTGAAAGGGACTGTTACCCACAAGACAGCAATAGCTACCCAAAAAGGAGATTTCTTCCAATGGAAATTACTCAGCACTCTTTCTGACAAAATTAGATGACAACTTTGATTATCAGTCAGGAATATACCACTGCACAACTAATTTCTATGCTTTCAAGTATATTCTTTATAGAAAAATAAACCAAAATGTGTGCACAATCCCTTACAAAAGGGAAACCCTCCCCCTCAAGGGTATCCAAATAAGTATCAAGCAGTCAAAAGGGGTGAAGGTTCACTCAATTCAGAAGAATTTTACCTCATGAATTTATTAAACGTTCCTATAGAAAAATGAAGTGGATTTTCCTCCCCCTTCAATGGAATATAGTTTGTCCATCTTTTTTTTTCTCTCAGTTTTCAAGCCATCTGGTAGAAAAGTTAGATTATGATTTCTATCTTCTTTAACTGATTCTTTCCGTACTAATCCTTGTTTTTCAGATCTCTGCTGAAGTCATGCAAATCTTTAGCCAGCTGCACCTGGAGATAGTTCCATAAGGCTTAAAAAAAAAAATATTCAATGTGTAAACATCAATACATGGTAATTTTTTTTAGAGGATTGAAAACTATTTTAGGTCTTGGTAAATGATCAGCTAGATGTTGAAAAACCCAAATATTGTATTCCTTTGCTGAGATTAGCTTAATGTATTTCTATTATTTTCTATTTGAGTTACTCTTTTTCTGCAGCTGCAGTGCTGCCTCTTGCTTTTACAGAAATGTGGTGGATTGACCTTTGCTAGATGCCAGGTGCCCATCTCCTCAGCAAGACAGGGGAAGGGGAGATGAGAAATAAGATGGAAAACAACACATGGATCAACATAAAGACAGTTTAACCAAGCAAAAGTAAAAGTGGTAGGAAGGAGCAAAGGAAAAACAGAGATTTATTCCGTAATTCCCGTCAGCAGGCAAGGTCCAGCCACTTTCTGGGAAGTAGGGCTTCAGTATGCATAGTAGCTGCTTCAGAAGACAAACACTGCAATAATCAGTGCCTTCCTTGGCTGATGGGGACTGGCTTAGTGAGGACTGGCTTAGAGAATAGTTAAGTAAACTGAACGTCCTGATGGCATGAACCCACGAGTGCTCAAGGAGCTGGCGGCAGTCATTGCCAGACCACTCTCCATCATCTTTGCTAAGTCATGGTAGACAAGAGAGGTGCCTGGGGACTGGAGGAGGACAAACATCACTGCAGTCTTCAAAAGGGGTGAGAAGGAGGACCCACGTAACTGTAGACTGATTTGCCTCACCTCTGTCCCCAGAAAGATAATGGAGCAGCTTATCTTCAGGGCTATGCTCAGCCATATCAAGGACAAGAAGGTCATTGAGAGCAGTCAGCATGATTTTACAAAGGGGAAGTCATGTTTGGCCAACCTGATAACCTTCTAGGAGGATGTAACCAGGTGGATAGATGATGGAAGAGCAGTGGATGTGATTTACCTTGTTTTCAGTAAAGTGTCTGACACTGTCTCCCACAGCATCCTCATAGCTAAACTGAGGAGGTGTGGTCTGGATGATGGAGTAATGAGGTGGATTAGGAACTGGTTGAAGGAAAGAAGTCAGATAGTTGTGGTCAGTGGGACAGAGTCTATCTGGAGGTATGTAACCAGTGGATTTCCCCAGGAGCTGGTACTGGGACCAGTATTATTCAATGTATTCATTAATGATCTGGATGAGGTCATGGAGTGCACTGCCAGCAAGTTTGCTGGTGACACCCAGCTGGGTGGAGTGGCTGACACACTGGAGAGTTGTGCTGCCATTCAGAGAAACTTAGGCTGGAGAGTTGGGCAGGGAGACATTTAATGAAGTTCAACAGGGGCAAGTGTAGAGTCATGCACCTGGGAAAGAACAATCCCATGTATCAGTATAGGTTGACCCTCTTCTCTGCCCTGGTGAGGTCTCATCTGGAGTATTGTGTCCAGTTCTGGGCCCACCAGCTCAAGAAGGACAGGGAACTGCTTGAGAGAGTCCAGCACAGAGCCACAAAAATGATTAAGGAGTTTGAACATCTTCCATATGAGGAGAAACTGAGGAGCTGGGGCTCAACCTTGGAGAGGAGATGACTGAGGGTTGATCTCATTCATGTGTATAAATATGTAAGGTCTGAGTGCCAGGAGGATGGAGCCAGCCTCTTCTCAGTGATGTCCAGTGACAGTACAAGGGGAAATGGGTGGAAGTTGAGGCATAGGAGATTCTATGTGAACCTGAGGAGGAATTTTTTCACTGCAAGGGTGACAGAGCACTGGAACAGGCTGCCCAGGGAGGTTGCGGAATCTCCCTCTCTGGAGATATTCAAGAACCATCTGGATGCATTCCAGTGTGATCTGCTCTAAGTGATCCTGCTCTGGCGGGTGGGCTGAACCAGGTGATCTTCTGAGGTCCCTTCCAGCTCCTGACATTCTGTGATTTTAGGATAGTAACTTGGTAATGTAACACAAAGGCTAAAGGCTCAGGCTCAAGTTTCATTTCTGCAAAATTCTCTCTGCTCTGTGCTATTTGACTGCCTCTTGTTTGTTTTTCATTGATGTGGGATTAAAAGTAAAAATCTCAAAGCCTTAAGTTTTCCAAAACAAAATCCAGCAGGGGGACTGGACCAGATGATATTTGAGGTCCCTGACAGCCCCTGATATTCTATGATTCTATGATTTTGTAGTAAAAAAGGGTAATGGGAGTCTGATAAATTACATGGTCTGTGTGGAAAGAGTAGTGGAAGAATACAGAATATTAGCTGGGCAGATTACAAAAGCAATGCAGTCCACATATTCCGTTCTTTATCCTTAGGGCACTTTGTCCATAGTATTGGTTGCTTAATACTAACATCAAAGGTATCACTTCTGGAAAGCCCCTTGACTGCAAAGAAAAAGTGAGGTTTAGAATACTGGACTATGGAACTGAATGCATACTATCTTCCAAATCTTAGAAAGTGATTTTGTTTTTCCTCATGTTTGAGGACTGAGAGCCTTTGTAGAGATTTTGAAATCCTAGAGCAACAGTGGAACAGTGAAAAAGAGTTCCCAACTGTTGCTGGATTTTTATTGTTGGCTGACTGTGATCTGAATTTGCATTCTCTGAGAAGGACGTAACAGCATCAACAGCAACTAGACAGCAGCAATTCATTCCTGAAATTTCCAAGGAATTTGTAAAAGTCAGCATGAAATGTTGTTTTGTTCTGTAAAACATTTCCAAGGCTAACCAAGTCAGGGAACTGGACAGCTGCAAGAGTGAGAGCTCCCATGGAAGCTGAGGCCATGGGCTCCAAGTAGTCTGCCTTGCAGCCCTCCCATAGCCCATCACATCCAGATGCCTGGATTACTCAGGATCCCAAACATTAAAGCAGCAGGAAGACTGAAACCTTAGGTCCCCTAGAAAAAAGTACACTAGGAGTAGTTCAAGCTAGGCCTCCCAACATGTCTCTCCAGTCTTAGGGGAGAGCTGTAAACCCATGAGAGCTCATGGTCCCAAGAGACCAAAATTCTCAGTTTCCAGGCTCCTACGTCAGACAGTCAAGGAAATGGGCACCAGAAAAGTGCACCTGTTGGGGTGCAATGAGAATCTGATCAATGTTCTGCTTTGGTTGAACCTTCATCTGCTGATGCAAAAGTGCTCTGAGCAGCTGTAACCTTTCTGCTGGTGCTATGCTTTAAGATAATTTTATTTTGAGCTGTAAGAGCTAAAGGACAAACCTGTTCTGTGCCAGGGGAGCTATAGGCTGGATGTTAGGAGGAAGTTCTTCCCAGAGAGAGTGATTTGCCATTGGAATGGGCTGCCCAGGGAGGCGGTGGAGTTTCTGTCCCTGAAGGTGTTCTAAAAAAGACTGGATGAGGCACTTAGTGCCATGGTCTAGTTGATCAGACAGGGCTGGGTGCTAGGTTGGACTGGATGATCTTCGAGGTCTCTTCCAACCTGGTTGATTCTATGATTCCATGATTTTGGTCTGACAGGTACAAACTAAAACAGAAAGGCTGGGAAATTTTCTCAAGAATGCATTTTTGCCTTTACCTTGTGTGTAGGTTTCTCCACCAAAATCAGTTTGGCATTTAAGGCTATGAGCACTACACTAAAAGTGGAAGCTATTTTTGCTGTATATCAGTAAGGGTGAGACTGGAGGAAGGAGACCTGGCCTCACATCACAAGGGGTTTGAATAATTGCTCATACACCACTTTCATAGTTACCTTTTGTGCTTAACTGTGGTTAAGTATTAGTAAGTAATACTTAATAGTTAAGTATTAAGTAAGGCACTGCTTACATCAAATTTTAACAACTGTGCTGTGTTTTCAGGTTTAAGGCTTAAAAAGTGTATCCCAGTTTCAGTATCTATAGAATGGCAATGTCAATGATCAGTTGTGTTCCTTTCAAAAAAGCAGGTTGTGTCAAGTCACATTCACAAAGTACCTTGAGATATTTCTATGGGATGCAATCATATATTCAGATTCATCTATTGTGTTGTCTTGTGCAGAAAACTCACCACTAATAATGAAAAATACTTGCACATATAGTAAATGCCACTACCTGAACCATTTATGTCTAGTGGTCATTCATTTTGATTTTGGATTGTGAAGTCACTATGCTTTATTTATTCTTTGGCCTTTTTGGTATTTTTGCTGCTCCAGCTTTTTTTTTTTTTTTTCTTTTTTTTTTTTTTGGTATTTTTAAAATTTTTTTTTCATCTCAGCAGACTGGAAGACAAATTCTGTGAATTCATCAGGTTATAATGGATGGCCAAGAATGATTAATGTCATGTGTTAGTTTTGGAGTGGTTTTAGATGTAGATATATTGCAGACTGTGATGTTTAGTGGAATTTTAGATTGAAGTGCAGCCTCTCCGTGTCCTCCACATATTGTTTGACGGTTGCAGCTGATTAATCACATCTATTGGAGCTGTCACATTATGGGGATTTGAACAAATCATGGACTTTCCCCTACTTTCTCCTTGTTGTAAGGCTAGAGAATAAAAATACATTTGAACAAAATGTTCATTCTGTCCTCTGTGTCTATGAAAGGTAAGATTAATTGACTGTTTGTTACTAATACACTCCAAGTTCACAGGATCACAGGATATTAGGGGTTGGAAGGGACCCAAGGAGATCATCCAGTTCAACCCCCCTGCCAGAGCAGGACAATACTATCTAACACAGATCACAGGGGAACATATCCAGACAGGCCTTGAAAGTCTCCAGAGAAATAGACTCCACAACCTCTCTGGGGAGCCTATTCCAGTGCTCTGTGACCCTTACAGTAAAGAAGTTCCCCCTTGTGTTGAGGCAGAGCCTCTTTTGCTGCCACTTAGACCCGTTGCTCCTTGTCCTATCACAGGGAGCAAGTGAGCAGAGCCTGTCCCTCTCCTCCTGGCCAGCCTTCAGATACTTATAAACATTTATCAAATCCCCTCTAAGTCTTCTTTTCTCCAGACCAAAAAGCCCCAGGTCCCTCAGCCTCTCCTCATAAGCCGTGCCCTCCTGTCCCCTAATCATCCTCATAGCCCTCCGCTGGACCATCTCCAGCAGATCCCTGTCCCTCTTAGACTGTGGAGTCCAAAACTGAACACAGTATTCAAGATGAGGTCTCACCAGGGCAGAGTAGAGGGGCAGGAGAACCTCCCTTGATCTGCTGGACACACTCCTCCTAGTAGACCCTAGGATCCCATTGGCCTTCTTGTCCACGAGGGCACATTGCTGTGCCATGGTTAACTTGTTATCCACCAAGACCCCCCAGGTAACTGAAGGCATCATATAAGGTTTGTAGGCAAAACTGTGAGTATAGAAGGTGCCTGTGGTCCAGTAGAAGGACTGTGTGCAAGCTGAAGGCTCCATTTTCATATTTCCAAAGTATTTTTTTTCTCTTAATGTATATTTAGGCCTGATGTTTCTGTGGAACCAGAAGTGAGTGCTTTTCACTGTAGTTAGATCTTATTGTTCTTGACTCAATAGGCATCTTTGTGTTTATTTATCACTTACGAGGCCAGCAGTGGAAAAATTTTGTAGAAAAAGGAAAAATATGCATCAAAAATTCTGTATGTTTGCTCCTTTCAATAATTTTCTGTTTCTGCATTTGAATGTCTTTATGAGTGATGTTGAGTGTTTCAGCTCCTAGCAACACCTGTGGTACTATAGAATCATAGTAAGGTTTAGGTTGGAAGGGCCCTCAAAGATATTTAGTTCCTACCCTCTCCCATAGGCAAGGACACCTCCCACTAGAACAGGTTGCTCAAACCCTATGGAGAGTAACACCTCACATTAGCCTTCTTTTACATGTGGGGTATAGAAGCCCAACTTTAGACATGTTTTTAAAACTGAAGAGTCCAAATATTGACACTGCAGAAGAATTATTACTGCAGGATAGAGATGTAAGAATTTTGTCAAACTAGGTTTTCCAATAAGAAGGAATCATGTCAAGTCAGATTTTTGTTTAATTCTCTCTATGCATTTACTGTTTCTGTTTTCCTCAGCACATTGCTTTGGAAGACAACACAGGCCTTCTCTCATGGTATCAACCCTACTGGCTACAAGCAATATTAGTGATAAGGTACACAAAGAGCTTTTGAGGTCTGCCCTAGTGGCCCCTAGATGGTGATATTTTAAAATCCTGGGAAGGAACATATTGTAAAAAAGCCTAAAGGGTATTTCCATTCTTATAATAAGGAAGGTGTTGGTTTTTTTCTGGGCTTAGTGGCTTTACATAGAAATATCCACCACTGTAGTGTGACATGCTACTTTAATTTTCACATGGCTGACAGTGTGAACACATGGAATGAGAAGGGCAAAAGAAAGAATTAGCAATTAAACCAACAAATTCTTTAGATCCAGTGAAGGATTTTATGATTACTGTAATTTTTTCATATATCCAGTTTTCACAACTAAAAAGACTTATTCTGGAATAAAGTTAGGCACAGCTTTGCAGCATGATCTTACAGTAGTGAAGTTTGTTTAGCATATATATTTAAGTCACATAGATCATAGAATCATAGAATCAACGAGGTTGGAAGAGACCTCGAAGATCATCTAGTCCAACCTAGCACCCAGCCCTAGCCAGTCAACTAGACCATGGCACTAAGTGCCTCATCCAGGCTTTTCTTGAGCACCTCCAGGGACGGTGACTCCACCACCTCCCTGGGCAGCCCATTCCAATGCCAATCACTCTCTCTGGGAAGAACTTCCTCCTAACATCCAGCCTATACTTCCCCTGGCACAACTTGTTTGCAGAAGACAACATAAAAATATTTTCTTAAAATTCAAAATACTTTTGTGATACCTTCTGAGACTTATTTTTGCACAGGTGGTAAACCTGAGTTTACCACCTTGATCCCCTGGTAAGCTATTTCAGTGTCCTTTGAAATTACATATGTGATTATTTGCTTGATTAGGCCCTTGTATTTCTGTATTAGTCTGAAAATGATCTCATGCACAGACACTTTCTTGTCTTAAATTCCAAGATATTTTTCCCATGAACATGGTATAAGCAGAACCTGCAGAGTAAACAGATTAATTTTCTTTCCTACCCTCAGGATATCTCTGCATTCCTAGTCTGTTCCCTGAATAATATATTAAGGTCTTTTTGACACAGCCTGCAGTCCCCATAATCCCATTCTATTTTTCAACCTCAAGCATTTCTAGAGTTCAAGCACAGTCGTTACAACCAACATCAGTGCTCTGTGGTATATATTGCTTTAAATTCAAATTAAATCACATTTAAAAAATATTTTCCTTAGCTATTTTAGGTATTTTTATTTTATAGACAAAAGGTGATGGAGTCTTTTATAATGGCATGTGAAATGCCCTCCTCAATGAGTTTGACATTATGCTCCCTTTGTTTAAATCAATTATGTTGAGAAGAATGATAGATGGTAGAGGTCATATTTACTGATCTACCAGAGGTTTTTAACAACTTTGGCTTCGGCTGAGATGTGTGAACTTAAAATCTAATGACTTTTCAGATGCAAAAGTACATTGGAAAAGAGCAGATTATTTGTACTGAAAGAGCTTTACTCCTGGTTCCTATGAAATGTCTCTTCATCAATGCTCCCCAACCCAGGATAAAACATGTTTTGTGGCCTATTTTAGAATCATAGAATCAACTAGGTTGGAAGAGACTTCCAAGATTATCCAGTCCAACCTATCACCCAGCCCTGTTCAATCAACAAGATAATGGCACTAAGTGCCTCATCCAGTCTGTGCTTGAACACCTCCAGGGGCAGTGACTTCACCATCTCCCCGGGCAGCCCATTGCAATGGCAAATCACTCTGTGAAGAAATTTCTCCTAACATCCAGTTTAGGCTTTATCTCCTACATATTAATGATCACCTATGCTTTTCTACAACCTCTGTACAGGCTTTGTCTAGGTTATAGCCTGTCTTAAGGTTCAACATGGTTAAGGGACATAATTCTTAGATGCTGCAGACATCCAAATGTAGGCATGGTCTTCAAGAAATTGTCAGGTTATGTTGCTCAGCATTTTAGTTGGCTATTGCTAAGTATACAGATTTGAACATCATGACTAGAATACATTTGAGTTGATATGAATTTGCAGTATTGAGCAAACATTTGGAAAAGTTAGTTGGAATACTTTTATTTTTGAATGTCCTGTTTAACAAACATTAGGGGTCTTTGATTTTAAGAAACTGCATTCTGTGGAAATCATAGAAAGCATGGGCTTATAAAAGCATTTCCAAAGGGCATGCAAGGTGCTTGTTATCACTGAAATTATTTAATGTTGGTTTTGCCCATGAATTATTTTGAACAACTGATTATAAATGCAAAACAGTACTGTGATATTTCCATAAAGACAAATGACATATTTTGTGTCTGCTCTTACAAATGGAGTTCAGCTCCCTTTTTGCTTTCATATTGAAACCCATACTTTCTCTCTGTGAAAGAAATGTTTGCAACCAAGGTAAAAAGAAAGAACATAGTGATTCAGACTCTAAAGTATCCTGATCAGCAAATTATCTCCAAAGAAAAAACCTGAATTATTTGCTTCCTTTAAGTAATTAATTTTGGTTTCTTCTGTTGAAAATCATTCAGTTTCATGAAGTCAGAGAACTTATTAATCGACTAAGAGTCTATAAGTATTCTTAAGTTCATTTGTGTGTATATGAACTTGGGAATGAAAAAAAAAGGCAGTTTATTGCCATATTTTAATTAAACACTAGATTCTTAAGATGTTAAAAAACTAGAAGGTCAATGCTTCGTTAAACCCCCAAAATTAGCAGTGAGAAACACAAGTTGCATCTGCTTTCTGCACAGTATAATTGGAATGAATTGCCAGCAGCCTGGCCTCATCCTTTTGGGAATTTTGTTCTGTTTCCAAACTACTCCACAACCTGACAGTCTGAACTATCCCAGGCTCCAGACAACGTTAACTCCTACTTCTGAGCAGTGAAGTGAACACTGTATAAGAACATACTGCAACCTCCAGATAGACAGTACCTCATCAGTCTTAAAAGGAAGGATACATCGTGATGATTGATTTAGAGAAAAATACAATAAAGCTTTAAATAAAGCAGGAATTGCTGAAAACTCTCTGGGTGTGTAAACTCTAAAGCTTGTTATACCTTACAGAAATGACAGCATACACTGGAATTGCTCTCTGTAAACTCAAGACTCATGTTTATCCTTTAAATGCAACCAATATGACCAAAGAAGGACTAAACATGTCTTGTGTTATTGTTTCAGATGTTCTGGACTGAATTATCTTTTGGTAACATTGAGATTTATGAGGACTCTTTGGTGTCATGTACTTGATGACTTGCTTAGTAAATACCTTAGTTCTTTCCTTATGTGCTTCTAATTGCATTGTCAGTGACAATACTTTAGGAGATAGCTAAAGGTAAGGACTTTTTGGGTCCTTCCCTTCAGAGAAAAGAAAACTACAGCTTTGTGTATGGTTCATCTTGGTTTTACCATGATCAGCATTAAAAATTCTGGCAACTTCAAAAAGAAAAACTGAGAAAATCTTAGGTTTAATCTTGTTATTCAATACTGAAATTGCCAAGTATTAAATTAATGCATCAACATCTTCAGGCTGGAACTGGTTGGGTAATGGCAGTGAAATATTTCTCATTGGCAAATACCATTTGGGAACTGTCTTATTAATAGCCCAAAGCTTTTAATGGACATGTATACTTGCAGGTGAAGCCTTCAAAGATAAGACTTCTGAATCAAATGAGAACAGGAATAATGACACAAGATATTACTGTAATATATTCAATAGGTTCCTAACCTGGACAATGTTAGGAACACTGGAACACTTCAGTATAATGCTCTCCTTCCACCACTGAAAAGGCTATGAACTCTCTTGTCTCCCAATTTTTTGCTTCTTTTTCTTCCTATTTTTTTTCCTTCATAATTTTTGGATGCATGGCTTAGTTATGGTTGCCATGACATTAGTGTGATTTTTTTCTCTTATGATAATTCCTTCTCAGCCTGCCTAATTTGCTTGAGTGAAACATTCCTCTAGCAGGGATACACCACTTCCCTCAATCATCCTGACTTCTTCAGTGTCAGCTTGGTAGCCTGTCTGTCGGTACTCCTGAGAAGTACAGTCATACTCTGAAAGTCCTGGCCATTTCCTGGTGTTGCAGACAAGGGATTCAAGACAGGTTCTGGTGACTGTGTCGAGATATTTTAATGGAATTTGAACGTTAATTTTTATTGTTGACTCTGACATTGCTTTGATTGAGATTCAAATGTCTTGCAGTCTAGATCAAGGTGATTTCACAAGAAAGGGCTCCAGCAGCTGTGCTGTCTGCCCAGGGGCAACAATCAAGTGCTTGTGCAGCCACATCCTGCTTCCCTAACCTGAGTCTGATTAAGCCCAGAGTAGAGTTGTCAAGAGCTATCAGTGAGGTCATCTTTTGCCATCATCTAATGTTGCTCTGGTAATGATTTGTCTGTAAATCAAGTGGATGTGTTTGAATGTGGAAGACTATTTAATTTTATTGATATCAGAGAGAAGAAATTTGACATATGGAGCAAGATGTAGGTCCTACTTGTTTGCCCTACGCCAGTGCCTCAGAAAGGATCCCTTCAGAACAGAGGCAGAGAGGTACAGCACTTCAAAGAGATGAATGCTACTGTCTGCTCTCCTCCCATCCTCCCACTCATACCTCAGCAGCTTGGATACTGCTCCTCAACTGCCAAACCAAGCTCTAATGTTTAAAGTTGAAGGCTTTTCTTTATGCTCAGAGATAAGAAGATAAGCAAACATTTCTGTGACTGAAATGTCTGTACCCCCCAGCTTTGTCTTCAGCTCACAGTTATGGGATGTAGGTGACTTATATTTGCACTATGCTAACTAGTTTTGATTTTTGGCTTCATACCATCTTTTTCTGTCATTGAGACTTTCTGCTTTCCATTTCTTTTTCTGGTCAGGTGTGAGTAAGAATACTTTGCAGATATTTAATCCTAGAAATATGTATCCTAACATCTCTCCAATAAAGATGGCATGAGAGATATAGAGCAGTGCTTTAGGATTTACATAATGTATTTGTTCTTGGGATGTCTTTTGTGAATTTCCTATTAGGTACAAATTTAGAGCCTGCACACAATAGCTTTCCTCTGAGATGAGGTAGCACTTTACTATTTGGTTGGATTTAAACACCTGTGAGCTCTATCCTCTTCAGGTCTGTCTCTTTATGAATAAGGCCAGGTATGTCATCAAGTACTGTCCTGTACTGCACTTCTTGTGCAGTACTACTTTTTGCTTTGTTATAGATCACAGAATCACCGAAACATTCTGTTGGAAAAGACTCCCATAATCAAGTCCAACTGTTGTCCCTACTTTAGAAATTTCACCCTTAAACCATATCCCCAAGTGCTACATCCAAACAACTTTTAAACATATGCAGGGATAGTTACTCCACCACCTCCCTGGGCAGCTCATTCCAATGCCTGACCACTCTCACTATGAAAAAAATGTTTCTTAAAGTCCAGTCTAAACTGACCCATAGCAGCTTGAGGCCATTCCCTCTTGTTCTATCACTATTTACTTGCAAGAAGAGACTGGCAGCAGCCTCTCCACAACATCTTTTCAGGTAGCTCTAGACAGCTATGAAGTCTCCCCTCAACCTCTTCTTCTTCAAACTAAACAGCCCCAACTCCCTCAGTCATTCTTCATAAGATTTATTCTCCAGGCCCTTCTCCATCTTTGTTGCCCTCCTCTGCACTTGCTCCAGCACCTACGCATCCTTCTTATAATGAAGTACCCAAAACTGAACACAATACTCGTGGCCTCACCAGAGCAAGTTAGAGACAAAGAGCCCCACCTAGATTAGTTTTTCTAATGCAAGTATTTGGGCAAAGACGACATTCTGGGAAAAAGTATCACCAGCTTCCTTTTCCTCATTTTCTCCAGCCTGTTGTCTCTAAAATAATAAATGAGCCTGAGGACTGGTGCAAAGAATGGTTAGTAACAGACCTGCCTAAAATGTTTGAATGCTAATTCTGTGACCTGGCTCTGAACAGGAACCTGGATTCAAGCATTGTTGAGTTTTGTCTTGGCTGTGAAGCACAGCTAGTTCTACACTCTTGGCAGCTCATTTGGACCATTTGTCTGAGTCTCTTGGTCTCTTGGTAATAAGCCATTCTCTCTGTTAGGAGAGCTTGTGCAATTAATGTTTGGAAAACAACAGAGATCATAATTGCACATTTCGTATTTGTCATTGGAATGAATTAAGTGATTTTCTGAAGCAATAAAGCAGAATTTGGCTTTACAGTTTCAACCTGTATTTAAAAGGTAAAAGAAAATCCCCATAGTAAGATGTCCCTGGAAACTTGCCCACACAGTACCTGCTGCCTGGTTTGTAATGTATGAGAAACATAAGTTTGACACTCTAACAAGTGGATACCTTTCACCTGTGCATTGGGGTTGAATTAATGACTGTCTTCCTACTGACCTCGTGGACTGATGGGTGAAATATTTGTAGAATATGTACTCATTCTCTACAAAACTTTCAACTGGAAACTTTAGCCTATATTGCAGTATTTAAGGAGCAAAAACTTGTGTGCTTCGCTCTGTACAGTTTCTGTCTTACCCAGGAGGAACACAGCATCTCTGTTTGGACCTTGAATTCTGCCAGAAGCATCAGAAGAGGCATTCAGATTGAAGTGAGATATATCTTAGTCAACTAAATCTAATGTTTGAATGTGCTTAGTAAATCTGGCTTAACTGAGAAAATCAATTGATGTAGCTTGTAGCTGGTCTCGAAGAAGGCACACTAAACAGAAACACAAAAGAACACCCAATACAGAGAGGAAGTGCATTTCTACATCACAACATGAAGATGTACATCAAAATCACATCTATCAATATGTATTTATTTTTCTCTTTCTCCTTCTGTAAACTGACTCTCTGCAAGTGCATGTTTATTGCTGTTTGAATATCAGTAGTATTCTGTTTTCAAAACCAAGTCCAAACACCACTTTTCTCCCCTGCTCTCTTGTCTTGTTTTTAGAAAGGTGTGGAGTACACATGGGACAATATAAAGAAGTGTATAAGGAAGCAAGTAAATTTACATGACCTCTATTTATATAAACTAGGTAGAGACCACATGCAGTGGGCCCATTTACTCCAGATACTAGTTAATCTCATGCAAACAGCGCAATGCTGAGATGCTGAGTCACTGAGGAAATGGGGCAGGTTTAGAAAACTGATCCTTTGCCATTGACGTACATGAGAGAATATAAATGTTTTTGTTTTACGGGAATAGAACATCTTAATGAAAGGAGTAGGAAGGAAACACAGCACAATCAGTAGTATGCATCACATTCATTTTTGGTGTGGCTGTCCAACACGTACCAGTTATGTTAATTATAAATCAAGAGCACCATTCAGGACATGTTCTGTTACCTATTAAAAATGGTATGTCCCAAGATGTACCCCTCCCACTTTGTCTCTTATTCAAGCAGGAAAATTAGGTCACTGGGTAGAAAAGACCACAACTACGTCTTATGTGCCTGCCTGTGAAAAATGCAGTCTTTTATGACACTGCACTTCTACTAGCTGAGGGTTTTGCCTTTGCCAACAGGCTGAAGGCATAAACAGACCTTCCTGGGAGGAGATAGTAATACCAGCAGCAGTTAGTAGACAATTTTCTGAATGGAAGAGCCAATGTGATTTTGAAATATGAATAGCAGTCATTAATAAAATGTTAATTCCTCTTTATATATGCTCCAAGGGATTTTGCAGCAAAAGAAAGAGAAACAAAATGGTGAGACTCCTAACAAAGTCACTGGGAGGCTTTAACATCATTGAGTTGTAGCCCCACTTAATAGAGAACTTAAACACATAGATGAAGTCCACTTTTTTTTTGAAGGAACAATTGGAAAGTGCAGCATTCCTTTACCTGCTTATAGGCAGTCCTTCCCCAAACCAGTATGTGTACAGTCACAGGATGTGTAGTAGAGATTTTTAGCTTCCTTCCCTAGATACTGCCTGAGAACGTTGCACTGCCACTTGCAGCAGCAGAATCATACAATTACAGCTGAGCCATACATTCATAGAATGGTTTGAGTTGGAAGACACCCTAAAGATCATCTACTCTCCACCTCTCCCACCAGGAGCAGAGACACCTTCTACTAGACCAGATTGCTCCAGGCTCTGTCCCACTTGGCCTTGGACACTTCTAGGGAGGGAGCATCCACAACTTGCCTGGGCAACCTGTTCCAATGTTTCACCATCCTCACTGTAAAGATTTTCTTCCTAATCTCCACTCTAAATCTACTTTCCCAAAGCTTCAATCCATTCTCCCTCATCCTATCATTACAAGCCCTTGCAAAAAAGACCCTTTCCAGCTTTCTTTCAGGCCCCTGTTAGGCTCCTCAGAGCTTTCTCTTCTCCAAGCTGAGCAGCCCCAGCTCTCACAGCTTGTCCCTATAGTGGATGTCATCCAGCCCTCTAATCATCTTTGAGACCCTGCTCTGAACCTGCTCCAATAGTTCAATGTCCTTCTTGTGTTGGGAGAACCAGAACTGGACACAGTACTCCAGGTGAAGTCTCATGAGAGCAGAATAGGGAGGCAAAATCACCTCCATCAACAAGCTGGACATGCTGCTTTTGATGCAGTACAGGATATGGTTTGCCTTCTAGGCTGGAAGTGCATATGCCCAGTTCATGTTGGGTTTTTCATCATCTGACACCCTCAAGTCCTCCTCAAGACTGCTTTTTAGCCATTGTCCACTCAGCCTATATTTGTGCTTGGGATTGCCCTGACTCAAGTGCAGAACCTTGCACTTGGTCTTGTTGAACTTCACAAGGATGGCATGAGCTCACCCCTCAAGCTTGTTCAAGTCCCTCTGAATGGAATCCCTTCCTTCCAGCTTGTCAACCAGACCACACAGATTGGTGTCATCTGCAGACTTGTTGAGGGTGCTCTAAATTCCACTGTTCATATTGCTGACAACGTCAAAGAGCACAGGTCCCAGTACCAAACCCTGAGGGATGTCACTCATCACTGATCTCTGTTGGACACTCTCCATTTGACTGCAACTCTCCATGCCTCAAGTCTATGGTTTTCCAATGTAGTGACCACGATGCCATGTAGGACAGCGTTAAATGCTTTACACAAGTCCAGGTGGAAGTGTTTATGTGCTGAATTGCCACTGGATGAAAGACAGAGAAAAAAAAGTTTAGAATGGCAAAAGCCTCCCATCCACATGTGAGTTGAGATGAAATACACTTTACAGGAACAGTTAAGGGAAAACTGAGGACCAAATACTCTAGATTGATTTGCTTAAGGAGTTTATACCATACACCTCCTTTACATCTTTCTGTTTGCAAGGGCTTAATTTTAAAGCTCTTAAAATTACCTTGAAGGATTTTTTTCCCCCTCTTCATATAGTAGCAGGAGAAGCAAAAAAAAAAAAAAAATCATCAAAACCCCCAACCCCCCTCCCCAACAAAACAAAAAAATGAACAAACAACAACAGCAGCAACAACAACAATACTCTGACAAAAAGTATGTTTGTTTTCTTTTCTGTTTTCTAGAAATACTTTTGTGTTATCTCTACCCTGTTCCATGCTGTGCAGTATCAAACTCTAGGTAATTTTAGATTAAGTTTTATCAAAATAGCTACTACTCCTGATGATCTTGTCCAAGGTTGTGCAGTGGAGACTTTTTCCTCCTTTAACTTTAAAATATGATTAGGCTGCTAAGTGAGGAGGATAAGATTTGCTTTAGGACCTTGTTGTGGAATATTCATGACCTAAGAAAAACTGAGGTTGTGATTGTGGCTTCAGGGAACTCATGGTTTTCACGTGGATTTCAAATCTCCTGTCACTTTGTAGGCAGGCTGTAGCCTTTACATCATTCAGAAGTGCAATGCCAGGCTGCCCCTCTCTCCTTCCATGGAGACCTGGACCTGCAGCTCCTGGACAGGATCTGGCAGTGCTGGTAGAACTGCTTGCCAGATTTCTATGTCCGGGGATATGAGACAAAAGAGGACCTCTGATAAGGAGCAGAACAGAACTGAATTAAAGGTGTTTAGCTATTCGCTATTAGAACAGGCAATGATGCTGGCACACATATGTTGAAACTATAATGATTTATAGCCCTTTTGCTGTGATCTCATTGACATTTGTAGATGAAAGATCAGGCCTGAAACAATGCTATCTACTACTGATATTCAGAATTGACTTCCTAAAGCAGCTCAACCCTTTTTTAACTCTCATGAGACCAGTTTGGGGGAAGCTGAACTTTTACTGTGCT
Source organism: Pogoniulus pusillus (assembly GCF_015220805.1). NCBI lineage: Eukaryota > Metazoa > Chordata > Aves > Piciformes > Lybiidae > Pogoniulus > Pogoniulus pusillus. The sequence continues at coordinate 14,786,401 of NC_087275.1, read as the reverse complement.
CTGAGAGCCTCATCCAAACTTCATGTAAGCCATTAAAAAAATATATTCTCTTAGTTTCACCTTTTTTTGTCACTTTCCTTTTGATCCTTGATCTACATATTGCTCATATTGTCCTTTTCAATATATAAACAGAACAGTTTTACAGGTTGTGTGCAAAAGAAGCCTGTGGAAAAGTTGACTTTTAACCTGTTTGCAAATTACCCCTGAGGGATGGATTTGCAAAGTAAATATGGAAGCAGTACATGGCTTTTACAGATTTAAAGATCAATGTAATGGGAGACAAAGGTTGAGCTCCTCTGAATATAAGGGCAGCAACAGCTGGCAGTTTTTATGGAGTATCCAGCTGAGCAGAGCTTGCTCTACACAGCTTGTGGCAATGTTTTCAAATATATCATCTTTTTTGAACAGGGATTTCTTAGTAGCATGAATCTTTAGCTACATAGAAGGACAGGCAACATATATGTGTATTTATTGTGTGTCTTTCAGTGATGTGGATCTGCATAAGGTATTGTGGAATAAGATGGACTATAGAGGAATAAATCTGTAGTAGAATTAGAGAATTTCTGAGGAAAAAAAACCAACTCAAACACTCAAATATCTCGGCCTTGCAGCTGCTGCTTCTTCCTGCAGGTCTTTTACATTGTACAATATTTGCATAATATGTCAGTGGTGCAGGTTAAATTGGTGGTTATTGTGCCAATGAGACAATATATTTCTTCTGAACGGTGAAACACCTAGAAACTGCCTCTAATCTGAACATAAAAGCCTTTTCTTCAGTTTTAAGTGTCTGCAGAAGTATGAGTAAAACATTTATCAATATAACCTAAACTCCCCCTGTTTTTTGGTTTTTTTTTTTTGCTGTTGAGACGGCTATGTTAATGTTATTTCACTACTCCAGTGATACCTCACAAAAAAAGATTTCTGCCTTACTGTGTTATTTAAGCACCACCTTACAGAGGTGCATCTCAGTTGTTGCCTTGCATTTCCAGTCAGGAGTCCTGAGCACTTTAGCAGAAGCTAACATTGTGGTCAGTTTATCAAGCCATGTACTGACTGGAGATACAGGAGGACATATCAGGAAGGGTGAATTGGGGAAGTGGTGACCCAGGCTGCTGGTTTCATGTTGGTACTGAGCGGCAGTGGTACTCACTGCTGGCAAGGCTGTAGCTGTAGAAAGCACTGCGTTGTGGGTACAGAAAGGAATTGATCCTTCCATGTGTTATGATCTGCTGGAATGCAAAAGGCTTAATTAATTGTAGCTGAAAAGTGCTGAGCTCTCCTGAGACTCATGAAATTTGCTTTTTCATCTAAATACTTTTCCCTTTAAAGCCTCTTTTTCCCAATAGCATACACATTTTTCAGTAACTAGTATTTTCCTTTGCATAGCTGTATATATTTTCTCTCTCCACGTGCTAAAGAACCATGTGCCCAAATGAAACCACACATACCATTCAAGTCAAAATACTCTCCTGTGTACATCTGCTTCTCATTAGTTTCTCCCCCTGCTATATACATGGACTTCTCTTTAAGAAGTGTCATTACATTAGTTTGTATTACAGTATCATCTTTCACTCAGCTGTGTACCAATGTAGTGGCCAAATACTTCACTTACAACTGTTTTTTTTGAGGGCAGCATTACACCATGACATTTGTATATAGCATATGTACATATTTAGAAGGAGCATTTTAATTGATGCTTTGTGCAAATATTGGAAATCAAATCTTCTAAGCATAGTGGATATGTGATGTGCTTTTTACCTGTATTTTCTTGGTATGCAAAAAGCTTCTCTGTGTGTATGCATGAGAGAAAAAACATGTGCACAGTACTTCCAGGCTGATAGGACACCTGTGTCTATGTGAGTTCTACATCTGCCTCCAGATCCCTCTTCATTATAACTAATTTTAATACTACAATCACCTAAACAGCTGCACAATTGTGCCCACAAAATAAACTACAAGAGAAGCTTGAAGCTTTTCATAACTATTTCCAGTCTAATAGTTTTCTGAAATCTTAAATGACTCACTTAGAAAGGGAAAAAGCATTCCTGCATAATGACAATGAGCTTAGAAAGGTGTCCAAGGGATCACCTAGATTAAGAAAAAAAAAAAACCCTTTACTATTTGGTGCAATAGCTGTAAATATAAAAGAACAGTTACAGCTTACTAATTGCAAAATATGTCTTATACTCTGCAGGCCTCCAAAGTATATTGTATACTTATATTTCTGCATGTACATTTTAACTTACAGCTGTCCACATCCAATTTAATTGTGTTACAGTTCTGCAAAATCTTGCTGATGATCTCCTGCTTGTTTTCCCTCCATATGTATTGAGCATTCATACTTCTGTAACTCATTAAGCTATTAACCTGCAAGTTCTGACTCCTGTCACAGTGATTTAATGCACAATCCTTGATTGCTTAGGTCTATGAAATCACTTTGACAGAAACATACTAGCTTTATTCATCTGTGTACCTAGGTCAGTGATTTGTTAAACTGATATTTGTGTTGCCCATTCATTCCCTGCAAACCTTTCATGATCTGTAGTCGGTGGAATACACTCCAAATAGCCAGGCACTGATTGCCATACTGGAGAACGAAGGGCACTGGGGAGTGCAGCATGTGCTCCACAGCCCTTACCCCTGTGGGGCTGTGGCTGCTTGATGTTCCCTCTTGGCCTACTCCAGATCCTTGCTGAAATCTCATCCAGATGCCCTTTGCTTTGCCTTTATTTCAAGAAGCCTTCCAATATGGAATGACTCAAGCTTACACAGTCACTGGGAAGTAGCCCAGGGAAGAAGGGGAGAAGAAGGAAGCTGATTCTCATTTACTGCATCCCTGGCCCATCCCGGATGACAGCAGCAATGACAGGCATGCACACGGGTTAAGGATAGTTAGAGCTCAGTGTGCTAACCTTTCTCACCATTACCATGCCTCAGATGCCAAGAGACAGGAAGAGAAGTTAGAGGATGCAATTACATTTGCCCTCCAATCTCTCAGAACACAGGGAGGGAAGTCATGCTGCCTGCATAATACAAAAACCGTGGATGAAGCCAGAAATATGCCCTAAGCATTATTACTCATAATGCCCTGACATGTAAAATAATGAGCTGGCCTTCAAACAGAAAATCCAGGAAAGTCTTGATTTAAAACATCATTAAAAATATAATACAATAAGTAACGGTGGCAGAATAGATGATGGCATTGTGTGATTAAATGCCCTGATTAGTAGAGCATCTCCACAATTTGCTGCAACATTCTTCCTTATAAATACAACAAGGAAAGACTGAAAGAAGACATCCTCAGAAATAAAAATATATTTAAGACAATAATTTATATTTTTCTGTGGATTTGATTAATGTGTGTGTTTGGATCTATAGTTTCATGAAACCAAAAGGAACATATTCTTAGAAACGTTCTAGTGGAAATCTTGACTATAGGCCATTTCAAGAGCTTTCTGCAAGCCAGGAAATAGTTTGCATGCAAGTTATTTCAGGTCAGTTTGTGGTCTGCTTTTAAAGAGAGAAGAAAAACTTTGCAAGATGATTTTTTTTATTCTGAGTTTCTTTTGCTTAAGGCTACTGAATGGACACTTAACTCAATGTGTTATTTGGAGATTTCCCTCAGGTTTGCTAACTGGTTGAAAAGGAGCATATTCTTGCCAACACAACAGAAGTTAAAAAATAGTATTGGTGATGGTTTGGGTGTTACCCACCCCCCCATTCTTATGAAATCACCCAGACTAGACTCAGTTGAGCTGGAAATTAAAGAATGAAGCTTTATATTTACAGCTTAGCACAATATACAAGCATGTATTTACAATATCTACAGCTATATACAGTAATATACAAGTTAAAAAGGTAGTACAGAAACACAACAGCCCTCCCAGAAACCAGAGTCCCCAGGCAGGGCTCCCAACTGCCCTTCCACCTCCTTTCCACCCCTCTACCTTATCCCAGACTTTGCCTTACGTTCAAGGTGAGCTTGGAGAATTGGCCAGGAGGATTAGGAAGCAGATGGATTAGTTACACAGACAGCAGGTTAGAGAGAGAAAGGAGGCAGCCAAAGCCAGAGAGCAACTCTGTTATCTATGTTTGTGCTCTTGTTTTTATACATCTCAGCAAGCCCATGAGTGAAGTAGACATCCCCATTGTTTCCTTTTCACAGCCTATAATCTAATTCTTCTCACTAAAATATCCCAGCTAGCTTTAAGCTAGCACAGTATTTCATGTTCGCTGTGTATTTCTGCAAGAACAGAAATATTTCTTTAAAGAAATGGAGCAAACTGGGTGCCAGTGTTTTCAGGATGGGTTCTAATCTCTACTTTCTGCAGAAAAAAAACCATTGCTTATGAAAGTTAGCATGAAAAAAAAAAATTCAAAGCAGGACTTCTTTTTCAGTCATCTGAAGAGTTAATCCTTAAGTCAAATAATGTCTTTATAACCACCGGACAGAACAAATGAGTTAAGTTCCAAGTAAAATGTCAGCCTTTAGTTATCAAATTGCTGTAGTCTGCATTTCCAAGCTGAACACAAGCAATGGCAAAATAATTTCAAACCAGTTCTTAAGTTGTTTAAAATAATTTCAGTATTTCGGTAGGTGATGCCCTAAAACCATGTATAATGATGTGATATAGTATATATAATGATTTGATATAGTAAAAAACTTATAGCTTTGAACCCCGATAATGGCAACATTCTATCCAAATCTATTTTGTCCTGCAGTATAGAAAGTCATAAAAGATTAAGTCCTGAGAACTAATTTTCAGACTTTCAAGAGGGCTCTTGATATGCTGGAACTGCATTAGTCAGTAGTGGCCATTTGACATAAAAAAAAATTGGAACAGAGAAACTCAGAAGTGGAAGAGCATTGGAGTCTCTGAGTGGAGAGTTGAACATTGCAGGGATAGGCCATAAAATGGCCACAATGGATAAGTTAATATAATTTCATTGGAGTATCAAAACCTTATGTCTGGAAGCACAAATCCTATCTGCCTCTTTTGCTGCTTCCGCTGCTTCTCCTGTGCCTGCTGCTATCCTGCCCTGGCACTGTTTTGGCTACTGCTTTGCTACTTTGCTGCTTTGCCTCCACTTGACCCCATCCCCATCTTCTTTAAAGTTATTATATTCTATAGTACTTTATTCTCCTTATACTATTGTATTTGAACTATAAGAAATACAATTTCATTTTTCCTCACTTTCCAGACTCTGAGTTGTAGTGAATTTACTCTATGGGGGGGAGTGATCCACTCTAACCCCTTACAAGCCTGTAGCCTAAGACAGGTTTGCATAAATGTTTAAGAATCCTTTTGACTCTGCATGCCAATACTCATTCATTTTGTTACTTAAAGAGATATGAGCAGGTTCAGCATTTGTTTGAAATATGCTGACTCAGAAGTCTAAAAGATTTTGAACAAAGAACATTCATTGTTGTAAAAAAATATCCAAGTAGACCAAGTGGCTTTTCACTTCTGGAAATAGAAGAAAATGGTAGTAGAGCACTGGTAAAGGAGCAATAGAATCACAGGCTCATTGAATGTTAGGGGTTGGAAGGGACTTCCAGAGAACAGCTAGTCCAAACCCCTGCCAAAGGACAGGCACAGAAGCATGCTCCCAGGTGGGTTTTGAAAGTCTCTAGAGAAGCAGGCTCCACAACCTCTCTAGACAGCCTGTTCTAGTGCTCCATCAGTATCACAGCAAAGAATGTTCTCCTCACTTTGAGATGGAACTTCCTGTGTTCCTACTTATACCAATTGTTCCTCATCCTATCACTGGGCACCAATGAAAAGGGTTTGTCACCTTCATCTTGACATCCAACCCTCAGATACTTAAAGATCTTGATAAGATCCCCTCTAGGCCTTCTCGATTCTAAACAGCCCCAGTTCTCTGTCTTTCTTCACAGGAGATATGTTCGTTCAAGTCCTGCAATCACCCTCTATGCTTAAACCCAGCGAAGAGCCACAGGTGAACGGATTAAATGCAGAGTGCTCAGAAACTGCAGAGAAAGCAAAATAGTGAAGTATCTGGATTGTCTCAGACATGCAGTTCAGTATCTTGTTAAAAGTTCTTGAGTTAGCTTTAGTAGAGTCAAAATTTGCTGAGCTCCTTCAGGAGCTGTGGAGCAAATTTGTGATTTTGTATTAAGACTTTGACTGATTCAGCTCCTTTAGGAGGCAGATGGAAAACGTGCTATTATCTAGGCCACTTCCTAGCTTCAGGATGACAAAACCAGGTTCTCCTGCAGATTGGTTCTTATCCTCCTCAGAGGCTAAATCTGCTGGGAAAGATCTGAAAACTATTTTCCCACATATTCTTGTAGCTCCTCTGATGAAAATATATCCTTAGCGAGGTCCATAAACAGAGCTCCTGTGTGTTCCTGTGTATATTTTTGGGATGGTGGAGAGTTGGAAGAGTATATAAACTGTGATCCATGTGCACAGAGGTTGTGCAAAGACAAGCACCCAGTCGGTGGCTTCCAGAGCAAAGGATACAGTAGATCAGAGTCTTCTCAAACATGCAACTTTCCCCAGCAGCTCCTTCTCAAAGGTGTCCTTCCCCAGTCCCTGCATTTCCCCAGGAGAATTAAATCCCCAAGATGGCTATAAATACTTAAAGAGTGGGTGTCAGAAGGATGGGGCCAATCTTTATTTCAGTGGTGCCCAGCAACAGGACAAGAGGTAACAGGCACAGACTTATACATAGGAAGTTCCATCTAAACACAAGGAGTAACTTTGCTTTGAGGGTGATGGAGCATTGGAACAAGCTTCCCAGAGACGTGGTGAATCTCTGGAGTAATCAAAAACCTGCATGGATGCCATTCCATGCAATCTGCTCCAGGTCAACTTGCTGTGGCAGGCGGTTGGACTAGATTATCTCTGGAGATCTCTTCCAACCACTACAATTCTGTGATTCTCTGATAGGTACTCTGTGCAGTCACAAGTAGTGGAGACAAGATCCACATCAAAGACAGGACTGCTCTGCTTGGAAACTGAGTACACAGTGGCCTGGGACATTGCAACACAGGCAAAACATTCTTGACTCATTAGCAATTTTTCAGTTCACTGCCAGTCAGCTTAAAAGTCAGTGCAAAGGAGATTTGCCCTCAGCAGGTCATTCCAGACACACGAGGAACAGAGAACCTTCTTACTTTCTGCTGACTGTCTTGTCTTTTCCTTTACATTTAGTCAACTGAATGCACATCCCAGCATTATGCAGGAGTGAAGTACCCAGCTAAAAGCTAAGTGTTAGAACTAAGTGAAGCTGCATAACACAAAAGAACAAGGGTTATGCAACTGTCATCTTGGTGATGGTGATGTCTGTCTGTAACATAAAACAATCAAGTACTTGAAGACATGAGCATTGCAACCCAGTATTACTGCCCTACATGACTGAAGAATACCTCCTAGACCATCAGGCCAATGCTGCTGCAGTGCAGTCTCTTTTCCAGTTGTTGAGCTGCAAGCTCTGTAGCTGTCCTCTTTGGTTGGAGAATCTTTATCCTGAAAAGTCCCTGCTGCTCTCCTTGGCCACAGATGGAACAGGCAATAAGCCTGGTGTCAGAGTGAGTTTCTCTTCTAGTCCTCCTCTTACAACTTTATTGACAGTGGATCTCTGTGCTGAACTTTCCATCTGCTGCACAATTGGTACTATGTCTGGTTGTGCTCCTGAGTGGGGGACAACATGCTTATGGCACCTAGATGGCTGAAAGCTGAGCACCATGTAGGTCTGGTTAACCAGGCTGGCTTTTTGAAAAAGAAAAAAATAAACTATCTTGCTTTGTGCACTTTAGTCTCATTTTTAAGCAAGTGCATGTTACAAAATATCTTTTAATTTGATTTAAACAAAGAGTAAAATTTAAAATAAACAGGGTGCAAATGAAAAGTTGAAAGTATTAATAAAGTCCTTTTCTTAGAAAGTTCTGGTGTTGGTCCAACTGAATTTTCTCAGAACTGCCAGTGAATCAAGAAGTACCTCATATATGCCAGAGATTTGGAATTTTAAAAAGTGGGCATGTATCTGAAAAAGAAATAGAATTGGCAGCTAAAAAGATAAATTAGAAACAAAAAAATGGCAAGGCACCAAGGAATACCTGCATGATTCAGGGAGCACTTAAGGAACTGTAAACTTGTGTGGTGAAATGCTATATGATCAGAGAGCAGCAGAATTGCATGTCCTTAAGAGAAATGAAACTGTGATGTTGTCTACGCCTGGATCTTTTTATAGGACTTGCCTCCTATTCTTCTATTGCATTGTCTATGGAAAACAAATAAATTAACCTCCCCCCACAAAAAAAAAAAAAAAAAAACAAACCTACCAAAACACAAGTGGGAGAGCATGGATACATAATGTTCCATCAATTAGAAAACATTTTTCTCACTAACTACTTGCAGACTCATGAGCAGATCATCATATTTAAATAGTGCACTTGCACTTTGAGTCATGTTCAGCAGTGGTGTAAGCGGAGGAGCTAAATGTCATTATTACAGACCAGAGTATTTTCTATGTGTTCATTGCTTAGTCTTTTATCTTTCTTAGTATTTTTTTTCATTGTAACTTGATGATGATTTTTCTGCTAGTAACTATTTTTTTTCAGGAGATGAAGGATACTCTTTAAAGAAAGGAAAAGAAAGTGAGGATAGATGAAAATTCTGTAGCATAGCTATAACACAGATCTCATATCATTAGTCTTTCTTTTATGATGTCTCCTCAAGGTGAGCCGTGGTGGCATTTTACTTACTACAACTGATGCTCTCCATCATGATTCTGCTGAAAACCAGCAAATACTTTGTGCAGTGTTTATTTTCAAACCTCCTGTTATTTATTTCTTGTCTTTATTCATTTTTATATGTTGCTTTGGTTTTGTTATCCAATTCCAAAGATAATTTACTAAACCTTTTCCCTCAGACTCTGCCGTGTCACACATGTACTGATAATGTGGACTTGGGCATTCGTGGTTTCTCCCCAAAACAATATGAGAACAGATGAGCTTGCAGGCTGTGTTTTATGAAAAACTTGTTAGGCATAGTATTTTCTGTTTTTTTCCAAACAGTTGGAATTTTGGAGGGATTTACTACATGCCTTTTTGCATACAGGTAACTGAAGTTGAAACTATTTTTATGTGTAAGAAATTATCACAGTATCACCAAGGTTGGAAGAGACCTCACAGATCATCAAGTCCAACTCTTTACCACAGAGCCCAAGGCTAGACCATGGCACCAAATGCCACGTCCAATCCTGCCTTGAACTGCCCCAGGGACGGCGACTCCACCACCTCCCCAGGCAGCCCATTCCAGTAGCCAATGACTCTCTCAGTGAAGAACTTTCTCCTCACCTCAAGCCTAAATTTCCCCTGGCGTAGCTTGAGGCTGTGTCCTCTCGTATTCCACACTTCCAAAACTTTCCATACTATCTTAGGCTGGATGATGATGGTGAACATTATTGTGGATAAATGAGCTGCCCCATCATTCAGCACAACCACTTCCTTGTCTCTTGCAACTTGATGTTTTGTGAAACCATCAGTGACCTTCTCTTTGTCTATCAGTTTCACGTGGCCCTGACAGTGCTGGTTTCAGCTACTTACATATGAAACACAGACTTTCAACATAAAACCTTTTTTGTTTTGTGATGAATGGCAAATCTCTTTCTGACCACACTGAGAAAAGTTAATAACTTGTTTTTCCAACACTTAGATGCCTCACCAGTCACAAGTGGTACACAACCATCATCATTTTTTCAGAGAAGAAGCAAAAAATTTGGGGTTAAGGGTGACTGAGAAGATAGGTTTGTAGCTATAGTGCAGGGCTCCAGAGATATGTATTTAGTTCTTTAATCTGCCCTGAATTTCAGATATGATTTTGAACAATGAATTTCTATGTAATTCATCACTACACTGTGCCATACCAGAAACATACAAAGTAGTTATTCACATCTCCAGCTGGCTTGTCCTGGTAGGGCAGAAATCCTGCCTGGCTGGTTTAACCCTTGCTCTCCTCCTCCTGTTGCAGGTCCAGGAAGTTGAGTAGATGAGCAAATAAGTGTTTGGCCTCAGCAAAGCCTTGAGGGCTAGGGGCTTAGCACCATGTGTCAGAGGTCTTGTGCTGCCCCTCAACATGTCTGTGTGGTCACACGAGGCATGAAACTTTGAATTCATTGGCCAGAACAATGATGCTAGTGCCTATTGGCAAGTTTCATTTTCAAAATGATGCACTTAATGGGGGGTGATTTAGAAGCCCTGCCTTTCTGCATTGACCCTCCACCACCAGCAGCACCCCATTCATGGCTCATTAACTGGGAATCTTAGCATCCATGTATATGCAGCTTGCACTAGCTCAGCAGCAGCAGCTCAGTTCTTCTCTCCTTCTCTCTGCCTGGAATATTTTGTATTTTAGCCTGAGATCATTATCACAAGTTTGGGAAAAGTCTTTGTACAGGAGACTTAATCAAAGACCAGAGCGTCATGAGCATACATGCTAGAGTTAATGCTAATGCTCCATAAACATAGTCAGAATTTTCCTGGTTTTGCATTCCTGTTTTTCCAAGTTTAAGCTGTTTAATCATAGAATCAACCAGGTTGGAAGAGACCTCGAAGATCATCCAGTCCAACCTATCACCCAGTCCTGTCCAGTCAACTAGACCATGGCACTAAGTGCCTCATCCAGTCTTTTCTTGGACTCCTCCAGGGACAATGACTCCACCACCTCCCTGGGCAGCCCATTCCAAAGGCAAATCACTCTCTCTGTGAAGAACTTCCTCCTAACATCCAGATTATACTTCCCCTGGCACAACTTGAGGCTGTGTCCCCTTGTTCTATTGCTGGTTGCCTGGGAGAAGAGGCCAACCCTTATCTGGCTACAACTTCCCTTCAGGTAGTTGTAGACAGCACTGAGGTCACCCCTGAGCCTCCTCTTCTCCAGGCTGCACACCCCGAGCTCCCTCAGCCTCTCCTCAGAGGGTTTGTGTTCCTATGATCTCTACAGGTCTTTTCCAACCCCTTAACATTCTGTGATCTGATCCCATTCATATGTCTAAGGGAAAAGAAAAATGCAGAACTATATTGACAAGAATGCCAACATTGGTATTGTACTTTATTGTTCTATTCTACTACTGTAGCTCTTTTTTGTTTGGTTACATTTTTTGGTTGTTTGTTGCTTTTTTCTCTTCAACTACTTCCTGTCAGCCAAAAATCCAAAGAATCTCAGGGAATTTCCCTGAATTTTTGAATTTAATAACAAACATTAATATTAATATATAAATTAATATTCATAATGCATTAACACATTATTAATTTCCACCACATGGCTAAATGATCCTTTTGAATATGTCTATTCTGACCTGCATTATGTAATCATCTTGGTTCTAGATAAATTTCTCATAGCAGAACCAATACAGTTATAGGATGCCTTCCCCTCTCACTCCTTTTGGAATGAAAGGAATTAGATGTAGAGAGGAAAAGGTACAACACACCCAAATAAATCGTCTCACTTGGATTTGAAAAAAACCTTTCACAATAAATAGAAAGTATGTAAGGTAGGGGAGTTACAAAGAGATATAGGGAAGGGGAAAAAAGACAAGATACAAAAAATATATATACAACCAGACTGATGGCAAGGGATGGAGGCAGAATCAGGAAGGTTTTTGTCCACCACATGGAAGGATGGCCACCTGGTAAAAAAAACAGGAGCAGCAACAACAAGGTGGTGGTAACAGACAGGCAGGTGAAAGAGCAAGAGAAGTAGAAATTTCCTCTGTTTTTGTAGGACGCTAGATAAGAAGTGGGAGTGGGCTAAGCACTACACCTGGGGCCAGGTTCAGACCCACCCCTGGGGAGGAGTCAGGAGCAGATGGGGTCAGGTTCAAGACCACCCCCCAGGAGGGTTAACAACCCTTTACAGTAATGAAGACATATTCTTTCTTTGTCCTGTCTTTTCTAAAATGTGGGGATGGCTCCTGTTCAGCCCCACATAGGGTGAGCCCCACATAGGGTGAGCCCCACGTAGGTGAGATAGCTGGTGGTAAGACAGAGAATTCGAGAATATGCATACTGCCTGTAGCCTGTTGCTGGGACCTGGAACCACAAATAATTTTTGAGCTAGCTACTAACAAGAAGATTTTTCTTGTTTGATGGCACTCCAGTGATCCTTCAGTCACCCAACCAAAAAAGATACCTGCCCATCGGCTCTGCTACTGGGAAGAGAAGTTTGTGAAATAACCTCAGAGAAAGGTCCTTCTTAAGGGCCGTAGAGGACTTATGTTAGCTTAAAGAAATGTCTAATGGCTTCCTTCTTGTGTATTTAAACCTATCTTCTTAGCTTGGAGTAAGGGAGACATTGACTTCCTGGGACTTTTAACTATACTGAGGCTTGTTCTTGACGTGGCTGTAACCAAATTTCTCTTTTCTGGCATGCACTCCATGCATGCTAGCATGATGCCAGCATTTTGTCCCTTCTGTAACGTGATCTGTACATATTCATTTTATTACATATGGTAAAAATGTGTTTTTCTGTTCTAAGAGGGGTACAAACAATTTTGTGTGAGTGTTAACAGTAAATTGCTCTGATTTGCCTAAGCATGTGCTTCTGACTCAGTCCAAATATTGACAGTGACAAAGCTGTAATCATTTGCAGGCTTTGGTTTCAAACAGAGGGAATTCCACTCTTTTGACTCTAAAATACAATGCCATTAGACCCCAGACCACAAAGAGAAAATACGTGACACTGAGTTCTAATAGCATGTTCTAATAGCTACAGGCTGGGGGCCATGTGGTTGGAAAGCTGTCTAGCAGAAAGGGACCTGGGGGTTCTAATTGTCAAGCAGCTGAATATGAGCAAGCAGTGTGCCCAGGTGGCCAAGAAAGCCAATGGCATCCTAGCTTGTATTAGAAATGCTGTGTCCAGCAGGAGCAGGGAGGTGATTGTCCCCTTGTATTCGGCTCTGGTGAGACCACACTTTGAGAATTGTGTTCAGTTTTGGGCATCTCAATACATGAGGGATGTTGAGGTGCTGGAGCAAGTGCAGAGGAGGGCAAAAATAGCTGAGGAATGGCCTGGAGAATAAATCTTATGAAGAGTGACTGAAGGAGCTGGAGCTGTTGAAAAAGAGGAGGCTGTTGACATCGATGTCAACAACTACCTAAAGGGATGTTGTGGAGAGGCTGATGCTGGTCTCTTCTCACAGGTAATTAGTGATAGAACAATAGTGAGCAGCCTTGAGCTGCAACTGGGTAGGTTTAAACTGCATATTAGGACAGAAAATTTCACAGAAGGAGTGGTCAGGCATTGGAATGGGCTCCCCAGGGAGGCGGTCTAATCACCAACCCTGGATGTGCTTAAAGGTCATTTGGATGTGGTGCTTGGGATATGGTTTAGGAGTGAATCTTGCAGAGTAGGGTTATTGGTTGGACTTGGTGATCCTGAGGGTCTTTTCCAATCTGAATGTTTCTGTGATTCTGTGTGATTGCAAGAGGCTGTACACACAAGGTGGAATTGAAATGGATGTACTGGTTTCACTGGGAATTGAGGGAAGAGCTGCTCCTTGGCAGCTCTTTACTATAGAGTGAAATAAATAAATTATAATCACACAAGTAAATCTAATTACCACATATCCAGTGGAAACCACACAAATCTACATTTTTTTTTTATGCTGCTACTGAAACAAGAGTGGCTTATTTTGTGTATTAAACATAAGGAAGAAATACAATCCTCACTGTTACCATACTTTGGCCAACAGGGCATTGTTATGCCATGCCCTGCCCATGTTTGTGCACAATCTACTTGCTGCTAGCCAAGCCTGTTTATCTGTTGATGAAATGTTCAGAGTTGTCTTTGTATGCAGATATATGATGCAAAGTTTAGATTTTTAATAATTAAAAGTGGATGACTGATAACTTTCATACTGTGAAAGCTGCTGTGAGCACACATGATGGCTGACATCTCGTCACAGTCTGGGATAGAAGAGTTGCTGTCGTTTTCTATATTTTATGTCTAAGATATGTCAATAACAGTTATCTCACTTTTCTTCTGATATGAAGAATTATTGAGCTGGAAAAAGTATCAAAATGCAGCAGATCTTGGAAACTGTCTTTGAACCAGTTTCTTTGCAGAGGTGTAAGCCATCTCAAGAAGGCCACAATGCCTTAGCTGTTTTGAATATAATACACTTAGTCCTATGAGAAGTTCTACTGACAAGTAATTGGGTCAATACATCCGTAAGTCACCATTTACTGATAATTCTGTGACCATGTGCTGGGATTTTAAGAGAAAGATAAGAAACTTTGACTGCCAACTCCCATTCATTTAGGGTGGAAGTTAGGCAACTAGATAGTTTGTTCCCACTGGAAAGCTGAGCAATAATACCAAATGTCTCTGAGTCACTATTCTCTCCTCCACTGCTCAGGCATAATAGAAAACACCATGTTAATATTCTTCCTGGCTCAGCAGGCTTCCTGGAAAATGTGGTTAAATTTTCTCCTTTCTGCTTCCTGCCCATTGGATTGTTCATCCAGGTGTTTTCCTTTCTGCTTTTCCTTCTTTTTCATTTATTAACAAAACAAAACAAAAGAAAAGGACAGCAAAGCTACATTTTAACTGGGAACTCTGTCAACTGGTAGAGAAACAGAGGATCAGAGAAACTAAGACTTCCAAAGTTCTCCTGGTGTGTGTCACACCTATGGTTTTGAAAGGGGTTGCAAAGTGTGAAGTGACAGTTCTGTATCCATCAAACACTCTTAAGAGTGAAAGGTGTATGTTATACATTTAAGAATTTGGTTAGAGCTTCTATTTAAGCTCTTAGTCGACACCAAGTGAAAAAAACCCCAGACAATACAGAAAGATTTATGTCAATATGTGTTGTGAGTGGTAGAACTAGTGAAGCCTAAATGTGGCTTTAGAAGTTGGAATTTGATGCTAACATGAAAAACACAGAGAGGAAGATTTATGTGAATATGAGTTGTGAGTGGTAGAATTAGTAAAGCCTAAATGTGGTTGTAGAAATCAGAATCTGCTTCTAACATGAAAAACTTGAAAACTGCACAGAACTCATGGGAATGATTGAGTTTTCCTGATCCCAGGAAATCTCCTTGCCCTAGGGTCATTTTGTTTGACCCTTATTGTTTACAAAATATATGCTAGCATTTGAACCAGTAATCCTAGGGTCATTTTACTGTCAAAGGAGAGAAACAGGCAAGTTTAGGATTTTTCTGACCTAATTTAAACTTTTAGCACAGGCTAAAATGAGTTCTGGCTTTCACTCTGTTGACCATATTAAGTCATCACTATTTACAAAAGGATCCTAAGTTGTTTATTCATTTAATCAGTCGAATATTCCTGGAGGTAATGGCTAATGGTTTTCCAGTGAATAAGGAGACTTTGTCTCTAAATCTTAGTACAATGTGGCCTAGTGTAATGACTAAGCTCATTAAGTTTCCAGTTTAAAATACTTTTTTTTTTTGCAACTCAGTTTTGGTAAGATAAAAGCAGCATCAATTTCACTTGATTGCTTTCATCAGTGCTACCCAGAATGATCCCCACAAAACAGGTAACAATATGTTATTATACCAAGATCTTTGCTATCTGGTTACATACTCTGAAAAAAAAAAAAAATATATATATATATATTCACATCTGTGGAGAAGATAGAGAAATGGAAATAAAAATAAAATACAATTATTTACTGGGTACACTCAGGCAGCCCCTCTGCCAGAGCAGGATCACCTAGAGCAGATCACAGGAACACATCCAGATGGTTTTGAATAACTCCAGAGAGGGAGACTCCACAACCTCCCTGGGCAGCCTGTTCCACTGCTCTATTGCCCTTACAGGCCTTCCTAGCCACAAGAACACACTGCTGGCACATGGCCATCCTTCCATCCACCAGGACTCCCATGTCCTTCTTCCCTTCACTGCCCTCCAGCAGGTCAGTCCCCAACCTATACTGATACACAACCATTATTGATTATCAAGCAACAATAAGGTTGCTGGGAAAAAAATTGAAAGCACCCAAATATCTCAGACACCTGGGGGAAAACTAGAAAGGAAAAGGCACTGAAAGACAAGAGACTTAAGAACAGCTAAGATACAGGATCACAAGGGCACACTCTTAGGTTGGCTCATGAACTGTCCTGTCAATGAGCCACCATAGGTTTGGAAACTAGGCTGAAATACCTAACTGGAAAAGGAGTTATTGTTACTCAGAGTAGTCCAGGTTGTTTGCAGAGAGTTATCAGAATGTTGTACCATATAGGACCAGGCAGAATAGTAGCAGCTCATAAGAAAAAAACACTGCCAGTTGACCTCAGGACAAAGTCCATAGTGCATCAATCCATGATGCAATACCCCAGTAAGGGTAGTGGTTTTAAACATGTAGATAGATTTTGTTTTCAATGGGGCATAAAAGGCATCTCTCTATTATGCTCATACATTGTTTTAAAGTAAGTTTCATCAACATTTATTAGTAAAGTGCATTTCAGGAAATAACAGGGCATAGGAATGGGAATGAGAACAATTACTGACCATGTGGTTACTATGGTATTTTTTGTCTCTTTAATCTGCTTTTATTGCATACCACTGGGCTCTTATTTTCCCCTTACGTCTCTTTTTTAGAGGAACAGGAGTAAACTTGGTTTTTTCCACTTGCCATACTTTAAGCTCTCTGAGTTTGTTGAGAGACAGTCATTAATTCTTTTCTGACTAATGCTGTAGTACATTGGCTTCTTGAAAAGTGTAAATAAAACCTTTAGGCCAAATCATAAAACATTTCATTTATTTGAGACATAATTTTAGTGTTATTCAGGGTAAGGTATATTTAGCATATTTGAAACAAGATATCTCTGTGGTATAGTTGTTCCTTGCATGATTGCTCTAGTTGCAAAATCACAGCTTTCAGCTCTTTCAAGATATGAGTTTAGATAGTCCTGTGTCAGGGA
Source organism: Pogoniulus pusillus (assembly GCF_015220805.1). Lineage (NCBI taxonomy): Eukaryota > Metazoa > Chordata > Aves > Piciformes > Lybiidae > Pogoniulus > Pogoniulus pusillus. The sequence continues at coordinate 14,769,486 of NC_087275.1, read as the reverse complement.
CTGAAGTCACATATGGTGTGACTGGCTACACATCAAGTTTCTTAGTTCTTTAACTGTTACAGAGGATAAAACAGTAACTTGTGATAGCTATGAAGGACTTTTTGCTATCTCGCAGCAGAATGTTACATGTTTTTTAAGCTGGTTTAAGCCCTCGCCCACTTGTTTGATGTATTTGGTGAGACAGAATCACAGGGAATCACAGAATCACAGAATCAATCAGGTTGGAAAAGGCCTTCCAAGATCATCAAGTCCAACCTATTGCCCAACATTCTCTAATCAACTAAATCATGGCACTGAGCACCACATCCAGTCTTTTTTCTTATGAAAAAGGCTGATGAGAGAGTACAATTGCCTGCTATCAGCTCTGGTCACTGCCGATACAGGAGAAGGACCTGAGAAAAAGCAGTAGATTTTGTAAGTGTTGCTGATCTTTGATGTGCTGTCTTAGCTGGCTGCCCAAGGCTGCCATTTACATGACAGTGTTGTCCTCTCTTTTCCTCCCCATTTTACTGAGTGTACTTTTGAAGAATGGCATTCAAGTATAAAGAGAGCACAGCAACATTGTTTCTCACTTGCATTTTGAGGAAGTTTTACTTTTAAATTAAACATTACAAAATGCTGGATCTCATTACCTACCTCAAATAGACCTCATTAGCTACACATACAGTGTAATTATGTAAGAGGCTATTCAAAGATACCATCAAATTTTCGTAGCATACATAGCTATAATATCAATAGCACTTATTAAATGTTCAGAATCAGTTCAAAAGTGCTACTTGAACAAACAAAAGGAAGTTAGGAAGAATACTGTACAACTGTAGTAGGAAAAGCAATGGAAACTTTATGATGCTTTCAACTCATCTGTTAGTATTTAGAAGAGAATTAATTATATCCAAAGCACAAACCCCTGCAAACCTCTTGAGAAAAATTCTGCCCAAAACAGAGACTCTATGTTAAAAAAAGCCTATTACTGCCTTCTGCAGTAATTTTCCTCAACACAATTATATTTCTGTATATCTCTCTACATCTACATCCTCTTTACATTTCACAGGGATCTTTCCATTTGAGTAGCCACATATATGTTAAGATAAGCTTTAAATTTTAACTGTTTTCTGATCAAACAATTCCTTAATTATTTCCTTTGTGCTCAGAGCTGATGCATCCCTCTGATGAAATTCTGTGTACAAGAGAGGAGCCAAGAAACAAAATCTGTACACACTAGCAAAAAAACCCAAACCAAAACAAATTAAACCAAAGCAGATAAATGGATTGTGTACTTCAAATGAAGCATAAGACTTAATCTTTACTCTGACGAACTTTCATGAGGCTGTTCCTCGAATGACAGACCCTCTTATCTAATGAGCATTGTACAGACAGGGGCTTAGAATATATGTATGGTGTTGCTCATACACACAGCTTATTTCCAAAGGAACTTGAGGTTTACATTCTGGCAAGAAAGGATTACTGTCATTTTTATCCCTTTCTTATTTCAATGTAAAATAGAAGTTGGAAAAATCTTGCTTTTGGGCTCTTGTTTTTGTTTCTCATATCACTTCTGTTCCTCTCCTCTCCCAGATCTCTCCACACCTTTACAACTATACACATATGCATATATATCTATACAGCTTTCTGTATTAGCTAAGGCATTAGAGATCACCACGCAGAAAGTGTTAAGACTGACAAATCAATCCAATTTTAAACTATATAGATAAAAAAAACTTTACCAGATCCGTTAATTAACAATGTTGGTTTTGCTAATGGTTTATTCTTATGCATCATTAATAATCATTGCTACACATGCAAAACCTCAGACTTTAACACACATACTTTGAATCAGCTGTAAGTAAGTATACACCGCAGTGAAGATGACACTGTACAGCAACTACAAGCAGCTGCAGTCCATACCTTTTCTTTGTCATGCAGACCCAGGTGACTAAGCCCAGGTGACTAAGGAAGGTGAACATCTTCATTGCTGTTAGTCTGAGACTTTGAATCAGTCATATGTCTCAGGACAGAAAGGAAATGTGTGACTGGGTCAGAAATGTGGGTCTCAGGTTTTCTGTGTCCATGATGCATTTCCAGAGAACTTACCCTTGTCTAGGGCTATTGGGCTGTGAGTGATGTCTCCTGCTGACAGGCAGGGAAGCTGCCTGCAGAAGTAGTTGCGCAAACGCTGTAAACTTCTGGACGTCTGTCCCTGCAGATTGCCACAGGCTCTGACGTTTCCTGTTTGTGTGCCACACATGTGCAAGGACACCCTGAAGCTACGCTGATGCAACTAAAAGGAAATTTGCTGTCTTATCTTGTGGGAAGGCTCTTACTCTGAAATATATGACAGTCCCTTTCTGTAGTATCACTTCAGACAGTTTCTTCCTATAGCAGACACTTTATTACCTATATAGCAGTCGAAAGATTGAATCATAGAATCAACCAGGTTGGAAGAGACCTCAAAGATCATCCAGTCCAACCTAGCACCCAGCCCTGTCCACTCAACTAGACTATGGCACTAAGTGCCTCATCGAGTCTTTTCTTGAACACCTCCAGGGATGGTGACTCCACCACCTCCCCGGGCAGCCCATTCCAATGGCAAATCACTCTAATGGAGGTATAATGGCTGCTGCTTTAACAGAGTGAAATCCGAGCCAGTCTGGCAAGAAATTGTGTGCTTTTGAAAACACTGGTGTGGAGGAAGCCTCTTTCTTTCTTTTCACTGTACATGTTCAAGGGTTACCCTGAGTGGTGCTTCAGACCTGTCTGGGAGATGTGACTGCCAGTACTTTAAGTGGATCATGACTTCAGGTGAGTAGCTGAGATGGATTTGAGCACCTATCTGGTGCAGGTGAAAGCGTGAAGGTGTCTAGTTTGTGGGCAAAAGGCTCAAAATCATCCTGAAGAACATCAAGGGGAGGGGGACTCATTCTTATGCTGCAGATCTAATTTGCAGTCAATGTAGAGCATCTGCAGTGCTCAACATTTCTCCAGAAGTAAAATAGGGTGGCAGTTTAGCTTTGTAAGCTGTCAAAACTGAGAGCATGACTTTTTTTTTTTTTGCTTTTAGAAGGAAAAATAACCAGTGAACTAATCCAGTGCTTGTTAATGCCATCAATTTGACTGAGAGAGCAATGGACAAAACAACTTGGGAGTTTATATTGATGATCCACAGAGAAAAGGGCCAGAAAAATACAAATAACTCTTTCTTCCTGCTTCATCAGTAACCTTGATTGTCCAGAACTGGTCTCAACAAAAATGTGGCCAGCTGCTCTGACAGAAGACAACACGATTATGTCCTCTCAAGTGAGGCTGGCTGAGAGCCACAGCTGTAGGTTGGCTGGGTGTTTGTCACTGTCTAGCAGGAAGCTTAGCTGACCATTTGCTTCTCAGTTACCTTCTCGCTGGCTTTGTGCAGCATGCAGCATGCAAATGCATTACTGTTGGGGCTCCATCACGTGCCACTTCTGAACACCAGTGCTTTTGTTAATCTCTGCCTCAGACAGGGACAAAGACTTTAGAGAAAACATTAGAGTCCTGCAAGATAGAGAATTAAATAAAATGGATTACATTGCCTATTGAAGACAGTTTATCTCCAAATACTTATGTCTTTGTATACATAATTAAAACCATGCCAGGTCATGTGCAGACTCTTCTATAATTAGCATAAATACTTTCTAGTGGATAGTAATGCTAGAAATTGCTTATTCAATCTAATATTTGACATTTATAAGATATTTTGGTAAATATTGACACAAAAATGCCCCCAAACCCAAAAAACATAAACATTCCTCTTTACCCACATAAATTTGTCTTGCTACTGTCTCTGAAGTGGACAGCTTCTTAAATTTTCCCCAAGGACCAAGTATACTTGATGTAAAAAATTGTCACGAATGACGCAGAGCACATGTTAAAGGAAATCTTTAAGGGAGTGTTTCACATCAAACTTACGTCCCAAAGTAGTTGAATGACCTGTGACAGAGAGATGCTTTCTTGCCTTAAGGAGCATTAATGGTCAACATGGATATCCGGGACCTGACTGCATAGATCAACATATTTTCTTAAGGAGTTCTGCTTTGGAGTCATTCACTTTCAGTCAACACTGCATTTCCTAGATATAAAATAATAGTGCAACTGAGCTGTTTGGCTTCCCTTGAAAGATCTTGTGAAGCCACATGGCAAGGTGTAATCAAAAAGCTGAAGGAGAGGCCATTCCTACAGGCATCATTAAGTAATTCAGCCTCTAGGTTTTACTTGTTCCAATTTGAAAATATGAAATTAAAGCAATTTGTTTAGTCTGGGAAAGAAATCCAACAGTTTGTTCACACTGATACAAGGAACAGATACTCACCCCTTTTCTGCACTTCATCCTTTGAAATCTGACCTCTTGAAAGTAACCTTCATCTAGATTACAGCTGGACATGTCTCACCCTGAGATTGTGTACACAGTGACTCCAGAGTGATGTCCCACCTAGCTTAGGAGATTTGTGTATAGAGAGATGGGATGGAGAAGTGTGCTGGAAAAAGAGGCCCAAGAGCAAGATGTAAAGCTACATCTCTGTGTCTCAGGAAAAGCCAAGCTGAGCCAGACTACTGATACTGTGCTGTGATAAAGTTCTCCAGTTGTGCTCGCAAGTTACATTGTAACCTGGAAGGGTCTGAAAGGATAGAAGAGAGGATTAGTAAAATGTTTTTTGTGTACTCATCTCCTTTTGATCTCAATCAGCAATGTTTTGGATTGCAGAGCTATGACTACAGTGGCACATGGCAGGGAACAATGACATCCCAGAATGGCACACATTTACACTGATGGCATTAGGCTTCTCCTACAGAGTTAAGCACTGAGATCTGCACCCTTATTTAAATGAATCTTTTCCCGTTGACTGAAGGAACATTGCAAGTCACATCCATCCTTCCTAGGCTCAAGTCAGTTAACTTGGCTGGGTGCATTAGTGTTTGGTCCAGTGTTATTTTAAAGCAGATGTTGGGTGCCTTTGCAAATTGTACTCTTTCCTTACTCCTTTCTTCCCAGCACTCCTTTTCAGCCTTCTGGTGAATAGTGGGTTGCATTAATTTTCCTGTTCTCTTCTTGCCCTGGCAGTTAACTTTGCTGGAACAGTGTAGTAGGCCGAGGGAAGACTTTGCAACGCTTATTTTATTGCAGTTTAGGAAAGTTTTTCCCACTGAGAAGTTCCCATCTGATAGGAATTATTTAGTAGTTATTGGGCATTCTGAGTAGAGACAAAAGAAAAAATAAATCTATACAGATCTAATATCTGACTTTATATTTCACAGAATCACACATGAAACATATTTATCTTTCCAGTTGATATCCGTATTTCATGTCAGTGGCAATCATAGGCAGTGAAAGTAGTGGGAAAGGCAGGAGATGCATGCATATAATACCAAGCAGTGCTGATATTGAAGCTTTGGTTTCTTGTGTCTTCTCTTCTGCATTTGCAAGATTAATCCATCCTGTCTCACAATTTGCATATCAAAAGGAGAGCTAGCTTGAGAATTTCTACACAGTGAACAATAGCTAGTTTTAGCACTTCTGATAAGAGAGGTCACTATTTCCCTCAAGCCCATCCTCTCAATGAAAGAAGCTTAAGGAACATCTGAGCACTCTTCTCCTGGCAGCAAGAAGCTCGACAAACCAAGCTTTATGTCAAGGAAAGCATCTCTAACTCAGTAGAATCTATGTTGTATTCATCAGCGAAGAAGCTTAGAGATCACAAATATATGTTCATACTTTGAACATCTGCAGTTGTTGAGAACTTCACATGGGTTGAATTTGCATTTTTCTTTACTAATTGCTGATCAAACACCTACCTTGTGTTGTTGCTTCCAGAAATGGCAAATTTACACAGATCTCAAAGGAAGACGAGCAGCTTTCTGACTACAACAGGCTTGACCCAAAGCTCAAGAAAATAAGTATAAAGTACTTCATTAGCAAAAGTGGACTTTGGATCAGACTCACTGTCTATGTATTCAGTTATACAGTGTTATTAGGAGAAAAATTGCTTCCTGGCCTCCTTAGTAGGTAAAATTTAAGCCCTACAGCACGAGGTTTTACTCTCCCATCTTACCAAAATTTCCACAGCTTGCCAGAGCTTGCATTAGCTTTTGTGTTATTACTTTCCAAGCATTCCAATCCAGTTCTTCAAATCTCATGCTTAAATAGCTGTATCCCTGAATCAGTGGCTTCCAGGTTATACAGAGCACAAAGTAATCTTTATTTCAGAGGTACTTAGTGTACATTTACCAGGTTGGTTTTTTTTGTTCCCATTCTGGAAGTAGGAAAAAACCCTCAAAACCAACAAAGTACATTTAGAGTTTTTTTCTGTAGCTGTTATACATATTTCAAAATTCGAAAAAAAAAAAAAAAAGCCAAAACCACAAAAAAAAAAAAAAAAATCAACAAAAATACCTCCTAATCTAACATAAATTCACTTACCTGAATTTATACTATTGAAAACCAGACTGAGTTTAGTTTTGCTTGGTCAAGCAAGCCAAATGGCAGTGTTGAATCCCCAAACTCCTTTAGTGAAATTGGATGGGTGACTGTGAAGAATTTTTAAGTGATCATAGAATCATAGAATCATAAAAGGAACCAGGTTGGAAGAGACTTCCAAGATCATCCAGTCAAACCTATCACCCAGTCCTGTCCAGTCAACTAGACCATGGCACTAAGTGCCTCGTCCAGTCTTTTCTTGAACACCTCCAGGGATGGTGCCTCCACCACCTCCCTGGGCAGCCCATTCCAATGGCAAATCACTCTCTATGGCAACAACTTCCTCCTAACATCCAGACTATAACTCCCCCAGCACAACTTGAGACTGTGTCCCCTTGTTCTATTGCTGGTTGCCTGGCAGAAAAGACTGACCCCCACCTGGCTTCAGGTAGTTGTAGAGAGCAATGAGATCTCTCCCCTGAGCCTCCTCTTCTCCAGGCTGCACACCCCAAGCTCCCTCAGCCTCTCTGAGGGCTGTGCTCCAGGCCCCTCACCAGCTTTGTCGCCCTCCTGTGGACACATTCCAGTATCTCAACATCTGTCGAATTGAGGAGCCCAGAACTGGACACAGGACTCAATGTGTAGCCTGACCAGTGCTGAGTACAGGCACAGAATAACCTCCCCTGTCCTACTGGCCACACTGTGCCTGATCCAGGCCAGGATGGCATTGGCACACTGCTGCCTCATGTTCAGTTACTCTCTACCAGTACCCCCGTGTCCCTTTCTTCCTGGCTGCTCTCCAGCCACTCCGTCCCCAGCCTGTAGCAGTACTTGGGATTTTTGTGGCCAAAGTGCAGAACCCTGCACTTGGCCTTGTTAAATCTCATCCCACCCATCCAGCCTGTCAAAGTCCCTCTGCAGGGCTCTTCTACCCTCCAACAGATCCACACCCGCTCCTAGCTTGGTGTCATCTGAAATCTTACTGATGCTGGACTCAATCTCCTCGTCCAGTTCATCAATGAATGTCATTGCAAGTCCCTTTGCAGAAAAAAGAAAAAGAAAAAAGGAAGTATGTGGGATGGTAATATGACCATAGAAATTGTACAACTTAAAAAAATCACTTTGTATGTTTTTTTTCCCCTGTTGCTTATTTGCAGAAAGTGTTTCTTAGAACATATTCTCATTACAGAACTTGTATAGATGTTCCACATGCACTTCTGGTTATCAGGATTCCATTTATAAATAGGTTCCTATTTTTCCTTTTTTTTCTTTCAAACCTCTTTGCATTTCTTTCAATAGCACTGTGAGAGAACTTAAATATATATATATATATATATATATATATATATGAAAGAGAAGCATATTTATCTAGGAAAGCTATGAGCCACCTGGCACTTACTTTCTGCCTTTCTTAGTTTCATCTACTGGACAGCAGGAAAGACAAACTAATGGTGTTAGAATAAGCATTTCAAAGACGTTATAAATGATAGTGATCTTCCTGTCTGTCTCCCCGCCCCCCCCCCCCCCCCCCCCCCCCAGTATGCCCATTAACTACTGCAGTCAGCCTGCTGTCCTCTGAGCAGGAAAAAGATAATGTAGTGCTCAGAAGGATGAGGGAAATGGACAAAAGGAATTTGCCTGGAAATCACAGAAAACCTAAGGAAAATTTGGGAAAGGAGGTCTCTCAAAGGGTTATCTCCTGTTGTGACCGCTGGCTCATTCATCTTCCCTGCCAGGCTTGGGACTGTACAGCAAAGGAAACAGAAGCAATGTGGAGGAGGAAGGTGGGCGCAGGCAGGAAAAGCTTTTTCCCAGTTCAGCTCATCCTTGCTTTTTATTGATAGGTAGCTTTTCTGGAAAAATAATTTCTGAAGCACATACAGCAGCATGAACCACAGAGGTATTAGCAGTCACATGTCCCCGTTCAGGGCTGGTGTGCTGATGACAGTTCTTTGGCAAAACAGAGGACCCCACAGAAACTTGCACTGGCAGCTCGTATTTTGTGTCACTACCATGTCTCAATTTGCTGTGGTTTGCAAGCACTTTTAAAAACTCTCAGCAGAGTTTTACTATGTTGTGGTGTGTTATAATATGAAGATCATTTGTGTTATTCTCAGAATAATTCAAAAGCTCAATCCACTGGCACTTTGCTTCATTTCCCTAAAATATATGAATGTTAATCAAATTTTTATGGATGTGTGGTGTTAGTAGGTACATCTTCAAATAGAACAAGGGAATTCTGCCCATTTCCTTCTGGACAATCCCACTATGGCCTTTACTCTCTCACTGTATTTACATTACTTCACACTCACATGGGAAAGTATTTTTCCAAGGAAGCATGTTTTGCTAGTTAGTCCTACTGTTAGGCAAAGTATGGTAGAAAAAAGACAACAAACAACCAAAAAACAACCAAACAAAAAAGAGCTACAGTAATAGAATAGAACAATAAAGTACAATACCAATGCTGGCATTCTTGTCTTTTCTCTTAGACATATGAGTGGGATCAGATCACAGAATCACTGAATGTTAAGGGCTTGGAAGAGACCTGTAGAGATCATAGGAAAACAAACCCTGTGAGGAGAGGTTGAGGGAGCTAGGGATGTGCAGCCTGGAGAAGAGGAGGCTCAGGGGTGACCTCAGTGCTGTCTACAACTACTTGAAGGGAAGTGTAGGCTGGATGTTAGGAGGAAGTTCTTCCCAGAGAGAGTGATTTGCCATTGGAATGGGCTGCCCAGGGAGGTGATGGAGTCACCATCCCTGGAGGTGTTCAAGAAAAGACTGGATGAGGCACTTAGTGCTGTGGTCTAGTTGACTGGATAGGGCTGGGTGCTAGGTTGGACTGGATGATCTTCGAGGTCTCTTCCAACCTGGTTGATTCTATGATTCTAAGTTCAAACCCCCTGTCAAAGCAGGAACACATAGGGCAGACTGCACAGGAGCATATCCAGGACAGCTTTGAAAGTCTCCAGAGAGGAAGATTCCACAATCTGTCTGGGCAGCCTGTTTCAGTGCTCTGACCCCCTCACCATAAATGAGTGTCTCTTTGTGTTGAGGTGGAACCTCCCATGGTCTAGCTTGTACTCATCATTCCTTGTCCTATCCCTGGGCATCATCAAAAAGCAACTATCACCTTGATCTTGATACCGACCCCTGAGATATTTGTAGATGTTGATAAGATTCTCTCTCATCCTTCTTTTCTCAAGACTAAACAGCCCTAGTTCTCTCTCTTTTTTTTTTTTTTTTCCATAGAAGAGATGTTCAAGTCTGGTAATCATCCTCATAACTATCCTTATAGATAACTGTGTCATTCAAATAGTAATTAAAAAAAAAGGAGGGGACAAATATGATGCTCAGTATGGTGACAAGTGGAGTGAACTGCAAATCGTTTCAAGGACAGTCTTTAAGTCGGTTTAATTTAGGATGTTTGTATTTTTTCACACTTATATACTCCAAGTACATTATAAAACTCCAAACACACAACATTTTGGGCCTAAGTCTTGTCAAAATGGAATCTTAGTGAGCCATTTAGCAGGTGAAAAGATTTTTAAACTGAAAATCAATTATGACTATGGTCATCTTCTACTGCCAGAGTTGTGCTGAAGCGTACATAAGTGCTCAGGTCTGTACGTGGCTCAGTCTTTACTGAGAAGTAAAGACTGAATTTTTCAGATAGCCTTTGCTAATTTTCAATAACATTGCAGAGAAATTGGCATTACTTTGCCCTGAGGGGTCTGAAATGTCTATCAGGAACAAATCTGTAGTAAACTTACATGTGCATTGGCAGGCTTATTTTCAGTAAAATTATAAACGTCAGTTGCTTGTCCAGAACAGGTGGCACTATAAAAAAATATTGGCTATGGGAAACGAATACTATTTACAAGGAAAATATCCACTTTTGCAGGTTGGGAATAAGAACCATTGCACAGCTGACTTGTGAACTGGTGTTACTTTTTAATGTGTTTTCCTTAAAACTGTGTTGAGAAGTTCATGGCTACAGATTTTCCTTCTCACTACTTGTATGTTTTTGTTTCTTTTATTCCATAGCTCAGTGTATCGAAGATTAGAAAGTGAGATCTGAATCATTAAAGCGTTTTTAATGTGTGCCATCTTGGCATTTGGATCAGTGAAGGGAACAGTTTAATACTGCTATTACCCCATTAATCACAAGGGAGTTAGTGAAGCTTCAGACTATAGCAAATATGGGAAGGATGGGGTCTGCAGTCGAGAAGCAGCTGTGACAAATGATTTGTGGGTTGGTTTACATCACAGATCTCAGCTGAGCTGCTGCTTCTGGTTATTTTATATGAATCATATATGAACAGTAACAGGCTGATTACTAGAGTTTTATGCATCCTCTTCTCTGGAAATAATGGTTTGTTTTTTTTTCTTTAAACTGGAGAATGTGAATAATAAACTGAAGCCCTGTAGTCATGGTTATGGAAAGGCTGTCTTCCAGGAAGTCTTCAGATCTCATCGTTGTTTTATTTTTAGTGGCAGTTTACCAGCATAGTACTGTCTTATGCCATTGCTCCCTTCCGACTGTATGCTTCAGGCCGTGGAGCACAAAATGTACTCCAGAGGTCACAGGTGAGTAGAAGAGAAATAACACACGAACACAACAAATGAGAAAAGCATTAATGCTCTTTGACAATTTTTTACTGATGTGGAATCTCTGAGATCCTTCTGCCCTAAGTGATCTTCTCGGAACAAGATATGTTGCACAGCCAAGACCAGTCTGCCTTCATAGAAGTGAAAAATGCTAAAAGGTTTACAAGATCCTTGTGAATACTCAGATCCAAAAAAACTGACCACATATTTCTCCTGCAAAACAGGCCTATTGCACCTTTCCAACCCAGAATTGCTCACTCTCTGTGCTGCTGGTACAAGCAAGAAATCATGGTACCATGATTTTCTAGCATTACATTCCTTTAAGAATCAGAAGTGCCTTCCAGAAGCCAGGTGGCCAGAAGTTAAGTGAGGGTAACTAATGAAAGAGTTTCTTTATACTATCTCCACATTTCTCATGTGAATAGTACTTCAGAGTCCAAGCGTATGACTCACACAGCTATAAGGAGCATCACAAATCCACATATAAGTAGTGATATAAGTAGTTACTGTCTCGGCATGATGCAGAAGAAGTATTAGATGTCTGGATATTTAAATTACTGTCCTCTCCTCCCTTTCTTACCTGGCAGAAAAATAAATAGATAAAGTAATAGCAAAACTAAATAAATAAAGTTACAGCAAGGAAACAAATAAATGCTGGTGTGGAGACATTCAGCCTTATTCACTTGCCCCAGCAGCTACATAGAAATCAGCTCAGGGTTACAGAAGAAAGCTACTCCTCTTGCTTCGCCCGTTTTGGTTACACATGGTTGGCAAGGTGTTTTGCTAAAGGAAACAGATTCCTGTAGGCTGTTTGGCACCTTCCTTCCCTTTCTTCCTTCATATTCTCTAGGGGTGAAATGACATCTGGGGTGTGGGTTCCGTGTCACTACTGCCAGTATGCTCCAACCTGCAAGCAAGATTTACCCTTTATCAGGTGCTGTGCTCATGGGTAATAACAATAAAAAGTAGTCCCAGTAGGAGCACTTGGAAAGCATGCATATAATAGATCTCAAAACACCCACAGTGGGCAAAGCTCAGGAAATTCCTGACCTTAAAAATGGCCTTCTTGGTTTTGTGTAAAGAAAGAAAGAAAAAAAAAAAAAAAATCTCTCCCAGGCATTAAAATCAAGATTATTACATTTAAGAGTAAATTGAGTTCTTTCCTTGCATTCAATTGCCTCTGTTGAGTAGTGATATATTCTGGTTCCTAGCAGCACACCACTGTTTATGCTGGTTACTAAAGGAATAAATTGTTCTAAGGATGCAGATGTCCAAGCAGTTAACATTACAGCTACTACTATTGCCAAGGAAATAGGAAAACCTGAGTTACTCTCCTGCAAAACCACTTTGTTAAACTATATTTCTTACTTATGTCATCCTTAGTTTTCTCCCTTTATGCAACATTCCTATGTGATGTTGATGGGTACTGAAACCTGTGTCCAAAGGTCAGAGTTGATGACAGTTTTTGTGCACTCTAGGACACAATAGGCTAAAAGCTTCAGAAATACGTGCCTGTAGAGGCCTCCATTCTTATTTTCTCAGCTTCAACCCCTTAAGAACTGCTAGATTTTAAGTCTAGGTACAGTTTCTGAAGGTGAAACATGCTCAGCTGAACGCCCAAACCAGTACTTCTGTTGAAAATCACTAAGCCTTCTGTCTGTTGCCATCTATGACTTTTGATAACCTGAACTTTGTCACCTGCTCCTATTTAGGAGTTCAGAGATTCAGCCCAAGAGATGGACTTTTCTGGACAAAACAGCAGACACTAATTCATGGCACTCTCATGTCACTTCAGACCAAGACTGCCCTCTTAATAGAAGGAACAGTCTTGATGAGCTTAAATTTGGTCATTTACCATCTGTGTCAGAGTGTTCTGAAGCATGGTCCCAGGAACAAGACACTTAAAAAGCTGGTTTTATCTGAAAGCTACTTCTGGGGTAAAATTCAAGGGAAATATTGACTTAATTGACCTCAGGAACATTGTCAAAGGTTTGTTTTGGTTTGGTTTTTCCCCTCACTAATAACAACAACCTGTGAGAGAAGTCTCAGGCAACTGAAGAACATTCTAAGGAGGCCTCTGTGTCCGGCCTGATGAACAGTTTATCCTTACATATTTCATGATGGCCACTGATGTCAATAACTCATTACTTCCACAGAAATTTCTCTTCAAATGTGTCAGTATTTTCTCTCCATTCCCATTCCTAATGAGGGAAGATTGAGCTGCTTTAAACACATGAACAAAGCATCCCACACCACCGCCAAATCAAAACCAAACCAAACCCAAAAAAACCCCAGCAAAAACTCCTAACAAAACAAAACAACAAACCAAAGAAATAAAAAACAACCAACAAACCAAACAAAAAAAGCCAGGAGAAAAACCACAACCTTTTCTGCAACGCACAGGACCAAATAATTGCCTATAAAACTTGGGTGTATTGCCAGATGCCTGCTCAGGCAGACTGCATCCTTTCTGCAATAAGACAGAAGAGGTTCAGTCCTCCTGATTTGTGTATCCTTTCCAATCAGGGCTAGGACAACTAGGAACAGCTGGGTGCTTTTATTGCTTAGGAAGAGTAATGTTTTGCCTATAACTGCTGAGTTTTCTATGTTTGTACATACTAGGTCACATTCTCTGTACGGAAGAGAGGCCAATAGCTGTTATTTCATTGGGATTTTGTCAATATCAAAATGAAACAAAGCATAGATCCTTGAAGGAAATGAAGGCTGACTGCTGCTTTTACTGCTTTGGATTGAAACACTTGTTCTTCCTTACTTTCCTCTTCTTAGTACTGGATCAACACCTACACAGAAGGTGCAATGAAGGGAATATAAGGACTGTGCATATGTTCAGAAAATTTCCAGGTCATGCCTCAATAGTGCATTTTCATAGCTGTGTGCAGAAAATATCTGTAATAACCACAGTTACTATGCCTAAGGAGCTGTGGTTATAATACCAGCAACTCAATATTCTATTATTTTTCAGCACTGACCAGCTCAAAGCAGCCATTTTCTTGTATGTTATTGCTTCAGGGCTAGAGTTACTTCATCCCAGGCCACATGCTAAGAGCACTAACTTCCAAATGCCTCATTTGCTGTGAGTAGTTGAAACATGAAGATCCAAGGCTTCAAGCCAGATTTTTATTTCTGTTGTGCTGGCATGAATGGAGCCACTCCAATTTTAATCAGCATAACTGAGGAAGCACTTGAGCCTTCTCATAGCAAATTTCTGAGGCTCATACTGGAAAACAAAGGTCTGTCACTCTGCTCCCTATTCTTTACTGACTCTGAATGGCTTAGCCAGAATTTTGGAAACTTATTATCAATGATTTTGTAATCATGAACAAAAAGTTAATTTCTAATCATTGTAAGTATACTGCCATGAAAAAAAACCAAACAAACAAGAGAGCTTATGGTATATCAGCTTCACTTGGGGTATTCAGAATAATGATGGACATAATAGAACACACTTATTAAGGAAACAATATTACCTCATGGGCTAAATATAATTAAACCCAGTAATCTTTCTGAGTGCCTTAATTGAAGATGTGAGATGAGGGATGCTGGCTAGCTTTTTACCATTGATGCTTGACATACCTTCTGCTGTAGACTATTGGTTTTGAGTTCATCATCATTAAATAGCAGAGTGGATTTGAGGAGGCCACATAAGGAATATCAGCTCACAACTTCACTGCACAATGAATATGCTGTTGAGAAAGCTGACAGAATGGAGCTTGCATTATTCACAGGTCATTTTCCCTTAGGGATAGGTTTTGGATCTCTGACTGTTATTTCAGACTCCTTCTTCCTGGTCATGTGGTTTTGCTCAACACATAGCTCATTTGAGTAGTGCACTGGTTGGCAGACTCTATCTTTGAGTAAATGTTATTTCCAAAGTGGAGGTCATGGTCTTGGAAGTGCAAGTGGAAATGGGGTCATGGGAAAAGCTGAGAATTGCTGGAAAGTGGTGAAAGCAAAATAACCTATACATGTTTATGTTGACAGCAACCACAAAATTGCCCCCTAAGGAACTCAGATGAAGTTATCACAGAGAGTAGCAAGGTAGAACTGACATAAATAGCTCAAGGTTTGGCCTTGCTGTATTTGAAAAATCTTTAAGTAGCTTGGATCCCTTAAATCTAAACCATATGCTGTGATACCTTTTTAATCACAGAAATCAGGCTTGGTGGGGAAGTTTCCTCAGAGTGTATGTGAAATATTACTGCATTCTCACAAACAAGAAACTTCATCTGCTGATCGTGAGAAAAGTTTCACATATCCTGTGTCACAGACATGAAAGAGGATTTTAATCTTAATTTTTAATAAACACTGTATATTTGTTTACTTTTCAGCAGAGGGCTCTTCCAGCACTCAGAGTTTACAAGTGAGGTAACTAAAACTAGAGGAGGAGGAATCTAGGGTTTACCTGCTAGGCACATCACATACCCTTAGACCAGCAGAAAGTTTCTCACAGATGTAGTTTTGCACACTAGGACCTTACAGCAGTAGAAAGCTGTCTGTGTTGCTGGAGAATTGGGGTTATGCTGTGTGATTGCAGCAAAAAATCTGTCTGCTACAGGCAACTTGGCAACTGGTTTGAACACCTGGGTGCCAGATATGCTTGAAGGCAGCTGCTGTGTTGATTAATTTGCATTGTATAACACATGGCAATTATTCCCAAGAAGGACTATTGGAGATCTTAAGGCAAATCCACAGCATCATTATAACAGTTCTATTTAGCCCTGCTCAGTATAATGTTCCCTTTGCCACATATGGCAGTGGTTGTGCTGACTGACTTCATATGCCTTATTGGTTCAACTCAGCAGTAACTTTCTGTCCTTTAAGGAAGGTCCTAAACACTTGATCAGTATTTTGTTCAGCTGGGATGTCTGCCTGAATTAAGTTTAATTTTCCCATTTTGATGTCTCTCTCTCTCTTCAGCCTACTTATGTGAATGATATGAGACTCCTCAAACAGATCGTTGTTCAATCTTCTGAGTAATAGGCTGCTCTCTGTTCAGTAGGTTTTCAATGGATATCATAATAGGACATTAATAAGTGTAAACAATACCTACAATTAGAATTTTAGATGCAGACACCAATCCTGTAAACAAGCCTGGGCTGTTTGAGTATGTGAATCCTTTTGCATTGCCTTTTGTGGAGCAAAATGGTGTGATTCTGTTGAAAACACTGGCATTTGTCACTAAAATTATATGATCTGAAGGTAGCAGATGAGCTGCATAAGAGGTAGCTCTATACAGGAACCACTTTCCTCACAGGTAGCCTCCAGCCTTACCTTTTAAGTGAAATGCACAGTCTGTAGAACTCAGTGATAATTACTAAGTGCTTATAAGCATGGAAACTTGCCGAACTTCTGTATATGCAGATTTTATTGCATAGAGAACCACCACCACCACTATATCCTCCTGCCTCTGTGTTTTATAATACCAAAGAAGTAACAAATAAGGGTTGGAATGGGGAACCTCTGAGTAGTGAGTGCAGTGGGGTCCTTCCAGGCTTCAGGAAAACTGGCAGAAATGCCACACAACGCAACATCGAGCATTTGCAGCTGCGCTGATTTTCACTTGTGCTTTAGTAACTAGGAGGACATCCTTGAAATGGTATGTTTTAGAACGAAGGAGCTGACCCCCACCAGGGCCCCATGGTAATGCTGCAGCAGACTGCTCTTACCCTACTCTGGTCCAGATACCCTTGATGCACTGAGCAGCGCTGTCTACTGGAGGGCTGGGAGATGATTGAGCATGTGAGGAGAGACAAATAGGGTGGCAGTTTGGCAACAGTTAGGGGTTTTGAGAGAAGCACTGCAGGAGCAATACAATGTTCCTGTTGAAGTGATCAGGTGAGGTTAGTTGCTTAGATATTAAGATAGCATTCTTAGTCCATCAA
Organism: Pogoniulus pusillus; assembly: GCF_015220805.1. Taxonomy (NCBI): domain Eukaryota; kingdom Metazoa; phylum Chordata; class Aves; order Piciformes; family Lybiidae; genus Pogoniulus; species Pogoniulus pusillus. The sequence goes on along the minus strand of NC_087275.1, from coordinate 14,752,533 downwards.
ATCACTGTCAGAGGGATTGAACACCTTTTGTTTTCCCTCTGATCATCTTTTTCAACTTATCTTGCAGCCCTGTGGAGTAGAAAAGCTCTAAATGAAAGCTTACTTGACAGGGCAACCATTACAGGATCACAGGATCACAAGGTGTTAGGGATTGGAAGGGACCTCTGGAGATCATTGAGTCCAACCCACCTACCAAAGCAGGACCACAGAATCTAGTGCAGGTTGCACAGGAACACATCCAGACAGGTCTTGAAAGTCTCCAGAGAAGGAGACACCACAACCCCTCTATGGAGTCTCTTCCAGTGCTCTGTGACCCTCACAATGAAGAAGTTCCTCCTCATGTTGAAGTGGAGCTTCCTGTGCTGTAGTTTATACCCATTGGCCCTTGTTCTATCACAGGACCCAGCTGAGAAGAGCCTGTTCCCCTCCTCTTATTCAGCAAGAGGGGAGATTACATGACACTCCAAATAGATATTTCTTTAAACTAGACTAGTGTTAAAAGCCTCCAGCGAAGAGAAAACAAATGTCTAATAAAAAAGTGCAGCCAGTCCTCTTGAACATTCAACACAATTTTGCTGTTTTAAAATGCCTTTACTTTTGATAATATTAATCATCTAACATAAAAGCCTTTTTATCTTGTATATTCATTTAGATGTAATGATGTGCACAACAGACAAAAAGGTCCCACATTTCCTGCTTAAAACTCTTCTTCTTTTGTTTTTTAAAATGTTCATGTGCCAGACTGAAAAATCATCAGGAAGTCAAAAGTGCCTGCCTTAACCAAGTTACCTTGTGCTTCATAGGCCTGGCAAATACACATGGGACACTGTTTAAACTGTAACCTTTTCTGCAGATTCAGCCTTGCAGCCCCTCGAGGGAATTAAGCTGAAACCCAAATCTAACGCCCACAAGCCCCAGGAAATCACATAAGTGGGGTAAGCATCTGAGTGACTTTCACGGATAACATTGCCCTTGCCAGGGTAGGGGTTGTATTTCATTTTTAAGTTGGCTAGCATGTCCAGTGGTCTGGAAAACAGTATGAGCAATAATATATGTAAAATGTAAATGCTGAATTCCAGTAATAACCCTGTGAGGAAACTCGGCCAGCGCTGGCAAGAACTGTCAGCAATGGGTTCCCATAACCTGGCTTCCTGGCCTGTGTCTATGTTAGCAATCTCCTTATCTCATGTTGTGCAGGGACTGAGATTCATAATTTTTTCACAGAATGAAGCTAAACTACAGTCAGTTTTTTTCACCAGTATAACACTGTTTACACCTGTGTTAAAGACAGAAAATACTTGCCTTCTCTTTTCCCTTCCCATGGATCAGTCAGGAGTACCAGGGAAAGAAAGGCTACCATTTCTCATGAAGATGAAACACTGCTCCTTATTTCAAAAACATTGTCTGAATTTTCTCACCCTCCCAAAGTATTGATGCTCATTCTTGCATTAGCATTGTCCTTGGACATCTGTTCCCCCTCTGACTGTACAGAAACAAGCAAGGGCACATTCAGAAAAAAACACGAGGTGGAGGCCAACAGTGGCATTTTTACCTCAGAAAGTGACTCAGCAGCAAGGTGACTGCTCCTAGCTTTTGTACCTAGCTCAGTGCATGTGGAAAGACAGGTGACATGTTCACAGCTTGTCAAGCTACAGAGACCTATTTAGTGTATACAGAACCACAGATTCACAGAACATTAGGGGTTGGAACGGACTTTGAGACATCATCTAGTCCAACCCCTCTGCTGCAGCAGGATCATCTAGAGTAGGTCACGCAGGAATGTGTCCAAGTGGGTTTTGAATGTCTTCAGAGAAGGAAACTCCACAACCTCCCTGGGCATCTCGTTCATGAGAAACCTCCTATGCTCCAGCTTGCATCCTTTGACCCTTGTCCTTTCACTTGACATCACAGAGAAGAGCCTGGCTCTACCCTCCCAACACTCACCTTTCACATAGCTATAAACATGAATGAGGTCACCCTTCAGTCTTCTCCAAGCTAAACAGACCCAGCTCCCTCAGCCTTTCCTCATAAGGGAGATGTTCCACTCTCTTAATCATCTTTGTGACTCTGCACTGGACTCTTTCAAACAGTTCTCAGTCCTTGAACTGAGTGGCCTAGAACTAGACACAATATTCCAGATGTGAGCTTACCAGGGCAGATTAGAGGGGGAAGAGAACTTCTCTTGACCTACTAACCACACCCCTTCTATTACACCCCATGGTACCATTTGCCTTCTTGACCACAAGGGCAATTGCTGGCTCACTGTCATCCTTGCGTCCACCAGGGCTTCCAAGTCCCTCTCCTCTGTGCTGCTCTCCAAGTAGGCTGCTCTCTGCACTGCCTAATTTGACATGGTGAGCAAGTTCAGAGACTGCCATCTGCACCAAAGCCGTGAGGCAGCATACACACAGTCCCGGATCAAGTAATGGACTTAAATCCACTTGTAAATCAACTATCAAAACCACCTCTAAACAGCAAGGACTTCATCACACAGAGAAGTAAGCACTGAAGGCAGACTAAAGGAGCACTCTGCACTTTGCTGTTTGGATCCACGCCCACATAACCAGGGCAGGCATTCTCAGAAAACTTTCACTTTTAAAGGGCAAAAAATATCTGAATGCTTTTTTGTTCCTGAAATTTGTGTTCCTTTTTTTTTTTTTTTTTTTAAATTAGAAAGTATTTTAAGGCTTATCTCTTCTTGGCTGACTTTGACCTTTCAGTTACTAATCACATAATTAGGCTTTGAACTTGTATATCACTTCACAGCTTCTCAAATTCCCACAGAGGCATTGGTGCTCCGTGGCATTTCCACCTCTTCCTACTTTTGTATGCACATTTGTGCCTCTTAAATACACAGCAAATTCAGCCAACACAAGCATACTTTATACCAGCTGATTAGGCTTCAGGTTGAGGCTGAGGAAATGCTTTGATGCAAAGTTCTGATTGTAGTAATTTTTAAAGTATTTGGTGGGTAATTCAATTCTTTGTGGGTTTTCCAGCTACGCTCTGTAAAACAAAGATGAATAAAGTACTAAGGTATTCCATTTAAAGCATGTTCCTTCTTGTTGAATAGAATACAAAATAATTCACTTTTAAGGTTAATTGACTTTAGATCAGATGTCATGACTCAGAACAAACCTCTGGATACTTTTATCCAACCTCATTTCGAGAAGTCAGCAGAGATTGTTGTAAATCCTTGTGAAAGAAGGCATGTTACCAGAAGCAAATAATTCCTCATGATTTTTATTAAAGATACAAGTACAAAAGAAGTATATTGTGAGAGATGCTGAGAATCCTGAGCAGACAGAAAGACACTGCTATCTACAAAATAGATGATGATAGACAAGAGGTGTGAAAGAAAATGCCCTGTCCTCTCTTCTGTAACTCATATTTATCTCTTAGATTAGAACATGGAGCCAGAAGAGGTGTGCAAGAAAATAGCCTGTCCTCTCCTCTGTAACCTGTGCTTATCTCTTAGATTAGAATATGGCCCTACAATCCTTTCTCATAAAGGTTTGAGATGTCATCTGGCAAGAGACAAGGAACAAGAGTATTGCTTGAACAGTGCATTGTTCACAGAGGCCCTGCCCCAGGAGACTTTAAAAAAAATGATATTCAGGAAAATGTTAAACATATGTACATACATAGTTGAAAGGAGCCACATGAAAAAGGAAAGTCAATTAGTTTTCTAAAGTGTTTTCAGATCGTGCTTAATCATAGACTCTGGGGACAGAGGAGGCTGTGTCTAGATACTTTACAGTTCTCCTATCTGCGTGCCCCAACAGGGCAACATCCTTTAGAGATCACACTGAAAAGCTGGTTTGGGTTTCTAAGCCAAGGAAGATGTTTTTCTGAAACTCAGATTTTAACCCCTTTCACATCTGTATAGGAGTTGATTTTGTTTTAGTAGAGAAGGGAGAACCTTGACAACATAGCAAAGAGATGGAAGACACAAAGATGACAGTTATGACATTTTGCACCAGAAACTCTCTTCTAAGATTGTCTCATACAGTGTTATTTTTGGAATGATCTGTGTTGGCCCAACAGGAACCATCTGAGCAGTGCTCTATGGCTGGGTAGAAGGGAAGATAAATAATCTTTATTCCTCGTATTTTGGGAGAGGAGTGGCTGCAGAAAGGGATCTGGGGATGCTGGTTGACCCACCCAATAGGAGCCAGCAGTGTGTGCTGTCAGCCAAGAGAGCAAACCACAGTTTGGGGTGCATTGAACACCGCATAAACAGCTGGTCAAAAAAGGTGATTTTCTTAATATAATCAACGTTGGTGTGGCCTCACCTTGAGTCTTGTGTGAAGTCCTGGGCCTTGAAACTTAGGAAGGTCATCGAATCTGTCCAGAGGATGACAACAAAGCTGGTGAAAGGGCTGGAAGGAATATCCTATGAAGACTGGCTAAGGACTTTGGACTTGTTTAATCTGGATAAAATAAGACTGAAGGATGACCTCATTGCTCTCTGGAGTTTCCTGAGTAAGAGAAATAGAGAGGACTGTGTTGATCTCTTCTGGCCATCCCTATGAACATTGTAGGGTTCTTCCAAATGAAATATTCTGTTCTACTCTATTCTAAAAGCTCCTTGATTTCAGGATAGTTTCTGAGTCATTAAAAGTATCATTTATACTATGTTTCCCTCATGAAAGTATAGTCTCAGTTTTATTGATACTTTCATATGCTGACAAAGATGTCTAAATTAATCTTATTTATTATTTGAAGAGAATAAGTAACTTAAAAGAAACATGAGTCTTGCTTTTTTTTTTCCAAGTTATTCATACCTAAAGGATCAAAGATTGAAGATCATTATCAAAAATATATACACATAATGAATAAGACAAAGATATAAATCTTTTGTTCTATATCCTTCTTATTGAGCAGCATTTCTCATCATAGAAACAGACCAGTAGAAGCAGAATTCCTAATTTTGAAGAATAAATCTCACAGTTGCTTATTATTATGTTGCTGGTAGGTTGCATCAGTTTCTTCTTTCTTTTCTTTTTCTGAGAAAGTTATGTCCACTTTAATGAGTAAGTTGTACTGGATTCCTGTACAAGCACAAATAGCAATCTGCATTTGCTGACACTGATAGCTAAAGCCATACTAAAGGTATATGTAGCTTGCCTTTGGGCAGCAGGGAACAGTTCCGGATTTGTGGGGTTTTGGGAGGCCTTTTCAGTTTATTGTAATTGGTTCCACATAAAAAATCTTTACTTAAACAAACAAACAAAAAGTTTCTACCCAAACTGACAGATTCTAGATTTCATTAGTATGAAAGCCCACAGTTTCAAACTTGGAGCCTAAAATAGCTTTTCAGGTATGTAACAGTTTTTGATGTGCTGACCCAAGTGGTATTTTCATTTAAGTGGCTCTTTCCATCTTTCAATATCTTTCAAAATAAAGCCACTTAATGAAATCTTAAAATGTGGAATAAGGAATCTGGTTTTGAGTATGAAGACATTTATCTTTCAAGAGGGTTGGCTCAGACGCTGATTCAATCTAAATTTGTAGATTTAACCACAAAAGCATGGTGTGGTTCAAATACAGGCAACAAGAATTTCAAAATAACCTTTTGTTGCAGTGTTGTTATTTAGCATGAGAAGGACATTTTTTGTAGATTAGCATTTGAGACAGAGCATCCTGTTTTTTCCTGCTATTTCAGTAATTTTGTTACTCTATAAATAACTTATTTATGAGTTTCTGTACCAGAATTCAGGAAGAAGTTATATCTGTGAGAAATCAGAGAAGTCAAAAGTACCCGTGGAATTACTACTATGACTGTATGCTCGCTTGTAGTGTAAGGCTTAATCACCCCATGTTTCATGCCCTGTGGGATCTCAAGCTATGTTGAAGCCTGTTTGCCACTACAGCTGGTTTGGGTTTTTTTCTAGCCAACTATTTCCTATTTATTATTCTCTACATATGACATTTGATACATGAATACTTCCTGTTCTGTTAGCAGTTCACACTGATTGGGAATTCTTTTATGAGCACACTTGTTAAAGCCTGGACCACAGTTCAGCAAAGTATCTGAACTAAGAATACAAGTAGCCTTTGTGCTGAACTGTCATGTTGGTTTGAAGCTAATTGGAATCTTTTAATGAGAGAAATTAGATTATTGATTGTGGAAAGAAAATAACAATGAGGTCTGGATCATTCAATGGTTTGCTGAAAGGGATAAAAAGCCAAAAAGTAAACAATTTGTCCCACTCTGTTCTGTGATGCTGCTTCTATTTTCTTTCTCTTCACTCTGCTCCAATCTCTCCACTAACAAATAACAACATGAGCTTTGCTGGTTGTTTTTGTTCATCTGTATAGGAAGGAAGAGGGGGAGAGAGAGGGTAGCTTTGAGCCCCTTCTGGGCAGTTTCTTTGTCTGGGAGGGAGTTTGGATATCTGCATTATTTCTAATTTGTATATAATTGCAAATACTTGTAAATATATTGTATATATGTGCTTGTAACTTTTGCTTTGCTGAGTTGGTCTGGTAAATCTCAATAGTGTTTGTAGGGAAAGTTCCTAACCCACCATAACTGCCTTAATGACTTAAGGCAGATATAAAGTATAAGGAGAGTTAGAAATATGAGAACATCCGTGCAGAAAAGAAATACTAGGTTTTCATTGGAAGCTACTGTACCTCAGAACAATTTCTGCAGACTGTTGGCAGCTGTTTAAAGTATTTGAAACTCAGCAAATTTTTAGTAATGGAATTCTACTTTGGAACATTTTATTTTAAATTAGCCATATCCCTATCAATAACAGTAAGCAATCTTCATTCATGCTTCCAAACAGCCTGGAAACAGATAGCAGCTGGATAGCCTTGGCAGGGAGATAGGACTCGATGATCTCTGTGATTTGGTACAACAAGGGATGCATGCTAAATATGTCAGGGCTTGTTAGTACAGTGCCAACAGCAGCACAAGAGTTGCGTAATCTGCCTTCACTTTTCAAATCAAGCACAAAAGATGGGAGCTACTTTGCATGATTTTCCAGCAAAGAAAAGCCTCATTGTAGATCAGTGTGCAAACAATCCTTTCCTTGTTTTCCCTCAAAATGAAATCTTATACTCTATAACGCTGCAGTGGAAGACACTAGATAATATTCTGGTATTTGAGAATGCAGTGATAATATTTTACTGGGAGACTGTAGTGCCACAGCAATACTGCCAGTTTTTGCAATTATTTACAATAACTTCCCTTAAATGTTGAGCATCATTTTCATAAATGGAGAAAACTCCTCCTTCAGTCACTGAATAGGTCTGTGATTCTTAGACAGAGATGTTAAATGAGCTTTCTGCAACTAATTTGTTTAACAGCATCAATTTCTTCTCTTAATTATTCTGTCTTATTGAGAGCAGACACTAAGCATAGTAATTTTCTGAGTTGAATATTTGCTGTTCCTAGATAGTGTAAGGTTACTACTAATAACCACAAAGCGGTACCTCAAATCCTGCAAAATATTCTTTGACTTTTAACAAGAAAATGGGAGTTATGCAGCAGAAAGAGAAAGACAGTCAAGCTTTCCCATCCTTTGGGAGCAAGGTTTCCAATTTCCACATTTGCAGTTTGCTGCTGATGTCCAGCAAGCACCGTAGCATTGTGCTAAATCAGCTCCTGACTTTTAAAATATTGGTGATCTTTCGGTGTATACTATGCAGGCTACCTCTTCAAGTAAAAACATTATTTACCAAATGAATGGGTTTCTTATTTTTAACAACAAAATTCCTCCCTTCATTTAACCCTAACCTGTTTATCTGTTACTGGCTAATACTTCTTCCTGAAGGAGATGCATAGTTTCTGCTGGTGCTTTTGCTTCTCTTTTGCTCTCTGCAGAAAAGTCTTTAGAATCCTATTCACCAATAAGATTTTTAACCTAAACTAACAAAAAAGTTAAGCTACCATGAATTTCAGTCCTTGTAAGAAACAAGAGTGGAGACAGAATGTAAGAAAGAATAAGATAGAAAAGAACAAGTGACAGTGAGACAGAAAAACTCTTCTATTGCATTTCCTCTTTTTATTCTTTTTCTCCCTGTGTTTTTTAAAGGATAACATTTTAAGTTGAATTCTGTGTTGTTGTAATGGTTTGAGTGTTGCCCGCTCCTCCCCTCTTATGAAATCATCCAGACTAGGCTCAGTCGAGCTGAACATTAAAGAATGAAGCTACATTTACAGCTTAGCACAGTATACAAGCAGCTATTTACAATATCTACAGCTATATACAGTAATATACAAGTTAAAAAAGTAACACAGAAACACAACAGCCCTCCCAGAAACCAGCGTCCCCAGAAAGAGCTCCCAACCACCCTTCCACCTCCTTTTCACCCCTCTACCTTATCCCAGACTTTGACTTACATTCAAGGTGGGTTTGGAGAATCCACCAGGGGGGTTAGGAAGCAGAAGGGTTAGTTACACAGACAGCAGGCTAAGGAGAGAAAGAAGGCAGCCAGAGCTAGAGAGAAACTGTGTAATCTATATTTATGTTCTTGTTTTTATATGTCTCAGCAAGCCTATGAGTGAAGTAGACATCACCACTGTTTCCTCCTTATTCCTGAAGCTGCAGTTTATTTTTAACTGTCTGAAAAAGAAACGAATCTTCCATATTAACAGATTAATCCTTCTCGCCTACAAGAGGAGTGTGTTGGTGCCCATTCCCAGAAAGTATGGGGCTGGTGAAGAGCATTACGGTTAAAGTCTCATTTTTGTTTCTGCCTTCCTCACAGAAATCAGGAAGCCAACCTCTACATCAAAAAGGTCACTGCCAAAAAGAACAGCAAGGAGACTTTGTCTGACTTGCTGAAAAACACCCAGAAATACAGAAAGGCTGAAGAAGTGACAGTGATGAAATTAGCTGCCTAGTAACTGGGAATATGTTTTTCAATATTGTGTTTTCAGGTGTTAGGTGCTTTCATTTCCTTCTCCCTCTCACTCATTCTTTCCCTGTTTAATTTGTTGACTTCTCCCACAGGGAAGCAATTTGTGCAGGTTGCGTTCCAGGGCCAGAGATGACTTCTATGGTATTTCAGCCTTGCTTCATGCATCAGACCAGAAAATATCCTCTGAGGGTTGTCTACACGTATACTAAGCATGCTAATTTTGTACAGATATTAATGACCATGGTTTGCTCTCCTTTTATTCATGTGTCTTCTTGTGCTACAAGGCTAGTGAGCTGCTCTAAGGTGCATATATTTGCACAGGGGATTACCTTCTTTGCTGAGCTGCCAATCCTGCATGACAGCCTCCTGATCCCTCTCCCATGACACCGGGGACATGCAACATATGTCTACATGGTGCCAGCTAGAGTCAGCTAGGCTTCTTCACCTGTCAGACTACATGCTTGCATGTGGCAAGTTCCCCAGTTTGGTATCTTTGCTTTCAGCAAACCATGAAGTGAAACAGTAGTGCCTAGGGTCATGTGTAAATCTGGGGACTCGGTAAAATAGTTCAAGACTTGTATTGAGGACAATAACTCATGGTAAATTATATTCTCAACATATTCCAAACTGCTTTATGGATTTATACCTAGGATGAATAACTTAAGGGATAGGAGGAGACAAGAGAGATTTCTTTGTATTTTATCCCTTTGGATAAAATCACAAAATGGGACATTTCTTCCTATTCTCCTGCAGGAAATTGAATTGAGTGACAGTTCTGAAATCTGCCTTGGACTGCAGACATGATCTTATGTTTTAAATTCAGCACTTGAAAGACTAATCTGACAGTAATGGCAAGTGTCATCATATGTTTTGAGCAGATAATTCTCCTTAATGCTAGAAAAAGACAAGTTTGGGAAACACTTGCTTTTAAATGCTTTGAAAGAATTTGACATTTACTTCCCTTGCTGCTACACATCAGTAAATACTTCTGAGTTAACCTCAGAGAGCTGAGTGGAGTGAACTCAAAATGATGACTAACATTTGAAGTCACTCAAAATAAGTACTCAGGAAGAACAAAAGGTTTCTACTTAAAATGTGGCATGGTTAGTAAGTTTAGATCATGTGAATCATAAGTCTTTCAGTGAAGTCTCCAAATGTTTATAGCAATGGTTCAAAGTGTGTGTTCTAATGAGAAGTTGTACCAGGGGAGGTATAGGCTGGATGTCAGGAGGAAGTTCTTCACAAGAGAGAGTGATTGGCATTGGAATGGGCTGCCCAGGGAGGTGGTGGAGTCTCCACTCCTGGAGGTGTTTAGGACAGGACTGGATGGGGCACTTGGTGCCATGGTCTAGTTGATTGGATGGGGCTGGGTGATGGGTTGGACTGGGTGATCTTGGAGGTCTCTTCCAGCCTGGCTGATTCTGTGATTCTATGAAACAAGGCTCCAGGTGTTTTAATATCTACAGTAAAAATAATTTTTATCAGTTTTTGAATCCCATGTAAATGCAATAGTTCTACATCATGAGGAGTTCATAGAGATTTAATTTTTCAGCACTAATGATAAATATGCTTTTAGGATGGGCATGTGATTTTCAGGTTTGCTGGTATATCTTTCTTTATAATTAACTCTGCAATTTAGTAACAAAAAGTGAAAGGTCCACCAAATACCACAAACAAAAAAATGATTCCTAGCAGTTGAATAATTCATGAATATTGTCTTTTATAAGCTCAGTTTCCATTCTTTCACTAGCAAAAGCAATTTTGTTAATCAGACTAAAGGTAATCGAGCTGCTGCTGGCAGGGCATGTGTTAGTGGAATTGAAGTATCTTAGTAGATGGTGATGGTTGATGTTGGAGATAGTTCTCAGATACCTGAGCTCTACCTGTACTTCACTCTAGGTTTGTCCTAGCTGCCATCCTTAGTTTATAGATCATACATCCACACATACTCATTATATGCATCCATGCACTATGTATAGAGTCTATAGAGAGCATATACACACACATAGTGTATATATACATGCTGTGATATATATATGCTATGTTGTATATATATCTACTATTAGTATACATGCTATACAGAGGTTATGTACATATATACACTGTGCATAGTAAGTATAGTATAAAATACACATACCATATGTACACTATGTACTGTATACATAGCACATTTTGTGTATAGACAACATATATACTATATACACTATATCAGTGTGTGTTATTAGTGTATACACACTCTTAGGGTATATATATAGCATGTATATGTATAGCGTTAGAAGACAAACACTGTTAGCATGAATATACATAGCATATTTAGGCCTCAAACTACTGTCCACTGTTGATCTTTCAAATAGGCAATGATGAAGAAGGGACAAGAAGTCCAAGGGCAATTAAGAGAGACTTCAGGGCCTTAGGATGACCTTTTAAGGGATTGGGAGTGCAAGTACTGCTGCCCTCTACCTCCTAAATCCTGGGGGTCTGATAAGGGAGTAAATGGGAGTAAACAACATTTTGAAAATGAAAGTGACCAATAAGCACTAACATCATTGTTGTGGCCAATGAATTCAAAGTTTCATACCTGTCCTGGCAGGACATAAATCCTGGTCTGGCAGGATTTATGTCCTACCAGGACACCTTCTTTGTCTCAATCTGTAGAAGTAAGACTAGTTGTTTGCTAGATACCCAGCACCCTGAGTGGGAGAGGGATGGAGAGCAGAATGAAGCTCTCATATTCCAAGAGAAGATGGTTAGTAACCTGCTGGACCACTTACACAAACACAAGTCTACAGAGCTGGACAGCATACACCCAGGGCTACTGAAGGAGCTGGTGGAAGTGCTCACCAAGACACTTTCCATCCTTTACCAGCACTGATTAAGTGGGGAGGTCCCAGCTGATTGGAGATTAGCAAATGAGATGCCCATCTACCAGTAAGAGGACCTGTCAGTCAGTTATGCAGCATGTGCAGGACAACCAGATGGTCAGGCCCATGGGTTCATGAAGGGCAGGTCTTGCTTAATAAACCTGATCTCCTAGAACAAGGTGACCTGATTAGTGGGTGAAGGAAAGGCTGTGAATGTTGTTTACCTGGACTTTACTAAAGACTTTGACACTGTCTTCCACAGTGTCCTTCTGGACAAACTGGATGTTTATGTCATGAATGAGTGGATGATTTTCTGTGTTAGGAACTGGATGGATGGCTGGGCTCAAAGAGTGGTGGTCAATGGAGCTAAATCCAGTCAGCAGATGGTCACAAGTGGTGTTCCCCAGGGCTCAATATGGGAGCCAGTTCTCTTCCATATCTTTGTTACCAGAGTGCAGGAGTGCTTCTGGCAGCCCTGTGGCCACCTGGGCTGGGCTGGCTGGGACTGGCAGTGAAATGGTGTGAAACCTCTCCAGGCCTGACTGCTTCTGCTGCTGTAGAGGCTTCTCAAGACCATAGCTGGCATGAAGGCTGAGAGAAGAGCAGCTGGACAGGGCTGTAGACACTGTTCTCCTACTACCCCATGTCTGGCCAACAGAGGTGAGATGGCCCTGAGATTCATCTGGGTTCATTGCCTGCAAGGAATGTGTGACTGTGTGAAGTTGTTACATGCACAGGCTATCTGGTGCTAGCTGTTTTCTGTCTTGCTTTAAATAACAGTGCAATGCAGACTGCTAGGAATTTCATCCAGAAAGACACTGGAAACATTTGAGCATGCAACATTCATTTGCAAAGTAACACAGAATGCTAGAAAGCAAAATTGTTGCCAGCACTGGGGCACATTCAGTGGTCTAACACTGACCTTATTACGGCATGTCTGTACCAGATCTGACGTCAGTAGTACTCTAAGGGGAGCAAAAAAGGGTAAAGGTCCTTCAGATGGGCATTGGCAGGGAATTTCAGTCTTCCCTGCTGAAATACTGCTCTGAGTGGAAGTTTTGGGTGTTTGGTGGTTTGCCTTGCCTGAATTTTGCTGTGGGCTGGCTGCTCTCTGAAACTGCTCTGTGGATCCAGATGCCTTTGAAACAATCACAATAGCCATAAGCATGTCAGGTCTTGTAAATATACTCCTCTGACCTCTGATTGTATATCTCCTGGTGCTTTCTGCCAAACCAAGAGGCTTTCTGACATCCAGACCCCTTCTGAGCCCTGGCAACAACCTGTATTCCACAGAGCTCATGTAAAATGGACTTGTGTCTGTGCCAAGGGGAGGTGCTTTAGTGAAAGGAAATTTTTGTCATATCTTGTGGATACTAGATGGCAGTATTGCATTTCTTGAACAATTAAAGTTTAGTTAGTAGAAAACAGGAAGAATAGCAGCACTGACACTCTGAAGAACAGAATCCTGTCAGTAATCAAAGCTCATATAGACAAAATAGTCAGATAATTAAGATACGATGTTTACTGGGGGCTAGCCTGGAACAGAAGATCCATTATACTTTCTTCTTGCTCATGTGAGTTAATAGTTGGTAACAAGACTGATCATACTTTATGGATCTTCAAGATTAGACCCATGATGTAGGTCCCCTTTTTGGAATGCACAGTATGCATGTTATGAGTAACAGTACTTTTTTGCAGGGTGTGTGAACCTTATTGCACTCGCTTCTGGATTTGCATCTTACGCAATTTTATTACAACTGAAAGAAGCAGACTTTGTTATCTTGGTTCATGGATTAGTGCATAAACATTCACATCACTGGGTTCTTGATCCAAAAGAGTACTCGAGCAAGTATTTCGCTCTAAGCATGAGTACTTCATGGTTTTAATAAGATTACTCATATGGTTAAAGTTTGACAGACAATTAAGAGACTTTCTGGATCAGGGCCTAAAGCAACCATTGAAACTTGGCAGTCTTTGTAGAGATGCTGAAGGTTGATTAACTTTTCTAATCACCCTCTACTCTTTGGTGTATGTGGTGGCTTCAGGTTATGACTGATACTCCACGATAACTTAGTCATGCAACTAGACTCTAAGCTGCGTCTCCTGCACTAAGGAACAACATTTAAAGATGTGAACACAGTGATTCCATAGCGTAAGTTGATCCAGATAAAAGAACCTGAGTTCTCAGGTGGATTTTGTTAGCCTGATCCCCAAGTGGTGGGGCTCAGACAGAGGGTTGGCAGTCATGGGACCCATCACAGTTGACTTCCAAGCTTTGAAGAACAGAAGTGGCAGAAAAGGAACTCTCAAGTGAAAGAAAGAGTCTTTGGTACAGTTAGAGATAGAAGAAAAATCTGACTGATGGCTTGGGGTAGGCAGCTCATTCTGATGGGTTTCTTTAGCTGGAGGTTGGTGTTATGTGATAATTTTGGATCCTGATCCCAGCTCCAGGCAGTGGAAAAGAGGGGAGGAAATTAAGGGAAGATCAAAGTCTAAAGATGGACAAAGGTTAAATTTTCATGGCAGTGTTTGCCTTGAAAGAGAAGGTAACAGGAGAGCTGCTGTCTGTGTCTATTAGATTTTACTCTGGAGAGGATGAATTCTGACAGAAGGTTGAAAGATGATCATCTCTGTTCTGCAAAAAATAGAAGTTTTCCTTGCTATTATACAAGTAGATGTGCCTGAGATGACAATGTAGAGGAATGTGAAAACTGAGACAGCAATTGGTCTTATGAGCCTGGAAAGTTTTGTTTTCCATAGGATGTGTGATTCCTCTCAATATTCAACTGAGAAATGTGAGAGAAGTCATAACTTCTTTTGGTTAAAACATAAGATGAACTAATATAAGATGACATGCAATCTTGTGAGCTTTTATTTTGTGGATGTAATGCACCAGTTCCAACTACAGGATTTTTTCCGGTGCTTTATTGCCTCTTGTTGAAGCAGGAACACATACTTGTGACCCCAGCTGTAAGCAGGAGTTTAAGTCTATGTAGAAGAAGAAAACCTATATGAATACAGGTTATGTTTGTAAGAACAGCTGAACAATTAGGCCTAAACATGAAAAATATTGCAGAGCTCAGTCTTCTACTACGTAACTAGTACAGAGACAGTCAATGATGTAACATGAATGCTGTTTTTATCCTGGCTGGAATATTGATATTCTGTGGGTCACCAGGTTGCTGTTTTATATTTAGTGTCAACCAAGACTTGATCAGTTTTATTTACAGCCATTGCAGGTTTATGAAGTAAAGCATCATGTAACTCTTGTGCACATCTCTTCTTTTGGAACAGTTTAATCTCTGGCAGCATCAAATGATCAGCACTGAAATTGGTCATACATTGTTTGGTCTGTTTTTACTTTAGTTTTCATTTTTCCTTTACCATGGAATATTTTGACATTTATTGAAACTCCCCAAACTTCCAAATTTCTATTTGTTAGTTAATTGAAGCAACATAGATCATTTTCAGTAGAAACTGAGTTTAAGTGTGTCAGAACTGTATCTTTCAGGGCTGCTCTTGTGCTTCCCAGGAGTTGTCCTTCAAATAACTCCCATTCTTCTATCTGGACAAGACTGAGTTGAGGTCAATATAGCTTATGTGCTTCATGTCCCTCCTATTGTAGGGCTTGCCTCATTCCCTGAAGTTGTTCTGTCTTATAACACTTGTTAGGTGCTACAATTTTCCAGCAGAAAGCAGACATAACAGTTTGTAAAACTTCATGAAGTAGGGATCCTGGAACTGTTAGAAAACACTTGAATTGATAAAATAGTCTCTCTACAGCCTAAGACAGTATTGTACTCAATGGAAAAAAAAAAGAAACCTAGAGTGTTCTGTACAGCTTCTTCTTGTACAACCAGCACCTCTGCAGCTGTAGTCTTCCAATAGCAAGTTTTGTAGTTGTAGGTGCATCTGAATGACAAGTAGTGATTAATACTAGAGATGCTTAACTGTATAATCTAACAATACAATGTAATTAAGAAAGTGACTGGTTAAAATAACATCCAGTGCTGCTTCAGTTCATACACCTTGCTAATCAAGGAACACTTTTTTATTTCATGTACACTTAACATTTTTTGTGTCTGTACAGTGCACATCTCCAATTTCTTTAGCTTTCTTGTAAGCACATAGAATCTGCACG
Source organism: Pogoniulus pusillus (assembly GCF_015220805.1). Taxonomy (NCBI): domain Eukaryota; kingdom Metazoa; phylum Chordata; class Aves; order Piciformes; family Lybiidae; genus Pogoniulus; species Pogoniulus pusillus. Next base: position 14,736,654 of record NC_087275.1, on the reverse strand, counting down.
CTTGCTTATGCAAATGTTACCTGAGTTTGCTATCACCAAAATGAAAGGACAGCTTTTTAGTTTACCAACTGAAAGAGCTGGGACAAAAGCCTTCATGCAGTCCATCTGAGTCATGCCTGGAGGTGTGGTTGCAAGTCAATGTACTGAACAGGGTGGTGGGAGATCAGGAACACTTGCCTATGGGGTTTTCTAGTCATTGATTTGCAGTAGTTTATGCCAGCTAATCATGGATAAAAGGAAGCAAACCACAGAAAATTTAATCGGGGTGGTGAACAATCAAGTGTAGGCATTTTGTAGGTAATTTTCAGGCAAAATACTACAATTGGTGGAGCTTTTTATGGTGGTGCAGGTTAAGAACATACATCAGACAAGCATGAAAGATGCAAGATGAAATAAAAAGCTTGAAGTCCTGACAAAATTTAACATCTTCATCTCCTCTTCTTTGGACAGCCATACATGCCAAGAATAGAGAATGACTGTCATTTAAAATTTCCCAGAGTGGCTTATACCTGAGCTGTTAACATGTGTGCCAAAAGTTGGAAAGCAGAGATTTAACTAAAAGAACTCAAGGGTGCTTGAGCTAAATGGCAAAACTTGAAAAAAGGAACACTTAAAAATTGTTCCTCTTGCAGAAGCTTTAATGTAGTAGTAAAATGTGAACTGTATTCACAGCTACAATGCCAAACAGTGAGAGACATTTAATAGTGAAAATGTAAGTGGGATGATTTTAATTTTGAGTTTAGTGCAAATATCAGCACAACCTTTAACTATGTGCTCTGACAGCATATCAAAACAGCTATAGTTTGTGATAGAATAATGCAATCATCTGAAGGCATTGAGATGGAGGAAGGTGTAGGGATATTGTGGGGTTTTAATTTTCTTTTTCATTTCTCTTTTTAATATTTTTAAGCAAAGTATCACATTTCCTGGAAAACACAGCTTTTGAAGGGAAAAAAAAAATCTGTGTCAAAAATGGGACTTACTTCCCTATTCTGAGCATAAGAACTCCAGTTTATTGAAAGCAAGTTCATGGATTGATTTCCGAAGGAATTATTGGAATAGTTGCTTCTAAAGTCAGATAAATGACCTGTTAATTCATTCATCACAGTACGCTTAGTTTTTTTGATTGTTTTAAACTTGTGATCTGTGGAAGAGTTTTTATTACTGAGTGCAGCATGTTTTGTTTCAAGGTGCTAAGGGACAGCTGGTACAGTGCTGGGAGGGAAGAGAAGGCAAGGGAGACTTGGTAAAAGAGATAATGGCAAACCTTTTTATTTCATGAGACTTTTTGAGTGTTCTGATTGTAAAATCTAGCTAGTAAACTAATACAGTAAACTTAAATGTTATGAAGTACAGGGCCATTGGGTGTTTGCTAGCAGTAATCAAAGCAAATTTTTCCACTTGGGTAAATTGATGATGGTCTATCTTGGGCCCTCTATAGGAGAGTTGCTCTTGGTGGATTTTCCAACAGTAAGCAAGTTTCTCCAAGAATTTGAAAGCTTACCAAAATCCTATGACTCTCCTGTTTCCCTATAAATACTTTCCAACTATGATTTTATTTTTGGTGGTGCCAGGGGTGTGAAGGGAGAAAAGCTGTCTAAATGTTTTCTCTGACTTCCTACTTGGTTCTTTTCCTTTCAAGAATTGATTAGGATGACTAATTTCCTAGTCTGTGTCTTGTTCTCTTAGGCTGTGTCAAAGCTGCAGAAACCCTGCCACTGTGTCCTGCACTTTCCTTCCAGCTTGCATGCTGAGGTTTCCTACTTGCAGATGGTAGAGATGGTGAGCAATTATTTCTCACTGTGATAGGGAATGGGCATGAGGTCAGATAATGAGCATGGGAAACACTCTGGAGTCACAGCTAGGTAGAAAAGTGGCTTTTATTCTCTGTATTTTTTTTAACTGATAGCACAATTGTCATCAGATACAGGTGTAACACACTGCAGAATTAAACTAGAGTGTTAATATTGTCATTTTGACAACTGTCAGCATCTCAGAGTGTTGTTTACTTTAGGGCAGTAAAGCATCTGACACTGACACTCTGCTCTCTAAATTGAAAAGATTTGGATTTGATGGGTGAGCCACTCGGCTGGTAAGGAATTATCTTGATGACCACATTCAAGAATAATGGGTAATGGCTTGATGTCTAAGTGGAGGCTATTGATGAGTAGTGTTCTTCAAGAGCTAGTGCTGAGACTGCTTAACATCTTTATTTGTAACATAAACAATGGGATTATTGATGATATAAAGACACGTTTTACATGCTGGAGGGAAGAGATGCAGTCCAGAGGGACAGTGACAGGGTTGAAAGGTGGGCTAGTGTAAATCTCATGAAGTTCAACAAAGCTGGTGGGAGAATAGAATCATAGAATCAGTCAGGGTTGGAAGGGATCACAAGAATCATCCAGTTCCAACTCTTCTGCCATGGGCAGGGACACCCTACCCTAGATCAGGCTGGACAGAGCCCAGTTCAGCCTGGCTTTAAACATCTCCAGGGATGGAACCTCAACCACCTTCCTGGGCAACCCATTCTAGGGTCTCACTACTCTCATGATGAACAACTTCCTCCTCACATCCAGTCTGAACCTACCCATCTCCAGCTTTACTCCATTCCTCCTAGTCCTGTCACTCTCTGCTATCCTGAGAAGTCCCTCCTCAGCTTTTTTGTAGGCCCCCTTCAGATACTGGAAGGTCACAATAAGGTCACCTGGGAGACTTCTCCAGACTGAAGAGCCCCAACTCTTTCAGTCTGTCCTCATAGGAGAGGTGCTCCAGCCCTCTGCTCATCCCAGTGCCCTTCTCTGGACAGGCTCCAGCACATCCACATCCTTCTTGTAATGGAGGCTCCAGAATTGGAGTATTTTTAATCAGACATTGAAAACAAACAAACAAAAAAATTCTCTCACTCTCTCTGCCTTCCTGCATTCTCCTAAAACATGTTTTATGGCATATTGGTTTAAGCTGACTGGCCTCACTAGAAGAGATGAGAGAGGGGGCATGTGGTTACTCCCATACTGACCCCCAGGCAGTGGCACAGTGCATGATGGATTGTTATTCTACACCATGCTAATATCATTCTCACTGCATGACAGGAAGAGCTTATAACACTTGAAGTATATTCTAAGCTTGTAAAGTTTCCTGTTACAGGTTGTTTGTATTGTATTTTTTTTTTCTTTCCTATCAGCTTCTGGGCAAGGGTGTGCCCCTTTGCCTGGTCCCTCAGTTTTGCAGGTGCTTCGTGTTTTGTCTGTTCCCCTGCTGCTGCATATGCAGGGATTTCTGGTTTATTCTGTGTAATTTGACATCCCTGCAATAGTGTGGTATATTGTCCTTATCTCAACTGTTGACTCTGCCTCCAGGGTCCTTTTCCTCCTTGCCCACCAGAGAGGAAGGAACAGGGGTTTAGTGTGAGAGGAGAAACCCCTCTGTCTGATCCCTAGACTGCTGTGGATCAGCTGCCAGCTGAGTTAAAACAAGAACATCTGGCAATAAGAGTATGTGCAACTTCAGTGTGACACTTGTATTGAGATGATGCAATGATGCTGTATGGTACTGATTCCTGACTATTGTATTTGCACTGCTAAGTATCCTATTGTCTCACAACTTAAAAAAAATCTATTGAGATGGCAGTTTCAATAAAGGCAACCACACCATTGCATGATCTTGTCCAATACCCTGATTGGAATTACCACTGTTTAATTAAATACCACTCACTGGTTTCACCCATCTCCCAAACTTCTGGTTTTGCTTTGTTGTTTGAGGATGGTAAGATGCCTCACTCCAGAGCTTTGCAACATGACTCTGTCCCCCTCCTGAGGTTCTGGTATAACGTAAGTCCTGTAGAAAGTACAAGGGGATAACACCTAAAGATGGTCTGCAGACTCAAATGGAAGTGTACAGGAGGGCTGGCTGCTTTCTGCAGTGTCATTTCTACACCGGGGATGTTTCTCACCACAGACAATGATAGAAACTTTATGTGTATCTGTAACTCCTGACCATGACATACCAGAAGGGGGCAGTTAGAATAAACTTATTACTAAGCCATATGGAATATGTTCTGGAAAAACAAAGTGCATTAATCTGGGGAAAATGCAGCTGTGCAGCCCTCTGGCATGTGCAGCGTAAGTCCTACCTGACGTCAGTTCTGCTTTGTGTACACACTGTACAAACTGGGAGAGAGCACATAACACAGCGTATGGTGTGCTGGATTATCACCTCCTCCAAATCTGTAGGCTGAGATCTCTAGGTACATTTATCTACATGTACCTTGTCAATTCTGTACCAGGTCATGACCAGTAACAGGATGATACCTTGCTGGAACCAGCTGTGCTGAAGGGAAAGAATTTAATATGAGTGGAAGTAAGGAGAAAAGAGAAACAGTTTAGCCAGTTATTACTTTTAAATACAATCACTCAAGAGTTCAGCCTGACTTATGTTAAGGGTTGCTGCAACCTCCTTATGACTATAAAGAGTATTGTCAAAGAATAATGTAGCAATGTCAGTGAAAAGGACACAACGTCCTTCAAAGTTAATTATGGCTGCTAACCTAACATGATATACTGATGCTTTAGAAGGCAGCAAGCAAAACAGAGCCAAATACCCATACAGACCTGGGAGATGAAGAGATGGAGAGTAACCTTGTGGAGAAGGACATAGGGATATTAGTGAATGAAAAATTGGATGTGCACTGACAAATGTGTGCCTATAACTCAGAAAAGCAGTTGTATTCCAGGCTGCATAGAGAGAAGCATGGCCAGCAGGTCAGAGAAGTGATTCTTCCCTTCTACTCTGCCTAGTGAGATACCACCTGGAGTATTGTTTTCAGCTCTGTTGTCCCCAGCATGATAAAGATACGGACATCTTAGACTGTGCCCCGATGACTGGAATACTTATCCTAGGAAGAAAAGCTGAGAGTGGGGTTGTTCAACCTGGAGAACAGAAGGCTTCAGGAAGACCTTGAGGCAGCTTTTCAAAATAAAAAGGAAGATTATAAAGAAGATAGAAAGAGACTTTAAGAGAATCTGTAGTAGCAGGACAAGGGGAAACAGTTTTAAACTGAAAGAGGGTAGATTTAGATTTGCCATAAGGAAGAAATTCTTTATTGGTGAGGATGATGAGCCGCTGGCATAGGTTCCCAGCTAAGTTGTGGATGCCGTATCTTTGTGAGCTTTTGCAGTGAGGTTGGATGGGGTTTTGGCAACCTGATCTAGTGGAATATGTGCCTTTCTGTGGTAGAGTTGTTGCACCAATGATCCTTAAAATTCTCCAAGCCAAACAGTTTTATGATGAGGAGTGCAGGTAGCACACTGCTAACTGCTGTGAGAAAAAGAGCCATACATCTCTTTTGTGCTAGACAGGCAGAAGGGTAATTTCTGCCCTCTGCAGCACAAAATGTGCCAAGGAGTTACACAACTAGGATGATTTTATATGAAGGATTTTTTTGTTACTGTCTTATATCTAGTAAAATTGCCACACAGTTATGATGCAAAGGCCACTGCAAGTAGTAGGTACCAGCTTTCCTTGGAGAATATATTTCCAACAATCTGAAACAAATTTAGAGATTTAGCAAGTCAGAAAATGGAAAAGGCTAAACTTTACCCCACTATCAGTTGGGCTGAGCAGAGAGAGTTAAGGGAACAGCAGGTTTTACTCACAGAGGTGAAATAGGTATTCAACAGTGATCCCTTGCTGGATCCCTCTTCAAAAGCAGTGTTCTGATGCTACAGGCAGTGTCCAATAGTGTATGTCCACAGGGCAGACTTCCAAGGCGAATGGCAAAGCCACCAAACTCGAAAATGTATCGAGCACTTTTTCCATGAGTGGGATGATTGCGTAATGATGCTGCCTCAGCAGTGGCAGGGGAGAGCCAAACTGCTAGACTCTCCCCAGTCTGAAAGGCAGCCAGGAAGTTGGCTGCTGATATGGTCCGAAAGTGGCCAGTCCAGGTGCTGCTGGCAGCTCTCTCAAAGGACCCCAGGGCTTGCCAAGCCTGCAAGTTTGCACAGAATGGTGCAAAAGTGGGGAGAACCCTCTGAAAGTCAGGGATAGTGTAAAACCAAGAGCATGCAAAAAGGTAGGAGCTGTCCAAAAGCGGGGATGGTCCAAAACAGCAAGTCTATCACAGCAGGAACCAGTCCTGTCAAGCACTCTGTCAAGGCAGGAGCTCTTTCAAGGCAGAAACTCTCAAGGCAGGAACCTCTTCCCATTCTCCCTTGCTTTGTTTAAAGTTTTCTAGACAAAGTGTCCATTTTTCATTTTATCCTGGGTGCAAAAACCCAACCAATCACCAGCCCAATTCCAGCGCAGGCTTCCATATGGGTCAGCACACATGCAAGAAAGTGCCTTTTGCTGTAAATGGCAGAACTCAAGATGGTAAAAGTGATCCTGCACTTGCCTATTTTAAGAAGAGTTAAAAAAAAACACATCCTTGCTTGTGTCTAGAGCAATTGATTTCTAAACTGAAGACTTCCAATGGAGAGTTTGGATTTATTGGGTCACATTTGGAAAAATGAGAAAATAAGACAGAAGATAATGGCAGAACAGATAAAGTATATGAGAAGTGACTTTAAGTTGAGACATATTTTTACTCTGAAATTTTACTTTTTTTCCCCCATACAACAAAGAAGAGGAGACTCTGAAATTTAGTTAGTTTTATTGTTGTTTTGGTCTATTGTTGGGTTGTTCTTGGATTTGTTGTTTGGTTTGGGTTTTGTATTTTTGGGTTGTTTTTGGTAAGTAATATAGCACTTTTCAAATTTGCACGGCTTTCAGACTACTCTGGAAGTAATTTGCATGGCTTCTAGATTACTGTTAGTCACAGGAGCAGCTTTACCAATGTGGTAGGTAGAGAGAGAGAATTATTTTGCACTTTATGGATTTTGTTTTAAGTCTGTACTTATCCCCAAATACTCATTTATCTACAGACCTTTCAAAGATGGAGCAGGAGGCCTATTCCTCTCCTTTCTCAAATGAATATAGTTTGTTTTTTGCAGGATGATTTTTGCCTCAAAGAAACTTAGGTTGCTGTTCATATGTAACCAGTGGCAGTCCATAAATTCCACATCAATTATCTAATTTCCTGCAACCCTTTCTTGCTGGAGACGTGAGAAGCAGCACAAGTTTGCATGGGAAGCTTGTTTTTCTAATGTTTTGCAAAGCCCACCGTCATAAGAATCTACTTATAAAATTTTTATTATGGTTTTGCTCCAATTTCAGTACTGTTCTTGGATTTGAAGTGTACACCAATTCATCAGCCAGAATGTCTTTCCCTAGAACATGTTTTTCCAATTTCAGAGCAGAAAGTGCAATAGCCTTTTTTTCCCCCCCTTTTCTGCAAGTCTGCCTTCATCTTTTGTTATCAGACTTTATTGCACAGCTACACTCTGAATTACATGTTCAGTCATGTCAAAAGACTTTTGTTTAATGACATGCTTATGAGCAAAAAAAAATAGTTAAATATGTTTGAGTGCAAATAGTTCTCAGTTTTTGCATCCTCAATCCATATTGGGTATTTTAAACAACCCATTTGGAAGTGAGCCCAGCATGCAGCTTTTATCAGTATTACATGCACACTTATACTGAGGCACGTGAATTGATTTGTGTGGTGAAAAAGCTGAAAATCTTATTCTAAAACAAAGCCGAGAAAAACACCTGTAAATGTTAGACATAATTGTTATAGCCTTGAACATGACTTTCATATGCGCCTGTAGTTATACAGGAATAAAGCTATTTCCATATGATAGCAGAATATGTATTATGATACCTATGTGTTTATCCTCAAAAGGCTTCTCTTCTCCTGAGGGCTAAAGTATTTCTGTTGTGATTGAAAAAAAAGCTCAAATATAATGTGTTAGTGATATGATTTTGTTCAAATGTTACTTTTTCTTTTACATTGATTTTTTTTGAGGTCTTCCTGAGTTTCTGTAAAAAACACTGAACAGAAGAATCTGAAAACAGTGTTTTGAGAAACTAAATTTTGACCTGAGGGAGAGGAAGATAACTCACAGTGTTGCACTCAGCTAAGGCCTTTGCACAGTAAATACGGTTTAGATTCAATTATTATTGGGCTTTGTGCATGAGGGAACTAATAGTATGTGTTTGCATTATAATGCTTCTGAGACTGAAAAAAACAAGGCGTTGTTAGTCTGTGTATTTGGGTTTTTTTTGTTGCATTATGATTGATTTCTGGGATATTTGTGCTGTTTGCAACCAACTGGACTGCAGTACAGCATGAGGAAATAATCAGGTAAAACCCGTGCACTTTGACAAGGAAGACAATGATTCCTCACAAAAAAGTACTGCCTTTAGTGACACTGATCCTATTGATAGCCAGACACTTTTTGGCTTGGCTCATGGTAAACAGAAGTTTCTGAAGCCCCAGAATGGAAGTGGAGAGGAAAAGCCCCTCTCCTTTTTTATAGTTTAACATTTTAACTGTTTTACAGTTTAGTTGTAGTGCAACACTCAGTTTATAGTTTTCATTCATTTTGGATGGATTCATGATATGATTAAGGAAATCTTGTCCTGACTGAAGAGGAAACCTTTGTCTCACTGAAGCCTGTGGACAGTGGTGATAGAGTAACACTAGGTACTGGTTGGATTTGTGTTCAAGTTTAGAGAAAGCTTTTAATTTCCAAAATTATACTTTGACATTGTCCTAATACAAAGATTTGTCTCATTAAAGCTGGTTTACTGGGCCTAATACAATAAGCACCTGAAATTTCCTATAATTGCAGACTAAAACACTTCCATCTCCTATGGTTGTGACTGTGTGCTGACTTCAGCTGGGTAGCATAGCCAATTCTTGTGTACAAATGAGCTTGAGAGATACATGAGGCAGTCCATCGACCTGATATTGTAATAATAGACAAACTGGTGGATGATGAAACTCAGGTGTCTGTTGACACTGGAGTTTGACAGACAGTGAGAAAAAGATATATTAAGGCTGACAAGGAAATAAGGATTTTGTTTTGGAAACTTAAGCCTTTGAGATCTTTTACTTTTAATCCCACATCTATGAAAAATAAGCAAGAGGCAGTCAAATAGCACAAAGCAGAGAGAATTTTGCAGAAATGAAACCTGAGGGGGAGCCTTTAGCCTTTGTGTTACATTACCAAGTTATTATGTACTTAGCATCTCAATAGAAACCAGAAAGACTATTCAAGATTTGAAGTCTTCACAGAAAATGTTATTGAGCACTCTACAAAATATGTAATCCTTCAAATCAAAGTTATTTTTTTGACTGTTTGTAATGTCTGCTCTTTAATGATCTTGCTTGTATAAAACTATTTTGAAGTCCATTGTAAAGACAGTAATAATCTTCAGTAATGTAAAACAGGAAGTTCTTTAATATGAGAGTGCAGGAATATTGGAACAGGTTGCCCAGGCAGGAGGTGGATGCTTCATCCCTGAAGACAATGAAGGTCAGGTTTGATGGGGTTCTGAGCAAACAGATCTAGCTGTGGATGATCCTGCTTACTGCAGGAGGGTTGGACTAGATGGCATTTAAAGGTTCCTTCTAACCAAGTACATTCTATGATTCTAAGATTTTTTTCCCCCCCCTACAGAAACAGTGTGAAGGGTATCCCTCAAGAAATTTCTGTGTAGAAATGTCTGTGCTCTGTAAGAGCTAGATTAATTATGTTTATCTAAAAACACATTAAACAACACTAACAAAGAAAAATCTCATCTAAATCAGAGTTTATATGGCCTTGGTACTTTGTGACTGGAGATGTTTAAGTTTCTGATCTGTTTATATCAGAACAGAATGACCCGCACTGTTCCTTGTCTGAGAATTATGTTTTACACAGTATCTCATTAAGTAGTTCTAGAGACTTGACCTTAACACAAAGTTAATAAACCTTGTGACATGAACTATCTTGCCACAGGGTTTACCACAAAATTTCTGGAAGTGTTGCTAACTGTTCTCCATTTAGTTGACTTCTGTTTGAAGGTTACTATTTGGAAAAGATGATATGAAAATCTTGGCATCCACATCTTTCAGAATCTACATTACAATTATTGTTCAGTATTCAGTAAAGTAGCATCAAGGTGAATTCCTCATCAAGCAGACTGAAAAAACTGAAAGAATATTAATTTATGAGGACTGCCACTGAATATGGTCTTACAATGTCACCCAGAACGCAGTTTCATTTATTTATGCTAAAAAAAGTTCTCAAATCATCTGATCTCCCAAAACATTTTAGAGAGCAAGCTGAGGAAGTGTGGGATGGAAGAGCAGACAGTGAGGTGGGTTAGGAACTGGTTGCAAGATAGAGGTCAGAGGGTGGTGATCAATGGTGCCAGGTCCAGCTGGAGAGCTGTGACTAGTGGGACCCCCTAAGGATCAGTGCTGGGGCCAGTCTTGTTCAACATCAGTGACCCTGAAGAGGGCACAGAGTGACTGCTCAGCAATTTTGCTGACAACACCAAGCTGGGAGGCTTGGCTGATACAGCTGCAGGCTGTGCAGCCATCCAGAGACACCTGCACAGACTGGAGAGCTGGGCACAGAGGAACCAGATGAAGTTCAACAGGGACAGGTACAGAGTCCTGCACGTGGGGAGGAATAATGAATTCCACCAGTACAGGCTGGGAGGTGATCTGCTGGAAAGCAGTCCTGTGGAGAGGGACCTGAGGGTCTTGGTGGATAACAAGTTAACCATGGCACAGCAATGTGCCCCTGTGAACATGAAGGCCAACAAGATCCTGTTGTTAGGAAGAGTGTGTCCAGCAGATCGAGAGGTTCTTCTCCCCCTCTACTCTGCCCTGGTGAGACCTCATCTTGAATACTGTGTTCAGTTTTGGGCTCCCCAGTTCAAGAGGGACAGGGATCTGCTGGAGAGGGTCCAGCAGAGGATGATTAGTGGACAGGAGGGCATGGCTTATGAGGAAAGGCTAAGTGACCTGAGGCTTTTTAGTCTGGAGAAAAAAAGACTTAGAGAGGAATTGATAAATAAGTATCTGAAGGCTGGCCAGGAGCAGGGGAACAGGGTCTGCTCACTTGGTCCCTGGGATAGGACAAGGAGCAATGGGTGCAAGTTACAGCACAAGAGGTTCTGCCTCAACACAAGGGGGAACTTCTTTACTGTAAGGGTCACAGAGCACTGGAACAGGCTCCCCAGAGAGGTCGTGGAGTCTCCTTCTCTGGAGACTTTCAAGGCCTGTCTGGATATGTTCCTCTCTGATCTGTGTTAGATAGTATTGTCCTGCTCTGGCAGGGGGGTTGGACTCAATGATCTCCTTGGGTCCCTTCCAACCCCTAACATTCTGTGATCCTGTGATGCTGCCAGCAGTGTGCTGGTGGGAAGGAGGCTGTGTGGAGGGGAGGTGAGCACCACACCCTGTGCTCCATCAGCTCAAATTGCAAAAGAATCAGCTAGTTCTGCCCCCAGTGCAGAGCACTTGGAACTAGATGATCCTTGAGGTCCCTTCCAGCCCAGACAATTCTGTGGTCTTATATTAGAGAATCATCAAGCTCCTACCCTACCTAACCGGGGGGCCACCAGGCCCCCCGGCCTTTAGATCCCCACCACCAGTCACCCAGTGTGCACCATGAGGACTCACCAGTGATGATGGGAGGAGGATCCCTCTGCCCAGATGGGCGAGCTTGAGGCTTGCCTTTCCTGGGGCTGTTTATAAAGGGCAGAGTGCAGAGAGGTCTAAGTGGTCACACCTGGGGTGGGAGGAGACTCCAAGAGAGCCCAGGTGCTGTGTGTTTAGGAGCAGGGAAAGGAGCAAAATAGGGTGGGTGGGGTGGAAAGGGGGCAGGTACAGTGTTCTAGTGTCATCTGGTATAGGTGGTCCTGTTCTGGCAGGGGGATTGGACTTGATTTTTCAAGGCTTCCCAGAGCGGTTTGATGATCTGTGAGGTCTCTTCCAACCCTGATGATACTGTGATACTGTGATACTGTGTCTCCTTCTCTGGAGACTTTCAAGGTCTGTCTGGATGTGTTCCTCTGTAATCTGTGTTAGATAGTATTGTCCTGCTCTGGCACGTGTTTGGACTTGATGATCTTCTTGGGTCCCTTCCAACCCCTAACATCCTGTGATCCTGTGATCTACCTTTTTTCTATGACCGATCTGTTGAACATGCTATGACTAGATCAAGACTTCTAGTATAAAGACTGAATTCACTAACACCACAAGACAGAAGGAGAAATCATGACTACCCTCTGGAACAACCGTAAAGAATGGCATTTGGACTTCAGCCTCATTTTGTATTGAATACACACTTGCTTTTTTTCTCCTTAGTGTTTGATCTGACACCAGTTTCTCAATACAGGCATAACATACTGAAATCAGAGTAAAGGTGTCATTTAACTTCACTGTAGTCTGAATGAAACTGAGCTTTTCATATTTCTTACTTGTATTGTGCTTTCTTTTCTCCAGATTTTGTTTTTTTCTTGAATCTTGTGGAAAAAAAACATGAATTTTGCCTGCTGGAGGCATCCAGTGGAACACTATCCATTTTCACTTGAAGAGCATTAAAGAACATTGGTGAAACCAACCAAAAAATTGTTGCAACACGGATGTTCTGCTGAGTGCTTTTTAACAGCTCATGTTAATTCAGATGAATGGATGATGCAGGCAAGAGTCTGATAGTTATAATTTTGTTGAATGTTTGCATTGACTCTAAATCCATCTGGATGAAATAGATGCTGTTTTAAATACACTTAATGCAACCTTGAGTGGGTATTGTTCTGAGTAACAGTGAAGTAAGAAGATCTTTGTTAGCCTTCTTATTTTGTATCCCATGAGCTCTAAGGAAAGGAAGACAGAATAGAAACCCAGCTTTCTGTCACCCCTCAATCTGAAGAGAAGACATGAAGAAATCGACTTGGTGGCTCTCTGAAAGATGAGAAAAACAAGCAGCTCCTGCCAGGCAAAGCACAGTACAGCACAGAAGAAACGGAAGCAGAATGTAGATCATCAACCCACTCATCTCCTGGAAAGAACATGATGGTAATTAGTGACTGCATGGGGAAATATTTTTCTTTTGGAAAGTGAAATGATAAACTAAGGAAACATGAAAAGCTTTATTTATGGATGGCACACAAATGACAACTCTCACTACACATCCATCTGAAATCGGATAGGGATCTCTGTGGGTGGGCAACAGTGAATAGTTGTTCAGTTTTTGTGTATTACTGGGTTACTAGTGGAGAGGCCAGCACTGCCTTCCTGTTACTTAAAGGATAAAAGTCCTCCAGTATCTCATGAGCTGAGCTCCAGGGTTGGTTTGTGAACATGATTGTGAGTGATGTCCTGTGCAACACTGTGGTGGTAATTTTGATCATACTTGTTTTCATCCCAAGGTTGAAGTTTATTGTCGAGATACAGTAGGCAGAGATAAATTGACCTTTTTTTCTTCTTGCACGGTGCACAGTACATGCACAACAACAGTGTAAAACATGAGGAGATAGAGGCAATTAGGTATTGTGGCTGTAGGCCTAGAAGCAGGCTGAATCAGTAAATGTCATTTGAATACAATTTTTTTGAGTCCTATGTTGTTGTTATTCTATATAAGAGAAGGATTGGAAACAGAGTTTTCTTGAGAATGGATATACTCTCCTGTCAGTTTACATAATCAAAAGAAGTGTCTTCTACAATAGTTTTCTTTCACTAGTGAAAGTATTTGAACACTGGCATGATCAATGTATACAAATGTCTGAGGGGTGGGTGTCAAGCAAATGGGGCCATTCTCTTTTTGATGGTCAGCAGCAATAAGACAAGGAGCAGTGGGTACAAATTGTCACATAGAAGGTTTCACCTCCATATGAGGAGAAACTAAAGTTATGTGAGTTTGGGATTCTTTAGACCTGGTGCCTCAGAACAACTTGTCAGAGATAAGGGGTCTTTTAGGTTGAGATTTAGAGTCCACAGTAATTCTTGCATCATCTAAGTGGTTTATTTACTCCAAATAGCAATGTTGCCTCCTTTTCATTATAACTTATAGCTTAGATATATCATAGTGATGCTACTTTTATCCCAACAGTGACTTCGGTATGTTTTCCAAAACAAACCAAGCAAACCATGTTATGTTTGTGGGATTTTTTTAGTAGTTGTTTTTTTTTAGCATTGTAAAATTTAATCAACAGAAAAGGCCCTTTTTGATGTCTTGGATTTGAAAATCACTAAATTCAAAACACTGAAGCAGAACCTAACAGTTCACATAGCAGACTGGGATTATTGTGTCACAGAGAAATGGACAAAGGAAGGTGGGCATGGGTTTGAGATTATTTCCAGAGGAGTGGTAGGCCTACAAGGCTCAGATATGAGCCAGAGGTGATCTGGGTCAAAGTTGTTTCTTGCAAACCATGAGAGTTTTGGGAAGGGAGCCTGGAAAATTAATAACCAGAATATGACCCTTATCTGAAGTCTATGAGACTTGCAATATCTGCTTCAGTAAATGGGAAAGAACAATATTATGCTAAGCTTTAGAGCCCAGACAAAAGCCATACGTCATATGTAAGACATTAGTTGTGCCTGCCGATGGAGTCACACGCCAACTGTTCTGCTCGCTGCTTGTGCAAGGTGCAATACTGCATTGTCACTTCAGCCACCAGATCAGCGGCTTTTGAGGGAATTCAGGCAGATGCCTCCATTTCCCAGTTTTCACTCACAACAGAGACTTGAAGAAAACATAGGTTTTTCTCATCTGGTGAAAGCTGACGTTTTCTGTAATTTGACAGAGTGGCAGTGGCTGCAGTAGTGGAGATGTGCTCTGCCTCTGTCATTTCTTTTACAGGGGCAGGAAACTTTTGTAGAAGAATAAGTATCTTTAGCTGACACATCCATTGGTTAGGTAAACATGAGTTCCAGCCTCAACAGAATAAATCTGTCCGTTAGTTCAAAGTGCTGTCACTTTCAAAGTGTTCTGCCTATGTGATTAAAAAGTGTCTCTTCTACCAATGTAGCAAGGCAGGAGAAGTATAAACTGGCTAAATTTTCTTACCTTAGGTGTTAATTTAATGACTTTATTTGTGACTATTCAAAGCTCCTTTGGTTACAGAGGAAATGCACAGATTCATCTTACACAACTGAAGTGGTTTAGCAAGATATTCTCTGCCAATCCAATTGATTTTGCACTGTGGGAGATTAAGTGGTGTTTCTGTCAGATTCGATGAGGAGATCTAGTACATCACTGTCCCTGAAAAAAAAAGTACCTATCTCTCATGCCCTGTTTCCAGTCATGCAGACCAGCCATTTCTTAACTAGCATGTGCCAGTTCAGTTCACTGAGACACCTGAAAATCAAGTAGCCTAACATACAAGAATAAAGTATGCAGAAATATAGGTGAACTTAGTATTTGGGCTCAACTATGAAGCACAAGACAGTGATGTGATGTAAACACTTATATCTCTCCTTCTCTATTTCCCACAGGCTTTATTCAATTTTTCCAAGGAGATAACTATATGCTAAGAGACATATAGGGGGTTTAGTGTCTTCAAATTGCTTGTGTAAAAATTATAGCCCATTTACAGCAGAAGGTTGATTCTCTTGGCTGGCCTTTACAATGATTTTTGTTGCACTGCTGGGTATTTTGTGAGTCTCTAGAATCTGGATAAGGGTGCCTTTCTTTTTTTAAAAAATATTGCTGTAGTTTTTTGTTTAAGATCATGGAAGACTTAGATTATATTACTTTAAAAAAGAAAAACAAACACAAAAAAGAACAACCCAGTAAAATAATAACTCTCTTACTGAATTGGAGAGGAATACAGAAAAGTTGTATTTAAAGACATGCAGGGAAAGATACGGCATACATGAATCCTTAACACCTAATAAAGATAGAGGATGCATGAGATATATAATGATTTGATGTCGCATGCAGAGTAGCATGTCTTGTCAGGTGACATGCTTTTCTCTGTATCAGAGATTGGTTCTTCCCCCATTGTGATGTCTACCTGTGCTAGACAGGCCATCTCCTGCAAAAGGACAAGGAAAGGCAGAACAGCAGAAAACAGTTTGTCTTTTATATGTGGACTTTATTATGCTAAAGGTCTTTTTCAACCTAAATGATTCTATGATTCCATAATTCTATTCTTGACTAAAACAGCAAGGTTTCCTTCAGCTACCATATTTTCTCCTTTCCTCCTATCTTCCACTCTTGCCTTTGTGTATTCTACTTCCATTAGGATGCAGAGACCTGAATATAGGTTTTGCACTGTTAACCTCAATCCTGTAAACTTCTGTAAGCTGTTCTCTCCTTTACTTTCCTCTAGTAAAAAGACATAGGGCCTTTTAAAAAAAATTATGATTATTTTCTACTGAAGACACATTTTCAAGTTTTTCATTCAGTTCTGAGATTTAAAAACTATTTTTAAATGGAAAATATTATTTTCAAGTGAACACATGCCCTCAGAAAGGGAGCAATAGAAAACTCTCCACTTCTCACATCCCTTGAATGCTGTCAAGCTCATGTTAAGCAGTGACATTAAATAAAGCTTAAAATCACACCATACTTTGGTGCCATAGACTTGAAATTAGGATTTGGGAGATCTTCTCTTTCTCTGCCCTTTTAACCTTTCTGGCTATGAGTTGTATTTGAATATTTTACTGTGATTAGTTACTGATCTCTTCTCTTTGGGCCTGTTCAAGTGCTTTCATAAAGCAATTTCACAAAAAGCAATAAAAGGTTGAGAGGGATAGCCTAAGAGTGCACTTAAAGAAATACAGCCACATAAAAGCCTTGCTAACCTTATGCACTATCCTGTCAGCATTTCCATTACAATTTATGTGCTACTAGAGGCTCAGGCCTGAGGAAGCAAAACTACAGTCTTGCCTCCTCTAGTTGTCAGTTGGTAAATGAATACAGAGTTTTTGTATAGGGCAACAATTTTTTATAGATCTGAAGTTAGAAAAGAATTATTCTTTTATTTTATGTTTTCAAATCCCTGGTATTGGCAAGGGGACAGATTTTTTCTCAATTCCTGCACTAAAGCAAGGGACTCTTTAAAAAAACAGGTCTGCTGTAGAAATATATAATTATGTGTGGGTAGACTTGGCATGGATCTCTTCCCCTTTAGGGATTTGAAGAAAACAAGCCTTTTCAAATACCCATAATAACATACAGGTAAATAATGTGTTCAGACCAAATAACTGCTAAATATGAGAAAAACAGCATATTTCTACTCCTACTGCTGGTGAGAAAAAGATCAGTGATTACCCATATCCTGCCGGTAATATTTTACACAGACCTTTCTACTGTTTTCAAGTGGGAGATCAGTGCCTAGGCTGATGATGGCAGGATGTGGACCTTGTCAAGTATTTCCTGTTGAAAAGAGCACTTTGGATTGTTAAACAGGCTAAAATATCATTTAATGAGCTGGATTATGAAAGATGGACTCCTACACACTCAGAAGTAAGTGTAAACCAGCTTAAGAGTATCCCAATCTCACAGAAAACCCACTTATTGGGTATATTTCCTGGTCAGTAAAATGCCTCACTAAATTCCAACAAGACCTTTATACAGACAATGTTTGTGGCAACATGGGCATGGCTGAAAAGGACAATACCTCAACATACAAGCCTGGGAATGTGGTTTAATTGTTTACATAGTGGTGACTCTTAAAGTGGGACCTAGCAGTATCTATCAGAGCAATTAGTGTTTCTCCACAGCAAACATTGAGTGCTTCTCTCTTGTGACTAGCACCTGGGACACCAGACCTCTGGAAGGAATGGCAACCACTGACCACATCTGTTTACTTTTCTGTGGGGATCCTGACTGGCTTTCAAGGTGTTCCTATGTATGTGATGCACAAGGATGCTAATAGCTGTGAGTGGTAAGGAAGCACTGCAGTTTGCACTGAGTAAAAGAAAGGCAGTAGAAGGCATGAGCATCTGCTGTCTAGAGAAAACAGACATGGGAACTTTGGACACAGATATTACTATGTGGTTATTCTGGAGCAGAGAAACAAGCTGATGCAAAGCATTATTTGCATGTTAACAGCAGTTTTTTAAGTTAATAGTAAAAAAAAAGTACAGTGTTGAGTAATTTTCTTGGAAAAACATGCCAAAATTTTGCTTGCAGTACCTAGCTAGCCCAGGTGTCCTGTAAAAAGGAACAAAGGGGTTTGAGCACTTCACCTTAGAGACAGAAATTAAAATAGGAGAGATTTCTGTGACTGTCACTCTGTTCCTCAGTTCTTACTGCAAAGGCTGAGTCTATCCAAACAAACAAAGTTGTTTCTGGCTTAAAACTTCAGCTATTAGCTGGTAGATACATGTCTTTAGCCAACAAGCCTCACAATCTTTGACCTGTGTCCTCTAATCTGTAAACATCTCTCTAAAGTTTTTTATATTAAGCTGTACTCTGTTACTATTTTTCTCATTCTCTCAAATACCTCATCCCATAGTCTCTGCTTGACCATACTGAGTGAAAGACTGGAGTGAGCCATGAGGACTGATCTTCCTGCCAATACCAAATACATACAGTGAATAATAAGATAAAATGAAATACTAGAATGGGTAAAATGGATTTATAGGCACTAGGGATGGGATCATGTAGGCAAATGAAAATTATTCCAGCTTAGTGCTGCCTTTAAAGGAGCCTAAAGGAACATATATTTGAGATTTTCATTTGATTGGCTCATTTTGTCACTTGGATTTCCTAAACAAAAATCATACACAAGGATGCAGTATCTTTGTAGCTCTTAGCACGCTGCAGGGCAGCTAGAAATTTAATGAAATTCAGCAAGGGCACGTGTAGAGTCTTGCACCAGGGAAAGAACAATCTCATGGATCAGTAAAGGTTAGAGACTGACCTGCTGGAGAACAGTGAAGGGAAAAAGGACCTAGGGGTACTAGTGGATGGAAGGTTGACCATGAGCCAGCAGTGTGCTCTTGTGACCAAGAAAGCTGATGGCATCCTGGGGTGTATTAGAAGGGCTGTGGTTAGTAGGTCGAGAAAGGTTCTCCTCCTCCTCCACTCTGCCCTGATGAGGCCACATCTTGAATATTGTGTCCGGTTCTGGGCCCCTCACTTTAAGAAGGACAGAGAAGTGCCTGAAAGAGTCTGGTTCTGGCAGGTGGATTGTACTAGATGATGTTTCAAGGTCACTTCTAACCCCTAACATTCTATAATTCTGTGATTAGGCTGCTGTGCTTCTTCGTGCTTTTCTATATCCCCCTAATTAAAAGAGAATGAATTGTTCTGTTGTTCAAGAGGATCTTAGAAATGAGACAGCCGCCTCTGTCTTCTCTCAGCTGTCTAGTACCTGTCTGTTGGTGAAGGGAAACAGCCTCCCAGTCATTAACACTTATTTTAAACTTAAAAATATGTGAGTTCCTATGGTATTTTTTCCATATTGTAATTTCATCTTTGCATCTTCCAAATAGAGCCATATGAATGCTCTAAGAGGCAGTACCAACTTGCTGCCCTACAAATTCCAAGTAATATTCTTCAGTTCAGAAAGTGCAGAAAGCAGCACCAAATCCATCTCTGTTGTTCTAAAACTTATCAGTTTACCAGGTTATAAGTCTTTCCTAATTTCTGTTTTCTGTTGTAGTGCTAATGATTTTAAAAGTTGGATCTGGGCTGTTGCTTTTTCTTCTGGTGTGCACTGAGATACACTATAGATTGTCAAACTTCCAAGAGCACCATGAACTTTATTGATAGATATTGAAACACTGCTACCTAATAAACCACCTGGAAATGGTGGAAGGTTAAAAAGAGAGGTGAATGAATTTAGTGCTATGTAAGTCTGCACAGGCAATGTGTAACAAAATGTCCTTTCCTGCACTATAAGTTTTTGAGGTCAGAAGGTTGAAAACTGTTCCAGAAATGGAGTCTGGCATGAAAGTTGTTCTTTTGTGTTTCACTAACAGGACTCAAGGAACCCAAATTGTCTCTTCTATTTCATGTATTTATTTGCATATATCATCTATATCACAAAACTGCTTTTGTTTCATCCCTGTAATAACCAGCCTAAGTAGTTTGGTTGACCTTTAATGGAGGTTTGTGGGAGGAAAAGATGCCAGAACTTCTGCCTCACTGTTCATAGCTGCAGCTTTATCTCATCTTGTGGCTCAGAAGGCTGCTCAGCTTTCTTCAGTCAGAAGTGAGGCCCTGCAGGGGCATGCTATCTCTGGGCTAGCAAAGGGATTAAAAAAGAGGAAAAACTTATCTTAATGATGGGCTATTCTTTAGCTTCTCAGCTACCAGCACAATCTGCTTGCATTGGGAAAAACATTTCCTGAACTTTTAACTACAAAAGAAGTCTTTCTTTTGTCTGTCTCTGTTTTTTTCTTCTTCTCTAGGTCATGATAAATAGAATAGCCTGGCATAGGATGCACTATGCTGAGAAATTATCTGATTTTCAGTTATAGGTTCTATTCAGCAATGAAGGACCAGAATATAAGTGCCAATGTCATCTAAACAGCAAGCTTTGTGTCGCTTTGACTGAACAGTGCACCTAATATATGCCTAGGGGTATATATTTTGATGAGGTATTGTGTGTGCTTGCATGTTCATTTCTTCTGTGGCTTAAAGTGTAGTCAGTACAATAGCAACAGCCTGCTTGTTCAGCCAAAAACCACTGATAGGCATGACTGTGATCTAATGCAGAACTAGTATGTTTAATTCTGTGGAATTTCAGCAGGAAGTCCAGAATGTGCAGCTGGCTTTGAGGGGTCAGTGAGTGTTACAGTTATCCCCGTGTCATAATTGTATATTACCTCAAAGTGTTTTAGAACACCGTAAAGTAGTTTGCAAAGTGCCTACCTTTGCCACTTGTCTGTAGGTCAGCTCTGCCTATCCACATGCAAGCTGAGCAGTATCTCACTCGAGCTCTAGGGCACCATTTGAATGAAAACATCAGAGGAGGTTGGCCTTTTACTCTCTCTTCATAGACTTCTGTCTGGATTTTTGCATTTACAAGTCCACACAATTTATTTCAAGTTCTAATTAGTAGATTTTATCTTGTGTTAATTTTTAGGGAGTTTCCATGGCTTTCTGCTGTGGTACTAGATCTTCCATATACTGGTGCTGATCCAGAGGAATAAAGCACTCAGCAGCAATCACAATTCCACAGATTTGTTTTTTCTCTTATATGTGCTCAGTTGTTTTTCTTCTGATATGAACAATTCTGTTACCCTGGCAGCTTAGCAAAAGCAAATAGACTGCATAAGCATCTTAGAAGAAGCAAAAATCCCTCTTCTACTGTTTCATCCATTTTAATATCTGCTTTCTTCCTGGTTCTTAGTGTGTGCAGGATTGCCCTTGTCTTATAGCAGCAGTGTTCTCTGCTGGTGCCTGACATTACTGCCATTGCTTTGATGGATGCACAACATCGAAGCAATGGTAGTACTATCAACATGCAAAGTGATGCTTTCCTGATCACTGATTATGATAATGGTAAGAGTTAGCTTTTAGAATCTCTTACACCTATATAACATTGACGTCAGTGGATAAAGAACTGGCTTGACTGCTGCACCCAAAGAGTGGCTGTCAATAAGTCCATATCCAGGTGTAGGTCAATGACAAGTGGAGTCCCTCAAGGATCAATACTGGGACCAGTCTTGTTTAACATCTTTGCCGGTGACATGGCAGTGGCACTGAATGCACCCTCAGCAAGTTCACCGACAACATCAATCTGTGTAGCGCAGCTGACACACTGGAGGGAAGGGATCCATACAGAGGGACTTTGACAGGTGGAAGAGGTGGACCCATGCCAAAATTACGAGATTCAACAATACCAAGTGCAGGGTCCTGCATCTGGGCTGGGACAGTCTCAGGCACTGATATAGACTGGGTAGTGACTGGCTTGAGAGCAGCCTGGAAGAAAAGGACTTGGAGATGCTGGTAGATGACAAGCTCAATATGAGGCATCAGTGTACACTTGCAGTCCAGAAAGCCAACCATATCCTGGGCTGCATCAAGAGATGTGGGCCAGCAGGTCACGGGAGGTGATTCTTTCCTTCTACACCATTCTCATGGGGCCACACCTAGAGTGCTGTGTCCAGTTCTGGAATCCCTGTTACAAGGATATGGATGTGTTGGAACATGTCCAGAGAAGGGCTATGAGGATAATCAGAGGGTGGAGCACCTCTTCTATGAGGACAGGCTGAGAGAGTTGGGGTTGTTCAGTTTGGAAAAGAGAAGGCTCTGAGGAGACCTTATTGTGGCTTTCCAATATCTGAAGGGGGCCTACAAGAAAGCTGGGGAGGGACTTTATAGTATGTCAGATAGTGACAGGACTAGGGAGAGTGGACCCAAGCTAGAAGAGGGTCGTTTCAGACTGGATGTTAGGAAGAAGTTTTTCACCATAAGGGTGGTAAAACACTGAAACAGGTTGCCCAGGGAGGTGGTGGAAGTCCTATCCCTGGATGCGTTTAAGGCCAGACTGCATGTGGCTCTGGGCACCTGGAAAGTGTCCCTGGCCATGGCAGGGGGTTCAAACTAGGTGATCCTTGAGGTTCTTTCCAACCCTGACAGTTCTGTGATTCACTTCACATGACATGAACAATACTGCTATTAGATTAACTCTGTTCAGCATGAATAAAATGGGAGAGATCTTTAGTGCTTAATGAGAAAGTCCTGTTTGTGTGACCCCTATTTCCTTTTCATTCAAAGGTCTGTGGGAGTATTTATGTCAAAGAGAAATTCCAGACTTAGCCTAAATTCATTAGGAACATTATCCTCCTGATTCATTATCAAATTAAACTCTGTAGAGCAGCTTTCAGAATTACTTGGTCTTCTTTGGAGATGAAATATTCTCTGATCCAGCAAATCATGTTTTACCACTGCAAAGTGGTTAAGTATCAGTAACCTTTTCTCGTCTCATGTGAATACAAAAAGCTCTGCCTGAGATAAATTTTGTACTAGGCCATAAAATCTTCACAGTATTTGTGTATTGAAGACATTTATATATTCCTAAGGAGTTTTAGAGAGAATCCCACAGAAAGGACAAATGGAATGAGCAGAAATGTGTCATTAGCAAAGAGGAGAGGGACTTGAGGGTGCTGGTGGATGAGAAGAAGCTCAACATGAGCCAGCAGTGTGCACTTGAAGTCCAGAGGGCCAACCAGATCCTGGGCTGCATCAGGAGAAGTGTGGCCAGCAGGTTGAGGGAGGCGATTCTCCCCCTCTACTCCACTCTGGTGAGACCCCACCTGGAGTACTGCATTCAGTTCTGGAGCTCCTATTACAAGAGGGAGGTGGACTTGCTGGAGCTGTCCAGAGTAGGGCCACAAGGATGATCAGAGCTCTGGAGCACCTCTCCTATGAGGACAGACTGAGAGAGTTGGGGCTGTTCAGTCTGGAGAAGAGTAGGCTCTGAAGTCACCTTATTGTGGCCTTCCTGAAGGGGGCATACAAAAAAAAACTGGGGAGGGACTTCTCAGGCTATCAGGCAGTGACAAGACTAGGGGGAGTGGAACGAAGCTGGAGATGGATAGGTTCAGACTGGACATGAAGAGGAAGTTCTTCAGCATGAGAGTGCTGAGAGCCTGGAATGGGTTGCCCAGGGAGGTGGTTGAGGCTCCATCCCTGGAGGTGTTTAAGGCCAGGCTGGATGAGGCTCTGTCCAGCCTGATCTAGGGTAGGGTGTCCTTGCCCATGACAGGAGAGCTGGAACTGGATGATCCTTGTGGTCCTTTCCAACCCTGACTGATTCTATGATTAAAGTTACAGAATAGACTGTTCTCTCATTGTCCATGACAAGGGCAGAGGGTCATGTCTGGGACTAAACTGAAGAGTAAAATCACAATTCCCTCCAAATAGCGGCAACCAAGTCTGATTAGAGGAGTTTCTGTTAGTCAGTTCGTGTGTTTCAAATAAACTCTGGAGCTGGAGGGAAATTATTGAAGTTGTAAGGTTTGCTTATTTTGAGAAAATAAAGTATTTGTTCCTTCCTTACCCTGACAGTGTCTAGCACACAGCCTCTGTTCTTACACATCCTGGACCATGGAAAAGCTATAACTAGCAGTGGCAAAAGGGCAGAACAGCCTTTCTGGGAAGATGAAGGGAAGAACCCCAGCAGAGACAGTACTAGGTTGTGCATGGTGATGTTTATAGATTTGCCTGCCTCTGTGGGAGTTGCTTGACTATCAGGTGATCACTCTGTGATTACCAGAGAATCTTGTGAAAAATAGACACTGAGAAGTTGGCTTCTTGTTAGAAATGAAAAAAATAACCCACCTTCTCCTTTTCATACAGTTGCAGGTGCTCTAGGGGAGTGATGTAGCCTTGGCTGGCTATGTGGACAATGTCCTTGTATTCCCATGCATGCACTTGTTTAACAGGCAAAAGTTTCAGTTGTGTGGATTCACCTTGGTGCTAAATTGATAATAAATACAGATTATATGGGGAAAAAGCACTCCTGGACTCAGGAATTGCTAAGACCCCTCTGTCCTGCAGAAATACTATTACTGGGATGCAGAATACTTGCTGCCATGCAGTTGTCATCTGTTTTTTCCCTCTCATGTGGGAGCTGTTCTCTGTATCTCAAAATTTTGCCTATCACTTTGTTAATCCAGCATATATCCTGGAACTTCAAGACTAATGCTGGCAAAAGAATATTTACCATATAATTATCCCTACCCCTCCTCCAGCTTCCTACCCCTTCCTTCCTCTGCAGTCCTTTGGCAGGAGATTCTGGCTCATGTGGGAAAATCCAAGCACTTTGTGTTTGTCAGTGTCTTTTCTTGTTGTATTTAAATAGGCTCTGGCATCAAGGGAGGCAGGCACGATCACAACACAGCACCAAAACTATCAGTCCCAGTATGTAGCAATAACGATTAACCCTTTAACCCCTCACCTCTATGCTCTGCCCTATGGAGTATTTTTTGCATCTGGCTCCCTACAGATACTTCACTTCATCCACTTAAAAAAGCTGAAAACACTGCTAGGTGGTACATTTCCAGCATAAATAATCTCACTTCTAATCACCTACCTGATTTCCCACTACAAAACACAAAAGTACTTTAATAACGTCAAAAGGTAGTTGCTGATTTTTGTGTACCAGAGCATACAGCATGTGATGGTTTGGGTGTTTACACTTCCCCCACCCCCCCCCACCCCCCCCCCCTTCAGAAAATCACCCAGGCTAGACTCCAGCAGATCTGGAAATTAAAGAATGAAACTTTATATTTACAGCTTAGCAAAATATACAAGCAGATATTTGCAATACATACAGCTATATACAGAAATATACAAGTTAAAAAGTAATACAGAAACACAACAGCCCTCCCAGACACCAGAGTCCCCAAGAAGGGCTCCCAACCACCCTTCCACTTCCCTTCCACCCCTCTACCTTATCCCAGACTTTGCCTTACATTCAAGGTGAGTTTGGAGGATCAGCCATGGGGGTTAGGAAGTAGAAGGGTTAGTTAGACAGATGGCAGGTTAGAGAGAGAAGTGCAGCCCAAAGCCAGAGAGCAACCTCTGTTGTCTATGTTTATGTTCTTGTTTTTAATAAATCTCAGCAAGCCTATGAGTGAAGTAGACATCACCATTGTCTCCTTTTCACAGTCTATACTCTAATTCCTCTCACAAAAATATCCCAGCTAGGCTCAAACCAGCACACAGCACAACAACAGCAAAATCTGGTTTGATCTCTAAGCACAAGGTAATTTTTGCTGGTGGACTACATTGCTTTGAACTAACTGAATATAAGGGTTATAAGTATTTAAATCTCATCAGCACATGTGGCAGAAAACATTTTTAGGGCTTAACAATATAATCATTGAAGACTGAACCCAAAATCAGATACTTGCTTTTCAGTTTATACATTGCACACACTACAGGGCTAATAGGACAGTCTCAAGTTGTGCCAGGGGAGGTATAAACTGGATTATAGGAGGAAGTTCTTCCCAGAGAGAGTGATTTGCCATTGGAATGGGCTGCCCAGGGAGGTGATCGAGTCACTGTCCCTGGAGATGTTCAAGCAAAGCCTGGATGAGGCACTTAGTGCCATGGTCTAGATGACTGGACAGGGCTGGGTGCTAGGTTGGACTGGATGATCTTGGTGTCGCTTCCAACCTGGTTGATTCTATGATCCTATGATGAAGCACTGTGCTAGCAAACCATTTCTTCAATACATTTGTCCACAATATCTGTATATACTTTTTTTTGTGCTTGCCTGTATTTAACAAAAAATTCTTGTATTTCATGTAAGTTTTTCTTGCGTGATTTCTTTAAGAGTAAACTCAAGTATTTGAGTATTGCTTAGCATTAGGCACAAAAATCTGGCCAAGAATAATTTGCTTAAATTAAGCATTTATCTGGAGATAAATGGACTGTTTTCCAAGCTTTAGCTACAAAGGAAAAAATATTGGCTAGATACTCTAGGCTCCAATCCTGCAGGCATTTTTACGTAAGCATAATTGCTTGCAAAGTGAAGGTTTGTTAGGCCTAAAAGTCATGTTATAATTTACTTCATTAACTCTCTAAACAACACTAGCCAAAGAGAAATTTAAAAACAATATAAAATGATGCTACTTTTCTAAAGATCAAGAGCTAAATAAACAACTTGTTGCTTGAAATCTTTCAGATTAATTATCAGTAATGAAAAGAAAAAAATATTTTAGAAGCTGACAGTCCCTGGATTCTTTTAGTTATGCTAAGTAGAGGCAGATTCAGTGGTATAATGTCTGCTAGTGACAGTGTATTTGAATTGATATTAACTGTCTATGTAGCTTCAAGTCAAATGGCTGTTCTGTTGGACTAAGATATATTGTGGAGATATCAAATCCAGATGGTCTCTGGTGGAACTCTCAAGTAATGTTCATAGAATCATAGAATCAACCAGGTTGGAAGAGACCTCAAAGATCATCCAGTCCAACCTATCACCCAGCCCTGTCCAATCAACTAGACCATGGCACTAGGTGCCTCAGCCAGGCTCTTTTTGAACACCTCCTCTTTTAACACAGAGGATATTTTGTCAGTCACTGCCTTGCCCCCTTCAGCAGATAAATTAGTGTGCTTTAGCCAGCATCATTTGTTCAAATACATATCTTCATTGTGCTATTTGATCTGGGCATAAAGTAATCACCTTTGATTACAGACATTGCTATCATCTGTTATGCTTGTAATTAATTAATCACCATTTAATTAGTTTCCTATGGTAACTCATCAGATGCCACCAGGTGATGCCGTTTGCTATTAGCTGGCTATTGGAGTCTCCTCCCACCCCAGGTGTAGCCCCTTTGCCCTCCCTACCCACTGCCCTTTATATTCAGCCCCAGAAAAGGCAGAAGCTCCAAGTTCGGCCCATTGTGGGCCAAGGGATCCTCTGCCTGGCGTCCCTGGTGAGTGCCCATGGTGTGCACCGGGTGAATTGGTGGAGGATTTCAAAGGCCGGGGGGCCTCGTTGGCCCCCCGGCTGTTAGGGTTAGGCTCAGCAACCATTGCAACATCCGACTTTGTTATGCACTGGTGCTGGGTGTGTGTCTTTGCTGGAGCTGATTTCTTTTGTAGGGTGTTTTAGCTGTTTGAGCCTCTCCCCTCAGGCACTGAGATGACTGCAAGAAGGGTGGTGGAGAAGAACTCTTCAGGCAGAGTGAGAGGTAAGGACAGAGGGGAGCAAGGACTGCTTTAGGAAGGTGAGATCATAGAATCAACCAGGTTGGAATATTTTAGCTGTTTG
This sequence comes from Pogoniulus pusillus, assembly GCF_015220805.1. Lineage (NCBI taxonomy): Eukaryota > Metazoa > Chordata > Aves > Piciformes > Lybiidae > Pogoniulus > Pogoniulus pusillus. The sequence continues at coordinate 14,709,069 of NC_087275.1, read as the reverse complement.
ATGGTCTTGTCCCAGGCTCTGGGGCAGGGATGAAAATGGTGGTGGTAGAGCAGAGCTGTTTAGGCAGTGTGGAAGGGGCAATCAGGGTCTGACTTTTTATAGGATGGGTTTTGTGTTGTGCTGAGTCGACTTCTCCCCGGGGGGCACCTCCCCCAACCCGGGACATCAATTCTTGGCGCTTTTTCCAAACGGAGACTTCTCTCCTTCTTAGGTGCATTGGCCAGGACTTGAACCTGTGCCACCAACACATCCCCCCCCTCTGGGGAATTGAACCTGGGTTTCTGTGATGGTTTGGGCTCTTACCCGCCCCCCCACTCTTTGTATTTGCCCCAGCTAACTCAGACGGACCCTGGGAATATAGATGAAGCAATTTATTTACAGCTAGCAGAATTTACAAGCAGCTATTTACAATATATACAGTTATATACAATTATACACAGAAATATACAAAGGTTAAACAATACAAAAGCACAACTCCCCTCCCAGAAACTTGAGTCCCCAGGAGGGGCTCTCAAACCACCCCAACACCTCCCCCGGCCCTCTCAACCTTACCCCATTTCTCAGGAAGAAGAGAGGTGCAGCCAAGAAGTTAGGGAGCAAGGTTAATGAGATGTGACCAGGTCTGAAGGCAAAGGCAGAAAAAGAGACAAAATGGAGAAAGTTTACTTCTTCTTCCCAGAGCTCTCAGCGAGACTGTGAGAGAAGTTGACATCAATTGTTTTCATTTCACTGCCCGTTATCTAGTTCTTTTGCCAAAACATTCCAGCTTGCTTCTAACTAGCACAGTTTCCCACATGGCAGGCGAGAATTCTACCACTGCTCCACAACACCCACCCCCGAGTTTGCTTTCTCTCAGCACATTACTTATAGTTAAGTGTTTCTGATTTGCAGGAAAATGTTCTTGGGCTACTGGGTTTGTAATGTTTGCTTCCATCAAATACTTGACATCACCAATCTTTTGTAGTGAATGGCATGTCCTCTAGCGTGGGGAGTGTGGATTTGGCCCCTCAACTTAAAGATATTGAGATGCTCAAATGTGTCCAGAGAAGGGCAACAAGGCTGGTGAATTACTTTTATATATATTATTGCCCTGGAAGATGCCATTTGAGTGTGTAATAATAGAAAAGTATATTTCCAGGAATTCCTCTTACTCAGGCCACACCTTGAGTGCTGTGTCTAGTTCTGGGCTCCTCAATTCAAGAGAGATGTTGAGATACTGGAATGTGTTCAGAGAAGGGCGACAAAGCTGGTGAGGGGCCTGGAACACAGCACTGTGAGGAGAGGCTGAGGGAGCTTGGGGTGTGCAGCCTGGAGAAGAGGAGGCTCAGGGGAGAGACCTTATTGCTCTCTACAACTACCTGAAGGGAGGTCATAGCCAGATGGGAGTCAGTCTCTTCTCCCAGGCAGCCAGCAACAGAACAAGGGGACACAGTCTCAAGCTGCACCAGGGCAGGTTTAGGCTGGATGTTAGGAAGAAATTCTTCATGGAAAGAGTGGTTTGCCATTGGAATGGGCTGCTTGGGGAGGTGGTGGAGTCACCATCCCTGGAGGTGTTTGAAAGGAGACTGGATGAGGCACTTAATGCCATGATTTAGTCAATTAGAAGGTGTTGGGTGACAGGTTCAACTTGATGATCTTGCAGGTCTTTTCCAACCTGGTGAATTCTGTGATTATGAAAGACAAAGGATGTCTTCCCTACTACTGCATTAAGTTTCTGACTTGTCATCTAATTTTATTGCTGGAAGATATATTTCCAGGCTAATTTAATGCAAGCATTTTTCATTTCTGTGAGGTAAAATGGAGGGATTACCTATTAAGAATATTCACAGTCCTTTCTAATTTTTCTTTTAGGGTCACAATATTTTCAAGACTTCATTTTACAAAAATATAAGATAAAAACCTATGTAAAGCTGTCAGTTCTGATGTTAGCTGTAAACATTTAACTTCTATTGACTCTAGCACAAGTTTCTCCTGGCTGTTTGAAAATGCTTCTACCTAAAGGGAAGGCCACCCTCAAAAGTAGTACTTTGAGCAATAAAACACTTTCATATTTCTATGGAGCAGTGGGTAAGAACTCCTGGAAATATTAGTGGTTATTAGACACACAGCAAGAAAGACACAGTCAACAATACTGCATCTTATTTTATCATGTAGCATTTTATATCATTGGGACCATATCCCTAACTACTGCACATTGGCATCATTCCAGTGACTGAGGAGAGTTACAGGAGCTGAGGTTCTGGCAGTATTTTCCAATTGTACATTTCATTATAAATGGCACATTATTCCAGTGCTGAAGTTTTATCCTTTCTGAGGAATCCCTTTGTACCTGAAGCAGACGGAACATTCTTCCTGATGCGGAAATAAACAGGAGCCGCGAAGCGCTTACCGCAATCATTGTAAACAGTTACCTCAGGTTTATTTTCTTCCCAAGTTGATGGTTGCTAGAAGGAACGACTCATTCCGTGTGCAAGAACAGACAGTGTGTCGCCATTCTACTGAGTACGTGAGTAATAAAGATGCCTATTTTTAACAACAATACAATGCGCTATATTTAGACCTAAGCAAGCAAAGGTATACATATTTCAGCCCCATTAAAATCCTGCAGATGATCTTAAGAGGACCACAGAGCTCAAGTTTTGTTTTTTTGAGCATAGTTGCTTTGGCAATTTATGTTCAAGAGAAAGCCACCAAAAGAACAATAGCGTATGTCAACTAATTGCCCTTATTCCTTATATTGCTAGCTAATTGTAAACATGTAAGTATGAACATAAGAGAAAAAACAAATAAGGCTAATATAATTAATTTGAATGTGACTTTTAGATGTCCTGCCTGACAGTTCTCCAGGCTTTGATAACGTTGATTTTATGATTTAGATATTCCTTCACAATTAATGTGTACTAAAAGTGGTTTGTTTTTTTTTATTCTCCCCACACCAGCAACTTTTGTTCCACACCTTGGTAAAAAAAAACCCAAAAAAACAAAGCTTTATTTTGGGATATATTCTAGAAAAAATTGCCCACTTCTAGTGTACAAAATATGTGTTGAAAAATGGCAACCAAACAAATGGATAATAAGGTGACTGTTCTCTATTTGAAGTGCCTCTTGCAAGCACCTTCCATTGTGTGAGCAACCTTTCTTCATGGTCATCTCCTGGAACTCTGGGATGGTATTTGCTGCTAGGTCAAAGCACAGGCATTTTGGTATATTCTGTTTTTCATGGAATCATAGAATGATTTGGGTCATAATGGACTTTAAGGACAGCACAGGAGGTTCCAGCCCAACATGAAGAGACACTTCTCTGTGGTGAGGGTCATGGAGCAGTGGAACAGGCTGCGCTGAGATTGTGAAGTCTTCTCTGAAGGCTTTCAAACCTTGCCTGGATGCAACCCTATGAAGCTTGCCCTAGATGTTCCTGCTTTGTTAAGGGGATTTGTCTTGCTGATCTTTTGAGGTCCCTTCCAACCTCTAACATTCTGTGACTCTGATCTAGTTTCAACCTTGCTACCACAGGCAGGGACACTTTCTACTAAGCACACATTGCTGGCTCACATTGAGTTTCTCATTGACCATCACTCTCAACTCTTTCTTTTCAGGACTGCACTTGGCTTTCTTGAACTTCATGAGATTGGCATTGGCCCACCTCTCAGGCCTATCAACGTCCATCTGGACAGCACTCCTTCCCTCCAGGATACTGACCACACCACGCATCTTGGTGTTGTCAGCAAACTGGCTAAGAGTGTACTTAATCCCACTGTCCATGTCACCAACAAAGATGTAAAACAGCACTGGTCCCAGTAGTGACCTCTGAGGAACACAACTCATTATTGGTTTCCACTTAGATATTGATCCATTGACCATCAGCCTTTGAGTTCAACTGTCAAGCCAATTCCTTACCCACTGAGTGTTCCACTCATCAGCTGTCTTTCATCAGATGTCTTTTCAATTTAGAGACCAAAGCATCAGGGGAACAGTGTCAGTGTTTTGCACAAGTCCAGGTAAATGACATCAATTGCTCTTCCCTTATCCACTAATGCTGTTGCCCCATCATAGAATTCCATCAAATAAGTCAGGTGCGATTTGCCTTGGGTGAAGCCATGTTGGCCACCACCAATCACCTCCCTGTTTTTCATATGCCTTAGCATAATTTCCAGAAGCATATGCTCCATGATATTACTGAGCATAGATGTTAGATTGACTGGTTTGTAGTTCCCAGGGTCTTTCTTTTTTCCCATTTGGAAATGACAGTTATCTTTCCCTTTTCCAGTCAGTGGGAACTTCACCAGTTTGCCATGGCTTTTCACATATGATGGAACGTGTCTTAGCAACATCATCTGCCAGTTCCCTTAGGACCTGCAGATGGATCTTGTCAGATCCCATGGAGTTGCAAACCTCTTTTCTAATTAAGAGAAGTCTGGCCTTCCCCATCCCCCTTCAAATGATTCACCATTTTCTGAGCTGTTCGTCACATATTTGAGGGTCCTGGTCTGCACAGCTGGCCAAAGCCAGCACGAGAAGCCTCTCTGCATGGACCTGACAGCTGTTTTGCCACCTAATGACACTCTTTGACACTCTGTTAAGGCCAAAGAAAGACATTTTCAGCCTACTGCGTTAGTTATTGTGACTGATGTTGTGTAGGACACAAAGTTCTAACCAGATATCTAATCGTAAAACTTGGATTTTTGGATGAAGAATGAAGGGTGTTACTCCTACAGTGTAGAAAAATCAACTAAAATTCACATAACTAAGGAAGGCACTATTTTCCTGTATTCCTGCTTATACAACGCTTGTATTGCTATTCATATGAAGTCATGTAATGGAAATAAACTAAATGGTCTTGGTCTTTAGCCCTGCAAAACTCTTAACCTTGAACATCATCTAACAATAGTAGAGAGCGATTATCTCTGGCCTTCAGGTCTCTTCTCCCAGAGGACCCATCTTTGTTCTTTTTGGGAAGGAATTCAGTCATCTAAAAAAACAATCCAAGAGTGAAAAGTTATTTGGAGAATACCCATCAGCTTGTTTAGTTCTCTTGTTAACAGATCAAAGAAATCTTATGTGATTTTTATGTAACATTCATTTATGATGCTTCCTGTCTCAGCATAAGTGGTGACTTGGCTGTGGCCATGGTTTTATTTGTTGTGTTCTATGTTAATACTATTGTATGCAAGAGCCTGCTATTCCAGCTGGGCTTTCTAAATGTCCTCTAGCTACACAGTTACACAGTCTATTTTCACACTAACATGAAAATGTTTCTAATTTTAGCATGCACAGCTTGACTTGTGTTCAAATGTAAAATTTGACTTTTGAATGGTAGATATAATTTTAATGATAAGATATATTTTAAACTTCACTGGGATGAATGGGATTCTTGCTTTAGAGCACAGTTGCTTTTCATGTATGTTTCTAAGTCCATAAAACTGGAGTGATACGCAAGCTCTCTTTTAGTTTGTGTGGATACTTTATCTTAACAGCACTTAAAATACAGTATATTACTTATGTACATTTTTGCTTAACTTGCTAATAGGTAGAACTGTGTACAGCTTGGTTGTGCCTTGCTCTAACTTTCTTCCGGTCTTATGCCATGAGAGTTAACATATTTGAATAAAAGCCATTTTCCTTCATAAACTTATACAAAAAACCAGGAGACACTCCTCAGAGTATTTTCTAAACATTATGAAGTTCAATTTCTGCATGTTTCTTTTCACTGTGTTACTTTAAGACCTGAGCTCCTTCCCAAGTTCTCCATGACTAGTTCATATTTTTATATTTGTGTTGTATACACATGATGTTCTGGATCTGTCATAACTGAGACCAACACACCTATGAATAGTTAAAATATCTTGTTCATGATTACACTCAGTATTTTACAAAGTGTAGAGACCTATCAGGTCATTCATGATGAATTAGAACAAACCCTAAAAGTGAAAAAAAAAAAGAAGCTGCAAATCAGCATGGCATGTAAACATCATCAACCACTACTTTTAATCCAATATTCATATTTGCTGGGTATGAGAAAATACAAATACATTGGGATGTGCTGAAAATGCTGCCAAGATTATGTTCTTGAAGTATTGCTGCACTTCTTGTGCTAGCATGTCAGATATAGGCAAACACTGGGAATTAGGGAAAACATTACTTTCCTTCTAGGCCAAATCTTTCACTAAGACTGTTCAGTTAGGGAGTAAAAACAGTTCAGTAGAACACCCAAAAACACATTCTTCAGTGCACAAGCCAATCCAAATCTCTGAATATTTTGAGGTGTGTTTGTCCCCAAAAGGCCAAAATATTGTGGACAATGAATATTTTATTAGTTGTTCAAGGGTGAAGTCTGCTGCACAATGGTTGAAACTCCCAGTTGTCTCTGTGAATGGAAGTATTGTGGAACAATTTGGTCAATTCAGGCTGACTGTAAGAATGCACATTTGACATGGAATAAAAGTCTGAAATAGAAATCAATGTATCAGTGAAATCGCCTGAAATTATGTAAAGAACACACTTCTGGTGCTTTAAAGCCTGACAGACCTGTGTACCTCTCATGGGCTAAACAGTGGAAAGAAAGAAAACGAGAGCAGAGCTCTTTGTTGTCCACAGAGTAGCTCAAAACAAAGATAATTTCTGAAAGTAGTTTATGGTTAACACTCAAGAAGTTGTTCTTAACATGTAGTCTATTGAAACAAAATGCCTATTCTAAAAATTATGGTCTTGGCTGATAAATTCTGCTAAAATTGAGATGTATAGGACATAATATAAAAGAGAGGGCAAGGTATTCAGCTGGTGTTACTGTTAATAAAGAGATGCAAATTATCAACAGCTCAGGATCTGGAGCATAAAAATCTGGCAAACCATATGACTTAACCTGAGCCTCTGCAAAGTCAGTGGCAATCTTTCCACAGGCCTTACTTGGTGTTTTGACAAAGCTCAGTGCTGAACTTGCAGGGCTTCTAGAGCACTGAAATGTGAAAAAGAGGATCATTTTCTCAATGAGTTGTGGATTTTGTTGCTAGGAAACAGAAGTTCTTAATGAAGACTACAAAAGCACAGGAAAAGCTATGACTTAGCAACAGGACTGTTGTGAAGAATTTAGAGATTCAGCCTGATTTGAACAAGATCCTGAGCTTCCAACTCTTACATTACCTTTATTCTTGCCGTTGCTGGGGACAGTTGCAGCTCCCATGTTGTGGTCTGGGGGGTTCCAGGTTATCCCAGATTCCCAAAAACACTACAGAGACCAAGATGCATCCCAGGGGATGAACTGGTCACCCCTAGGTATCTATGTTATTCAATCCTAACATCCCACAAACACTTTAAACATAGGCAGCAGGGCCACTTTGTTCTCTTCTCTTCCTGCCTTTCCAGCTCTCCAGAGAGATCCTTATCTGGTAACTGGTCCTGTAGGCTGTGGCCTTCAAGGCTGTGCACTGTAGTGAATCTGGCCTGCTTGGGTCTCACTGGGAGGCAATGGGGGATGGGAGAAAATGAGCCCTGGGGTTTTGGTGGTTTAAGTTTGCTTGGAGGAAACGTTTTGGGGGAATTCTCATGTATCCTTTACCTGCACTAGGTGTTAAGGATTCATGTATGCCCTACCTTTTCTTGCAGATTTTTGAATACAACCCTTCTGTATTTCCTTCTCCAACCCGGTGAGAGCGTTGTTATTTTACTGACCTTTTTCCTCAGAAAAGGAATAAAGTCAGAAAATCTCTGCCTGTTTCGCTCTTAAACAAAAACCTATGACACCCCATTAACTTGAGGGGGATTTGGATGTGCTTAGCACTTCTCAGACCTTGGACCCTGATCCTTACACAAGCCTCATGTGTTGAATTTGCAGAGTCACAAATCTGGGAAAAAGACTAAAAAAAAGACACCAAAGCCCCCCCTACTTTGGTCCTTTTGGGTTATGGTCAGGCCAGCAATCCTAAAAGAGTGGCTTTCCCCAGAATATTTCCTCCCTATGAATTTTCTGCCCATTCAGCAGCAAGAAACTGGACAGCATACAGGAATGAAAAACAATGTTTGAGAACTCTTCCTGTCATTCAACCCTAATCCAGGTCTGTTGTCCTATGTTTCTTTGGCTGTGAACCCACAGGCCTTGCTTTCAGGAATGGACTGTTGCTCCCAGGCTGGTGCTAAGCATACTACCAACGTTCATCCCAGAAATTATGACCAATTTGTGAGAAGCTAAACACGGCACAAAAGCAAAGATTTGACTTGAAGATTTTTTGAAATTCAAGTTCTTAATTACAGTGTGTATCAGTTCCTCCTCCACTGAAAACACCTGATAATTTATCCTCCTTCCTTTGCCAGTTCAATAGAGAGATATTTCTGGGGACACAGTCTCAAGTTGTGCCAGGAGAAGTATAGGCTGGATGTTAGGAGGAAGTTCTTCCCAGAGAGAGTGATTTGCCATTGGAATGGGCTGCCCAGGGAGGTGATGGAGTCACTGTCCCTGGAGGTGTTCAAGAAAAGCCTGAATGAGGCACTTAGTGCCATGGTCTAGTTGACTGGATAGGGCTGGGTGCTAGGTTGGACTGGATGATCTTGGAAGTCTCTTCCAATCTGGTTGATTCTATGATTCTACGATTCTGTATGTCTAAACAGCACCATCTTCCAAGAAACCTAAATATTTTCAGGCTACATTCTTTGGAAGCACATGGACAGTCAAAATGAAACAGGTGGGAGAAGGAAACATTATCCCTACTTTAGTGGTGGAAATGAAAACCCAGAGTGTCAATGGTTTCCTCACAGACACACAAGAAGTTTGTGGAACAATTTCAAGATCTCAAATTAATACTGTAACCACAGGGCCATTCATGTCTTGGACGAGTGTGTGGGGGCCATGCAATGACTTCAGCGTATTTGAAGCACCATTATTCAACCACTTCTGTTTCTCTAATAAAAATCTACACACATGTTCTGTTTCAGACAAACTGCAGAGACGTGCCCAATAAAAATACCCACTGGCATGCTAATGAACATCGAGCTCAACTATCAAACATTAAAAGCCTACCTTTCACAGAGAGCTTCAAGTACATAATATAGCTTCCATTACATGCCTTGTAGTGCCAAATTTCTTCAGAGGAGCCATGGTTCTAATTTACTCTCATTTAAAAGCAAACTGCAAGAAAACCACAAAATTCCATCAACCTCAGTGATGTGCTCCAGGGGGCATTTGGCACATCACCACTTGAAACCTATTTCATTCCCAGTCCCACTGAAATTGCGTCAGCCACTGTTCCACGATGAAATATTAGCAGTTTTAGCTTGTGCATCCTGCTGAAAACTATGAAAACCTTATGGATGTGTTGGAAAACTTGTCCCCTTTCTCTGAGACTTCCTGGAGTCCCCATAGGCTACCACGGTTGCTACCATTCATGCAGAAAAGGTTGAATCTGCTGGTTTTAATTCTAGAGGCCTGGAAAACATTACATTCTCAGTAGCCACATGTCAAATATGTGGAACTTATATATAACCCTATAGGAGACTATTTAATTTGCTGCTAGACTCTAACTAGGCAAAATTAGGCTGTATATCATTAAACCTTTCATGTTTATTGGTCTTGGGTTTAGGACAAAACTCTTGATAAGCAGTATGGTCAGTATCTCCCTTGTGCTAAGTCCTTTTCTGCACAGAAATTAAATGAGAAGTCAACCTGGTTTTCATTAAGTTTTCTGTTTGTGATGAACTGAGCTAACCAAAGAAGTTAACTATTTTAGTTTAGGCAGTGATGTGTTGGATAACCACTATGTTTTAGAAGGAAAAAATTCATTGAATGAACTACTAACCACGTAGTAGTTTCAGTGATCTTTGACTGACTGTCATTTTCTTTTTTTTTCTTCCTTTTTTTTCTTTCCCCATGTGTTTTGGTCCAAACTTTTAAACTTATAACCTGGACATTTAATGATTTGAAATCGTCTGGATTTTAGATGTTCTTTAAATGCTATACATTATTTTCTTTTGTAGTAGGGATATACTTAAGTAAGAGATTCTTTTGCAACATTTTCACCATTTAAGGTAATTACCTTCCCATAGCACATCAAAATCTGAGATAAACATAGAAACTAAGCAGAGAAAGCAGCCATTTAAAACACCAGGCTCTTTCTCATTTAATGTGATCACAGTCACTTCTAATAAAAGGTTCTATCTTCTGTGACTTTCTTCTGGGTTTTTAATGGCCTTTAGTAAGAAATAGTCTAGTTGATGGACTTTACTAAGATGTGCAGGAGTAACTGAGTAATGAGTTGAGGACTAGAGGACAGCTGCTAGTCTGTTAGATTGTTCTTTGACACTTCTGTAGTATTTACATAGTTGTACATGTATGCAATCTGGTTTCAATTGCTTTGTTAGCATTTATTTAAAAAACTCTACAGATGGATCTCCATTCTGGAGCAGGGAGGGATCTGCTGAAAAAGGTCAATGGAGAGCCATTAGGATGACTGGGGGACTTGAGCATCTCCCCTATGAAGTGAGACTGAGAAACCTGGGGCTGTTTGGTCTCAAGAAGACTGAGAGGAGATCTCACCAATGTGTATAAATATCTGAGGGATGGGTGTCAAGTGGCGGGGACCAATCTCCTTTCAGTGGTGTACAGTAATAAGACAAGTAACAATGGATACAAACTGGAACATAGAAGGTTTCAACTCAATGTGAGGAGAAACTTCTTCACAATAAGGGTGGCAGAGCACTGGAACAGGCTGCCCAGGGAGATTGTGGAGTCTCCTTCTCTGGAGACTTTCAAAACCCACCTGGATGCGTGCCTGTGCAGACTACCCTAGGTGATTCTGCTTTTGGCAGGAGGGTTGGACTTGATGATCTCTGAAGATCCCTTCTAACCTCTAACATTCTGTGACTCTGTGACTCTGTGATTTTCCATATAGAATCATAGAACCAACCAGGTTGGAAGAGACCCCCAAGATCATCCAGTCCAACCTAGCACCCATTCCTATACAATCAACTAGACCAACTAGATGTGCAGCATCTCTGTAAACTATGGAAATTGTCAGAACTGTAGCATGTCTACGGCATTGCTGAGAGAGGGAACTTTTTGCAACTGAAATGAGCAAGACAAGCTGTCAGCAAAAATGAGTTTCCATTGTTCAATATACTTACTGTTTAAATTATCTTAAACATTCGGGGATAATTTGAACTCAGGTGAAGATTTTTTTGGCACAGATGTAGCAAAGCTGGTAAAAAATGTAGGAGGAAGTGGTTAAGATCAAGCATCCTACTAATTAATATTTATGCAGAGAGCGGATGAGATTTGAGAAATCTGTGAGAATGGTGTGACAACTCCAGATGGGTTTTAACTCACAGTCATCTGTGCAAATATCATATTAATGCAAAATTTGTCTCTGTAGCTTCAAAAAGACAACAGCCATGTGAAGGCATTGAAGATTTTGAGTTAGAACTAGGAAATTAAATTGAAAATGAATCATAGAGATTCAGATTATTTTCAACATAAATGATGAGATAGGATCTGAAGAGAATCACTCCAGGTAGGATATAAGTTTCCAGGTTACCTCTTTTCTCACTTTATGGTAACTATAAACTCAGGAGTCAAAGGGAGATGGAGTGAATGTATGAATTCTTGTCCTTTAGATTTTATAGGGAAAAAATGAATTAGACAGTTGTGTAGCAGCTCAGTCCAGAATTGCCTGGGGAGGTATGGGGGGAAGCTGTGGGGAGTGCTAGTAACTTTTTTTCCAATCATCTAATTTAAAACCTTATCTGAAGAGTTTTTATTTTAGGATATTGAGGATGTTCTCTATATAAATCTTTATTAATCTGTCTCAAATTCAGAAAGGATACAGCATGAACCTTTTAGATCTGATTTTTTTTTGTTTGTTTGTTGGGTTTTTTTTCAGACAAAAGTCCAGTTTCAATGTGAATTTTATTCAAAAGTGCATAAAATGAAAGAGATATCCACTGAAACGAAAGTTTCACATACTAATTCTATAAATACATTTAACTGTCATATAATTTTAGATTCTTCTAGCAGTTCCTTGAAACAAAATGATTATTTCTTTCATGGAGCAATTCTTCCCTCTATACAGGTTTCAAAAATAACCATTTTAAATTGTGTATTATGCTGAAGCTTGTATTTGTTTTCTAAATCCATCAGTCTGAGCAGTATGTTTTCCAGAGCATTGATTATAGTGGTAGAGATATACAAAGTGCTTTCTGAGAATCATGTAATTACTCAGTAAATATGTTTATATATGTTCATGAGAGAGGAAATATTCTTTTATGTTGATTGTCTAGAAGTCACTTCAGTATACTGTAGCAAATAATTAATAACTTCAGAATGTGGAAAAATAATTGCATATCAATATAGCAGCTCATAAGTTTATTAAGCTCTTCTCCCAAATTCAATCACTTCATACATCAAAGGTAAGGTTAATAATGAGAGAGCTACATTTATTGCTGGCATTTAGTTACAGATTCCAAAAATGTATTTAGTCAGATTGAATTGCAGCAGATATGGTATTTTATGTCCAGCGTTACAAAAACCTCTACTTTTGGTCTTAACGTGCCTGCTAGTCTGTTCAGTGCTCTGTGAACAAAGTAGAGCTATGAGGTGCTTTCCATGACCTTCATTCTTGAAAGTTGATCTCTGCTATATTGGGTAAGACTCTGTGTTTTACTCAAGTACAGGAATGCATTTATGTCCATAGGAAAGAACTTTGACTCAAAATATGAGCTGAAACCCTTTCACAACAGGTGGCTACTATTCTGGATAATATGCAGTGACAATTTAAAAAGCATAGGGGTTTGTTTTGTTTTGTTTTGTTATTAATGTTTGTTACAAGTATTGCTGCAGCTCTTCTTTGTACCTGCTCAACCAACAGTAGCTGGATCTGCAGGAACAAGTAACAGCAGGTGGGAACGGTGCTTTTTTTTTCTTTTTCTTTTAATCATTCCAGCATTCATCTTAAGAGGCTTTAAAGGTAGAGAAATTCATAATTTTTTTTCCTTAAAATTCTTTCTTCAAAGGGAGAGTTTGTCTCCTTCCACTTGGGGCAAATTGGCTCATATTCTGGAACATGTGGGTTTTCTGGTTTACATAATCCACACATGTCTTCCTGTGAGCACAGGATAGAATGATATCTCTTAATTTGTTTGTTTGAAAACCGACCAATACTGAAGCAGAGTCAGAGTCCTCAGCTTTCTTTCTCTCTTGTGTAATCACTTCTTTATTAACTTTAGTGAGCAGTCAGTGCTGGCCTTATGCCAGGGGAGCTTTTCCAGGTCATCCTAACCAGGAGAAATATTGTTCTTTTAACAAGAAAAAATAATCTTTGAGTGAAAATGTGTGTATCCTCTTAATGTTACTGTTCATTAGCACATAAACTCACTATCATAGATTATAAACCAACTCCTTTGTTCCAACACTCTCATAGTATTTGAGAGCAATTTAAAGTATCGATTCCTATAGCATGTAGTAATAAAGGATTTTCTATCTTTAACTCAAGATCCTTAGAAATCTGTTAGTTCTTGGGTTTTTGTCACTTGGCATTAGTTAGATGAGATTCCAAACGAAATCTTTATTATGAGTCGCCCTCCCTAGTTTGCTTCTGATGGTGTCTCATTACCAAATCTAAAATCCCATATCAGCTTCAGAAAGTCTCTGAATAATTGGCTCCCAGCATAAAAATAAGAGCTCTTTTTGAGTTAGGAAGGAAAGCATGTGGAGCCTCTTGTTTGAGTCACATTTGTTACCATATCTCATTGGCAGGCAAAACGTTGGCAAAGACTGAGGGCAAAGCAAGAGGTTCTGATGACACAATGCATGGAAAGGCTACATTTATCAGATAACACTTGAGTGAGATTTCTAAGTGTTTAAGAGAATGTCGTAGTGAACCATTTCCAAGGAAGAAAAAATAAACCATATCAAGTTAATATATTTGTACTGTTTTGGATGATAAAGCTGGATACTTCAATGGCTGTAAAAACTCACTGGAACAACCCTTAGATGAATCATAGGATCAGAGAATGGCTTGAAATGAAAGGTACCTAACAGTGACTTGTCAGCCCTTAGACACAATATACTCATGGAGTAACACAACGTAGATTATCATCTGCTATTATATTTTGATATTTATGAATCTTGATAAAAACAAAGATATTTTTCATTAAAAATATACCAAAAATTTAAGCTATAGATTTTAGAATTGTATACATGTTCTTTTTTTTTAATGAATATGTGATTTTTATTAAATTATGACAGTTAAGGAGATGATACTATCAGAGATACTTTTATTGCTTTTATTTTAGTTTGTTGTGCTATTTTTTATAATCTAAAATCAATTTATTACCAATAAATAGGAATATAGTATTAAATGGTTTGTTTGGATGCTTCAGTGACTTCTTAAAAGGCTACAAAAGTACCCGGGTCTCTTACTTGGATACATGAGAAATGTTTAAAAACTCAAGTTTTTGTCAGAGACAAATACGACTGAAGTGGTTAAAAGCATAAGAGAAGGAAAGGCATATGCATGATTCTGAAGAAATTAAATAGGTGTACAAGCCATTGTTCTCTTCCTCTTCTTAAGTCCACATTATGTTGCAGAAGTAGCATAATAAAAAAGGCTTAATTGTAACATCACTTCTTATGACTTCCTGTCAACTCCAAGAGCTGCAGCTGGAAAGGAGTAAATTACCTTGGATTTTTCTTTTCATGTACAATTTGCATATCATAAGTAAACATAGGGAAGGAGAGTGAGAGGAACAACAAAGGAAATAATAATGATTTTGTCTGAGGTCAGGTCAACACTTGCCCTAAATAAGGGTTGATGACTGAATTGCCTATAATGGGTTACCTACCAGCACCAGCTGGTTTTCATCATGACGGTAAAGGAAAACATTTCACACAATAATCATTGATCCCCTTGTTATAACTTGAAAGCTGCACAATTGGTTTTTATTCCAGGAGAATTAGAGTGAAAAAAGTGTCTTAAGAATATGGTAATCAATTGATAATCTATATCTTACTTTTAGTAAAACACAAATCTAGAGCAGGAAGGTATTTTGTACCCCTTTTAACAGGAAATCTAAACCTGTGAATAAAACTCGTGTAGCATAACTACATAGAATTTCCTTGACTGGGTTTGTTTTGGCTTCTCCACTGTCACAGATGTTTGTTATTACTGAAAGAAAACACTATAAATTCAGTAGAGAGTTCAAATGAGGAAGGGGAGAAATCAGAATAAAATTCAGAAGTTTTTCATTGTATGTGACCTGATCATCAGCTGTAGAAAGCATGTTAGCAACCCGCTATGATCTGGTTTCCTCTGGGGAAAGCAGTGACGTAAATCCACTTAACCTTAGTAGGAGCTGTTGAGATTATCGAGTGATTTGGCTGGTGGTCAAATGAAAGGGAACACAACAAGGTGAAAAAAACTTTCAAAGAGTGTTTTCAGGTTTGAAGGAGATAAGATGAGCTTTGTGGCTCTTTTATCGCTTTCTCATGCCAGGGTACCTTAGAAGTGTCCAGAGGAATTTGGCCCTTGCAATTGCAGTTGCTGAATTCACACGGGAATTTTAGCTGACCTTGTCAACTCTGAGAGCAGTGCTTTAGACAGTACAGACAGCCTCCCTAAGTTTTAACAGCACTATTAATAGATCTGTGGCATCTAAGCCGAACTTTGGTACTAGAGGTGTGAGCTTTTTCACTATTCTAAGGTTTTGCTTACATATGTTATGACTGTACAGTGAAGACGTGAATCTCACAAAGATAGCGGAGGCATAGTCCCTGTGTCCTAACATCATATAGCTTTGCTTCTACTTTAACAAGTTTTTCATTGATTTCACAGCATTTCTGTCATCAGAGCTTGTTTTCAAACTCTTCTAATGATGCTGGAATGGAATAATCAAATTATAATCAGTTGTGTGTATTCAGGTAGCTTTGTGTGGAGGGGCTTACTGGTGTATGTCTCTCTACTAGCAATCTGCTTTCAATCTTTCCCAGAACCTCATGGAATTTTTTTGCTGATTGGTAATTGTCATCTTAACTGACCTAATAGAAGCAAAAGGGAATAGCTTTTTTTAAAAATTCAGTCCCTGCAGCAGATGGACACCTGCTCCTAGCTTGGTGTCATCTGCAAACTTACTGATGCTGGACTCAATCCCCTCGTCCAGATCATCAATAAAGATGCTGAACAGGACTGGGCCCAGCACTGATCCTTGGGGGGGACACTGCTAGTGAATGGTTGCCAACTGGATGTGGCATTATTCACCACCACTCTCTGGGCCTGGCCCTCCAACCAGTTCTTGACCCACATCAGAGTGAATCTGTCCAAGCCATGAGCTGCCACATATCTTTTTATTAAGGTTTCATTGAATTGCTTGTCATGTTTTAATCAGTTAAGAGTCATGAAGTTTTCTGTTGTTGTATGGTATATGGTGTTAGAAGTATAAATTCTTTGAAATTGCAAAATTCCTGACTAACTGTAGAAATCCTTCAGACATTTCAGGGAGGAGAAGGACAAGCCAAAATATGTGAGGGCATAGATTACAAGACAATAAGATGCAGGAACTAAATGGGAAAATTCTACTTCTTGAGAGAAGAGAGTTGTCAGGACCATACTAAAAAAATCAAGAACATATAGCTTTAACAGCAGTTCTAAAAGCACAAACTCACGCTATACTGACACACTCTGGCATGTAGCTGAAAACTTAATGTGATGGTCTTAATTTACCCATCTGAGGCCACTGGCCCTCTCTGATACCCTTTGCTTACACAGGCAACACTCCAGCAGAATGAGAGTGTACTTTATCCTAGACACAGCCTACCCTCATGGGTAGCACTAGTCCTCAGAGTAGGCTTAGCATGCGGACATGTTAAAACATGGATGAAACTGAAATTCCTTGTTTGATGTGCAATATTTAAATAGTCTGAAAAATAATGACATTTACATTTATATATATAGTTCCATTTCCCCCCATTTTTTCCCTTCCTTTAGTATCATTTACATCACAGAAGATTTTCATGGTGATCACAGTGGCTTCACTACAATGTTTGTAATATAAATAATAGTAATATAATATTCTTTATGCTGACCAAGAAAATGTAAGACAGAGAGAGAAGGAGTTTCAGAAATATCTTTCCCAGGCATCTTCTAGAGAGTTTGCACGGATTTTTATGCTTTACTGCTTTGTTAAAAAGAAAAGATAAGCAGGTGGAGTAAATTCCAGCTACTAAATCAAAACAAATGTACCAGCAGATGGTCAACATTTGGAAGTATGAGAGCTGGAAAAAAGCAAAAGCATTAATTTTCTCTTAAAAAACTTACCTTGGGTTAGACATCTAGAAGATAAATGTGCAAAGCCAAAGTGGTTTTCTTTAATGAAATGAAAAACAAAGACAAAGTAACTAATGCAGGTATTGCATACATAAATAATTATACATCATTTGGTGAAATTATATGCTGTCGTAATTCGCGTATATTCATGATCTTCATCTTAAACCACTCACAAAGTACTGGGTTCTGATGTGACTCTGTCAAATAACTTAATGCTTTCATGTAATTTTTTTTCCCAAGTAAAAGAGCATATAAATAAACGCCCTTTTCTTTCCTCTTTTCTTTTTCTTTCTCTTTCTTTCTCTTTCTTTCTCTTTCTTTCTCTTTCTTTCTCTTTCTTTCTCTTTCTTTCTTTTCTTTTCTTTCTTCTCTTCTCTTCTCTTCTCTTCTCTTCTCTTCTCTTCTCTTCTCTTCTCTTCTCTTCTCTTCTCTTCTCTTCTCTTCTCTTCTCTTCTCTTCTCTTCTCTTCTCTTCTCTTCTCTTCTCTTCTCTTCTCTTCTCTCTCCTCTCCTCTCCTCTCCTCTCCTCTCCTCTCCTCTCCTCTCCTCTCCTCTCCTCTCCTCTCCTCTCCTCTCCTCTCCTCTCCTCTCCTCTCCTCTCCTCTCCTCTCCTCTCCTCTCCAACCTGTTCGTTAAGGTAATGATTGCTACAGACATCTTGCCCTGTAAAATCAATAGATTTTGTTTTGACAAATGGTCCTTTTCACTGGCACTCCATACAAGTAGACTGAGATCAGGGCCATTTTAGTCCTCCCAGGCATCAGATTAAACCTGCAGAAAATGATCTGGAAACATTTAATTAAAAGTATATATATTTTTTGACTAAACAAAAATGTTTTGAAATAATATTTGCTTTCCTCACTTTTTCTTCCATGTACTTCTCCCCGACCCAAACTGGAGCTTTGAAACATTTTCACACTTCGTAAACTTATGGATGATGTTTACCTGAAAGAAAATTATGCCATATTAAGTTTAGCATATAATTTTAAGGTCAGTATAGGAAAATATTTTTCACCAATTTAGGCACAGAAAAATGAAGGATGTAGTGAATGGCTTTCATCATTGCTGCATATTAGCTTTGCTTTTTTTGTAGTGTTTTGAAAATGTTATTTCATGACTGAATTATTTCAGTGAGGAGAGTGTAGTGTTTAAGTGGGCAAGTGACTGGCTGAGCATTGTTTCCCTACTTTGAAGGTGTTGTTTTTCTAACCTTTATGTTAGATCATAGCTAAGCTGTGCTCTTGGGTTCTTCGTTCACAGCAAGCATATACAGATGTTCATGCAAACAATGCTACAGGTAGAGAATCTGTAAACCTTTCGATCTGAACACAGTCCCACTGAGATTAAGAATACTATGTGCTTTTGTGCCTTGAAGCTGCTAGGTACCTGTCAGGTGCCAGGTTCTGCACCTTGCCCAAGCACCTTGCCCATGCAACACTACAGGCTGGGGACAGAGTGGCTGGAGAGCAGCCAGGCAGAAAGTGACCTGGGTGTACTGGTCAACAGCAATCTGAACATAAGCCAACTGCGTGCGCTGTGTGCACTGTGTCCAGTTCGGGGCGACTCAATTCAAGAGAGATGTTGAGATACTGGAATGTGTCCAGAGGAGGGCGACAAAGCTGGTGAGGGAGCTGGAGCACAGCCCTAAAAGCAGAGGCTGAGGGAGCTGGAGTTCAGCCTGGAGAAGAGGAGGCTCAGGGGAGACCTTATTGCTGTCTACGACTACATTAAAAGAGGTCATAGCCAGGTGGGGTTGGTCTCTTCTGCCAGGCACCCAGTGACAGAACAAAAGCACAGAGTCTGAAGCTGTGCCAGGGCAGTTTAGGCTGGATGCTAGTAAAAAGTTCTTCATGGAAAGAGTGATTGCTCATTAGAATGAGCTGCCCAGGGAGGTGGTGGAGTCCCCATCCCTGGAGGTGTTTAAGAGGAGGCTGCATGAGGCACTTAGTGCCATAGTTTAGCTAACTAGGAAGGTTAGGTGATAGGTTGGACTCCTTGATCCAACCAGTTCAGTTCTGTGATTCAGTGATGCGATTTCTTCCCTTTTGCCTTCCAAGGACAGGGTTCAGACAGGGTGGTCTAGCAAGTTTGCTTTTAGGATTAAACAAGCTTTGCTGTGTCTAAATCTTTAAATCTACACAGCCACAGCTACTCTGCTGCTGCTAACCGAGGCCTCCACTCTAGTCAAAGGCCAGGCTGGGAGAGAAATATGTGCTAATGGCAGTTCATTCTAACGGGAGATAAGTATCTGCTGTAGGAGATGATTCACCTTCTGGAGTCCTGCTCCTATTCTTCTGCTGAAAAGGAGCCTGGAGAACTGCCTAACATCTGGACTGCTAACACTAGGTGTGACGGTCATCTTCTGAGGGACACCCACAGAGAAGGCCAAGCAAGAGTCAGTTCAAATCAACAGGACAACCAAACATCCAGAACAAGCAGCAAATTCCAGCAAATCTGGAATTTCACTTTATGTGCCACGACCCTGGGAGCAGTTTCCAGAATAACAATAGTCACTGACCTGCAACACATGCAAAACCCACCAGCTCTCCCTGGCTCTCTTTGTCAGCTAAAGCACAGAGCACTTTCCTAAAGTACAAAAAGCTTTGACTCTTGAACTCTCTCACTTTCAGAATTTCTTTCTTTTTTTTTCTGCTGAGATGTATTAATCATAAATATTTCCAAAAACAAAACCCAACATATTTTGGAAACAGCTTTCCCAGTTAGCTTCTCTTAAAACTAAAAAGGAACAGGCTTGAAACAGGCTTCTCAGAGAGCTGTGGAATCTCCCTTTCTGGAGATATTCAAGACGTGGCTGGAGGCGATGCAGTGTGATCTGCTATAGGTGGTTGTGGCAGGTGGGTTGGACGAGCTGATCTTCTGAAGTCCCTTCCAGCCCCTAACATTCTGTGATTCTGTGATTCTAAAAGTTGCAGTGAGTGATCCTGTGATTTCTGGTCACAGTGATACGGATATAGTTCATGGGAAGTTAGGGAAGAGCTCTATACATGCAGTTATGGCCTCTCCTGTTTAGGATTGAATCTGCATCTTTCGATGGTTTGTTTCTGTGTCTGTTTTTTAAAAATGTAGGTGTTTATTTGCCTTACTCAAAAATCACATGCTATTACAAACTATATTACTACTACTACTACTAACAGAAAAAAAACATGTAATTTCCCTTTAAATGTCTATATTTCCCCTTTAAATGTCTATATTTCTTTCCTGAACTCTGTATTTAATATTAATAATGCATGTTTTGTGTATGAAACAGCTATGCAATAGCATGTATTTCTTCTTTCCTGTATTAATCCAGGGAACCTGTATGTATTGAAAAACATACAGATACTCAACATTGAGATTAAATCTTGGAAGTGAAAAGATCCATTTTTCCATGCGTCAAGCTGTGGTCACTGTCAGTAATTGATTTGTTCCTTTGCAGAAAGCAACTGGTTAGTACTGGAAATACAATCAGGACACAAAATTATGCCAAAGGCAAAACTGAAAAACTGAAAATCAACATGTCACACAATGTACTTGTTTTCTTAACCTTTTAAATATATATGAGACTACCAATAAGTGGAGTGCCCTTCTTTTTTCATCCATTTATAAAGACGGATGTATTTTTATGTCAGACATAGAAATTAGATCTTTGATAGGCTTGTGAATTTCTAGAATTCTACAGATGTAGCTTGGAAATTTGACTTACCTTTGTAGTCATTGATGAGAAAGATTTGAAAAGGTTTTGACATCTGAAGGAAGCATAAAATGTAGTTTAACATTCTGGGTGACTGGGACAGGCTGAAGTAGTCAATACTGTATTGCAAAGGGTGTTATCCCTGTTCCTTCATGTTTAGCTTTCATCATCTGCTAACAGTTCAAAGAAGAAATTATCTTTAATATTTTTAATAGAGGAAATATAGTCTCTGTAATAACTTTATCAATGATCTTAAGGAGGGGATCAAATGTACCTTCAGTAAGTTTGCAGAAGACTCCAAGCTGAGTGGGAGTGAAGATCTGCTTGAGAGTAGAAAGACTCTAAAAAGGGACCTGGACAGGCTGGCTGTATGGGCAGAGGCAAATTGTATGAGGTTCAGTAAGGCCAAATGCTAGATCCTGCACTAGTGTGGCAACAACTCCATGCAACACTACAACCTTGGGGTAGATTGACTGGAAGGCTGTCCTGAAGCAAATGTTGGAGCATGTGCAGAGAAGGGTAACAAAGCTGGGGAAAGGTTTAGATCTCTTCCAGCCTGGTTGATTCTGTGATTCTGTGAGATGGTTTGAGGCTAATTGGAGTATTTTAATGAGATAAATTAGATCACTGGTTGTAAAAATAAAATAATGATGAAGTCTATTATTCATTGGTTTGCCAAGAGGGATAAAAAGCCAAAATGTCAACAATTTGTCCCACTCTGGTCTGTGATGCTGGATCTATTAGCTTCCTCCTCACTCCACTCTGTTTTCTACTAATCTTGGCGAACAGAAAACAGTGTAAGCTTTGCTGGTTGCTTTGTTTGTCTGTCTGGGAAAGTAGAGGGGTAAAGAGAGGGTAGCTTTGAGCCCTTCTGGGCGGCTTTATTTGTCCAGAAGGGAGTTTGGATTTCTGTATTATTTCTAATTTGTATATAATTACAAATGCTTGTAAATATATTGTGCATATATGCTTGTAAAATTTGCTGTGCTGTAAATAGAGCTTCATCTTCCAAGCCATCTGAGCTAGTCTGGGAAATTTCAATAGTGTGTGTGTGAAAGCTCCTAACCTACTACAATGTAACTTGTGTTTCTCAAGCAATGAAGAAAAATCACATGTATAATAAACTAATATGGGTGTGGGTATCATTCTCCATGATCTTTCCTTCCACGGTAATCCTCAATGCCACCTGTCAAGGAGGAGCAGAGAAGAAATACCACACTGAAGTTGGGTTGCAGTCTTTTTGCCTTGTTGCAGTCTTTCTGCCCAGGGAACTGGATCCCAGACTTTGGCTTTTGGAAGGTCCTTTGAGTCAACTTGTGTACTCCATCCATGTCAGCAGTGGAAGCAGGGAGCCAGTTTGGCTTCTCAAGGCATCACCACTTGTAAATCAGCCTTAAATCTTCCTGTTCTGCATAGTTCAGTAACAGCTTGTTGAAAACATTTTTATGTCCCATCATGAGTTACAGAGTGAGTCATGTTCTGTATTGAAATAATTTATTTAATATTATATCTTTTGCAATATTTCATACTTTATCAATATAATGTTTTACTTCCAATAACCTCTCAGCTTTTGTACCATGCTGTTGCATTTAGTTTCTCAAATTGTCTATGAAAAAAAACCCCAAACCCTTCATTTTAAATTTGTCATTTAAAATATATTTCTAGAAGTTTTATTCTGCTGCTGTACTCTGAGGAGTATATGAGGAAGATCATCTGCTAGGAAATAGGAAGCAGGTCTACAGGAGAGAATTATGGCATTGAGAAAGGAATATAAGTCATCAGAAGTTCCACAATGTTTTAGTTTTTCTAACAATAATAATAATAAAAAATCAAACTACTCAGGCCAGGGCATATTTGAAACACACTGCATGAAAGCAGTCATAAAAGTTTGTACTGTTGTGAAAATAAGCAGTTTTGTATTGTTCATGCTGATGTTGATACTGTTGTATCATGTTTAAAGCATATGCCCAGACATCTTTTATGTCTAGGCAGATAAGTAGCATCTAATGTGATAGGTGTCTAATAGGTGGCCTCTTATTGTGCTCTCTGCACATTATCTACTGATATTTTAAACCCTACATTTCCTAAAGGAATTACACTTCATGCAAGTGTTTAAATGTTGCTAGAATTTGTATAGGTGTAACTTCCTTCAACTAAGAGCAGCCTGTGATTTCTGTGTGTCTTGTGAGCAGCTGAAGCATGGATCTCCTAGCAGGTCTGCATGGCCAGTACACCCGTGTAAAACTTTGCTGGTGTGTAAGGCATCAGTGCCAAGCAATCTGGATGCCTGGCTGTGAAAGACAATGAATCAGCAACCATATCTGAAAGTCACAGTGACAAATGACCCCATGCCTCTGCTTTGTAGCCAAGTCTCATTGCTCAGCCCTAGTGATGAAACTAGTAGGGTTTTCTCCAGAGAACCACATTCACAGCAGTTTATCCTCTGTTATTTAAGCCTATGGAGTAAGACTTCTGGCTCAAGGACACATGTTGATTAAGCCTTTAACTCAGGAAAAGTTAATTGTTCTTACTTAGAGGAATAATCATTTATTATAGTGCCTTGTGCCACTTGGAGGACCCTTCTGGGACCTTGGCTTGTAGGTGTTTCATATGAGTCAGTAAACATTTCACCAGTAATTCTGAGAAGCAGGAGTTAGTGCAAATTGTGTGACAAGGCACAAGTCTATGCCCTGACAGTGTAAGGCAACACAGAGCTGCTAGTTCGAGGAGCTGATGTTCAGATCATTATTTGGTGTATACTTTACCATACCAGAAGTGTTGTAATCCGTTGGAGAAAAAAAATGATGGGAATTACTTTTAACATTAATTTTACCTTGACTGTCATTTGAACTAATAACATTGGCTTCTTTGCTTTTCTGGAAGCAGTTCCTGTTTGAAATAAATCTCTTTGGCTTGTCAGAGAGAAATACTCAAGAAAATATTGTGATAAGTAGAAATTTAATTGCTTTCACTGTGTACCTTTCTACAGATTTTTTGTCCAGTGCTGGATATACTTGGCTGTGATAGGGACTGTTGAATGAAGGACAACATTGTTTCCATATTGTTGGAAGAAGTAAGATGCTCA
Source organism: Pogoniulus pusillus (assembly GCF_015220805.1). NCBI lineage: Eukaryota > Metazoa > Chordata > Aves > Piciformes > Lybiidae > Pogoniulus > Pogoniulus pusillus. The sequence continues at coordinate 14,684,997 of NC_087275.1, read as the reverse complement.
AAGATCATTAAAATCTTTTCCTATCTCAGGAGTTCCACTGATATGCTATATGCAGGTTTGCCTCTTAGGCTTTTGGGAATTCTTTTACCATTCCCATATTGCTGAACATGTTCTGTTATATTGCTACCAAGTATCTTTGGGGTGAAAGCTCTCAAGACAGAATAGTCTGAACCATTGTGCTAGTTTGAAGCAGGCTAGAATGTTTTGGTGAGAAGAACTAGATTATGGGCTGTGAAAGGAAAACCAGGCTGCAAAGGATAGACTTTAAGCAGTTGTCCATCAGGATTTGGTTTTGTTCCTGCCCATCATGGCTGAGCTGCAGTGAGATTACGATGTCTTTATACTTGCAAAGATTCCTTATTCTCATCTGCTTTGCATTTAGATGAATTACCAATGCTTAGCAGAAATTATAGTACAGATGAGCTATCACCAAGTTATCTTGGAAGGCTTGAATACCTGAATTTGTGTCTCTGATGTCTCACTCTCTCCAAATCTATGGGAGAGTCCAAAAGCATTGATGCCACAGTGCCAATTGTCTCTTCAGTGTCTCTCTGATAGGCAGATTTCCTCTGCTTTCCACAAGGTTTTCCAGCACAGACATTGCATCTCACCTGCCTGTGATTTCTTCAGTGTGCTAGATCATAGCAAATCTTACTAAAGAGAAGAAAGTAAGGTAGTAAAAATGATCAGTTTATGACTAAGGGCAGTTAATAAATTTTGATTGCCATCATATCTCATTGTTAATACAAAGGCCTCAAAGATTCTGAGCAATACTTAGGTGACCTTGAAACACTTTATAACATTGCCCTCATGCTAAGTTTGCATGGAGGTGACTGACATGGTGCTTATTCATTGAGCCTAGAATAACTTAAACTGGAAAAGACCTTTAAGATCTCCGAGCCTATCTCTTATCTAACTCTACCAATTCTGGTACTAAACTCTTAACACCATATCTATTAATCTTTTAAACACATCCAGGGACAGCGATTCAACCACCTCCCTGAGGAGCCTATTCCAGTGTTTCATAATGCTTTCAGTGAAGAGGTTTCCAATAGAGGGTTCTGCTAGTGCAACTTGAAGCTATTTCCTCTTATCAATTGTTACTAGGGAGAAGAGACTGATTATTCATCTTGCTACAATCTCCTTTCAGGTAGTTGTAGAAATCCATAAGACCCTCACCCTCCTATACTCCAGAATAAACTTCTGCTCCTCAGAAGACCCTTTCTGCAAACCCCACCAGCTTTACTCCCCAGGGTAAGTGAGCAATCAGAAATGCATAATCTCCATCCTGGCTTTTGAATATCTTCTTGCAGATGTATTGCTCCTGCAAGAAGCAGGGGGACAGATGCTGGAAGGAGAATGAATCTCCCAGGTCTTTATGAACTGAGAAAGAAGTGCTATTGCTGGCAGCCAAAGGGCAGGCAGAGATTTGGAAATGGGGTTGCAGTAGTTTGTTCCATTCATTATGCCCAGTTCTTTCCAGTCAATAGATTATGCATTAGCTTAGGAAGTACAAAAATCACTGAGAGATGTTCCAGCTTTTTTAGGACACATTTAGAAGATGCATCTTTCTCACTGAAAAGTAGACATTTTGTCAGCCACTTTGCCAAGTCCAGGATTTATTGCAGTTTTGGTCAGAGAGGAGTATGGTCCAGTGGTACCTTGTACACTTCTTTCAGAGACCTCGTGTCCTATTCTCAAGATTTTGACATAAAACTCCAAAAGTGGGAGAATAGGGAGAAGGGAAAGTGAATCACAGAATCATAGAATGTTAGGGGGTGGAAGGGACCTTGAAGGATCATCAAGTCCAATCCCCCTGCCAGAACAGGACCACCTATACCAGATGACACTAGAACACTGTACCTGCCCCCTTTCCACCCCACCCACCCATTTTGCCCCTTTCCAGCCCCTAAACACACAGCACCTGGGCTCTGTTGGAGTCTCCTCCCACCCCAGGTGTGACCACTTAGACCTCTCTGCACTCTGCCCTTTATAAACAGCCCCAGGAAAGGCAAGCCCCAAGCTTGCCCATCTGGGCAGAGGGATCCTCCTCCCATCATCACTGGTGAGTCCTCGTGGTGCACACTGGGTGACTGGTGGTGGGGATCTAAAGGCCGGGGGGCCTGGTGGCCCCCCGGTTAGGTAGGGTAGGAGCTTGATGATTCTCTAATATAAGACCACAGAATTGTCTGAGCTGGAAGGGACCTCAAGGATCATCTAGTTCCAAGTGCTCTGCACTGGGGGCAGAACTAGCTGATTCTTTTGCAATTTGAGCTGATGGAGCACAGGGTGTGGTGCTCACCTCCCCTCCACACAGCCTCCTTCCCACCAGCACACTGCTGGCAGCATCACAGGATCACAGAATGTTAGGGGTTGGAAGGGACCCAAGGAGATCATTGAGTCCAACCCCCCTGCCAGAGCAGGACAATACTATCTAACACAGATCAGAGAGGAACACATCCAGACAGGCCTTGAAAGGCTCCAGAGAAGGAGACTTCACGACCTCTCTGGGGAGCCTGTTCCAGTGCTCTGTGACCCTTACAGTAAAGAGGTTCCCCCTTGTGTTGAGGTGGAACTTCTTGTGCTGCAACTTACACCCATTGCTCCTTGTCCTTTCCCAGGGAGCAAGTGAGCAGACCCTGTTCCCCTGCTCCTGGCCAGTCTTCAGATACTTATTTATCAATTCCTCTCTGAGTCTTCTTTTCTCCAGACTAAAAAGCCCCAGGTCCCTCAGCCTCTCCTCATAAGCCATGCCCTCCTGTCCCCTCATCATCCTCATAGTCCTCTGCTGGACCCTCTGCAGGGTCCTCCTGTCCCTCTTGAACTGGGGAGCCCAAAACTGGACACAGTATTCAAGATGAGGTCTCACCAGGGCAGAGTAGAGGGGGAGAAGAACCTCTCTTGATCTGCTGGACACACTCTTCCTAACAACAGGATCTTGTTGGCCTTCATGTTCACAGGGGCACATTGCTGTGCCATGGTTAACTTGTTATCCACCAAGACCCTCAGGTCCCTCTCCACAGGACTGCTTTCCAGCAGATCACCTCCCAGCCTGTACTGGTGCAGTTTATTATTTCTCCCCAGGTGCAGGACTCTGCACTTGTCCCTGTTGAACTTCATCTGGTTCCTCTGTGCCCAATTCGCCAGTCTGTGCAGGTGTCTCTGGATGGCTGCACAGCCTGCAGCTCTATCAGCCAAGCCTCTCAGCTTGGTGTCATCATCAAACTTGCTGAGCAGTCACTCTGTGCCCTCTTCAGGGTCACTGATGTTGAACAAGACTGGCCCCAGCACTGATCCTTAGGGGGTCCCACTAGTCACAGCTCTCCAGCTGGACCTGGCACCCTTGATCACCACCCTCTGACCTCTATCTTGCAACCAGTTCCTAACCCACCTCACTGTCTGCTCTTCCATCCCACACTTCCTCAGCTTGCTCACTAAGATGTCATGGGAGATGGTGTCAAAGGCCTTGATAAGGTCAAGATGGACTACATCCACTGTTTTCCCTGAATCTACCCAGTTATGGTATCACAAAATGCTATCAGGTTAGTTAAGCATGACTTCCCCTTGGTAAATCCATGCTGACTACTCCTGATAAACTCCTTTTCTTCCAAATGCCTTGAGATACCCTCCAACAGGAGCTGCTCCATCTTTTTTTCTGGGGATGGAGGTGAGGCTCCCTGGTCTGTAGTTCCCTGGAACCTCTTTCTTGCCCTTTTTGAAGACTGCAGTGACATTGACTCTCCTCCAGTCCTCAGGCACCTCATGAGATCGTTCTGGATTAGCTTATTTGATTTAAAGTACCTTGAAATTTTTGTTGTTGTCATTTTGTTTAATTGAAGTAAGAAAAGTCTCCAGTTCCCTGAGTTTACGTTCTATGACATTCACAAAGCACCTATGTCTCTTCCCAAGTCTTCTTTCCTTTTTTAATAGATGAGTCTTAAATGGAGGTTTAAACAGATATTTTTTAACTAATGGGCTTGAAGAATATGATTAGTATTATGGCCTAATAATAAGGGTGTGTTGAAGGTTTTTGGTCATCTGAGGACCAACAAGTGGAAGCTGTGAAGGGAACCAGGATGCACAGAAATGCCTGCTTCTGTTGGAAATAAATTTGTCATCACCAAAGAAGGGAGTGTGTGTTGGAAGCTGCTGGTACTTTTAGACCACTGTACCCTTTGTTATGTTGTGCTTTTGACTTGAAGCTTCTGTAAAGTATTTGTGCCGTCATGTTTTATTAGATGTGAGAATCTGCAATCCTCTATGTTCAGTTTTCTGGACTATGTATAGATAGTCCTTTAGTCAGCCTCTCATATTTTGAGAATAAAGCTCCCTGCAGCTGGAGCATAGCATTGGCCATGCTTTTTTGTCCAACAAAGGCTGGAGGAACACGAAGTTCAAATGAATACATAGTTTTGCTAAACTTCTGGCAACTTTGCACGGATGGACTTACAAATGCTTGCCGGCGGAACAAAATGTGTGCTTCTTGTAATGTACAGTACTTCTGCAAGCAACTAGCAGTGCACCCACAGAGTATGTGCAGAGTGTTCCTGGCGAAATGGGGACAAAACCCTGGCAGTGTGAAGTGAGACAAGGATTGCTAACGATGTTTAAGCTGTATCTGCTAACGTGCAATCCCAAATTACCTGATCTGCAGTTTATTTGTCATGGTCAAGTAGACAAGGAAGCATGACCCCAGGGACATCAGCTTAGTAAAGTGGTGACAGAAGAGTGATGGGGGTATCTCAGAACCTCTCCATCTTTCTCTGCTGCATGCAGCAGGTAGCACAGCTCTGACTGCAGCCAGTCACATCTGCTGTGAACTTCTTGGACATAGAGCTTCAAAATGCTGTCAGGAAAGAAAATCTAGAAGGCTGCAAAAAGTATCCCCTGCTGCGAAAGGGTGTGTCAGCCTCTTTGCAGCCTCCTGTTCTCCCAAGGACAAATTGGCTTAACTGTTTCCATTCACCTGAAGTTATATCAATACTTTAAAGAGGGAGATTTCAAGTGCTTTTAATGCAACTTTATAAGACCTATTTTTCAGTTTTGCAAAGTCTCGTTTTTATGTATCTTAGAAAGAGAAAAAAGGCTGTGTCTGAGATTATTTCACTGTGTTGGGAGGTCATAGAATTGTCATAGAATCAACCAGGTTGGAAGAGACTTCCAAGATCATCCACTCCAACCTAGCACCCAGCCCTACCCAGTCAAATAGACCATGGCACTAAGTGCCTCATTCAGGCTTTGCTTGAACACCTCCAGGGGTGGTGCCTCCACCACCTCCCTGGGCAGCCCATTCCAATGCCAATCACTCTCTCTGGGAAGAACTTCCTCCTAACATCCAGCCTATACTTGCCCTGGCCCATCTTGAGACTGTGTCCCCTTGTTCTATTGCTTGTTGCCTGGGAGAAGAGGCCACCCCCCACCTGGCTACAACCTCCCTTCAGATAGTTGTAGACAGCACTGAGGTCATCCCTGAGCCTTCTCTTCTCTAGGGTAAACAACTCCAGCTCCCTCATCCTCTCCTCATAGGGTTTATGTCCCAGGCCTTTCACCAGCTTTGTCACCCTTCTCTGGACACCTTCCATCACCTCAACATCTCTCTTGAATTGAGGGGTTCACTTTTATTGACACTGTGGGCACAAGAGTTCCAGTTCAGGAATACACTTTGCCAGTGAAATGATGATAACGAGTTATAGAAATACATCCAGCATCTTATAAAACAAGCAATTATTTCCATTTTTCTGTAATTTCCTAATGACAAAGCCAAGGGTCAGATGAAGTATTAAAAGGAGAAATGTAATCCTTATGTTCAGTGTAACAGCAGAAGGCTAATTGGTGGTCCTAAACTCCTTTAATTTAAAATATTAAGATCTGATTATTCCTTGCAACACTCAACAGTTAAATTTTATACATAAACACTATATCTCCTTTCACTGGCACCTAATCTACCAGTCAGATGTTTTATGATGATGTGAGCATGTATCTTACCAGCAAATGCTGTGTCCAACGATAGCATCATTTTTTTCATAAGTAGGAGGAAAAATATTTTAAAAATAGCTTTAGATAAACTCAACCAGCAGTAAAAGTTTGATTGTTAATGCAGAAGAAATATGCAATACAGAAAAATGGTTTTTCAAAATACCAAGCCTTAAGCTGCTACTGATTTATCTACAATATTGAATGGAAATGTATAAAATAATACAGAAAAAAAATAGAAATAAATTGTAACATTTTTGTCAGGCAAGATTTTGAGTTTATGTGAGATGAGAAGTAAGATATGCTATTGTGTTACATGGTGCTCACATTAAGAGGCTGAAACTAAGGAGAAATTTTAGTACATCATTCTGCTGTTGGCTGGAACAACATGGAATAGTCTCTAATTTTTTTCTTAAGATTAACCTGAAGTGATTGATTTCTGGACTTTGCTTTCAGGTCTGTCTTTAATGATGGAAAATAAGTGGTGTGCATAACCATTTCCTACGTACCTGTGAGCTGTGCGGCTTCGCTCTGGGGGAGTAGGTAGATGGCTGAGACCATTGTCATCTGTTGAATCGGCTCACTTCCACAATAAAATCCATCACTGCTGTCATAATGGAGGGAAAAAAAATAGTGTTTTGCTCTGAAAGCTGTGGAAATTGCTTGTTTCAAATAGAAGTCCTAGGGGATACCTTTATTCCTGCTAACAGATAATCTCTCGAAATGCTGGCAGTTTATGTGCTTGGGAATGCTGTATTTCAGTTTGTCAGATCCTTATCTCAGAAGAGAGTAAATTCAGAGAACTGACTCACACTAACAATTTGTTAGTCATTAATTTACTTATTAGCAAAACTAACTTCAGTAACAGCTTATATAAAGACACAGTCAGATCGATAAATGAAGAACAAATATAAGCTGGGGTTGTTTAGCCTGGAGAAGAGGAGGCTCAGGCGTGACCTCATTGCTGTCTACAGTACCTGAAGGGAGGCTGTAGCCAGGTGGGTTCGTCTCTTCTCCCAGACAACCGGTAACAGAATTAAAGGACACAGTCTCAAGTTGTGCCAGGGGAGGTCTAGTATGGATGTTAGGAGGAAGTTCTTCACAGAGAGAGTGATTGGCATTGGATTGGGCTGCACAGTGAGGTGGTGGAGTCATTGTCCCTGGAGGTGTTCAAGAAAAGACTGAATGGGGCACTTAGTGCCATGGTCTAGTTGACTGGCTAGGGCTGGGTGCTAGGTTGGAGTGGATGATCTTGGAGGTCTCTTCCAACCTGGTTGATTCTATGACAAGCAAAATCAGAAGTCAGGGAGACTTTGCAAAAATTATTCAACGTCACAATTGTATAATAAAAGAAAAACTTTTGCTTTTTCCTCTTAGGCATGTAGCATGTAGACCAAATGTGAAAGATGAAGTAAGCAGAAATCATATTTAAATTTACATTTACTTACTAGGTATAACCTGAAGGTTTTAGATTTCATGAGGTGCCACCTGTGTCAGATGGTTTCTTCCTCTTGGCTCAGCACTACATTAAAGTTGGTGTAGGAGCATTGATGTTGACTACAACATTTTTGTTGTTAATACTGTGTTACTGATGTACTCTATTAGTAATTTTTGTCACTCTTGGGGACGGGGATATTTGTCAGTGCTTTAAAGCAATACTTTTTATTTTGCTGTAACATAATATTAACATGTGGAGAGTTTCAGACATTACAATGTGTATGTTGATTCTTATTTTCTAATTTGCTGAGAAAATGGAATCAGCTGTTTTTTGCCATGTGTTTAACCAAAGGACAAATTAGCTACAAGGTGTTCACCTGCTGCCTAAAGAGGCTGTAAATATATCTTATCTAGAGCTTCCATAGCCTCCTCTGAAGGGTCAGACTGTGATTTGTCATGAATGTAATGTTTTTAGAATCAGTCAGGGTTGGAAGGGACCACAAGGATCATTTAGTTCCAACCCCCCTGCCACGGGCAGGGATGCCCTACCCTCATCCAGCCTGGCCTTAAAGACATCCAGGGATGGAGCCTCAACCACCTCCCTGGGCAACCCATTCCAGCCTCTCACCACTCATGTTGAAGAACTTCCTCCTCACATCCAGTCTGAATCTCCCCACCTCCAGCTTTGCTCCATTCCCCCTAGTCCTGTCACTCCCTGATATCTTGAAAAGTTCCTCCCCAGCTTTTTTGTAGGCCCCCTTCAGATATTTGTAGGTCCCATTTCTTTTACTGTGGACTTGTGATGGTGGCCTACAAATCACTGAAAAGAAGGGCATAGGTTCCTTTTGAAAAGAATGAGACAAATGTGGAACTGAAGTGTGAAGTGTGTTAGGAATTTCACAACAGGGCTGTAAGAACTCTGAAATTGCATATTGCTCTCTAAATATGATCCCCCTGGTAAAAACACATGCCAAAGTTGGGACATCTCTGCTATATTGGAATCCCAGTTGTTTACAGCTAGAGGATACATCTTGGTTTCTCTCAGCACAGAGTGAAATTAAATTTGAAATGAAATGTGATTCAGTATGTTTCCCGTTAACTCTGCATTTCATCTGCTTTCTCATTTCCTCCTCGTTTCTTTCCAGTCACTGCCACCAGATATCCTTGTAATGCATTATGTTTTCAACTATGGCTGATTAAATCTCAACTAGACAGCTGAGCAGTCCAAGTGCTTTGTATAGTCCATAGGCCAAATATTATTTGGTTATCTACCTGTCACTATTTATATATAGAAAGTAAGAAAATTCTTTTTGTTTTACTTCCAGAGTGGATCATGTGAAAGGTATATACTGATTTCAGTGCCTTTCTGTCTCTAAGGCATTGAAAAATACAAGTGACAATCTCTTATGTGTGCCTACCTTCAATGTCTTTTTAACCATGTCCAGCCTGCTTCAAGAACTCCTATCAGACTAAGAGAAAAAGAAACATTTTGGCATCAGGTGTTGTCAACATATTAACAGCTCTAAGGAAGTGGGTTTTAATCAATTTTTTGGGGGGTCTTCCATGAGACAGTTGTATGGGAAGTTACTAGTCTGCTTTGTTGCATCAATATCCTATGCATGTATGTTATTGTTACAAATAAAAAAATGGTGCCACTCAAGGAGAAATTTGTCATCTTGGTTAAATACACTGGTTTATCAGCACACAGCATCTGAGAAAACACACTTAAAGTACTTTGAAATATTGAGGAAAAACATCTGGAACTCCTCCTGGCTGCATCATACATTGTTTCAATCTAATTTTTCTGCTGTTGCAGTCTTGGGCAGATTAAGTTGTGAAGAGTCTCCTTGGCTGGAAAAAAAAAAGTAGCTTGCATACTATCAGCAATTATTTAGCTTGAAATTCTAGCCTATACAGTACTCCAGAAATCAGTAACATTAAGCAGTGGACAGACCTCTGCAAGGTGGTGGGGTACATCAGTTAATGAATCAATATGTGTTCAATTAGGCCACAGAAATTAACACCTATCTGCTTGCTCTGTTGCCTATCCTGTGTGGAATGAGGTGTTAGATTTTATTTGCAAGTGAAAGAAGCAAGAGTTGTGCATCTGGTTATTTATCAAGCTTAGTCTTCTTAAACCACAATACTAGTCACACAGCAAGAAGGAATGCCCTAAGGGGGCTGTAGGTCCTGCTGCTTGGGTATGTGCCAACATCAGCTGCAAAATCATGCTGTCTAAAAGAATACTTAAGTCCTGAATCTGTTTAAAAGTTAGCCTTGAGCTCAGAAATGCTTATAGTGAAGTAAAACATGGGAGATTACATGATTCCTTACCCAAAATGCTCCCAAAAATCAAAAGCAAAACTGTGTAAAGCAAACCAGCCATTGTTTCTGGCTCAAATGTTTAACTGGACCTTGGTCTAATAGATATAAACATGGTCCAATGCATAGTGGAAGATAACACATGTTAGATCATTCTTTACCAGGAGTGTCAACTAGGAGTAGAAGAGCTTCTTGTGATTTTTCAGAGAGCTGTGTGTGTGCCTAGACAGTATATTCTTTTTCATTTGTGTCTATGTGTATTTGCATGCATAGGGAAAGATATGTGCCATTGGGTACATACATATACACACACACATGCACTATGCACTTCAGGAACTCAGTGTCAATACAATAATAAATTGCCAGTGCATCTGTAAATGCTTTAGCATCTTCTCACATCACCCTTGAAATTAAAAGGCCATATACTTGCTGGAGTTTCCTGAGCCACTACCATTAATCCAGCTGTATTGTCACCACACAGTTAGGAGTTCCCTAAATCTTTTGAGCTCTTCATCTGAAATAGCATGCGAGGCTTTTGATTTGCTCATTGAATTCCTGGATGCCATTTTGCCCTTTCCCAGATTACCTGAGGTGCTTTTGAAAACAGCTAAGAAAAGAAAAATTGTCATGTAACCTTAAAGATGGGTGTGTGTGCACAACAGGAACACTCACTGCATTTTGTGTTTAAATGTGTCTAAGACGATGGAGTCACCATCCCTGGAGGTGTTCAATAACCCTGCAGATATAGCACTTCAGGACATGGTTTACTTGTCATGGTAGTTGGATTATCGTTGGACTCCATGATCTTAAAAGTCTTTTACAGCCTTAGTGATTCTATGAAAATTGAATATCAAAACCTAGATTTTGGGTAGCTGGAAAAGACTACAAAGGTATTCTAAACACAAATATTAGCAAGAGGATCATTCTGGAAGGAGCACGCTTCTGTGCTTTGTACGAAAATTTAGTTGCAGCTCAGTTTATGCTTTATTTATTATCTTGGTCTTAGAAATTCTGGGAGACCTTTTAGTCTGAGAAAGAACATTCACCGTCAGTCATAAATCAGTTTTAAAAATATGGAAAAGTGCATAGGTGCCTATTTATAGGTCTGTAGGATTTACATTTCCTTATTGTGTAAGGCTATTTTAATTTTAACACCATATCATCACAGAGATGTGAAGGAAAAATTGAGAGCAACTTTGATACTCAAGAAGGGAAGGAGTTATTTTGCAGTGAAACAACTGTGGTCAGAAACAGTTACGCACACTTCAAGATTTTGAAGTGAACATTTCTTAGTCATCCAAAACAGCTCTACAGAAATTATTAACTGTTACATGGATTTAATTCAGTTCTAGATGAAAATACCTTTTCAAAAAGTTACCCTTTTTTTTGAGACAAAGTTTAAAAAAGGAGAGGCTGAGGGAGCTGGGGTTGTTTAGCCTGGAGAAGAGGAGGCTCAGGCGTGACTCAGTGCTGTCTACAACTATCTGAAGGGAGGCTGTAGCCAGGTGGGGTTCGTCTCTGCTCCCAGACAACCAGCAACAGAACAAGGGGACACAGTCTCAAGTTGTGCCAGGGGAGGTCTAGAATGGATGTTAGGAGGAAGTTGTTGCCAGAGAGAGTGATTGGCATTGGAATGGGCTGCCCAGGGAGGTGGCGGAGTCGCCATCCCTGGAGGTGTTCAAGCAAAGCCTGGCTGAGGCACTTAGTGCCATGGTCTAGTTGACTGGCTAGGGCTGGGTGCTAGGTTGGAGTGGATGATCTTGGAAGTCTCTTCCAACCTGGTTGATTCCATGATTCTATGAAATTTCCCAAAATTATCTGAATGCCTGGGACATAAATAGAAAAGACATAAATAAATACAATACTTTACCTGCCTTCAGGAATCAGAAATACAATAGACTTTTGTCCTTGTTTTCTTAATTCTAAAGCTTCGATATGAACAGATTAATTACGTTTTAATGTTATTTTGCAGATCATATTTACTGGAGTGTGTTTGCAATTTTGCTGAGTACGGGCATTTAATCCACATAAGTTTTCTTGGTACCCTGCCAGTAGTAAAAAGAATTGTGGAGTCAGTAGTGAGCTATTTTATTTTGAAAGAGAGAATTAGACTAGTTAGGAATTAAAAATAGCTGTGCTTGCTGGCTAATGAGGAATACCTGTCATGTAGATTCACAGTATGCACTAGATAAAAATCTCTGAAGTAATTATCTGCAATTATTCCTTTACCTTAGGGAACTAGAAAGATAAAAGACTGAAATAATAAATTCTGTGTTACAGATCATTTTAGACCTTCCCCTGTTGATTTACACTACACACAGGAAGAACTAGTTTCAGCTTGAACATTCGCTAGTAGCTTTGGGCTACACACATTTGGGAATGGGAGTTAGTCCTGTCTAGTCTCACTGCCTGGATCTCCTGTGAGATCAGATCACCAAATGGGGTCATCACACACCTAGTTGTTCTGTTGGTTGGGCATCAGGCACAGGATGGTTAATTTGCACCATATGCTTGAGAGAACATTAACTTCTAACATGCAGCCTCCTTGAAGTCTGCATAGGGTTGACAGAGAATGCATGCCTCTCCTTGCTCCGTGATCTGAGCAGAGCTTTGACAGAGATGCTCTTCCTTTCTCAGTGCAAAAATGTCTGAGGCAACAGGATGCCCATGCTTGCAGCTGTTACATGATGCTGGAAATAGATGCCATGAAAGCTACCTTATTCTGAGTTTCATGGACTTATATTCTGAATGTACCCCAAATCCATTTTTTTCTCATTGCTGATGATGTGGTGGATTCTGGAGGGAGAAAGCCGTAAACCAATTCCTCCTCCTGCACTCTATCTCCTTATTCTGCACACAATACAGAGGACCAAATCACTGGCCATATCTTTATGAAAATAATAGAAACAGACAGAGTCTTGGGCCAGAACTGTGTCCTGAGTGTTTCTGCCTATTATGACAACAGCAAACTATAATGTCTTCCCCATTGACTGACCTCAGGTACCATTCTGTTTCTTAGAACCATTTCTGAAAGTGCAGAGCTGCACAAAATACACTCCAACAATTAGAGGATGGGAACTGACTTATGATATTTTATCCCTGACATATATCACACAAATGTGTGCTCCCACAATCAGTTTGGTTAGTCAAATATTCAGTGTCTTGACTTCAGCCAACAGCAGACGATGGAAGGGAGATAAGCGTACCAAACCAAACGGACAGCTCTGCAACTTATAATAATGGAATCTACTGATCTTTGGGCAAGTTGAGTTGCATTTTTTGATTAGTAACAGAGCTATCATATCTGTCAAACTGACATCAGAATTATTAGAAATGCAAATGGAATTCTGCTTTAAAAAGCTGCTAGATTAAGTGGACACAGATAATAGTACAGGAGAGTATTTTCTGTGAAATAACAACAGTTTGCCAAATGTTTCCATGCAAAACCAGATGGAAGCTGTAGCATTGTTTTATTTTTTTGGCAGGATACAGAGTTTAAGTTGCAAGAGGCACAGCCATGATCATAAAGACATGTGAGATGCTTTTTTAAATGAATTAGTTTGCCAATAGCGTATGGTTACGGCAAGCATGGCCATCAGCTTCTCAGGACTTGTTATAGATGGGCTCTGAGCACAGTTTACAGTAGCTAATAAGTGAACAGATTCATCCAAGGTAAACTTGTATACACCTACTAAAACCTCTGTGATTTCCTTCATATAATGACAGCCACTTACATTAGAAATCACAGAATCACAGAACTTCAGAGGTTGGAAGGGACTTCCAGAGATCATCGAGTCCAACCTCCCTGCCAAGACAGGATCACCTAGGGTAGTCCGCATGATGGGATTAGTTAGAGGGATTAGTTAAGAGTCACCTGGCAGTGTGAGGCTTGTGCTATGATAACACTATAACACCAGAAACTTTGTTAGCCTGACTGCTATTTGCCCAAATAAGAGAATTTTATGTTTTCTCAGGTGCCAGAGAATAATGTCCCTTAATAGCACGGAAGGTTGCACCTGTATGTGGGAAGTAAAAAAATACAGAGGAGCCTGAATTAGCACTGAAGTTCTTATGCTTTGATTCCACTAACCTGAGCTCCCTATGCAGTTATCTCCTCAGATGGACCAGCTTCTTGCCTTCTTCAGTATTTTCTCCTGTGAGACCTTTTCTCTCTGCCTTTCCTAGAATTCTTATAATTGCCACAGGGGATAACACTTTTCCTCTTAGCAGTTCTGGTGCTACTGCTAGGTCTAATGTGGTAGCTGATTCTGGTTTTTGTGCTTCAACAACATTGTCTTGCTCAGCTACATCTTTTGTATTTCTGTCTTGAGTTTCCCAGGCTGTTAGGACATAAATATCAGGAGGATATTGCTTAATATTTCATCAAGGCTGGATTAGATGCAGGCACTGGTCTATATGTTTGTGTACATCATCTGTGCCTCAGCTTTACTGATTTTTGTGGCTCAGCATTTCACTAACACTTTAGTGTAATACTAAAGGCCTGTTCTGCCACATCTCCCACTCTGTGGACTGGCCTAGTACCACTTCGTATGACGTGGTGCTATGATGTAACACACGTGTGACATCTCATCTGTCCCCATGATGTAGCTAATCGAGCCATTTCAGCAAGACATTTTAGCAGTAGAAGTTGCATCACTTCACAACGTTACTGTGTCAGCATGGATTTAACAGGCCTCACAGCACGCTTCAATCCCTTGGGCGTGTTCCAATGGAATAAAGCATTGGATTTACAAATGGTACAGGTATTTGATCTGACTAGCACATGCACAGAATTTCCTAGGCAGTGTTTTCTCCTCAAACGTGTCCTGAGTCTTTTTCCTGTGTTTGTTTCTCCACTCATATGTGAATGCTAAGGTGTGCTCTGCGCCTCTGGGTGCAGAAGGGGAGAGGTTTGTCACATGCAGCTTCATATGCCTACCTTGGACAGGCACTCCTTGGACTGTCTTTAGCATCATCTGAAAGATGTGATTGTTCCTGGGACACAACAACTTTGAACTAGTCTTACATGCTGGGTGAACTGAGCTCTTACATATTCAGTAGGCGAAGTGCTTGCTTTAGGACATGGAGAGTCAGGCTTCGGAAACACCTAAGGTCTGAAGTCACCTTCAGAAATTGCCAAGGGGATCTAAATAGTCTGAATCTAACCACATGAATACTCCCTGTGGTGCAAAATGTAGACCTACTGAGTGGTATGGATGACTACTAGTTGGTGTTACAAGTAGGATACTGTTTACCCTAAGCCAGTTAAGCAGGAAAGGGCCAACGCTCCAAATAAGTTTCAAGTTTGGGGTCTCTTTTGTACTTCTCTGAAGCATGGGCCTAACTTGCTTGGTGCTCTCTAAATCCTAGATAGTGAGTAGGAAATTAATCTCTAGCAGTGCTTCTCTCATAAACATGCATCTGAATACAGAGAGGGTTTTGTTTCTTACCTAGACAGATTATTTTTAGTTAGAGGGGGTCAGCTGTACCCTGTCTTCTCACAGAGCCATGCATAGCTGCAATCAAAAGGAAGATATTGCAGAGGAAATCAGCAACAGGTGCTCCTGTGACTACAAATTAAAAAGACTGACTCTTTGACAGGCAGGAAAAGCTCAAAAAGAACATAATCTAAGAGTTATGATGACAAAAAAAAAAAAAATCCATACATTTTAGACATAAGAGGTCCTTGCAAAAAATTCTGAAAAAAAGTTACTCTCAGCTGTCACTGCTTCCAGAAAGAAAATAAAGGACATACATATGTAATGTTCTTTTGTACTTTTCCAGAAGAGCGATTTTTCTTTTCTTCTCTTGTGGGTACAGCTTTCTCTAAGGTAAAATAATGACTGACCACTAGGCTAGTTTTCTGACATCATTAATTGCATCTTGAAAGTGTTGGGTTTTTTTTATTTAAGTCTTTCTAGGGGATTTGACCTCATTGCTGTCTACAACTACCTGAAGGGAGGCTGTAGCCAGGTGGGGGTTGGTCTCTTCTCCCAGACAGCCAGCAACAGAACAAGGCGACACAGTCTCAACTTGTGCCGGGGAAAGCACAGGCTGGATGTTAGGAGAAAGTTCTTCCCAGAGAGAGTGATTAGCATTGGAATGGGCTGCCCAGGGAGGTGGTGGAGTTGCCGTTCCTGGAGGTGTTCAAGAAAAGCCTGAATGAGGCACTTAGTGCCAAGGTCTAGTTGACTGGATGGGGCTGGGTGCTAGGTTGGACTGGATGATCTTGGAAGTCTCTTCCAACCTGGTTGATTCTATGATTCTACGACTCTGAAAAACTTAATTAGGAAAATCTGCAATACCAAATGAAAAGTTCCATTCCTGGGGGATCTGTGATGATAGCTTTGCATATAAGATGTTTTCTGTCCACAGTAAATAATTTCCCACATTTTTATTTAAGGACAAGAAGAACAGTTTCATATCTCTAGTTTTCTAATTTGAGGTCTTCTGAACTGTGTCTTGAAGAAGAATTGAAATACTGTCTTATTCTTTTTATACATTACAGGAGTTGTGTTCAGTTCTAAGTAACATGGGAAAGTTAAGATGTACACAATGTTAAGAAGGATGATGAAGTGTTTCCAAATCCCAATGTTTTAGACATCTCTTGTCAAACTAAATGGCACTTGAATGACAACCACACTGAATGTTTGAACGTTGAAATGTTCTTCAAATTGTTTGTGTTGCAAAGGTAATTCTTTCTTGAATGCTTAAGCACTCGACATGAATAAATAGTCTTGCAACAGGAGTTTATTGCAGAATTTGCTGAACTCTGCTGTACATATAGACCCTGGTGACATGCGATCTATTTTTAAACTGAGCCTTGTGTCCCTTGCCCCAAGTTTTGTGTGGAGCCGCTTCTGATGGTTTGCCTCAGGAAGCCTGTATTCTTTCCAAAGGCTTGGGTAAAACTGTGGTTAGACAATCAAGCCACGCTCTTGATGGGTTAGTGGAACCCAGTAAACCTCATTTTGTCTGCAACTGTTATAAATTGTCCCTTGCTAATCCTTTCTGTGTCTTTGGTCTTATAAGGCAACTTTGATTTATTAAAAGGGCAAGCTAAAATGATCTTTTAACAGAAACCTTTCCTTTTGAACAAACAGGATTTATGTGAGATGTCTCTGCAGAAAGTACTGATCTGGAAAAATTGTATCACAGTTTATGGTGGTTTTAGCTGAATTGTGTCATAACTAATGCCATGGCTGTGGGCTAATTTCTTTTTGCGACCTTTCTCTGGACTGACCCCTTAATAGGGGAGTGATTCTGTGTGGGAGTGTTGCTGTTAACATTTTCTAAAGCAGACATACCTGCTTTCCTGTAAAAAGTGCAAAAACAGACCACAGAAAACAAAGAAATGTTTTAGGTGTCATAAAGAAGTGAGAAAAGCCTAACATTTATTTTCTTTGCCAACCAGCCCTCAAGGCAGGTTTCCCAGGGTTAAGTGGGCCCAGTGGAAAGTGTGAGTTGGAGAACTGAAGGTTCTAAGTGATTGAAAGTTTTCTCTTCTGTGACACTTTGAATCAAGGTCCCAGAGTTAGTGAAACAGTGACATTTCAAATAGGCTTTGCCAGCATTGTCACATGAAAAGTATTTTCAAAGCACTCCAGTGAAAGCTCAGGTGCCTACCAGACCCATACACCAGTGCCAGAAAACTTGTCTATGTCATGAGAGGCTTCCATTTCTGTAGGGATCTCTGTATATCATGGGACTCTGAGGCAGCCAGGAAGGATTCAGCCTGCATAATGAATGATGAATGGGAAGCTACTGCTTCCCTGGTTCTTTTACTGTTCAAGGCGTATTTTAAGGCTGAATGGCAGCTCCAGGATCACACTCTGTTCCTTGTGCATCTCAATGAAAAACAAGACAAAAAAGAACTTAACTCAGTCTGTGTCTGACAGAAATAACTGTTCAAAGAAGGAGACACTACTATTTTGAGGACTGAATGCTGGTTACCAGTAGACTGCATCAGTGGAGAACATTTGAGTGACTCTGAATCCAGACACCTGCAAGCAGCAGTGGTATTACAATACATTGCTGCTGATTTATGAGTTGAGACTCTCTTAGGTTGCTCAATAAAGTTCAAAGACAGGAAGAAATTTATGGCCTTTCATTTGAGAGACCTTCAAGCAACTAAAGTTGAACTTCCCCTCATCTGTCCCCCCTTGTTGATTTCAAGATGCTGGTAACTCAGCATCAGAAGACTGAAAGGTAGGCCTGTGAACTGCATATGGGCACTAGTGGGGAATGAAAGTGAAACAAAACAACAAGAAACCAACTAATCAGACAAATGAAAAAACCCCAATAAACAAATGGGGAAGAAAGAGATGGATTAGACCTTTGTACAGTTGTGTGCTGTGAGAGTGGTCACATCTTCATGTACTTGCAAAGGCTACAGCAGTAAGGTAAATGTCTAGGCTCCCTGGGCACTAGTCCTAATTAAACCTCAGGGAACATTTAAAGCCTCACGTATTGCAGTAGGACTGATTTCTTCTGAAATATTTTGACGTTACAAATCTTACATTATTAGAGATTTATGAAGAGGAGAAGAAAGGTTTATTCAGAATTAGTAAAATATTTTGAATAGATCTGGCTAAAAAATAACTTTGAAATTCCAAAGGAATGCATATGCACTCATGAACAATGTTCCTAATTTCTAAGCAATCTACTGTCTTACTAGCAGTCTCTTTCACTAAGTCATATGAAGCTTATAGAACAAGTACATAGAGTCATAGAATCAACCAGGTTGGAAGAGACCTCCAAGATCATCCAGTCCAACCCAGCACCCAGCCCTAGCCAAATACTTTGAAAGTGGAGGCCTCACCAGCCTTTAGTGCCCCCTCAACCCTGTTCATTCATCCAGATAGTCACATTTCCACATTTCTCTGTCCATTCTAGATGTTTGTATTTGACTGTTGCATCTCATGTGGTTTGGTCTAAGGCACTTATCAACACTGCCTGCTAATATGTTTTTATAACACATATCGTGTTTTTCTCAACAGTTTGTCTTTCAGTATGTTAAGTGTCACTGCTTGTCAGAATCTCCTCAAAATTTTTAACTAAAGACATACACAATTAATTTACTTCTCATAGTTTGTACAGAGATGTGGTAGCAACACAGTGAAACAGTAGTAACTTTGCGTTAGGTCAATGAACATCAAGTCATCTCATGAGCTGTGACTGTGCTACTGATATGGTTATGTGCTTTGAGGCTTCTGTAATTAACTTCCTGAAAATAGGACTGAATGCTTCTTCCATCATATGTCTCCTTTGCTGATATGCACAAAGAAAATGGTTAAATGAGGGAAATGTATCTCCCCTTCTCCCCTCGACTCTAATCACAGCAACCCTGCACTGAATTCTACAACAGAAAAGGAAAGCAAAAAAGGGAGGAGTCAGAGAGGAGGCTTGTCTGGATTTATTGATAAAGCATAAAGAAAAACATTGGTTTTGGTGTATTTTTAGTTTTCTTATTAAGTTATTTCTCATATTACCCACAAAAAGGAGTCAGAAAGGGGTCAGGGTGAGAAGAGTGCAGTGCTGACAGAGGAGCAGTGTGGAAGCACTTGCCAGTACACAAAATTAGGTAGCTGGCCCCAAAACGCTAGGTCCAGCCATCACAAACATGAAAGAAAAGCAGCAAAGATGTTTTTATTATCAATATGTTTATGCTAGTGTCTTATGGTGAAATATGTGTAAAGGAAGTTATCTTTGAGTGGTCTAATGGAGGTTTTCTCACTGAAAAAGCAGTGGCCATGGCAGAAAAATGAATGGCAGCTTTCCACTGTAAGTATTGGATAAAACAAAAATCTCAAATTTGGCAATGTTGAGAGGAATAATGGAGAAAGAACTGGGTTATTGTTCAGTCAAGAAAGTCTCTTCAGAACACTGAGCTCCAGTTGTTGTGTTGGAGTTAATAATGAATGGAGAAAGAAAAGGAACTTCATTGTCTCAGCTGCATCTGTTTCCCTTTAAAGAGGTTTTTGGACTGTCTTAAACTCTTGAAGAAATATTTGCCTTTGCAGATTGACATCTCTTCTCAAATAGGCCTTGTCTAAATGAAAGAGATTCTTGTTTATGTTTCAGTGTAAGAGAATTGAGTTCATCACACGAATATAGCACTTCCTTGTGGGGAATGATCGTAAGCATCCGACAGAAAGTCTTATTTTAAGTTCCTAAGTCTGCATGCTTTTGCACACGTTTGCTGAAGTGCTGTGCTGTGATGATGGAAAAATTCTCTTTCCAGGTGTGGGTTTGAGGTGTTTTTCCCTGAACTCCTTAGCCCCTCACAAAATTGGCCATGTAGGTGTGTCTCTGTGATAAGGCAGCTGCCCCCTGGACCCTGCTGTCCTGCCCTTACCTCTTGGAACAATCCCACAACTCTTACACCATGGGCAAGAGAGTGCTTGTGGCCTTGGCAGGCTCTACTGAAGAGCTGTGGAGTTTTTGTGGTAGAGCAAGACCTGGCTGCCACTGTCCACAGGGATGGCTTTGAACTGCAGATCCAAGTCCTAAAACTGACAACAGCAGATCACCCTGGACTATACAACATGAGGGCAAGAAACTTGTTTCAGTCTTGACGGCAGAGCCTTTTGCAGCTCTGCCTGTTACTACAATCTCACTGTGCTCTGAATAAGCAGTGCATGACTTTTAAGTAACTGGATCAAACCACATTTTTGGGGAGGAGGAAAAAGCTGTGTTTTGTAAGTAGGTATTGTTTTCTTTTTGTGTCTTTGGCAAGGTAAAGCTGATAACTGGACTAATGTATAAAGAATGCTGTGGAAAACGTGGAATGAAAGCAACTTTACCTTATTCTTGGATGAACTGGTTCTGATGCGTCAGTACAGCATCTTCTGCAGCCTTCTCGCTTTGTTTAGTTAATCATTTCCAGTCAAAAACCTCAGTCTGAAGACTGTGTCCAGACTGTGAGTTCAAAACTTGCCCAATGCAGATTTTTAATTTTAACTCTGTTACTGATTGAAACTTCTGTCATTTCACAATAAGAGCTCATCTTCAGCTAAGGCGTATTTCAGAGGAAAGTATCCAGGCATAACAAATGTCATGCATGCGACTCATTGAATTCATGAGGAACAGATGTCATTTGCAAGTAAGGAATTAGAGTAGGCACTTATGTTTTGAATCATTCAAGCATAGGAGTGCAAAGAACAACCAAAAGATAAAAAAGAAAGAGTTTTTGCTGTGTTAGTCCAAACTGTGTCCTCTCATAGTAATTTAAAATCGTGCTAGGAGAGATTAATAATTAGCTGTTGAGGAAATGAATTGTTTACTGTGGCTCCAATCAAGATTAGGCAGGAGTCAGGCCTTATCCATAGAAATCTGTGATTTAAGATCACACAATGATATGCTTATCCATAGTAGGAGTTTGCACAGCATTCTTCTTGACTTGCCCACTCTGTATTTTCTTTCCTTGAAGCAGCACTGGTAGAAGGCAACATCTCAGAAAATATCTCCTCATGTCCAGCTGCTATATACAAGGAAGGAATGGTCCCTCCACTCTCAAGATGCTTCTCTGCCTACATTGTTGTCTGTTGTGGGACAGTGCAGTTGTGCAATCACTCTGGTCAGCATAGCATGTATGAAATGTTGCTCACTACTGCCCTGCATGCAGCCTCATTTCTCTTCAGGGTACACCACTATTTCTCTCAGATGTTTCAGATAAAGGGATACACCTGCTAACACATGAATCTCTATTTGTCAAAGACAAAGGCTCAATGTGCAAATGGAGACCAGTGACAAGAGGCATCCCTTGGGGTTAGTACTGGGATCAGTGCTGTTTAACATCTTTGCCAGTGACACGGACAGCAGAATTGAATGTACCTTCAGCAAGTTTGCTGTTGACACCGAGCTGTGTGGTCTGGTTGACACACTTGAGAGAAGGGATACCATTCTGAGGGACTTGGACAGGCTTGAGAGGTGGGCCTAAGCCAACCACATGGAGTTCAATTAGGCCAAGTGCAAAGTCCTATACCCAAGTTGGGGGCAATCCTAAACACAAATATAAGCTGGGTGAGGACTGGCTTGAGAGCAATCTTAAGAGGAATGCCAGCTGATGAAAAACTCAATGTAAGCTGGCAATGTGCATGTGCTACAGGTGGTATCAAAAGTCTGAAGCATTTTCTGTAAAAACAGCTCCATTGTCACCTTGCATTTTCATCAGTATCTGACTTCAATCATAGTTATAGACTCCAACCTGATCCTCTGCTCATCCATGAAGACTCTTTCATTTCTTTGACAGATTTTCTGTTTACAGTAAAGCAGGTGGAAGAAAATGTAAAGTGTGCCTACTGAAAATATGTGTCCTGAAGATCCATCTCATAGTTCTCTACATTTTCAAATATATTAATTACATTATTATTTTTTCTTGTTAGCCACCTTTGTGAGTTCCATCATGAAAACGAGCAGATATCTATTGTCACCTATATACACAGACAGAAAGACTCACTATCTGGTGAGTGAAAACAGCTGCTTTTTAGCTGACTTACCAAACTCCATTCTTGTGTTCAAATCAGACTCGTGTGTGCAAGTGTTTACAGCAAACATGCTTGTCTAGGCTAAGACCCTCAATAACGAAGAACACTGTCACTGTGCTTTTATTTTAATATATGTATCAATTTCCATTGTTCTGAAGAAATCAGAAGAGCTTTGGAGGACAGTGGTACATGCTGAAGTGAATGTGCCCTTGTATAGTTTAAAGAACTTCTGCAATCCCAGCAAATTCCTGAAGCCACTTATACATCTGCAATTGGGACTCCTTCACTGAGTTCTCTACTGGGTGGTTATATGCATCTGCAAACAGATACTGCGTGTTACTATACATCTCTATACATGCATATGTATATTTACGTACACATACATGTATGTATATATGCATCTGTGTCTACTTATACACACATACACATACAGGCATATATATGTGTGCTTGTATATATATATACATACATATATACACACACACACGTATATGTGTACACCTATGTATACCTACTTGTCTGTCTGTTTCTGTAGCTGTTGGCACAGGAGAAATGCTTCCACTTCTATCTGCTAGCCTGGCATTTAGGCACCTTCTCTGTATAAAACAAGAGCAAGCATACTACTGGTTGTGCATTGACTTAATGAGAGAGAGAGAGGGAGAGAGGGAGAGAGTGCTCATTTCATGGCGAGAAAGCTGTATTGCTCTATTCTGTGTTTTTAATCTCATGCTTAGTCTTAATTTTCTCTGCTGGCTTCTCCATTTTTATACTTCTTCTGTCTTAATGCTGTGCTAAAGTACTTCCATTTATGCTTTCTTCAGTACTCTGGAGCATGAAAGGTGCTCCTGAGTCCAACTGCAGAAAACTGCTACTCTGCAGGTCACATGGATTGTCATTTACTTAGGTGAAGGAGACAGCTAATAAAATGGAAAAAAGATGAACAGCCAAGTCAGAAACAGTCTGATGTTGATCTGACCAGAATATTAACATCAGGAAAATGTGATATAATATCTTGCTATAGGTAATTTTTCAATGGAATCTGAAGTTACTTGAATGTTTGTGACTACTGTGAATTACTCTTGCACCCTCAGCATTTGGCAGGATAGACTGGAAGGTTAAGATCAGACAGTCAGAGTTATTCTGCTAATTTTGCTCAAGCCAATATTAACATTTTACAATTAGAATTGTGATGGTTCAGAATTGACCTTTCAGAGCTGGGTTGAAGGTTGGACTAGAGGATCTTGAAGGTCTCTTCCAACCAGATATGTTCTGTGAGATAGACCTTCAAAATGTTCAGTACAAACTTGAAAAAGCTTTTGACCCTTCTGCAGTGCATGAACTATTGAAACTAGAATCATTGCTATGATATGAAGAAACAGGTGGTGCTTAGGGTTTTCCCAAAGGCTGTGCTTTGCTTTGTCAGTGGTTTAATTCCTTCTGTAGATTAGACAAAGCTAAACTGCCATGTAAAATAGGTTTACTCTCCTTTTTTAGTGTTTTCAAAACAGCAGTGAAATAGTAATTATCATATACACCTCTTTCCTGTGCGTGGAGGCATCCTATTTTCAAAAGCCAGCATAGACTTTAATAAATACTTGCCTCTGTTAATAATTAGCACATGCCCTTTTATGTGCTCAGTATGTGAGAGGAGGTTTCACCTCTTTTTTGATTGAATGTTACAAGTATCTGGTGAAAAATTTAAGGCAGAAAATTGATTTTTTTTTCAGAAACATCTGAGACCTCTTTGGAGTGTTAAAATTATAAGAATGGATGTTAGGGGAAGTTCTTCCCAGAGAGAGTGATTTGCCATTGGAATGGGCTGCCCAGGGAGGTGGTGGAGTCACCGTCCCTGGAGGTGTTCAAGAGAAGACTGGATGAGGCACTTAGTGCCATGGCCTAGATGACTGGATAGGGCTGGGGGATAGGTTGGACTGGATGATCCTGCAGGTCTCTTCCAGCCTGGTTGATTCTATGACTCTGTGATTCTATGCCACTTATAGGAACTTTTATATTTCTTCCAATATGTGTAAGCATTCACAGATGTATTTATTGCCACGATTAATATATTAAAATTAATGTATTTATTGCATTACAATAACCTATGTTAAAATTCAGCATTATCATTGCAAAGGGATGTACTTGAAAGCTCAAAAAGTTCCAGCAGAAGGGATGCCTGTTTGGATGTCTGCATTAAGTAGAGTCTGAAATAGTGAAATCACAACAAAATCCACAGAAGACATTGGCTTAACACCGGGCTTTTGATTGCATCCAAGGCCTCCAGGTTTTGAGAAATGCCAACCAGTAATGGAAAGAAAACCACACTGGTTTGGTTTAGTGTGTTAAAATATGTAAGCTTTTTTTTTCTTTCTTTCTGGAAAGTTTGTGGTTTCCCAAAGCTTTTAGGATATTGAATTTCTCTTTAGTATGCTTTAATTTTGTGAAGGTGCATGAGAAAATAAATCATGCTTTTAGGTCAGAAGGACATGTGAAAGGCTATTAACTTGAAAGATTAAATGAGTGATTTGTTTTCTGGAATCTAAGTGTTGATTTTTTTTTTCTATCTCAAGTGATTTTAATTTGTATCCCATGAGGACAATTTTAATGGCTCATCTTTTAAACCTATTCAGTTATTCTTGATGGGGCTAACTTTAATATTGTGCAAGTATTTACTGCAGTATAAAGCACTACGTTTCCTCTGAGCTAGCAAAATCTGTTTCTTGGCACACAACTACTGCATTTTAAATCATGACCTCAGAAACTTCCAGAGGTTTTTCTTAAAAAAATAACTGAAAGAGAGTTTGCAGCTGATAAGTAAACTTCCTTAAAAATTATTGAGGGGAATTTGAGCTTTATTTTCCATCCAGTTTTTCTGGATATCTGAAAAGAAAGAGGCTCACTTAAGGAGAAACTGTTGCAGAATACAGTGGTTTTAGGACTAGGTTTGTATGATGGTACTGGCTAGATCTGGCCCCTAGGATATTTCCACCTGATGTGCTACCTTTCTCAGACAAAATGGGAAATGCAACCTTTACACATGGCAAAAAGGCTATTACAGCAGTGTCACAGATGATTGCACTTCTCAAAAAGCCTATAACTGCTTTCTTTCAGATGACTCAATGTCAATCTTTTGGCATGGTTATCTTGACATGCTTGCTGTGACAAGAAACAATTTATCAGTAACAAAAAAGTCATCAGGAAAAAATTGGACTTCCTTCATTGGCAGCATACAAAACTCAGGCATGCTTCCACACTTCTGAAATGGTGAGTGGTTTGCTGTGATGTTCACAGGAACTCTGTAAACTATGTAAGGTGATATTCGAGAGAGATTTCAGTTCTTGGCATTGAGAACTTTCTCCTGTTAAGAATAGAGCATATACAGTAGGCTCATACCTCCCACTGTAAGAACCTTCTGAGTTCTATAAAAAGGTTAGAAATGTAGTTTCATGCTTGCCAATCTTCCATGATCCTCATATACAGGGATTTCTTTGTGGTTGTAGTAGAGGTACCAAAATTAATTAGTGCCTAGATGTTTAAACGCTTGAGCTGTTTTAATTTACCTGTTTCCTCCCACACCTAACAGCATTGAGACTTGTAGAAGTGGTGTGCAACTATACACTCATTTATTTAATATGGAGGAAACTGACTGGTCACTACCAACAGCATTTACAGGCAAGACTGTGAAGCAGTTTATGTTTAAGAGCTTCATGTGTGTTAAATAAGAATTAATACTGAATGTGTATTGTGTCCTAAGAATGGTACATTGGAAGGGTTCTCTGAGGCCACATAATTCTCCATGCAATAAAGCAAAAAAAGCTTGATTTCTTCATTTTTGCTTCTTGAGTTAGCATCACCTTAAAGTTTCTCATCCCTGGAAACTTCATGCAGGAAAGAGGGGCTGTATGATGAGGTCTGAGAAAAGCCCTGTGCATATTGAGTGATTTGGGGAAGCAGCTTGAAAAAAACTGCAGCTTAGAAATTCTATTTGATATCAGAGATTCTCTAATTTTATTTGTTTGTCTGTTCAGTAACATAATGGGATAACAGACACAAGAAAAGACAAAAATGTCTGTCTGTTTCTACAGTCATTCAGCCCTGAACAGCTAATTTTCTAGTTCAGAGCTCTTGAAAATTTGGTGTAGTTCTATGATAACAGGAAGCATTGTGGTCGTTTGGTTCCAGGTGGGGGCCAGATGCCCACCAAAGCCATTTCGCTCTATCACTCCCCTTCTTAGATGGACAGGGGAGAGAGAAAAAAATAACAAGAGGCCCATGAATTGAGATAGAAACAACTTAATGGGGTTAAAGGTGAAAGGGAAGTCTGCATGCTGAAGCAAGAGTAAACAAATATAATATTCTCTACTTCCCACCAGCAAATGATGTCCTTCTGTTTCCGAGGAAGCAGGGGTTCAGTACACATTGCAGTTGCTCCAGCGGACAAATGCCATTTGCAAAAGCCCCCACACTTCCTTCTTTCCTTTAGCTTTTATGTCTGAGCTGACATCATAAGGTATGGAATATCCCTTTGGTCAATTTGGGTCATCTGTGTCCCCTCCCAAGATCTTTCCTACTCTTCATCCTGCTGTTGTGTGTGTGTGAACGTTGGGAAAGCGCAGCCTCGGTGCTGTGTGAGCAGTAGCCAAGCCCCTGATGTGTTGTTGACAGCCAGATACCATTACAAAACACAGCACTGCAAAAGATACTGTGGGGAGAAATAATCCTATCTCAGCCACTCACAATAGAAGAATGCTTTACCACTTCCAGGGAATTTCAGGGTGTTTAAGTGTTTATATTTGAGAACTATGTAGCAGAGTTCTCAGATTTGATTTTCATATAAGTGTAATAGATGGAAAGGCTGCATCCAAGAAATGCATCACATCAAACAAGGAAAGGGGCAGAGAGCAATAAATGAACCTGGAACACATGGAATTATTCTGCAAGGGTGCTGAAGTAGATGTCCTTCAAAGGTCCCCTCCATTTAAACTTTCATCCTATGCTTGTTCATTTGTTCTTCTATTTTCCTTTGCTATCTGCCTCAGTTAGAAGCAGTGACTCAGATAGTGAAATTCCTCCAGCTGTCTCAAGCTGCTGCTTGTCTACTTTACACAGCTATCACTCAGAGGTTAATGCCTTTTCTTTTGTAGCAGTTCTGTTATCATTTTCTAACCTAGCTCTCTATTTGTTCTTTATTTATCTTCAGTGATGTCAGAAATACAGACAAGGTTTAATGATTCCTTTTCCCATTCTTAGTCTCTAATTAAATATTACAGTACCATAGGAGTCTGGCTTTTAAATTTATTTTTTAAATGAAGAATCTTACTGAGTGATTGCCTTGACTTCAGTGAGTATATTTGTATATTTAAAGTACCATGCTCAGTGTTAACAGGGTTTGTTTTTTTTAACTTATTTTTTAAGCCAATTCACAGGTGCTCTGTTGAATTCAAAGCAAATCAAGTCTTCTGGTGGGACTGGTGCTTCATGAGGATGGACAAACACCTGTACTGAGGCTTAATGTCTTATAGCTCCTTCATCTCCCAGATCTCATCATCCTTGCCCCTGGTAATCATACTTCCTGTATCTTTTATCTCAGATGAATTTATTAAGAAATCTAACATATTCAGTCCCCTTTATATTACACTGTGCTGCAAATACATATAACTGAGGAAAGAAAGATTATTACTTTTGATAAAAAAGCTTGTTAGATTTGTTCTTCCATTCCAGATTGGTCAAATTCTGCCTTAAACAAAATCATCTGTTTGGTCTGAATAAGAAGTGTTAATTCCCACTTAATGTCTTCCATCCATGAAGCAAAATTCTGAATACAAATGATCAGAATCATCACAGCTGGGGATTCAGCTAGGCTAGACTGTGTGCTAGTTTGAAGCTATCTAGAATGTTTTGGTGAGAAGAACTAGATTACAGGCTGTGAAAGAGAAACAATGGTGATGTCTACTTCACTCATAGGCTTGCTGAGATGTATAAGAACAAGAGTATAAACACCAATAAAACAAGGGGACCTCCAAGATCATCCAGTCCAACCTAGCACTCAGCCCCATCCAGTCATCCAGACCATGGCACCAAATGCCTCATTCAGTCTTCTCTTGAACACCTTCAGGGATGGTGACTCCACCATCTCCCTGGGCAGCCCATTCCAACGGCAAATCACTCTCTCTGTGAAGAACTTCCTCCCAACATCCAGCCTATACTTCCTCCAGCACAACTTGAGACTGTGTCCCCTTGTTCTGTTGCTGGTTACCTGGGAGAAGAGACCAACTCCCACCTGGCTACAACCTCATTTTCTTACATGATGTATTCTCCTCCTGTGCCTTCCTTTTTTCCCAGTTGTAGCAACACAAGAGTTAATACATGAAAGTGCCTTTTCTTTTTTTCTTTGCAATTGCTAAGAAAAAATATTTTTTGTTAACATTGTTGCAGTATTCCTTATGCCTATGTCTGGAAAAATATCTTACCTCACAAAACGTTAATAAGAAACTGCAGCTCTTGGCCACTTTGAAGTCTTTGTTGTTCAGGGAGGAGGGCCATAAATCAAAATGATTTGAGGACAGCTCCAAATTTTGAATGCTGCAACTATTAGTCATTTTGAAAAGAATAGTTCTCTTTGGGTTTGTTTTCCTATTTTTAAATAGATTGTATGAAACCCAGAAACCTTTCTGAGCAGTAAAAGAAAAGCTAGAGAGGTCAGTGTTCCTAAGTGAGAAAATATATTTGTAGGGAAAAAAGAAAGTGATAGTGTTATATTATTCTTTACATGAACTTAGCCAAACAAGATCCCACTCTTCTGTATCATAACTCCTTTCTGCTGAACATGTACAATAACATAGTAGGGCAGTAAATGCTATAAGCCCAACACTTATTTTGAAAAGCCTTTGGATAACCTTCAGAAAAGGAGATGTGCACCAAACATGATGTTTCAGGAAGTAAAATCACTGCACAAGCAAAAGACACTATATAGTGCATGGAGGCAAAAGTTTACTGCATCAGCTCCATTAGCAGTGTTGTGACTTCCTGCTTTTATCTCTAGCAAGGAAAAGTTCTGATCTCTTTATTTATAAAAGTCTTGCAGGACTCAGACCTCCCTGCAATTGATGTAAGGACCTACTGCAGTGTGAAATACATTTTAATTGCAAATGTATTTATCTTATTATTCCTTAGTTTGCATATGTGCCTAACATGAAAAACAAGAATGAAAAAGTGAAGATTTTCCACCTGGTAGTGCTCATATTTTCTTCTTTTTTTTTATGATTTGTCGTTTAAAAAATAAATATATTTATTGATCTATTCCAGTGCAGAATATGGATATAAGTTTGCAGAGTTTCTCTCCCATCTACATTTTCAAACCTCTGAATTGTGGATTTTTAAATTTTCCTGTAAATATTCTGCTGTTATATTCTGTTCTCTGCAGACAGTTCAAGGCAAGGTTGGACATGGCACTTGGTGCCGTGGTCTAGCCTTGAGCTCTGTGGTAAAGGGTTGGACTTGATGATCTGTGAGGTCTCTTCCAACCCTGATGATACTGTGATACTGTGATCCATGTAGAAGCTAATTTGCTCTTGCGTTTTACCAGTGGCTACCACTTTAAAGGCATAAGGGAGCTCCTCTACCTTCCTTTTCTAGACCATTGGGCCTGGGAAGGCATTAGTTGAACCTTAATTTCATATTGATGTCTTGCACACCAGAGCAGGTACAATGGTTTTGTGAGAAGAGTGCTCAATTATGTCTGAATGTATTATGACAGTTGTGACAAAGTATTTTGTTTAAATTATGGTGCACATTTATATGTTATCTTTAGTTGGAGACAATTGAAATGTACCTTCGAAAATTCCAATACTCCTCAACGTTTCCTATTGGTAGTGCAGACTCCCAGAACAAGTCATCTCCCTTTTATCTCAACTTAAAACTTTAAAAAATACAACTTTGTGTGTGGCACTCAAAGACATACAATCTTTTGAGTATCTTAACCAAAAGGTTCCTTGTGATGTGTCACTTTTTGTAGACAATCCAGCCGGGGCACTATTTTGGCATTTGGGATGCTCTGTGTTCTTCCTGTGCAGGTTTTGTTATCGCAGACCACTGTAAAACAGGCCCTAATCCCGTTTCTTCCACATCCCAAGCCACTAACCTAATCTTCATTACACTGTGTGTGAGCATGCTTTCTCTCTCAGCTTTCCCAGCAAAAACTTTTGTGGAAGCAGATACGTCTCTGAAAACTGTTTTGGCTTGGATGAAGCAGCACATTTCGATGAAATTTCATTTAGTTGAGAACGTTTTGACTCCCTCTAATTACAAGCCTCTCTCATAAGCTGGTCATAGCTTTGCCAAACATTAACCGGTTGGCTGGAAACTTTCCATGATTGTTCACTGCCTTAGGCTGAATGTTTTGATGGCAAGAGTTTAACCATTTTTCATAGGCCAAAGAAGCAGGGGTTCTTGCACTGTTCTGAGACCAGCGCTTTCATACGTCTAGTACTTGGAGGAGGAACTTCACATTTGACAGGGATCACTGTGTCTTTTGCAGTTCTCATGGAAACTTCCTTGACTTTAGCTTTTGATGGTCCCTATCTGGAAAGAAGGCAGCAGAACTTGTAGAAAGGTTTGTTAACTTTTTTTTTGGTGTTGTTTCATCTCTGATGAAACTCTGCCTCCACAGTGCTGCCTCACGCATCGACTCCACTAAGTGCCCCCAGCTCTGAGGATGAATGCAGAGGACAATGCATTGTCTTGGGAGAAGGATAGGCTGAGGTACAGGTCAGTGAGGAATCATTCTGCTCCCCTTTGCTGAGTAGTATGAAAAGAAACTTCTCTTTGAAATACTGATATTGGGAATCCAAGTCAAATTGAAGTATAGTGGCTCATGGACTACAGATTCTCCAGAGGACTACTGCTGTCTCAGTATCAGACTGTCTTGGAGAAATACCTTTTCCTTCTCTTTTCTTCATTTTTTTTTGGTGGTGACCCAAATTTAGTGCCTTGCATGTAGACTGATTACATGAATCATGCAAGCCCACATGGTGGGTACTGATAATGTGAATTCATAGTCTGTTTTGTGCAACAAGGTATTTTTAATCTTTTGCCCTCTCCACCTCATCCTTTAAAATTAAGAATGATACTAAATGAGGAAGTATTTGATAGTTAAAACTACTTCTGAGGTTCTTTTTTGAAAAAAAACCAAACAAACTAAAAATCTGCTGATGCATCTTCATTTTTTGCTTGCAGAAAGTGACTTTTGTTTGTGAGCACAGGATCAAAATAACAGGGACCTTGGTAAAATAATTAACTACGTACTAGCTTCTGGCGTGAACTATGTAACTCATTCACAGAAAGTCAAAGAACATCCAGATTTCCCTGGGGCATTGCTTTACCAACATAAAGGCTAATCTACTACTTTAGCAAGTAATGTTTTAGTGTGCCATCCTCCAGTTTGGACTTCCCTGAATACACCTATTGAAGGCAGCATTTCACCCACGGTTTTGAAAGCCTTGCAAATGAGCTCCCATTTCCTACTTTCCCAGAACTGTGATAAAATCCTCCTGAGGTCATGGCTCATACAGTCTCCTCAGTAAGCTCTTTAGTCACTTTTTGTGCCCACTCATTTGAGCTTTACAAACTGTCTTTTTTGTGCTTTACATGGTGACCTCATACAGTTATGTCATGGAGTCCTGTGCAGGAGAAATAACTTCTCCTGGTGACATTCCATGATGCTGGTGGTGGCTGCTCAGGGACTCCATATGCTGGGCTGGTCTTTCATGTGAGGTAACCTGCAGGATACAGCTTCCACTGTTGGGAAAGGTTGGGGACTGGAGAGAATCTCATCAGAAGGTGGTGCAGATCAACAGTGATCTGCTTCTGCCTCATGTCTGCATGGATGAAAGAGTGGCTGGGAAGATGATCTTACCAGTACGCCTTCAGTTTTGTACATCAGCTGTACAGAGAAGTGGGCTACTTACATAAGACTCTAATGAATTACATGTACATTGGTTCAAAATCAGTTAGCAAGCACAATTCTTTGCTGAAATAGATATATTTTATTTCTTCATGTTAATCTCTCTTGGCTGTAACGCTGTTATGGCTCAATAACCTCCTCACCACTTCCTGGGGTGTATCAGAAGGGCTGTGGTTAATATGTTGAGGGAGGTTCTCTTCTCCCTATACTCTGCCCTGGTGAGGCTGATTCTGGAATATTGTGTCCTCTTCTGGGCCCCTCAGTTCAAGAAGGACATGGAACTGCTTGAAAGAGTCCCGTGTAAAGCCATGAAGGTGATTAAGGGCTGTGGCTAGTAGGTCGAGAGAGATTCTCTTTCTCCTCTACTCTGCCCTGGTGAGGCCACATCTGGAGTCCTGTGTTCAATTTTGGGCCCCCCTGTTCAAGAGGGACATGGAAGTGCTTGAAAGAGTCCAGCACAGAGTCACAGAGATGATTAAGGGAATGGAACATCTCTCTTACAAGGAGAGACTGAGTAGCTGAGGCTCTTTAGCTTGGAGAGGAGGAGACTGAGGGGTGACCTCATTAATGTTTATAGATATGTAAAGAGTGAGTGTCAGGAGGATGGAGCCAGGCCAGAAGTTTCATGCAAACATGAGGATTTTTTCCATGTGAGGGTGACAGAACACTGGAACAGGCTGCCCAGGAGCATTGTGGAGTCTCCTTCTCTGGAGATATTCAAAACCCACCTGGATGTGTTCCTGTGTGATCTGCTATAGGTGATCCTGCTCTGGCAGAGGGCTTGAACTAGATGATCTTTCCAGACCACTTCCAACCCTTTACGTACTGTGATTCTTCCTTTGTAGGATTTCACCTCCTAAAGTTCATTTTCAGACACCAGAGAAAAGGCTCACTGTGGATAGTAATGAATGGAAGGCATTTGTCATCTTAATCATCTTTTCCTCTATGCGGAGGCACTTTTTAAGCAGGATACACACAGTTGAAAAGCCGAACCTTTGTAGGATAATGTGCAAAGCAGATAGCTGTGCTGTTCAGCTACTATGCTGTTCAGCTACTATACTGAGCACCGAAGTGCTCAGCTCACCAATGAGATACTGACAGCAGTGGTGTTGAGGTGGATGGTTGATCCACAGAGGCAGTAAATTGCTCTTTTCCACTCTGCTCTTTTTTTTCCCCCATTGAGGTTTCACACCTCTTTGTGCCAGCGTTACTCCTCCTGAATCGGTAAGCTGCTGTCATTATTTCAACAACTACCCTCTGTCTAGGTTTTCACTTTGCTTATCTTGCAGAGCTTTGGCTCACACATGTTCTCACACCTCAGCAACAATTTTATCAGTAAAACCCTGCCAAGATCACACAGCTGTGGCCTTGGATTACAGACTGATAAGAGCTGTGGGTATAATTCATCCAAACTACTCCTCCAATGAGATGTGATACTTCAGAGATTTCCTGGGTTAAAACAGTCACAAAAGTTTCAGACATGCACACACACAAAAAATATAATCATATTTTCTGGTTTTGAATGGGGCAGTTGTGATGCCTTTTGCAGGGTTTTTATTTACCTGTGTTTAAAACAGTATGAAATGTTTGTGATTTGTTTGTTACCTCAAGATTTTAGAGATCATGCATGTGGAAGGATAAACTGCATTTCTATTACTCTATCTCATGACCAAGACCTTTTCATGTTATGCTTATAGATTTATCTCCTTAAAAAGGTGATTCTGTGTCACTAAGCATGAGTTAATAGAATAGAAGACCATTCCAGCAAGCAGAATGTTGACCAAAGCTACTAGGAGGCCTGTACAGATGAATTAGTTGCTCGCAGCAAAATTCAAAGATAAGAAGGAATTGCAGAGAAGATGGAAATGGTGACAGGTAACCTAGGAGGAATAGAAAGATACCATCTGAGAATGCAGACATGGGTTCAGAAAGGCAAAACTCAACTAGGATTGAATGTGGTGAAGAATGTCGAAGGCATAAAGAAGGGGCAGTCTAAGTACACAGGTAACAAAAGGAAGACACAATTCTGCCACTGGATGAGGGGGAGGACCTGTTGACACAAGGCATGGAAAAGTCTGAGTTACTGAATGCCTTCTTCATGTCAGTCATAGAATCAACCAGGTTGGAAGAGACCTCTAATATCATCCAGTTCAACCTAGCACCCACCCCTCTCCGATTAACTAGACTGTGGCACTGTGTGCCTCGTCCAGTCTTTATTTTGAACGCTTCCAAGGATGGCAACTCCACCATCTTTCTTGAACCCTAGGCCTCAGAGATCAAGGGTGTAATCTAAAGGAGAGAAAATTTATCCATGGTGGAATATGGTTAGGCCAAGGGATACTGAAGCCAACTGGACATACACAGGTCCATGGGCCCTGATAGAATGTACCTACAAGTACTGAGGGACCTAGCTGAGACATCATGTTGTGATGATAGTGAGTGAATGATGATGTTGACTGAGAGAGATGTCTGAGGACTGGAAACAAACAAATGCCACTTTTGTCTTCATGAAGGGCAAGGAGGAGGACCCAAGGAGTGAAAGTCCAGCCAGCCTCACCTCAATCCCTGGTAAGGCAATGAAGCAATGCATCTTCAAACTATTTCTAGGCACACAAAGGACAAGAAACTCATCAGGAGTAGTGAGCACATATTCACTAAGGGGATGTTGTGCTTGATAAATCTGATAACCTATGGTGAAATTCCTGGCTTGTGTTTTATCCTTTCTTTTGCCCTGTGATTCAATTTCCTTTCCATGTATAAAGATTTTTTCATGCTCACTCTATCCCTTGAGTCATTTGTTTTCCGACTCTGGCTCCCAATTGCTCATGTTCCTCCAAAGCAAACTGAATCCTTTGTACCATATTCTTAATTTGTTTTCAACAGCATTGGAATATTCATCAAAAATATTCCTTGATACTTAGCTTCCAATTCATTCAATTTTGTTCCTAGTAATTGTTCCTTTTAACAGGCTTTCTACAATAATTCTAGCAAAAAAAAGTACTAGAAATGCTTTCATCTTTGAAC
The DNA here is from genome assembly GCF_015220805.1 of Pogoniulus pusillus. Taxonomy (NCBI): domain Eukaryota; kingdom Metazoa; phylum Chordata; class Aves; order Piciformes; family Lybiidae; genus Pogoniulus; species Pogoniulus pusillus. Next base: position 14,649,795 of record NC_087275.1, on the reverse strand, counting down.
ACCACAACCTGTCAACTAGAAAAGACTTCTAATCCCCTTACTGCTGTGTATCTGAACTGTTTTACTTTCTCTCTCTCTCTTTTTAGTTTACATTTTCCCTCATTCTATAGCAAGGCAATCAGTGACAGAACAAGGGGACACAGTCTCAAGTTGTGCCAGGGGAGGTTTAGGCTGGATGTTAGGAAGAAGTTCTTTGCAGAAAAAGTGATTGGCCATTGGAATGGGCTGCCTACAGAAATGGCGTAGTCATTGTTCCTGGAAGTGTTTAGAAAGAGACTGGATGTGACACTTGGTGCTATGGTTTAGTTGATTAGATGGTGCTGGGTGACAGGTTGGACTTGATGATCTTGAAGGTCTTTTCAACTTGTTTAATTCTGTGACTCTGTAGTTCTGTGAGTCTTACCTCACATCAACACCAGAAAACCTTGTCAAATAACATTCCAGTTCTTGTGTTCATACAGTTCTCACCAAGACAACATCAATCTAAACTGTGGAAATGGTCCTGGTGTGGATTTGGATGTCTCTGTGTGTCCCACTTAAGATAAATAATGCACAGTGCTGCATTAGTTTAAAAAAAAAGGTCAGTGAACATTATAAAAACAAGGAAATCTGGAGATAGTCTTACATATAGTACAATGCTGAAAGAATGAATTCATACTTCATTCTTCGCCAGCCAGTCAAAAGTACATGCATATCTCTGCCTTTTTTACTTTTTAAAAACAAACATAGGAATATGAAATAATTCAAGTTGACAGGGTTTTCTGGAGGCTGTACATTCCACCTTCCCACTCAAAGCAAGGCAGCATCCCCTTGTTGGGATACAAGGGGGGACAAAGTTTTCACTTGGAATATTGACATACTGTTCATTATCTAAAGTATATGTAAAAAGTAAGCTTTAAAACAGTTATAATACACGATCTGGATCCAAGACGTATTGGAAATCATAGAATCATAGAATCAACCAGGTTGGAAGAGATCTCCAAGATCATCCAGTCCAACCTAGCACCCAGACTTATCCAGTCAACTAGACCATGGCACCAAATGCCTCTTCGAGGCTTTTCTTGAACATCTCCAGGGACAGTGACTCCACCACCTCCCTGGGCAGCCCATTCCAATGCCAATCACTCTCTCTGGGAAGAACTTCCTCCTAACATCCAGCCTATGCTTCCCTGGGCACAACTTGAGACTGTGTCCCCTTGTTCTATTGCTGGTTGTCTGGGTTATTTCTGTTCTACTAAAAGAAAGTGAGCAAGGGCACAGAATTCTGTGTACATCTGCCCTTCCAATTGGCGCTTTTAGTGTTTTTGACTAGTCCATGTATCCAAGATACTATTTTTTAATTCACTGTCATTTCTGTCCAAGCAGAGAGGTTGTTCTTGAGGAAGGAAAGAGAAAGAAAACAATTACTTTACCATCTCCTGAGTGACAAGAAAAATAAGGAACGAGAAAGGGCTGCATTGGCTTCTTACTCTTCAAAGTGTTTTTATACTAAATATTTCAGGACTTGCAGGCTGACAACATTCACAGCTCCACAGCTGTAGGGCTTTTACACAGTTGTTGTCTCTGACTGTAAAATAACACCTATGATTTAGATATATTCAAACTTCTCTGTGCTTTGGTAGCACCCATCACCACCTAAATTCTATAGGTTACATCAAAACATTTCTCTTCAGTTTTCAATTTATTTATCTTTAAAGCGCTAGGAAAGCTGGCGCTTTATCATGTGTTCTATCCCTGTATAGTGTTTCCAGCTTCTTTCTAGCACATCACTTTATGAAGAAATTGTTTCCTTCATTTTCCACGTAAACCCTTTCTAAAGTGTGCATTACAATCTTTTCTCTTTGCTTCACTCACGCAATTCTGATGCTGTTTCCCATTACATGGAGATAACTATCTATACTGATCTTGGGATATCAAGCAGCAAAAGGTCTAAACCACTGTTTAAGTGGAATGTCTACAGCTTGCATGCGCAATGTGTGTTTTCATTCCTACTCAAAACCAGAGCTTGCATTTGTTTGCCCGTGCAAATTTTTACGATGTATATTTTCATTCCATGCAAAACTCACTGGGGAGTTGTGAGCACTGTGATACACAAGCTCCTCGGTCTGAAAACATGATGTACAGATGTGTCAGAGGCACAGAAGACAGTTGATTTTAATAGCTCTCTTTTGCAAAGTCTGGCAAACAGTGATATGGATGTCACAGATGAGGAGGGTTGTATAATCTTAGTGATGGATTTGTGCAAAGTGAGTATGTTCATTTTGTTTTGATTTTCACCTTTCATTTGGGCTTTCGCTTCTTGTGTCTATCTCACAAAGGAACTTTATTAAGTGTGTTAATTCAAATGAGATATTGCTTAAATGTAAGCTGCACTATGGATTTCCAAAATATTTAGTCTAAATGGATGATGTGAATGACAGTAGTAAGCATTTTTATCTGAACTGCAACATTTCAGCTAAAACATTTTCCTATTCATTGAAAGTGGAGGAGATGCTTTTTTCACTTAATCTTTTTACTATGATACAGGAAAAATATTCATATCTGCTTTACTTGGCAAGTTGTTTATTTGGTTCTCTTCTGCAAAAATGCTAATTGAATAAAAACTATTTAACCTTTTCTAGCATGGCAGTTCTCTTTTCTTTTTAACTGTATGTGAGGTAGGAAGGAAGGACACTTACTATAAATGTTTACATTTTGTTTCAGTTTTGTAAGGAATAGGAATTTACTTTTCTTTGTGCAGATCATTTACATTTCTCTCTAGTAGAATATTTAAGATACACTGGAATAAATCTGATGGCTTAATAAATTAGACTTGATCCAAATGGTTAATATTTTCTTCTCCAAGAAAGGCTGAAATTCATTAAGCAATGACTAACATCTATTTATTCTTCAAGTCAAACAGCAAAAAAGGAAAAAGAAAATGTATCAAATGTTTGTACAAGCTTGAAAGCTGAATGCAATCTCACAAAATGTATTTTAAAGTTTCCCAAATATATCTGCAGTAAAGGGCAAGATTAATTCTGACACAAATAGGGCTGTGTGCTCACACCACTGCTGTTTCTGGTGGCATCCCCTTCAGCACAGGAGTAGTTCCCACAAGTCTCTTTGAAATGCAGGTGGACTCAGGTGCTGGGGCACAGTGATTAGTTGAATGTTTGCCAGCGTAAGCACCTGGCATGTTTCATGTAGGACCTGTACACTAAGTGTAGTTCTGAGTGTTTGAGCTTGGGGAGAGGTTGAGCAGTGCTTGTCTCTTTAGGCATCCCTAGCTTGGTTTGTTCAGCTGTGACTCCTCAATTAGCACCCCAAAGGTGTGCCCAGCAGTGTTCTTGTGACAGCACACACAGCTTGAGTGGTGTTTTCTTATGGTCCCCTCACTGCTTTTGCTTCATAAATGAAGGTGAGCTGCCCTCTCTGTCATGGCACAGATTGTGACAGATGTCATATAGTGCCATTTTCCTGTGAAAATTAGGCAGTCCTTAATGATTCCCAGGAACTGTGTAAATCTTACCAAGCTGTCGAATGGCTGTGAGCTGCCAATGTGATGTATACCTTTGATTTTTAAATAGTACAAGGATTTTAACTGCTATATAAGATAGAAGGAAATAGTCCAGCAACCAAAACATTGGTGCTGTTGGACAAAGAATTGGAGACAGATTCCAGCCACTGATGTTGAAGAAAAATGACTTCATACTGCAATGGTCCAGATAATGACAAAGTAGAGAATGAAGAGGAGGGGCCTAGGGAATAGTCATGCTTCACAGTGGAATACAAAGCAGAGACCTCAATGGGGCCTCATAGTTAAAGCAGTCTGAGAGGCTGTTGTGGCCGTACTGCCCACAGAATAAGAACTATTTGGACAGACTTGGGACAGGGATTCACATTGTTGTTTTCCTCTGGGCTCCATGTATGCTGTAAGAGTGCCTAGACTGTCTCCATCGTGAAGATGTGACCCAGGGCAGCCCAGCTGCATAAACAAAGACGAGGAAGATGCATGTTTGCTGATACTGGAGCTGAAAGAGATAAGGAGGGAAAAGAGACCTTTTTAACCACAAGCCAGTACTCATGGGAGGCCAAAATAAAGAAAATATTGGATGGGCATTTAGAATGCTCTTTTTAAGCAATGATTTCAATTTCTGGGACAATGTGGGCAAAGAGGGGTATCTCACTTATTGTAATGGTTCATTGCAAGGGCTAACCTGCTGCAGAAGTGAGGGGAGGAGTGACACACACAACTCAAGGCTGAGATAAAGAGATAAGAGTTTAATATAAGATATCATAAGCAAAATGAATAGTTATCTCGGCTAACAATCCATGATTATCTTAGCCTATTTGCAGAAGAAGCACAGTGAAATATACAGAAAGAAAGAAAGAAAGAAAGAAAGAAAGAAAGAAAGAAAGAAAGAAAGAAAGAAAGAAAGAGAAACAGCATAAAATAGAAACCCGAAACCAGCAGCTACCAGAAGAGCCAACACCCAAGAACATGGAACCCAGAAGCAGCAACCCAAACAGGAAGCCTCCCATGTTGCAATCTGAATTTCAAGCTCCATAATACTTTGCTCCAGTTATCACTTTCATTTTTGAAGCTGGCCTGACTGCAACATAGCATAAACAAGAGCAGCAGGCTCAATTTGATTAATGACACTTAATTTGAAATTTATTTATGGTGATCTGTGCAAGTGATTTTGCATCTTGGTGCCCAGATATGTCTTGATGTGGAATCAAATTTACTCCTCTACTTGGAGTACAGAAGTAAGTGATGTTTATATAGTGATGATTTACATTATCTTCTTGGCAGCAAGAAAAAGTTCTGTAGCTTTGTTGGTCATTTTCTAGTTGGTATGGGAACAGATAGATACTCAACCTTTGGCAGCGACCAGGTGTAGATGAACGTGTTCACTCATATTCACTTCTAGTGAGAAAGAAACCACATTATGTCACCCCTGTGTTGCTATCACCAAGGGAAAAAAAGACCAAAATAATAAAAATATCTGGACATTTTAAATCAGTGTTTTTATAGTAATATTTTCTGCTTCAGGAACAGCAAAAATAATTTTGGAGAAAGATTATGACAGGGAGAGTGGAATTAATTCTATTCCAAGGGGACAGAAGAGGAAAACAATGCTTATCCTGGACTATCCTCCTCTTGTAAGATTAGAAAAAAGAAGAGAGCAGGAAAGAGAAGGAGAAGGTGTTAACTAATCAGATGGGAAACTTTCGTAGCTCCTTGTAACTCTTACAACTTTTATTTAGTGGTTTTATTTTGTAGCTGAAGTGACTTTGAGGGTCATAAAAACATGAATAAAGCATTTTGGAGGGATATTTTAATATGTCTTTTATATATGTATATATACATTTTATATATGTATATATACATGTCTTTTATATATATGTCATATATATGTATATATGTCTTTATATATATATATATATATATATATATATATATATATATATATATATATATATATATAAAATCATATAGAATGGTTTAGGTTGGAAGGGACCTCAAAGATCATCTCCTTCCAACTCCCTGCCATAGCCAGGAACGCTTCTCTCTAGAACAGGTTGCTCAAGGTCTCATCTAACCTGGCCTTGAGCACCTCCAGGGAGGGAGCATCCACAACCTCCCTGGACTACTTGTGCCAGTGTCTCACCACCCTCACTGGAAAGAACCCTTTCCTAACACCTAGTTTAAATCTCCCCTCTTCCAGTTTAAACACATTAGTCTTCATCCTGTCATTACAAGACCTTGTAAATAGTCCCTCCCCAGCCTTCCTATAAGCCCTATTCAGATACCAGAAGACTACTACAAGGTCTACTTGAAGGCTTCTCTTCTCCAGGCTGAAAAGCCCCAACTCTCATAGCCATTCTTTTATATATGTGTGCACACACACACACACACATATATCTATATTCCCAGCTTTTAATTAGAACTTTTTTTTCATGTGATAAATAAGTTAATCCAGACAGTTTGCATTACATTTCAGTTGGAGCAATCAGAGAAAACAATACCTTTCCTTATTAGGAATTAATTTACACATCCTGTTTAAACTTCCTTCTTGTAACATGCCATCAAGACAGCCGTGTCAGTTATTGCAACCTTCTTTTATTTTCTGAACCTCATTCTTAACAAAGCACTTTAGTAGACTTCAACAAGTAAGGTGTAAGAAACATTATGCTTACAAAAGCCATCCTTCTTCCTACATGAAGGAAAGACTTGAAAGTCAAAGCAGTTTCTATTAGGAATATTGTTCTTCCGAATAGTTTTCTAGTGGATCTGCTAGTGTTTACAAGGAACCTACTACATTAGTGTTTGCATATTGCATAGAGCTTCCACATTAGCTCTAAGCTCCTATTTTAGCTAGCTGGCTAGTTTTTCTGAACTATCCTCAGAAGCAGCCTTATTCTGTCTATTGATGGACACTGTGCTTGGCAGTCCTGGAAGCCTAACATCTCCCTGAAATTCTCTGTATTCATATCTCTCACAGAACTGCATGCAGGGAAGATTGTGCAAAACAGTTTGTTCCAGGTCATGTCATATCAGTTTCTGGTTTTATGGCAGCTTAGATAAACGGAGGGACAAGTGCATCTGTTTAAGACCAGGGTTGTAGAGATTTCTGTGATGACTTCTCTCTGACACCAAATTGTATCAGACTGTACTCCGAGATTTTCCTGACTGTGTGTACCAGGCCTGTTGATGCAAGTTACTACCTTCTGTGCTAAGGACTGCACCATGAAGAAATGTGTCTCTGAATCACGTCTTGGCAATCCACATCTGACACTTTACTCTGACTCAACTGTAGTCAAACCACTCTCTGAAGGTATCCATCTCTTTTCACTGATTACAGAGTGAGGATAGGAGACTGGCTATTAGGAAAGCTATAATTAGGTGAGCCCCAGCCTTTCTGTATAATTAGATTCATTGGTCACAGTAGGAGTCTCCATGAGACAATCTGCAGCTTTCTGTGAAAAAGGTATCAGAATGAGATATTTTGATGAGAAATACAACTGCATGTCTACAAGTGACCTAGTGTGGCTAGCAGTCATGGAACTTTAATCAGTATTATGTTGTTTTCTATAGCTTGTCTCTCTCATGAGTGGAAACAGGAACTTGAAACACTGGAGCAGCAGGTACCACATCACACTTTAACAGTTCAGGAAAATATGGTTCCATGCTCAACTCCTGGAAAAAAATACTTTGGGGTTTTGTTTTTTTTTAATGTTTGAAGTATTTGAGTACACTTCTATTTACATTAAACACAGAGACAAGTGGGAGGGAGAGAGGGCTTATGCTGTCACAGTGCAGTAACATTGTCAAAATGTAAAGCTCTGCAGAGTGGAAAATAATTTTTTTTTATCTTTTTTTTTTTTTTTTTTTAATAAGTCAGCTCCTCTGAAAACCTGGTGGTAATTTTAGCAATGCACATGCATTGCCTTATTTCAAAGCTCTTGTGTGCCTGGAATGAAATCATAATGTTGTGTAACTTCCATTTTTGTGGTTAAGTGAAGATAACCCTAGTATTTCTGGTATTAAAAGCTGAGTTATTGACACAAACAAGGAATACTTTCAAGGATAACTACAGTAACAGCAGGTTAATTTGCCAGGTTTATACAAATATAACTAGTCCTAAATGAAATCAGTTAAATACAGTGAACCCGCGAGTGTAATGCAGCATAATTCTCCATGAATCCTTAGGTCACTGTTGGTTTACACTGGCCAAAGATCTGATCACTTCTGCTTTTGCTGTTTGTCTTCTTCCCAACCCCCCCCCGCTTGTTTTCCTTTTTATAATTCATCATTATCTAGCTAATATAATTCACTGATGCCATGAACTGTCCTCAGGTGAACAAAAAGTGTGTGCCCTTCTCAATGCACTTTTAAACTTTGCAGTAGCCCAGACAATTATCAGGCATGTCATGTGAAAGTCTGATTTAAATCAAGACATAAGCACTGTGCATGGTTCATGATGGCTTTTTGAGCAAGGGTTAATTTTGTCCTTTAGCATACTTCACAGAATTACAGAACCACAGAAACATTCAGGTTGGAAAAGACTCTCAGGATCACCATGTCCAACTGATAATCCTACTCTATAAGATTCAGCCCTAAACCATATGCCCAAACACTACATTCAAATGACTTTTAAACACACCCAGGATTGGTGCCTCCACCACCTCCCTGGGCAGCCCATTCCAGTGCCTGACCACTCCTGTTGTCCAAAATGTTTTCTTAATACCTAGTTTAAAACTTCCCAATTGCAGCTTGAGGCCATTCCCTCTTCTTCTATCACTAATCACCTCTGAGAAGAGACTGACACCAAACTCTCCACAATGCCTTTTCAGTAGGTATAGACAGTGATGAGAACTCTCCTCAGATTCCTCTTTTTCACACTGAACAGCCCCAGCTCCTTCAGTTGCTAAGTCATTATACATTGTAACATTCACAATATTTGAAAATGAAGGGATGTATTTACCCAGCTGTTGCTTTGATCTAGTGCTGAAAGAGTGATATTGTCATGGGGTGAAATCTTAAGCAACCATTCAGACTGCTGCACCCATCCAAGCCTCCTTGCAAGGCAGCTCTTTGCCCTCTGCTATTATCCCATAGAGTGATATTGTACTGACACCGCAAGTTACTGAGTGAGTGCAATTGTGGTTTCCAATGTGTCTATCATGTAGTTACCACACACTTAACACAAAGTAGTGCATTTTACTTTGTGGTAATCCAGTAAGCAAATGACACTGCCAGGCTGTGCAGAAACCCAGTGTCACAATTGGAGGCAGAGAAAGTCTGGTGGTTTCTGATAGAATAAGCCAATCTAATAAGAGTTGTTCTTTTTTTCTGCATCTTAAAATGGCTACCTGCAGGTTAACCTTCTCACTGCTGCAGACATGGACAAAGCTCCCACGTGCCAAATTCATAGTACCTAACATGTTGGTGTGTCACAGGCTTCTAAGAAGGATTGTACAAAGCTACTTAATTCGCAACTAGAAAGAACGTTACTCCAGCATTCAGCACTCTGTGGCCAGGAAAAACAACAACGACAACAACAACTAAATCCACACCTGAGCCTGTGTGCTTGTTCCAATCTCATTGTTGTAGTGGACAGGCAGAGTAAACACAAAATGAAAGTTGTAGGTATGTGTATTTTAATTTAGAACATAATATTTCTGAAGATGTGTTTTAAGCATAGTGCATGAAGTTCTTTAGCAGAATAGACCTGAGGACTTCCTGGAGGTGAGGAACAAGATGAGAGGCATCATCTGTACTTCTCACCAGGCCGTGACTATGCAGTCTCTTTTACATAGCCCAGTGCATTCAGTGATCCAGTTTGCTTCTAAGCTTACTAAGTGTTTGAGTTGCAGTGTTTCTCTCTAAAAAGAATTTGAAACAGCTGATCCAAATTAATCTGAACTTAAATATTTTCCTTCAACTAGAAGCTGTAAATATTTTAATTTTAAAACACAGAAGTAGGGATCTTGTCTAAGTGTCCATCTCAAGATGGACAAAGAACTACTGAAGAGAGTCCAGTGCAGGTGCTCTAAGATGATTAGGGGGCTGGAGTTCTGGGTGTGTTTAGCTTGCAAAAGAAGAGACTGAGTGCAGGGTTCATATAAATGCTTACAAACATCTAAGGGGTGAGTGTCAGAAAGATGGAGACAGACTCTTCTCCAGTGGTAATGCACATAAATCTGAACATAGGAAGTTCCATCTGAACATGAGAATGAACATCTTTACTTTGAGGGTAGCAGATCAGTGGAATAGGCTGCCTATAGAGGTGGTGGATTCTCTGTCTCTGGAGACTTTCAAGGTCCTCCTGGATGAGTTTGTTTGTGATCTTCTTCAGGTGATCCTGGTCTGGCAGGGGGATTTAACTTGATAATCTTCAGAATTCCTTTCCAACCCCTGCTAGTCTGTGATTCTGTAATCCTGTGATCCTGTGATCAAGAAGAAAAGTTTCCTGGTTCAAATATTGATTTTGTCTAGCTTGACCTGTTTGGCTTATGGTGAAAGTTAGTTCACATCCTAGGAAGCTTGTTGGATTTCATGGGAACAGCTGAGGACTGATTTGAGCTCTTTCCATACAGCTCATTCGGCTTCATGGACGATCCTGTCAGTTGTCTGGGTTCAGTGACTTAATTGATGGCTATAAACATCACATCAGGGCATTGATATGAGGATTATCATCTGTCATTTTATCTTCTAGCCGTAGTAACAAGAGTACTTTAGTTAACATCACTATAACTCTTTTTTTACAAGTACATGGCACCCAATGCTGACTAGAGACAGTGAAGCCAAGAGGATTTTGTCTCTGTATCAGAGAACAGATTTAGATCCACTATGTAAAAGCAAACTGATAGCTTCAACTATTAAATGCAAGTACTTGGTCAGACTTTAGTAAGTAAGCCATTACAGTGCTGAGATTCCTTTTATTTTGGTTACCGAAGGCTGTTTCCAAAAGCCAGTGTCTGAATCTTGTTAAAGCAGGACTTTCCATCATTTTCCATTACAGAAAAAAAGTCTGGATTGGGCAGTGTTACCATCACACTCAGACTTCTGCCAAAGCCTCCACTTGGACTGCACAGCTGCCTTTATGACATTTGAAAAGCAAGTTCTTCCCTGGTATATCTGAAATCTCTCCCTTTTCTAGTGAAGCTCCTGTTTCTTCTGGGAAGCTAGCAAGAGAACTTCTAAATGCAGAACTCTAGGATCAGCTTAAAAAAAAATATTTCTTGCATCCTTAAATGTGGTTTAGTGGGATATAAGAGTACAAAGTCAACCATCAAAACTATCACCTCCCTCTGCCAGCTGCCCCTCTCGAATCACAGTGCCACCTTCATTTAGCTGACATCTCAGCAAGATGGCAGAGGATGAGGAGGAGAGGCCTGGCAAGGTGGACACCTCCTGCTTGCAGTAATAATGTTTGTCACAAGACAGTCACCACTCAAAATTTTGCAACACATAGTGCCTGGAGAAGTAGGTGCTCGTGGTCTGCTCCTCCCCTGTGCCACAGCACAAAGCCAGATAAGGAAAGAGGTTGGTCTGATCTGGCCTTCAGCCAGAGCGTGTTCGCCCACCCTGAGATCAGTGTTTTGGCCCTTGCTCTGCTGGCCAGGCTGCAAGATGGCTCTTCCCATCCCACAGGTATGGCCCATGGAGCTAAAAAGTGGAGATGATGTGAGGATGCACAGGGTTGTGACAAGACCTGCATCTGTTTTCTGTTCTAGCACCAGTCTCCCTCTCTTAGGAGACTTGTGCTGAGGGACGAGGCTTCTGCAACCGCAGCTGGCCTTTCTGGACGGCAGCCCCCAGCCGCAGGCGAAGGCTCCGCAGCAGGCTAATGGCGTTATCTCTGTGTCATTCACTCTTTCTTTGCACCTGAGCTTGTCTGTAGTGAAGCAGATCTAGCAGCATTGCTTCTCTCCTTGATTTCTTCATAAGCTTTGCAAGTTGTCAGTGATCAGTGACCACCTTCTCATATACATTCGTGTGCTGCGTTGAGGCCCCTCAGAACCTCCTGATGTCACAGCAGTGTACTGTTTGTGATCAGGCAAAGAGGGAAATGGCTTTAATAAGTGAAGTTCAGGGTTGTTTCATGCTAGTGAAATGCCATGTTTCTTACTCATAGTTTTCTATAGAAATTTAAATTTCTGGTAAAATTCCAACACTTTTTTCCCCCCTTGGTGGATATTTACCATCCACATCACAGAGTTTGGTTTGTAATAGGAAAGAGGAGTATGTTTATATAGCACATATAGGATTGTAGAATGCTTTGAGCTGGAAGGGATCTTTAAAATTCTTCCAGACCAACTCTCCTAAAGTGATCAGGGATATCTTTAACTAGATCAGGCTGCTCAGAGCCCCATCCAGCTTGATCTTCAATGGTTTCCAGAGATGGGACTTCTATCACCCCTCTAGGCTACCTGCTCCTGTGCCTGACCACCCTTACTGTAAATATTTTTCCCCTTGTATCTGGTCTAAATATCCTCTTTTTAAATTGAAAATCTTTACCCCTTGTCCTATCAGAACAGTTCTTGCTAAGACTTTTGCCCCCACCTTTCTTCTAAGTTGCTTTAATTATTAGAAAGCTGTAATAAGGTATCTCTGGAGCCTTATTTTCTTCAGGCTGAACAACCCAAACTCCCTCACCCTTTGTTCACAGAAAAGGTGTCCCAGCCCTTCAGCATTTTTTGTGGCCTTCCTCTGGCCTCCTTCAACATGTTCATGTCTTTCCTGTGGTGAAGATTCCAGTGCTGGCTGCAGTACTCTAGGTGGAGTTTCTATCTTATTGGTTATTATCGCATTGGCCAAAATATGTGCTAAGAACAGATCTATGAATGCAGATGGAATCTTTTCTTAAATCTGGCATTTGGAATATTTAGTTGTCCCTCACCTTCCCCTCCCTCTTCTTTCTTTTTGCCCCTCCTCATTGTTTCCCTCTTGGTACTGAGATCAGTCTTATAATTCCCTTAATCTTAATTAATGCTTTCATTTTCTATCAAGGCTTCTGAATGAAGTGTTTTGCCTTTCAAGACTGTGAGATAGATACCCAGCAGACTGTTTTGAGACTTGTGAACACTTAGGATCTTGGAAAAAATGCTCTTTTTAAGTGAGGAATTAGAAACCTAGTTTAAGGTGGTTTTACTCATTTATTTTTGTTGTTCTCAGGCATGACCCAAGCCTTGCAGTGTGCAGAACACATGCCCTAAAAAATATTTTTTATTAATATTGCTCAGTTGTAGCAAAATTTCACTGTCAGACTGCAAAGAAAACCTGTGAGTTTCCTGTGTGAGCCATATGTAAACTTGGCTAGTTAGGAAATATTCACACCTTCAGGGTACAGCATGTGTTGTGAAAAGATCTCTATTAAAATCTTCAGTTTATTAAATTGACAAATGGTAGGAAACTTTCAGACCTCAAAAGCTATGATATCATTTCATTTTAAAGTAACCCCACCAAAATCTTACATTTCTTAGTGTGTAAGTAATGAAAATTGTACATGTGTCACTGCAAGCAGCACCTCAGGATTGGACAGTATTAGGTCTGTTTCTTGTGTTTAAATCAGAGCCTTCAAGGCTGCAAAACCAAATGAAGGAGAGCTCGAAACATTCCAGGTACAATTGTCAAGAATTAACCTTTATTGCTGAGTTTCAGATGCAATATCCTTCAATGCATTGCAGACAAAGAAAAACATACTGTTCCTCCCTTGCCCCTGCAGCAGTGACACTTTACACAGCGCATGTGCCTGTTTCTTAGACGTTTGAAACAGTTTCTCATCGATACGTATCACTTGCTAGATGTTTCAGTGCTGCTTTTACAGTTGCAATTTTGTTGCTCAGGTGATTCCTCTCCTGTTTTAATTCATAAAAAAGCTCCTGTACCACCTCCTGTCCTCCTCCCATTCTGTTGTGTGTTAGCCAAGATCATAGAATCATAGAATCAACCAGGTTGGAAGAGACCTAGCACCCAGTCCTATCCAGTCAACTAGACCATGGCACCAAGTGCCTCATACAGTCTTTTCTTGAAGACCTCCAGGGACGGTGCCTCCACCACCTCCCTGGGCAGCCCATTCCAATGGGGAATCACTCTCTCTGGGAAGAACTTCCTCCTAACATCCAGCCTGTACCTACCCCGGATGAACAGGCTCAGGTTCTTTTCTCCCTCTTCACCCACAAAATCAGTGTCAAGAGCCTTTACTAGTGTCTAGAGGGGAGGAGAGAGGAGGTGCAAGGCAGGCAGGTTGGAGCCAGGCATTTTTCATGTGGTGGTGCAAGAAGTGACGTGAGTAGAGTAGCTTTCACTAACCTGAGTTAGGCTCTAGGTGGTTGTTTGTTTTGTTTTTTTGTTGTGGTTTTTTTTCACAGTGGCAGGAAAGATAAATGTGTCTAAAAATGAAAGCTTCCATACTGGTAGGTTAAAGAGTTGTTCTGATATACTGTGACTGTGAGTTTGGGCTAGAAGAACCAAGACATTTTGGGTTCACTGCCTCAGGGCTTTTGCATTGCTGCCATGGGCTATGGTGCCACAGGCATCAGAAGAGACAGGGAGATGCTTGATGCAAGCAAGTTCAACCCATTTATTGCATTCCAAATGTGTTTTTATACCTTTCATCAGAAGGCTGCAAACTGTATTAAACTGCAATTGGTTACATGCACTTGCGTTAGAAATTACATGCTAATTAGCGTAGACATTCATCATATTCTCTCAACAACATGTACATTGTGTCTGAGCAATCCAAGTCAGCAGAGATAGGCCAAAACCACAGGCTCCAGCCTTACATTTGTTTATATTTGTTACACCATTCTCTAAGGTCATTCCAACCTTCTATTCTATCCTAACTCACCACTTCTGAGCTTGTGCACTCTCGCCTGTCCATGGCTCATGTTCCAGTGTATAATATTCAGACAATTCTATATAATCACTACATTTAATATTACTATTCCCAACACACTGTGCTGCAGAACAATTCAGACTGCTTGTAAACTCTGTTGAGGAAGACAGAGATTAAGTATCACACATTTAAATGCAATTTGGAGTTGTTTGTTGGAGATTAATGTGAAACTTTCTGGGAAATATCAAGATGAAACATTTTTACCAAAGAAAATGATTTATTACTTTTGAAAATATTGACCCACAGCTTTTAGCCAAACCTGGTAGGCAGCATGACCCAAACTTAGGAAATTACTTTGTCACCCAAGTCCCACAGAATTTTTCTGTCCTTGATCTCTTTGTTGCAAAAATAATGTCTGCCCAACTCACTTTCTCTGCAGAAAGAAATAAACCTTTTGAGGGATCTAAAAGGTCTGAGTGGTGCCAAGCTGTAAGTAGCACTGTGACAGGCACAGCATAAGTTTTAGACTAGAACAGGTAATTCAAAATGATGTAAGAGAGCATGGAGAGGCATGTCCTTATGAAACATCCTCCTCACCCAATCTATGAAGCATTTACTCATCATTGCCATCAAAATGGACTGGATGATCTTGGAGGTCTCTCCCAACCTGGTTGATTCTGTGATTCTATGAAATAAAAATAGTATCCCAGTGGATTGAGGGGGTTACTCAGAGTGTCTGCAATACGAGAGCTAGTAAGTTGCCTGACAAACGTGCTAAAGAGCTAGGTGTTGCCACTGGCAAAATATTCTTGGCTTTATTTCTTTACATTCTAAAGAAGAGGAGAAGTGGAATAAAGGGCTTAAAGTTTGTTTTTTCATCAAGGGAAAAGCTGAGTGTTTTAAAGAGAACACTACAATCCAGGCCCTTCACACGAATAAGTGCTTCATTCTAGTGTTAAACGTTCAGGAAATGAAGTAAAAAATCAGGTATTGAATAAAGGAAACAAGAGGTTTACTTAGTGTTGTAGTTGGTTTTGAAAGGATTTGTTTGCTCAGGGTTACACAAAAAGGTCTTCAGCTTACTCCTGTTTGTTTATTTGCAGTTGTGTGTTTCCTCATGACTATGCCTATCTCTAGTATCTATTCACAGACAGAGGTAGCCACAGCCAGTCTGAAAATATCTTACTCCTTGTAACTGTTTGATCCTGTAATTGTCTATAAAGGCTTGGATACAGTGTTGATGCTGGGAATATTTTATTGCTCACCAAGGAGCACTTGTGGCTATGTTTTGATAGCCAGGTTTGCGGTTCTGGAAAAGAAGTGCAGGGATTCCAGGAGGCCATCAGTACAGTAATAATGTTGTATCTTTTTAATGAGAAAGAGCAGAATACCAAAGGCAAGCAAAACAAGTGGAAACTCCATAGGTAATAACTGTCAAACAAAAGAATGCATCTGAAATAAAATGTGTATTGTAAAACGTGGACAATCAGCTTTAATTGACTTTCTCCAGCTGAAGAGAACAGATGAAGGTATACAACTCACAGGAGGAAATATAGCAAGAAGCACCACAGCTTTTAATTCTAGAATACCCACTGGTTTAGACTATCAGTGTCATATATTTTCCTTTCTTCTGGTGCTGCAGGGAGTCCATCTATTCTGAATGAGCAACAGAACTGAATACAGTTGTATTCTGTTAATGAGAGACAGAGATCTTAAAAAGATAAATCTGTTTGGTTTATAATAGGAATGTTTTTATATAGCACATATAGGATTGTAGAATGCTTTGAGCTGGAAGGGATCTTTAAAATTCTTCTAGACCAACTCCCCTAAAGTGATCAGGGATATCTTTTACCAGATCGGGCTGCTTAGAGCCCCATCCAGCTTGATCTTCAGTGGTTTTCAGGGATGGGGCTTCTTTCACCCCTCTAGGCTACCTGCTCCTGTGCCTGACCACCCTTATTGTAATTCTTTTCCCCTTGTATCTGGTCTAAATATCCTCTTTTTAAATTGAAAATCTTTACCCCTTGTCCTATCAGAACAGATTTTGCCAAGACTTTTGCCCCCACCTTTCTTATAAGTCACTTGAATTATTGGAAAGCTGCAATAAGGTCTCTCTGGAGCCTTATTTTCTGCAGGCTTAACCAATCCAAACTGTCTCACAATTCATTGTCTCACCATAGCTGTTGAGCTGAATTCTCAGGTCAAGACTTCTGGGAATAGAAAGAGTCACACTTCTACTGCATTTGACAAACACAGGAACATGTTTTTAAAACCTGGGTTTAACATTTCAGCATATTATGTACCAGAATAGCTCACTTTATTCACAATATTATGGACTTTTTGGGTGGTTTTTTTTTTTTTTTTTTTTTTTGGATGAATGTGCAAAATTCTTCATCTGGAGCATCAGGACATTAATAATTAATATATATTGTCATGGAATTAAATGTTAATGAAAACACAGGAAATAATCTCTGGGGAAGGAATTCAGAGTCTCTGACTCTCTGAGGGTTTTTTAGGTGTATTCAAGCTGTCACAGAGTTCCACCTTCAGACTTCTATTATTTTGCTGAATGTTCTCTACTTGGCTGTATGTTTTACATGTCTGTTACAGTCTTTTATATTTAATGCTCTTTAAATTACTTAAAACCATAGTGACAGATCCTTCGTTCACACCCAATTTATGCATCTTGTGCTCTATCCTAATTTGTACACTGCTTTCATCAGTATGGTACTTGAGTGATTCCCAAGTGATCCATCTAATAGCCATCATGAGCACCTGTTCTCTTAAAGATATGTGTAGCACAGTGATTATTTTGTTTTAATTATAGATGATGGATGCCATTGATTGTGAGAAGAAGGTGTATTATTTTCCCATTTATACTACCAAAACAGTTACTCTTCTGATGGAAATGGTTTCTGAAGGTTCCTCATTCCCCTCCAACTTTAATAGCTGTGAGATGGACCTTGAAAATCAGTGGGAGATAATGCCATGGGCAGCCCTGCACAGTCAGTTCCCATTCCATCGACATTTCAATCCTGTTGATGGTAAATTGGCTTTAAACCAGTCACTGTGCTCTAGAGAACCCTGAGAGAGAGACAGGGAGAGCATATTGGTCAGGTTCAGAGTCACAGTGTTATAGAAGTACCATTTTTGACTCTTAAAATGTTTGCTCCAAATCTATTTGAAAATCCACATTCATTTTTTTCAAGCACTACAGGCCCATACACTCCATTCAATAGTAACTGAGATCTGAATGTCCACCTCACTGGCGAGTTCCATTTTATTGTTATTCCTGACTAACAAGAACTGAAGCAAAAAATACATAATGTGTGTTATTTACTGGTACAAGCTTCCAGTTTCATTACCGTTCTGGCTCTGACTTTGCCTAGGACAGACCTCAGCATGATGCTGCACTGTATCACGTGCAATTCACAGCCTGCTCCACAGCCCCATCAGAAAGGTAGTGAGAAGGGCTGACTCTCTGTAGGAGGACAGCTCTCTGGGTCTTGAGACTGAAAGCATCAACTTACATTTTTTACATGAGTGCAAATTTTGGCACTTTTCATGTAGCACTTTAGCAAACATAGCACACTTGAACTAGTTGTGAAGACTGAAAGGAATGTGTCCCCTTCCACAGTAGGCTCTACAGCTTCTGGAGGAGCTCTCTGCTTTTCTCTCTGCAGGCGTATACACTTCTTTACACTTCAGAGAATCTATCCCCCAGTTTTTTGTCCCTATTCCAGCCCTTCTAATACAGTTGTATGAATCAAGGGCTGGAGGTAGCTGAAAGTTAGGAAAAACAGGAGAAAATGTTTTATTTTTTTTTCTATTACAAAATCATATGTGTTAAAAGTTTCCAGCTTTATGAGGGTACCTGTTCTTCTTGCAACTAGGGCAGCTGCTGCAAGAAGATCTTTGTCCCACCTGTCACAATGTCTGACAGCACAGGGGACATGCACCATGGAGCCAGTGGCACCTGAGAAAAGCAGCTATTCTTGTGAAACAGCAGCTTGCCTAACATCTGCCTTGAATCTCCTCTCTGCCATTTTCAACCCATTACTCCTTGTCCTGTCATTACAAGTCCTTGTCAGTAGTCCCTCCCCAGCCCTCCTGTAGGTCCCCCTTCAGATACTGGAAGGCCACTCTGAGGTCTCCTCAAAGCCTTCTCTTCTCCAGGCTGCAGAGCCCCAAATCTTGTAGCTCCTGCAAAACTCTTGTAGCTCCTGCAAAACAGCCAAAGCACTTTTGTCCACAGCACTTTGCGACTCTGCCGCTACCTCCTCAGCTTTGCACTCCCTCCTCTGATACATCCTCAAGCAGATTTTAAAGAACTGCATGATCTTAAATCTTGCTGCTCAATCCCACTGAGGGCAACTAGAAAAGTGCTTTCAAAATCCCCAGATAGATCGTTTCACCCTTATGGGACAAACAAGTAGTTGAAAGGAAGCTGAGAGAACAAACGCAGGTGTTTTGGAAGGATTAAGCCCGTGGGTGGACAGTGGAGGAACTGATGGATTTACAAGAAAGGAATAGTGTGAGCATTACTGATTCCTGAGACTGGAGAAACAAGTGAATTACCAAGGGGTTGTCACATGCGCTGCCAAGGCACTTCTGGTGTGGTAACAGTTTCCACTCCCTGCTTGCTCAGACAAAAGCAATGGCAGCCGAGCAGCTGCTCCAGGCCCCAGCTGGAGATTGTACAACAGGATTGATAAATTCACTCTCCCCCACTCTGCTGTTGAAACTTCCTTTTCAACAAATATGCATAGTGAGTGTAAGACAGAAAAATAGAATCATAGAATCAACTAGGGAATCATAAAATCAACTAGGTTGGAAAAGACCTCCAAGATCATCCAGTCCAACCTAGCACCCAGCCCTAGCCACTCAACTAGACCATGGCACTAAGTGCCTCATCCAGGCTTTGCTTGAACACCTCCAGGGACAGTGCCTCCACCACCTGCCTGGGCAGCCCATTCCAATGGTAAATCACTCTCTCTGGGAAGAACTTCCTCCTAACATCCAGTCTATACTTTCACCGGCACAACTTGAGACTGTGTCCCCTTGTTCTGTTGCTGGTTAACTGGGAGAAGAGACCAACCCCCACCTGGCTACAACCTCCCTTCAGGTAGTTGTAGACAGCAATGAGGTCCCCTCTGAGCCTCCTCTTCTCCAGACTGCACACCCCCAGCTCCCTCAGCCTCTCCTCATAGGGTTTGTGTTCCAGGCCTTTCACCAGCTTTGTTGCCCTTTTCTGGACACCTTCCAGCATGCATTTTTCAATACAGTATGCATTTCATGGGCTTTAGGGAAATCTCAAAATACACCTACAGGATCTGTCTCCTCTCACAAGACTCTGTAACGTGTTGCATTACACTGCAAGGTGCTGCATTACACTGCAAGGTGTTGCATTACACTGTAAGGTGTTGCATTACACTGCAAGGTGTTGCATTACACTGTAAGGTGTTGCATTACACTGCAAGGTGCTGCATTACACTGCAAGGTGTTGCATTACACCGTAAGGTGTTGCATTACACCGTAAGGTGTTGCATTACACTGCAAGGTGTTGCATTACACTGCAAGGTGTTGCATTACACTGTAAGGTGTTGCATTACACTGCAAGGTGTTGCATTACACTGTAAGGTGTTGCATTACACTGCAAAGTGTTGCATTACACTATGCTTAGCTCTTCAGTATGGTATTTTGGCATTTTGTCTGCTGGTTCCACTGCATGGTTGATTTTAATACAGCATCAGTTTGTTATGCATGGAAAGCTTAATAACGTGATGCAGATCTTTCTTTTCCTGACATGTCTTTTGTGTCTATTGTCTCTGTCCCGTGCACTTTAGGTCGTCAGGTAAGATTCATCCTAAGACAGTGTTCACTGCTTCAGGACTTGCGTGTTCCACCTTAGTGGTCTAAACACTGAAATCAATGCATTCTTACTTTTGAAAGTGACATTTTAGAAGTAAATTTGTAGCAATACCTCCTAAGATTATAAACATGAGAGTTTTATTTAGGATGTAATGTGGACATTTTATGAGAAGAGAGTTAATACAGTTTGTTTGAATGCAAAACCATATTGTGCCTTGTGTTCATAAATACCATTTTTTAGGTTCTCATTCCATTTTGTTACTTTATTGTCCTTTTTTTTTTTTTTTAATGTTATTCTCAAAGTTACAGCTACTCAAAGCCCTTTCACAGTGATTAACTGTGGCACCAAAAGCACAGTTTCCTCCTTTTCCTCAGCTGTTGTTCTCTGCCTGAAACTTTGACTCCTTGCAGCCATTACTGCATGTCTCGCTGACACACATCACTGACTGGTATAGAACAGGTAAAACTCTGCTTTCTTCTACCACCTCATCTGGCCTTGATTTAACCTTTAATTTCCCCTAGTACTCAGCAATGCTGACACGCTACCTTCTGATCTGAATGACTGCACAGCTGGTCTGAATTTGTTTTGGTCTATACAAACTCTGCTACAGTTTGAACAATTCCTATTCCCCTCGTTGTTCTTTGTCAAAATAGGCAATTTTTGAATGGTGTCAGCTTAGGGAAAAGCAAAGAACAGTCAGAGTGGCATCCCTGCACAGAAAGAGACAAGTGACAGGGCTCCTCAGTGTGTCCCCTCTTACTTCCCACTGACGCTGTGAGAGGAAATATTCCCATTTTATTTTCCTGCTGTTTCTGCCTCTTCTCCTCATCCCATCTTCCAGAAGCCTCCCCCAGTAGGTGCATCTCAGGCCATACTGTTCCCAGGTGAGACGATAAGGCTGGATGCAGCAGCAGCACAGTGGCAAGCTGCACTTTCTGTGTCAGTTTCATAGCCCTGACCTGAAGCTCTCCCTTCTTATCTCTTCTCACGTTCATTATGTGTTGCCACACTGTCTGGCCCTTTTGATTTATCCATCTATCTCAATTTCTGTGTGCTAGCTATTGTGTTTATGAATCATAGGTGATTGATTGGCCATGTACTATGTATCCCTTGATTATTTCCTCTCCCACCTATTCCTGTGTTTCCAACCATACAGTCAAGTGAAAATCTGGAGTAAGTCTGTTACAGTGTAAGGTCTGTGGTAATTTATAGCAGAATCTAAAAGCACTTCTCTCTTTGTGGGTCCTGGCTGCACCCCAGTAATCTATTAAATGCACTAGATAACCGAGTAATCTATTTGGCTGTCTCATATTTGTGTTTCACTACTCTAAGCCCATATGGTTTTGTTTTTCCCAAGTTACATGTCTATTGGTTTGTTTGGCTAGCTCTGTTTCTCAAAGGCTGCCATGCTCACTCTTTTCCTAACACTGAAAGCCTTTCAATGTCCTCCACCCCACCTAATTGCATCCGCTGTTAGCTATAGTAATTCTCCTTTCTTTGTCTACCTGCACTCTTCAGGGGACACAGAGATGTTCTGCCTGACTAGGAAGGTCCATGTGAGCCTGTAGTCCTGTTGTGGAATACACAAACACAAGACCTGGTGTCTCTCTCAAATGTTGGTCTCTCTCTGGTGCTGTGCTCCCATGGCCTTGGATCTCAGCAGCATAGGTGTGTGGCAGATACAGGATCAAGCTGGGAGCTGATCTGGGATATCCAGCAGAAATGATCACTTTGTTATTCATATGCCTCCCTGCCTCCTCTGTGGCTCTAATGGAAATGTTTCTCTGGAATGCACTCTGAAAAAAAGTGTTAGGATGTAGCCAAGCATAGTGTGGGGAACAAGGAGAAAATGCTATTGGGCTTTCCTTGGGTTTTTGCCCCTGAGGAACTCCTATGTCTTTGAGGCAACCTTTGTGGAACTTGCTCAGAAACAGCAAAGTAATGCTTCAACTCAGGATGTCTTTGGTACAAAGATAAGAATCTAGGAATGGAAGTCCATATCTATTTACATAAAATAAGAAGTCAAATTCCTTAGTTGCTGTCAAGTCACTTGGTTTGTAGCCAGGAGGTTATCCTACCAGCTCACTGTGGAAGTTTCCCCTTTAAACTGTAACTTTACATAGCATGTCTTACATTAAAAAATTACTGGGGTAAAGATTTACTTTACATAGGAATGTGATTGTTTAGTCTTTTTGTTTGCTTGCTTGTTTTTAACACATATTTGGACTGGTAGAGAGGCAATGTGCACAAAATGGGGAGACAGCAAAAGCAGAATCAAGAAGAAAGGCAACAACCAGTAAGGTGGAATCATATCTCTAAAACATGCTGATACTGAGAATTAACTTCTCTCCTACAAAGAATAAAACATGCTCTGGTAAACACTTCAAATATTTAATCCTCATCCATTGAATGATACTGCTGTGGGTCTCAAAGGCTACCTTTGAGGAAAAAGGGGTTTCCTAGATTTCACCTCATAAGTTTTCTTGTTGAACCATTCAGGCCTGGCAAACAGAATAAACTCTCTAGAGAAGAAAACATAATCTCCAAGATTATATAAAAGCAATAAATTTAGAACCTTACAATGTCATGGCTTTTTTTTTTTACAAAGGAGAACTTAACTGACAAGTTTGTGACCTCAGCTGTTCTCTGGCTCTTCAGTTAAGGAATTATTTCTGAAATGTGATGGTGTTACAGGCTTCCTGCTATTTATATTGCTTATTTAAAGTGAACTGAACTTATACTTGTAAGGTTTAATGGCATCTAAAATATGAGCACTTGCAAAACCTCTGCAAGTTTTTCTGGGAGGAATGTCAGTTTAGAAAAATGTGGTGGGTAGAACCTAGGGCAGATAGGCTGTTCAAGATTCCCAAAGGAAGGGGAGAATACTCTGAGGGGAAAGTCATTACCCAAGGAAAGCCATGGCAAGACAGCATGCTCCTCCAAGGTAGTACTGGACATTTCACTGAATGGCTTCCATTCATCAGGGACCCTCAAGCAGCTAAGTGATCCAACTGTAATCAAGTGCCTAGCAGAACAAGAGCTTCCTTGGTGTTACATTAGGTTTTGTAAATCTAGGAAGTAAAACTCCATGGTATTTATTAAAAGAAAATAATTTTTTTAAAAAAAGGGGAAAAAAGATGAATTATTTTTGTTTGGATACAGAATTGAACTCCTCTATAAGTAATGGAGTGGTCGGGGATTTTACAACTGTGCAAATACTATGTGGCTTCAGAGAATGCAACTGTTTGGATAGGCATAGTTTTAACATGGTCTCCTCTCATAAATGTTCTGGAGGCTATTTGATGCTGAAAATTATCACTTTTTAGCTTGAATGTACCTTTCAAAAGCTGAAGATGATTTTTCTACTACTCACAGTAAATGTTCATACAATAGCAAAATCTTAAGACAAACAGATCATCAATTTGACAACTTCGTGTTTTAGTGTGAGCAACACTTGCTGCTGGAGACACTTGAGTTACAGCACAACAGAGGTTGGGGGGGGGTGTTTGTTTTGTTTTGTTATTTCATTTGCTTGTTTGTTTTGTCATTTCATTTGTTTGTTTGTTTGGGTTTTTGTTTTTGTCAATTGCTCCAGATTTAGAAGGCAAGATTTTATAATAGTTTAGTTAGAAGAGTTTACTAAATAATTATGGACAATGACATCTCCATTTAATGTGAAGTCTAGGGAAATGAGTCACAGAATGTTAGGTGTAGAAAGAGACCTTGAAAGCTCATCTAGTCCAACCGCCTCTGCCAGAGCAGGATCACTTAGAGTAGGTCCCACAGGAACACATTCACTTGGGTTTTGAATGCTCCCAGAGAAGGAGACTCCATAACCTTTCTGGGCAGCCTCAATGAATGAATGTGTAGTGGGGCTTTTATTTAGAACAAGACAAGCAGAAAGGATTTCACAATGGCAAACTGGAAGACAAGAATGTATGCCTACACATGCCATGTTTCTTCCTCATTCACTCTCTAAGAACTCGCTTTAGAATGACTCGTAGTTCTGTCACAGCTTCTCCAAAAGTGGGGGGAAGGGTAAGCAAGGTATGACCTTAATAGTATTTACATTTGAACACTAAGCAATTTCTGAAGAGTATGGTAGGAACTAGTTATTGCAAGAACTATTATTTAGTTTAATTGATCCCAGCTGGGCTTGGAAGAGATTCCAGCCAAAAAGCATGCAAATGCTTGCCAGAAGTCTGTCATATTTGATAGCTCACACTGCTATGAACTTGGCTAAGAGAGGTCAGTCACATAGCAAAAACTAAGCTCTCCTCTGCTGTATCTAGGCTAGCTGAAAAATGCAGATATGCTGCCAGCTGACTAGTAAGCCTTTCTCCTTTCAACCTTGTTTTAAGAGGCCCCTGGTTTCTTGGAAGTGGGGGAGTACAGCACTGCAACACA